>NC_080413.1:44625000-45225000 GCF_030265065.1 Corythoichthys intestinalis | reverse complement strand
ATTGTAAAAGGATAAAATGAAATAAGGATGAATTAATTCTGAGAAGGGGTGTCTGTTGCCCGCGCATATTCCCTTTCCCTTTTCAGGGGGAGGGGTCTAATTTCTATAATAACCTAACCTAACCCTAACCTAACCCTAAACCCTAACCTAACCTAAACCCTAACCCTAACCCTAACCCTAACCCTAACCCTAACCCTAACCTACCTAACCCTAACCCTAACCCTAACCCTAACCCTAACCCTAACCCTAACCCTAACCCTAACCCTAACCCTAACCCTAACCCTAACCCTAACCTAACCCTAACCCTAACCCTAAACCCTAACCCTAACCCTAACCTAACCTAACCTAACCCTAACCCTAACCCTAACCCTAAACCCTAACCTAACCCTAACCCTAACCCTAACCCTAACCCTAACCCTAACCTAACCTAACCCTAACCTAACCCTAACCCTAACCCTAACCCTAACCCTAACCCTAACCCTAACCCTAACCCTAACCCTAACCCTAACCTAACCCTAACCTAACCCTAACCCTAACCCTAACCCTAACCCTAACCCTAACCCTAACCCTAACCCTAACCCTAACCCTAACCCTAACCCTAACCCTAACCCTAACCCAAATGAAGCTGGACATGCATAAAAGGGACCAAATGAAGACAATCAATGCAAAAAAGACAGTGAAAATGAAGACAATAGATAATCCTAAATTGACAGACTAACCTGGTAACTTATACTAACCACAACTAAAGTAACCCTAAACTGGTTATAGACTAACCCTAATTTGGATGACCTAACCTTAAAACCTATACTGACCACAACTACAATATCCTAAACTAACTATACACTAACCCTAAATTCAATACTTACCTTAACTAGTTGAACCCTAACTTAACTAACACTAAACTAACTATACTCTAACCCTAAACTCAATACTTACCTTAACTAGTAGAACCCTAACTTAACTAGCCCTAGAACAATAACTAACCCTAATTTGGATGGACCAACCCTAAAACCTATACTAACCCTAATCTGAGTAACCCTAAGCTAAAGATAGACTAACCCTAAACTACATACTAACCTTAACTACTCTAACCCTAGTAAAAATAAATAACCCTAAAATATACTTACCACAAATAAAGTAGAATAATTAAAATAAATACTTACCATTATAACCTCAAGTAGAGAAAACCCTAAAAAAAGAAACAAAGAATTAATACAATACAAAAAGACATGACATATACCAAGCATAAATAAATTACAACAAAATTATCTGACAACTTAAAATGACACAAAGCAAATAATAGCATTGACAAAGACACAAAATAATCAGAACAACATTGAACACAGAAGAAGAAGGAACTCAAATAGAAGACAGATAGAGAACAAATAATAACATTGACAAAGACAAAAATCAGTCAGAACAAACTTGAACATTGAAGAAAGAAGAACTCAAATAGAAGACATTACAATACAAATAGACAATACAAATTAAAGAAAAAACTGTGCTACGTCCTGAGGAAGGCTCATAGAGAGCCGAAACGTCGACGGGAAGCACAGTACATGAAACATTATTTGGACAAAACAAACAAAGACAAACAGATTTCACATAACAAATAAAGACAAACAGATTGAACACAATAAAAACAAAGATAAATTAATTCACATTTATAAACACAACAAGACAACACAAAAACAATACATTGACAAACCAGACTTCAAAATGAACAGACAAAGACAGTATGGGAAGCTGTGGGTGGACAGTGCACCCCTCCATTCTGGGAGGTTTACACCTCCCAGAAGGAGGACTCTTCCCAAACCTAACCCTGCCAAGGCCTCCACAGCTAACGCTTCTCCATACAGGTCTAATTTCAAAGTCCATGCAGAGGAGACCCGACAGGGATATAGGATCTCTTCAGAGAAGCATGGTCAGAAGACTGAACCCTGGTTTAAGGACCTTGTGAAAAATCTGCATGACATTATAAAGGTAATACACCATTTGAGGAATGTGGATATGACAACTAAAAAAACTGAACCGAAAATGATAAGAAAAATGAAAGAAAACTTAACTGAAATGATAAGACCAGCATTTCCGATGACAACAACTCGTGATCAGATAGAAATAAACGCCATCGAATGGGCACGTGCAACTTGCGTGATTTTGAAGACACATTATGAGGAATGCCTGGAACGATTGATGGGTGAATTAGACGGGAATTATGACACTGATTGGAAGACTGCCTTTGAGGTGGCAAAACGATGGGCGGCGAAAAACTTACCACGCCTATCTCAAGAGACTTGTGATCTGGCAGAACTTCGGATTGCAGAAAGGATGGAGTTTCTGGAAATGGATTTGAGCATAGATGATGTAATCGAAGAACACCAAGAGGAACACTTGGGGACGAAGGGGAGTGATTCAGAACAGATACCAAAGATGGAGAGATTGAAAGAAACAAAGAAAGAAAGAACACCAAAGAAGGAAGAGACACCAAAGAAGGAGAGAAGCCCGAAGAAGGACAAATTGAAAGACCAGAAAGAAGAAACGACACCCAAGAAAGAAGAAAAGACACCAAAGAGAGTAATATTGAGAGACCAAAGAGAAGGAACACATCAGAAAGAAGAAAAGACACCCAACAAAGGAAAGAGACCAGAAAATGATGGAAAGGCAAGGAAGAAAGAACAAGAAAATGAAAATGATCAGCAAAAGACAGAAGAAAAGACAATTGGATACCAGAGAATGGAGCTGGACATGTATAAAAGGGACCAAATGAAGCTGGACATGCATAAAAGGGACCAAATGAAGACAATCAATGCAAAAAAGACAGTGAAAATGAAGACAATAGATAATCCTAAATTGACAGACTAACCTGGTAACTTATACTAACCACAACTAAAGTAACCCTAAACTGGTTATAGACTAACCCTAATTTGGATGACCTAACCTTAAAACCTATACTGACCACAACTACAATATCCTAAACTAACTATACACTAACCCTAAATTCAATACTTACCTTAACTAGTTGAACCCTAACTTAACTAACACTAAACTAACTATACTCTAACCCTAAACTCAATACTTACCTTAACTAGTAGAACCCTAACTTAACTAGCCCTAGAACAATAACTAACCCTAATTTGGATGGACCAACCCTAAAACCTATACTAACCCTAATCTGAGTAACCCTAAGCTAAAGATAGACTAACCCTAAACTACATACTAACCTTAACTACTCTAACCCTAGTAAAAATAAATAACCCTAAAATATACTTACCACAAATAAAGTAGAATAATTAAAATAAATACTTACCATTATAACCTCAAGTAGAGAAAACCCTAAAAAAAGAAACAAAGAATTAATACAATACAAAAAGACATGACATATACCAAGCATAAATAAATTACAACAAAATTATCTGACAACTTAAAATGACACAAAGCAAATAATAGCATTGACAAAGACACAAAATAATCAGAACAACATTGAACACAGAAGAAGAAGGAACTCAAATAGAAGACAGATAGAGAACAAATAATAACATTGACAAAGACAAAAATCAGTCAGAACAAACTTGAACATTGAAGAAAGAAGAACTCAAATAGAAGACATTACAATACAAATAGACAATACAAATTAAAGAAAAAACTGTGCTACGTCCTGAGGAAGGCTCATAGAGAGCCGAAACGTCGACGGGAAGCACAGTACATGAAACATTATTTGGACAAAACAAACAAAGACAAACAGATTTCACATAACAAATAAAGACAAACAGATTGAACACAATAAAAACAAAGATAAATTAATTCACATTTATAAACACAACAAGACAACACAAAAACAATACATTGACAAACCAGACTTCAAAATGAACAGACAAAGACAGTATGGGAAGCTGTGGGTGGACAGTGCACCCCTCCATTCTGGGAGGTTTACACCTCCCAGAAGGAGGACTCTTCCCAAACCTAACCCCTAAACCCTAACCCTAACCCTAACCAGCAATGTTAAAAGAAATGAAAAAAAGAAGGAGGGAGGGAAGAATACTCCCAAAATTAACATTTACATCATTCTAGCCCTAACCCTGAGCCTACACTAACCATAACTACAGTTCTTTGTATGTTCTAAAACTAACCCTAGCTATACTTAACCCTAGTTTCTACTCTAACCCTGACTCTAGGCTCTATTCTAAACATAACCCTAGGCTACACTTAGCCCTAGTTTCTATTCTAACCCTATCCCTAGGTTCTATTCTAAACTTAACCCTAGACTATGTTCTAAACCTAATCCTAGACTCTAATCTACACCTAACCCTAGGACTATTCTAAACCTGACCCTAGCTACACTTAAACCTAGTTTCTACTCTAAACCTAACCCTAGATTCTATTCTAAACTTAACCCTAGACTCTATTCTAAACCTAACCCTAGATTCTATTCTAAACTTAACCCTAGACTCTATTCTAACCCTAATTTATCTTAATATACTTACCTTATACTTACCTGATGGAGAAAAGCCCTAGAAAAAGAAGAAAAACAATTAAAAACAATTATAAACATAAATCATTAAAAATAATAAATTAAAATTCATTTAACATTAATTCATAAACTGACATGACATTTAAAACCATTAAAATACATTACAATTAGTTAAAAACATTACACACTAAAAATAGAGAAAAATAAAATAAGTGAAAAATACAGCATTACAACCAACAGTATAAAAGCAGCAAACACAGTGAAGACAATCATTTGAAGCTGAACCAGCATAGAGAGAACAACATATATTTGACTTACCTGTACAGATTGCACCAGTCCTGAGGAAGGCATTGACTTGCCGAAACGTCGACGACGGTGCAGAATTCATTACTACTACATTAAAAACAAATAAATAAGACAATTTGATCGGGAATAAAAAGACAATTAAAAACTAATTAAAATCATTAAAAATAAGATAAAATACACAATTAAAAACACATTTAAGACAAATTGATCAGGTGCAAATACACAATTAAAACCTATTTAAAAACGGTTAAGAATCACAAATAAAAACAATTAAAAATCAAACATTAAAAAACACACACATAAAAACAATTTATAACTACATTTACAGACACAAAACAAAACAAATGGAGGACAAACAATGGACCAAAGTCCAATACGGTAAGCGTGGCCGGCTGGCCCGCTACCAGACGACCATGGAAGGGATGGACCGTGCACTACCCTCCTCAAATCGGAGGGATCAATTCACTCACCTAAACCGGCCAGTGCCTCCCTTCCACCAAAATGGTCGTCGCCTAAAACCCTCATATGCGGACGCAGTGAGACAATATTCAAATCAACAAAGACCGAATGTTCGGCGAGAACCGGCGAAACCTGAATTTGGGAGCTTGGTGAGGAAACTGTATGGGGTCATTAAGGTGGTTCACCACCTGAAAAATGTTGACCCCTTGGAAAACAGACCAGAACCCAGAATGATTTCCAGGATGGTGGGGTTACTGTCCAACATGATTAGACCCGCTTTTCCAACACCTGAAGTATGCGACCTGATTAATGGTAACGCGAAAAATTGGGGATACACCACCTGTCTATTACTGAAGGATCATTATGAAGGAAGTTTGAAGGAAAAATTGAAGGAATTGGAAGGGGAATTGACCCCAGAATGGCCAAATGCCTTTGAAGTGGCAAAGAGATGGATCGGAAGAAACTTACCTCGAGTGGCTACAGAAGTGATAGATCAAGTGAAAGAAATTGTGACAAAGATTGAAGAAACACAAAAGGTGGAAAATCAAAACTCCCAAGAAGAAGAAGAGATAGAGACAATAGAAGAAGGAAACAAGGAAGAACGGACCGAAAAGAAGGAAGAAACAAAGAAAGACCCACCAAACAGCCCTTTGAGACCCCAAAGACAGAGGGAGAAGAAAAGACAACTGAAAACACCTAAAATGACAAACAATAATGAAAAAGAAGCAAAAAAGATAGAAGAAACAGACAAAACGCCAATGAAGATTGGAAAAAAGACCAAAAAGACAAAGAAGACAAAGAGAGAAGAAGAAAGCCAGAGTACTGAAGATGAGGAGATATATACAGAATGGTCCTTTTCAGAGGACGAGACAAGTGAGGACTCAGACGAAGGAAACCTAACGAAAAGAGAAAAGAAAAAATGGCAAGACAGAATGGTAGAAAGAATAAGGACGGCAACAGTAGGTACACCCTATGAGAAGACAAGTCTATACAATTTGAGGAAACTGGAAGAAAACCGAATGAGAAAAATACAGGAAGAGATCACAGGGGTGAAACTTACTCCAGCAATGTTAAAAGAAATGAAAAAAAGAAGGAGGGAGGGAAGAATACTCCCAAAATTAACATTTACATCATTCTAGCCCTAACCCTGAGCCTACACTAACCATAACTACAGTTCTTTGTATGTTCTAAAACTAACCCTAGCTATACTTAACCCTAGTTTCTACTCTAACCCTGACTCTAGGCTCTATTCTAAACATAACCCTAGGCTACACTTAGCCCTAGTTTCTATTCTAACCCTATCCCTAGGTTCTATTCTAAACTTAACCCTAGACTATGTTCTAAACCTAATCCTAGACTCTAATCTACACCTAACCCTAGGACTATTCTAAACCTGACCCTAGCTACACTTAAACCTAGTTTCTACTCTAAACCTAACCCTAGATTCTATTCTAAACTTAACCCTAGACTCTATTCTAAACCTAACCCTAGATTCTATTCTAAACTTAACCCTAGACTCTATTCTAACCCTAATTTATCTTAATATACTTACCTTATACTTACCTGATGGAGAAAAGCCCTAGAAAAAGAAGAAAAACAATTAAAAACAATTATAAACATAAATCATTAAAAATAATAAATTAAAATTCATTTAACATTAATTCATAAACTGACATGACATTTAAAACCATTAAAATACATTACAATTAGTTAAAAACATTACACACTAAAAATAGAGAAAAATAAAATAAGTGAAAAATACAGCATTACAACCAACAGTATAAAAGCAGCAAACACAGTGAAGACAATCATTTGAAGCTGAACCAGCATAGAGAGAACAACATATATTTGACTTACCTGTACAGATTGCACCAGTCCTGAGGAAGGCATTGACTTGCCGAAACGTCGACGACGGTGCAGAATTCATTACTACTACATTAAAAACAAATAAATAAGACAATTTGATCGGGAATAAAAAGACAATTAAAAACTAATTAAAATCATTAAAAATAAGATAAAATACACAATTAAAAACACATTTAAGACAAATTGATCAGGTGCAAATACACAATTAAAACCTATTTAAAAACGGTTAAGAATCACAAATAAAAACAATTAAAAATCAAACATTAAAAAACACACACATAAAAACAATTTATAACTACATTTACAGACACAAAACAAAACAAATGGAGGACAAACAATGGACCAAAGTCCAATACGGTAAGCGTGGCCGGCTGGCCCGCTACCAGACGACCATGGAAGGGATGGACCGTGCACTACCCTCCTCAAATCGGAGGGATCAATTCACTCACCTAAACCGGCCAGTGCCTCCCTTCCACCAAAATGGTCGTCGCCTAAAACCCTCATATGCGGACGCAGTGAGACAATATTCAAATCAACAAAGACCGAATGTTCGGCGAGAACCGGCGAAACCTGAATTTGGGAGCTTGGTGAGGAAACTGTATGGGGTCATTAAGGTGGTTCACCACCTGAAAAATGTTGACCCCTTGGAAAACAGACCAGAACCCAGAATGATTTCCAGGATGGTGGGGTTACTGTCCAACATGATTAGACCCGCTTTTCCAACACCTGAAGTATGCGACCTGATTAATGGTAACGCGAAAAATTGGGGATACACCACCTGTCTATTACTGAAGGATCATTATGAAGGAAGTTTGAAGGAAAAATTGAAGGAATTGGAAGGGGAATTGACCCCAGAATGGCCAAATGCCTTTGAAGTGGCAAAGAGATGGATCGGAAGAAACTTACCTCGAGTGGCTACAGAAGTGATAGATCAAGTGAAAGAAATTGTGACAAAGATTGAAGAAACACAAAAGGTGGAAAATCAAAACTCCCAAGAAGAAGAAGAGATAGAGACAATAGAAGAAGGAAACAAGGAAGAACGGACCGAAAAGAAGGAAGAAACAAAGAAAGACCCACCAAACAGCCCTTTGAGACCCCAAAGACAGAGGGAGAAGAAAAGACAACTGAAAACACCTAAAATGACAAACAATAATGAAAAAGAAGCAAAAAAGATAGAAGAAACAGACAAAACGCCAATGAAGATTGGAAAAAAGACCAAAAAGACAAAGAAGACAAAGAGAGAAGAAGAAAGCCAGAGTACTGAAGATGAGGAGATATATACAGAATGGTCCTTTTCAGAGGACGAGACAAGTGAGGACTCAGACGAAGGAAACCTAACGAAAAGAGAAAAGAAAAAATGGCAAGACAGAATGGTAGAAAGAATAAGGACGGCAACAGTAGGTACACCCTATGAGAAGACAAGTCTATACAATTTGAGGAAACTGGAAGAAAACCGAATGAGAAAAATACAGGAAGAGATCACAGGGGTGAAACTTACTCCAGCAATGTTAAAAGAAATGAAAAAAAGAAGGAGGGAGGGAAGAATACTCCCAAAATTAACATTTACATCATTCTAGCCCTAACCCTGAGCCTACACTAACCATAACTACAGTTCTTTGTATGTTCTAAAACTAACCCTAGCTATACTTAACCCTAGTTTCTACTCTAACCCTGACTCTAGGCTCTATTCTAAACATAACCCTAGGCTACACTTAGCCCTAGTTTCTATTCTAACCCTATCCCTAGGTTCTATTCTAAACTTAACCCTAGACTATGTTCTAAACCTAATCCTAGACTCTAATCTACACCTAACCCTAGGACTATTCTAAACCTGACCCTAGCTACACTTAAACCTAGTTTCTACTCTAAACCTAACCCTAGATTCTATTCTAAACTTAACCCTAGACTCTATTCTAAACCTAACCCTAGATTCTATTCTAAACTTAACCCTAGACTCTATTCTAACCCTAATTTATCTTAATATACTTACCTTATACTTACCTGATGGAGAAAAGCCCTAGAAAAAGAAGAAAAACAATTAAAAACAATTATAAACATAAATCATTAAAAATAATAAATTAAAATTCATTTAACATTAATTCATAAACTGACATGACATTTAAAACCATTAAAATACATTACAATTAGTTAAAAACATTACACACTAAAAATAGAGAAAAATAAAATAAGTGAAAAATACAGCATTACAACCAACAGTATAAAAGCAGCAAACACAGTGAAGACAATCATTTGAAGCTGAACCAGCATAGAGAGAACAACATATATTTGACTTACCTGTACAGATTGCACCAGTCCTGAGGAAGGCATTGACTTGCCGAAACGTCGACGACGGTGCAGAATTCATTACTACTACATTAAAAACAAATAAATAAGACAATTTGATCGGGAATAAAAAGACAATTAAAAACTAATTAAAATCATTAAAAATAAGATAAAATACACAATTAAAAACACATTTAAGACAAATTGATCAGGTGCAAATACACAATTAAAACCTATTTAAAAACGGTTAAGAATCACAAATAAAAACAATTAAAAATCAAACATTAAAAAACACACACATAAAAACAATTTATAACTACATTTACAGACACAAAACAAAACAAATGGAGGACAAACAATGGACCAAAGTCCAATACGGTAAGCGTGGCCGGCTGGCCCGCTACCAGACGACCATGGAAGGGATGGACCGTGCACTACCCTCCTCAAATCGGAGGGATCAATTCACTCACCTAAACCGGCCAGTGCCTCCCTTCCACCAAAATGGTCGTCGCCTAAAACCCTCATATGCGGACGCAGTGAGACAATATTCAAATCAACAAAGACCGAATGTTCGGCGAGAACCGGCGAAACCTGAATTTGGGAGCTTGGTGAGGAAACTGTATGGGGTCATTAAGGTGGTTCACCACCTGAAAAATGTTGACCCCTTGGAAAACAGACCAGAACCCAGAATGATTTCCAGGATGGTGGGGTTACTGTCCAACATGATTAGACCCGCTTTTCCAACACCTGAAGTATGCGACCTGATTAATGGTAACGCGAAAAATTGGGGATACACCACCTGTCTATTACTGAAGGATCATTATGAAGGAAGTTTGAAGGAAAAATTGAAGGAATTGGAAGGGGAATTGACCCCAGAATGGCCAAATGCCTTTGAAGTGGCAAAGAGATGGATCGGAAGAAACTTACCTCGAGTGGCTACAGAAGTGATAGATCAAGTGAAAGAAATTGTGACAAAGATTGAAGAAACACAAAAGGTGGAAAATCAAAACTCCCAAGAAGAAGAAGAGATAGAGACAATAGAAGAAGGAAACAAGGAAGAACGGACCGAAAAGAAGGAAGAAACAAAGAAAGACCCACCAAACAGCCCTTTGAGACCCCAAAGACAGAGGGAGAAGAAAAGACAACTGAAAACACCTAAAATGACAAACAATAATGAAAAAGAAGCAAAAAAGATAGAAGAAACAGACAAAACGCCAATGAAGATTGGAAAAAAGACCAAAAAGACAAAGAAGACAAAGAGAGAAGAAGAAAGCCAGAGTACTGAAGATGAGGAGATATATACAGAATGGTCCTTTTCAGAGGACGAGACAAGTGAGGACTCAGACGAAGGAAACCTAACGAAAAGAGAAAAGAAAAAATGGCAAGACAGAATGGTAGAAAGAATAAGGACGGCAACAGTAGGTACACCCTATGAGAAGACAAGTCTATACAATTTGAGGAAACTGGAAGAAAACCGAATGAGAAAAATACAGGAAGAGATCACAGGGGTGAAACTTACTCCAGCAATGTTAAAAGAAATGAAAAAAAGAAGGAGGGAGGGAAGAATACTCCCAAAATTAACATTTACATCATTCTAGCCCTAACCCTGAGCCTACACTAACCATAACTACAGTTCTTTGTATGTTCTAAAACTAACCCTAGCTATACTTAACCCTAGTTTCTACTCTAACCCTGACTCTAGGCTCTATTCTAAACATAACCCTAGGCTACACTTAGCCCTAGTTTCTATTCTAACCCTATCCCTAGGTTCTATTCTAAACTTAACCCTAGACTATGTTCTAAACCTAATCCTAGACTCTAATCTACACCTAACCCTAGGACTATTCTAAACCTGACCCTAGCTACACTTAAACCTAGTTTCTACTCTAAACCTAACCCTAGATTCTATTCTAAACTTAACCCTAGACTCTATTCTAAACCTAACCCTAGATTCTATTCTAAACTTAACCCTAGACTCTATTCTAACCCTAATTTATCTTAATATACTTACCTTATACTTACCTGATGGAGAAAAGCCCTAGAAAAAGAAGAAAAACAATTAAAAACAATTATAAACATAAATCATTAAAAATAATAAATTAAAATTCATTTAACATTAATTCATAAACTGACATGACATTTAAAACCATTAAAATACATTACAATTAGTTAAAAACATTACACACTAAAAATAGAGAAAAATAAAATAAGTGAAAAATACAGCATTACAACCAACAGTATAAAAGCAGCAAACACAGTGAAGACAATCATTTGAAGCTGAACCAGCATAGAGAGAACAACATATATTTGACTTACCTGTACAGATTGCACCAGTCCTGAGGAAGGCATTGACTTGCCGAAACGTCGACGACGGTGCAGAATTCATTACTACTACATTAAAAACAAATAAATAAGACAATTTGATCGGGAATAAAAAGACAATTAAAAACTAATTAAAATCATTAAAAATAAGATAAAATACACAATTAAAAACACATTTAAGACAAATTGATCAGGTGCAAATACACAATTAAAACCTATTTAAAAACGGTTAAGAATCACAAATAAAAACAATTAAAAATCAAACATTAAAAAACACACACATAAAAACAATTTATAACTACATTTACAGACACAAAACAAAACAAATGGAGGACAAACAATGGACCAAAGTCCAATACGGTAAGCGTGGCCGGCTGGCCCGCTACCAGACGACCATGGAAGGGATGGACCGTGCACTACCCTCCTCAAATCGGAGGGATCAATTCACTCACCTAAACCGGCCAGTGCCTCCCTTCCACCAAAATGGTCGTCGCCTAAAACCCTCATATGCGGACGCAGTGAGACAATATTCAAATCAACAAAGACCGAATGTTCGGCGAGAACCGGCGAAACCTGAATTTGGGAGCTTGGTGAGGAAACTGTATGGGGTCATTAAGGTGGTTCACCACCTGAAAAATGTTGACCCCTTGGAAAACAGACCAGAACCCAGAATGATTTCCAGGATGGTGGGGTTACTGTCCAACATGATTAGACCCGCTTTTCCAACACCTGAAGTATGCGACCTGATTAATGGTAACGCGAAAAATTGGGGATACACCACCTGTCTATTACTGAAGGATCATTATGAAGGAAGTTTGAAGGAAAAATTGAAGGAATTGGAAGGGGAATTGACCCCAGAATGGCCAAATGCCTTTGAAGTGGCAAAGAGATGGATCGGAAGAAACTTACCTCGAGTGGCTACAGAAGTGATAGATCAAGTGAAAGAAATTGTGACAAAGATTGAAGAAACACAAAAGGTGGAAAATCAAAACTCCCAAGAAGAAGAAGAGATAGAGACAATAGAAGAAGGAAACAAGGAAGAACGGACCGAAAAGAAGGAAGAAACAAAGAAAGACCCACCAAACAGCCCTTTGAGACCCCAAAGACAGAGGGAGAAGAAAAGACAACTGAAAACACCTAAAATGACAAACAATAATGAAAAAGAAGCAAAAAAGATAGAAGAAACAGACAAAACGCCAATGAAGATTGGAAAAAAGACCAAAAAGACAAAGAAGACAAAGAGAGAAGAAGAAAGCCAGAGTACTGAAGATGAGGAGATATATACAGAATGGTCCTTTTCAGAGGACGAGACAAGTGAGGACTCAGACGAAGGAAACCTAACGAAAAGAGAAAAGAAAAAATGGCAAGACAGAATGGTAGAAAGAATAAGGACGGCAACAGTAGGTACACCCTATGAGAAGACAAGTCTATACAATTTGAGGAAACTGGAAGAAAACCGAATGAGAAAAATACAGGAAGAGATCACAGGGGTGAAACTTACTCCAGCAATGTTAAAAGAAATGAAAAAAAGAAGGAGGGAGGGAAGAATACTCCCAAAATTAACATTTACATCATTCTAGCCCTAACCCTGAGCCTACACTAACCATAACTACAGTTCTTTGTATGTTCTAAAACTAACCCTAGCTATACTTAACCCTAGTTTCTACTCTAACCCTGACTCTAGGCTCTATTCTAAACATAACCCTAGGCTACACTTAGCCCTAGTTTCTATTCTAACCCTATCCCTAGGTTCTATTCTAAACTTAACCCTAGACTATGTTCTAAACCTAATCCTAGACTCTAATCTACACCTAACCCTAGGACTATTCTAAACCTGACCCTAGCTACACTTAAACCTAGTTTCTACTCTAAACCTAACCCTAGATTCTATTCTAAACTTAACCCTAGACTCTATTCTAAACCTAACCCTAGATTCTATTCTAAACTTAACCCTAGACTCTATTCTAACCCTAATTTATCTTAATATACTTACCTTATACTTACCTGATGGAGAAAAGCCCTAGAAAAAGAAGAAAAACAATTAAAAACAATTATAAACATAAATCATTAAAAATAATAAATTAAAATTCATTTAACATTAATTCATAAACTGACATGACATTTAAAACCATTAAAATACATTACAATTAGTTAAAAACATTACACACTAAAAATAGAGAAAAATAAAATAAGTGAAAAATACAGCATTACAACCAACAGTATAAAAGCAGCAAACACAGTGAAGACAATCATTTGAAGCTGAACCAGCATAGAGAGAACAACATATATTTGACTTACCTGTACAGATTGCACCAGTCCTGAGGAAGGCATTGACTTGCCGAAACGTCGACGACGGTGCAGAATTCATTACTACTACATTAAAAACAAATAAATAAGACAATTTGATCGGGAATAAAAAGACAATTAAAAACTAATTAAAATCATTAAAAATAAGATAAAATACACAATTAAAAACACATTTAAGACAAATTGATCAGGTGCAAATACACAATTAAAACCTATTTAAAAACGGTTAAGAATCACAAATAAAAACAATTAAAAATCAAACATTAAAAAACACACACATAAAAACAATTTATAACTACATTTACAGACACAAAACAAAACAAATGGAGGACAAACAATGGACCAAAGTCCAATACGGTAAGCGTGGCCGGCTGGCCCGCTACCAGACGACCATGGAAGGGATGGACCGTGCACTACCCTCCTCAAATCGGAGGGATCAATTCACTCACCTAAACCGGCCAGTGCCTCCCTTCCACCAAAATGGTCGTCGCCTAAAACCCTCATATGCGGACGCAGTGAGACAATATTCAAATCAACAAAGACCGAATGTTCGGCGAGAACCGGCGAAACCTGAATTTGGGAGCTTGGTGAGGAAACTGTATGGGGTCATTAAGGTGGTTCACCACCTGAAAAATGTTGACCCCTTGGAAAACAGACCAGAACCCAGAATGATTTCCAGGATGGTGGGGTTACTGTCCAACATGATTAGACCCGCTTTTCCAACACCTGAAGTATGCGACCTGATTAATGGTAACGCGAAAAATTGGGGATACACCACCTGTCTATTACTGAAGGATCATTATGAAGGAAGTTTGAAGGAAAAATTGAAGGAATTGGAAGGGGAATTGACCCCAGAATGGCCAAATGCCTTTGAAGTGGCAAAGAGATGGATCGGAAGAAACTTACCTCGAGTGGCTACAGAAGTGATAGATCAAGTGAAAGAAATTGTGACAAAGATTGAAGAAACACAAAAGGTGGAAAATCAAAACTCCCAAGAAGAAGAAGAGATAGAGACAATAGAAGAAGGAAACAAGGAAGAACGGACCGAAAAGAAGGAAGAAACAAAGAAAGACCCACCAAACAGCCCTTTGAGACCCCAAAGACAGAGGGAGAAGAAAAGACAACTGAAAACACCTAAAATGACAAACAATAATGAAAAAGAAGCAAAAAAGATAGAAGAAACAGACAAAACGCCAATGAAGATTGGAAAAAAGACCAAAAAGACAAAGAAGACAAAGAGAGAAGAAGAAAGCCAGAGTACTGAAGATGAGGAGATATATACAGAATGGTCCTTTTCAGAGGACGAGACAAGTGAGGACTCAGACGAAGGAAACCTAACGAAAAGAGAAAAGAAAAAATGGCAAGACAGAATGGTAGAAAGAATAAGGACGGCAACAGTAGGTACACCCTATGAGAAGACAAGTCTATACAATTTGAGGAAACTGGAAGAAAACCGAATGAGAAAAATACAGGAAGAGATCACAGGGGTGAAACTTACTCCAGCAATGTTAAAAGAAATGAAAAAAAGAAGGAGGGAGGGAAGAATACTCCCAAAATTAACATTTACATCATTCTAGCCCTAACCCTGAGCCTACACTAACCATAACTACAGTTCTTTGTATGTTCTAAAACTAACCCTAGCTATACTTAACCCTAGTTTCTACTCTAACCCTGACTCTAGGCTCTATTCTAAACATAACCCTAGGCTACACTTAGCCCTAGTTTCTATTCTAACCCTATCCCTAGGTTCTATTCTAAACTTAACCCTAGACTATGTTCTAAACCTAATCCTAGACTCTAATCTACACCTAACCCTAGGACTATTCTAAACCTGACCCTAGCTACACTTAAACCTAGTTTCTACTCTAAACCTAACCCTAGATTCTATTCTAAACTTAACCCTAGACTCTATTCTAAACCTAACCCTAGATTCTATTCTAAACTTAACCCTAGACTCTATTCTAACCCTAATTTATCTTAATATACTTACCTTATACTTACCTGATGGAGAAAAGCCCTAGAAAAAGAAGAAAAACAATTAAAAACAATTATAAACATAAATCATTAAAAATAATAAATTAAAATTCATTTAACATTAATTCATAAACTGACATGACATTTAAAACCATTAAAATACATTACAATTAGTTAAAAACATTACACACTAAAAATAGAGAAAAATAAAATAAGTGAAAAATACAGCATTACAACCAACAGTATAAAAGCAGCAAACACAGTGAAGACAATCATTTGAAGCTGAACCAGCATAGAGAGAACAACATATATTTGACTTACCTGTACAGATTGCACCAGTCCTGAGGAAGGCATTGACTTGCCGAAACGTCGACGACGGTGCAGAATTCATTACTACTACATTAAAAACAAATAAATAAGACAATTTGATCGGGAATAAAAAGACAATTAAAAACTAATTAAAATCATTAAAAATAAGATAAAATACACAATTAAAAACACATTTAAGACAAATTGATCAGGTGCAAATACACAATTAAAACCTATTTAAAAACGGTTAAGAATCACAAATAAAAACAATTAAAAATCAAACATTAAAAAACACACACATAAAAACAATTTATAACTACATTTACAGACACAAAACAAAACAAATGGAGGACAAACAATGGACCAAAGTCCAATACGGTAAGCGTGGCCGGCTGGCCCGCTACCAGACGACCATGGAAGGGATGGACCGTGCACTACCCTCCTCAAATCGGAGGGATCAATTCACTCACCTAAACCGGCCAGTGCCTCCCTTCCACCAAAATGGTCGTCGCCTAAAACCCTCATATGCGGACGCAGTGAGACAATATTCAAATCAACAAAGACCGAATGTTCGGCGAGAACCGGCGAAACCTGAATTTGGGAGCTTGGTGAGGAAACTGTATGGGGTCATTAAGGTGGTTCACCACCTGAAAAATGTTGACCCCTTGGAAAACAGACCAGAACCCAGAATGATTTCCAGGATGGTGGGGTTACTGTCCAACATGATTAGACCCGCTTTTCCAACACCTGAAGTATGCGACCTGATTAATGGTAACGCGAAAAATTGGGGATACACCACCTGTCTATTACTGAAGGATCATTATGAAGGAAGTTTGAAGGAAAAATTGAAGGAATTGGAAGGGGAATTGACCCCAGAATGGCCAAATGCCTTTGAAGTGGCAAAGAGATGGATCGGAAGAAACTTACCTCGAGTGGCTACAGAAGTGATAGATCAAGTGAAAGAAATTGTGACAAAGATTGAAGAAACACAAAAGGTGGAAAATCAAAACTCCCAAGAAGAAGAAGAGATAGAGACAATAGAAGAAGGAAACAAGGAAGAACGGACCGAAAAGAAGGAAGAAACAAAGAAAGACCCACCAAACAGCCCTTTGAGACCCCAAAGACAGAGGGAGAAGAAAAGACAACTGAAAACACCTAAAATGACAAACAATAATGAAAAAGAAGCAAAAAAGATAGAAGAAACAGACAAAACGCCAATGAAGATTGGAAAAAAGACCAAAAAGACAAAGAAGACAAAGAGAGAAGAAGAAAGCCAGAGTACTGAAGATGAGGAGATATATACAGAATGGTCCTTTTCAGAGGACGAGACAAGTGAGGACTCAGACGAAGGAAACCTAACGAAAAGAGAAAAGAAAAAATGGCAAGACAGAATGGTAGAAAGAATAAGGACGGCAACAGTAGGTACACCCTATGAGAAGACAAGTCTATACAATTTGAGGAAACTGGAAGAAAACCGAATGAGAAAAATACAGGAAGAGATCACAGGGGTGAAACTTACTCCAGCAATGTTAAAAGAAATGAAAAAAAGAAGGAGGGAGGGAAGAATACTCCCAAAATTAACATTTACATCATTCTAGCCCTAACCCTGAGCCTACACTAACCATAACTACAGTTCTTTGTATGTTCTAAAACTAACCCTAGCTATACTTAACCCTAGTTTCTACTCTAACCCTGACTCTAGGCTCTATTCTAAACATAACCCTAGGCTACACTTAGCCCTAGTTTCTATTCTAACCCTATCCCTAGGTTCTATTCTAAACTTAACCCTAGACTATGTTCTAAACCTAATCCTAGACTCTAATCTACACCTAACCCTAGGACTATTCTAAACCTGACCCTAGCTACACTTAAACCTAGTTTCTACTCTAAACCTAACCCTAGATTCTATTCTAAACTTAACCCTAGACTCTATTCTAAACCTAACCCTAGATTCTATTCTAAACTTAACCCTAGACTCTATTCTAACCCTAATTTATCTTAATATACTTACCTTATACTTACCTGATGGAGAAAAGCCCTAGAAAAAGAAGAAAAACAATTAAAAACAATTATAAACATAAATCATTAAAAATAATAAATTAAAATTCATTTAACATTAATTCATAAACTGACATGACATTTAAAACCATTAAAATACATTACAATTAGTTAAAAACATTACACACTAAAAATAGAGAAAAATAAAATAAGTGAAAAATACAGCATTACAACCAACAGTATAAAAGCAGCAAACACAGTGAAGACAATCATTTGAAGCTGAACCAGCATAGAGAGAACAACATATATTTGACTTACCTGTACAGATTGCACCAGTCCTGAGGAAGGCATTGACTTGCCGAAACGTCGACGACGGTGCAGAATTCATTACTACTACATTAAAAACAAATAAATAAGACAATTTGATCGGGAATAAAAAGACAATTAAAAACTAATTAAAATCATTAAAAATAAGATAAAATACACAATTAAAAACACATTTAAGACAAATTGATCAGGTGCAAATACACAATTAAAACCTATTTAAAAACGGTTAAGAATCACAAATAAAAACAATTAAAAATCAAACATTAAAAAACACACACATAAAAACAATTTATAACTACATTTACAGACACAAAACAAAACAAATGGAGGACAAACAATGGACCAAAGTCCAATACGGTAAGCGTGGCCGGCTGGCCCGCTACCAGACGACCATGGAAGGGATGGACCGTGCACTACCCTCCTCAAATCGGAGGGATCAATTCACTCACCTAAACCGGCCAGTGCCTCCCTTCCACCAAAATGGTCGTCGCCTAAAACCCTCATATGCGGACGCAGTGAGACAATATTCAAATCAACAAAGACCGAATGTTCGGCGAGAACCGGCGAAACCTGAATTTGGGAGCTTGGTGAGGAAACTGTATGGGGTCATTAAGGTGGTTCACCACCTGAAAAATGTTGACCCCTTGGAAAACAGACCAGAACCCAGAATGATTTCCAGGATGGTGGGGTTACTGTCCAACATGATTAGACCCGCTTTTCCAACACCTGAAGTATGCGACCTGATTAATGGTAACGCGAAAAATTGGGGATACACCACCTGTCTATTACTGAAGGATCATTATGAAGGAAGTTTGAAGGAAAAATTGAAGGAATTGGAAGGGGAATTGACCCCAGAATGGCCAAATGCCTTTGAAGTGGCAAAGAGATGGATCGGAAGAAACTTACCTCGAGTGGCTACAGAAGTGATAGATCAAGTGAAAGAAATTGTGACAAAGATTGAAGAAACACAAAAGGTGGAAAATCAAAACTCCCAAGAAGAAGAAGAGATAGAGACAATAGAAGAAGGAAACAAGGAAGAACGGACCGAAAAGAAGGAAGAAACAAAGAAAGACCCACCAAACAGCCCTTTGAGACCCCAAAGACAGAGGGAGAAGAAAAGACAACTGAAAACACCTAAAATGACAAACAATAATGAAAAAGAAGCAAAAAAGATAGAAGAAACAGACAAAACGCCAATGAAGATTGGAAAAAAGACCAAAAAGACAAAGAAGACAAAGAGAGAAGAAGAAAGCCAGAGTACTGAAGATGAGGAGATATATACAGAATGGTCCTTTTCAGAGGACGAGACAAGTGAGGACTCAGACGAAGGAAACCTAACGAAAAGAGAAAAGAAAAAATGGCAAGACAGAATGGTAGAAAGAATAAGGACGGCAACAGTAGGTACACCCTATGAGAAGACAAGTCTATACAATTTGAGGAAACTGGAAGAAAACCGAATGAGAAAAATACAGGAAGAGATCACAGGGGTGAAACTTACTCCAGCAATGTTAAAAGAAATGAAAAAAAGAAGGAGGGAGGGAAGAATACTCCCAAAATTAACATTTACATCATTCTAGCCCTAACCCTGAGCCTACACTAACCATAACTACAGTTCTTTGTATGTTCTAAAACTAACCCTAGCTATACTTAACCCTAGTTTCTACTCTAACCCTGACTCTAGGCTCTATTCTAAACATAACCCTAGGCTACACTTAGCCCTAGTTTCTATTCTAACCCTATCCCTAGGTTCTATTCTAAACTTAACCCTAGACTATGTTCTAAACCTAATCCTAGACTCTAATCTACACCTAACCCTAGGACTATTCTAAACCTGACCCTAGCTACACTTAAACCTAGTTTCTACTCTAAACCTAACCCTAGATTCTATTCTAAACTTAACCCTAGACTCTATTCTAAACCTAACCCTAGATTCTATTCTAAACTTAACCCTAGACTCTATTCTAACCCTAATTTATCTTAATATACTTACCTTATACTTACCTGATGGAGAAAAGCCCTAGAAAAAGAAGAAAAACAATTAAAAACAATTATAAACATAAATCATTAAAAATAATAAATTAAAATTCATTTAACATTAATTCATAAACTGACATGACATTTAAAACCATTAAAATACATTACAATTAGTTAAAAACATTACACACTAAAAATAGAGAAAAATAAAATAAGTGAAAAATACAGCATTACAACCAACAGTATAAAAGCAGCAAACACAGTGAAGACAATCATTTGAAGCTGAACCAGCATAGAGAGAACAACATATATTTGACTTACCTGTACAGATTGCACCAGTCCTGAGGAAGGCATTGACTTGCCGAAACGTCGACGACGGTGCAGAATTCATTACTACTACATTAAAAACAAATAAATAAGACAATTTGATCGGGAATAAAAAGACAATTAAAAACTAATTAAAATCATTAAAAATAAGATAAAATACACAATTAAAAACACATTTAAGACAAATTGATCAGGTGCAAATACACAATTAAAACCTATTTAAAAACGGTTAAGAATCACAAATAAAAACAATTAAAAATCAAACATTAAAAAACACACACATAAAAACAATTTATAACTACATTTACAGACACAAAACAAAACAAATGGAGGACAAACAATGGACCAAAGTCCAATACGGTAAGCGTGGCCGGCTGGCCCGCTACCAGACGACCATGGAAGGGATGGACCGTGCACTACCCTCCTCAAATCGGAGGGATCAATTCACTCACCTAACCCTAACCCTAACCCTAACCCTAACCCTGACCTAACCTGTCAGTCGTCGGACGAGCAGGGAGGCCTGATCGAGAGAGATTTACTTCACCTAACCCTAACCCTAACCCTCTTATATAGAGGGGACCCCTCTCAAATTGGGGGGATCATCTCCTAACCTAACCAGCCAGTGCCCTGGATCACCTAACCCTATCCTTTCATTCTAACCCTAACTAGAGAACCCTATCTGCTAACCTTAACTAAACACTAAACTTAACTGGATAATAACCCTAATAAAAGAGAACCCTAATTGGATTGACTAATTAACCCTAACTAAACACTAAACTTAACTAGATAGTAACCCTAACAATAGAGAACCATAATTGGAGTGACTAACTAACCCTAACTAAACACTAAACTTAACTAGATAGTAACCCTAACAAATGAGAACCCTAATTAAATTAGAACCCTAATTAAATTAACAAACTAACCCTAATAAATACTAAACCTAATTAGAAAGTAAAAAGAAAAAGAAAGATTAAAAACAATCAGACCTTAAAGAATAGGACAACTAAAATAGAGTTCAGCACAAATAGTAGAAATTAAGAAGAGTTCAGCACAAACAGAAAGATGGAAAAGAGCGTTATCTATAGGCTAATTCTAAATGCAATAAAATCTATATGTAGATGGAAAAGAGCGTTATCATTACGGTAATTCTAAATGCAATAAAGTCTATATGTAGGTGGAAAAGAGCGTTACCTATACGATGATTCTAAATGCAATAAAATCTAACTGTAGTCTAACCCTAACCTTAATTTTTTATTTGTAGGCTAACACTAATTTTAGTAAACCTAATTTGTGGAAAGAGATAGAAAAGCCAATGGAACCAAGAAGTGAAAATAGCAATGGAACAAAGAGGAAAAAAATAGAAAAGCCAAAAAGAACTAAGAAAAGAAAATAGTAGTAGAACAAAGAGGAAAGAGATAGAAAAGCCAATAGCCCTAAGAGAAGAAATACAAGATAAAGATGAAAAGCATGCAGACCATAAAGAAGAGTACAAGTAGAAAAAAGGAAAAGCCAATAGACCTAAGAGAAGAAAACAAATAGAAAAGAAAGATAATACTGTGAGTGTCCTGAGGAAGGCCTAAATAAATGCCAAAACGTCGACAACCTCACAGTAACTAAATAAAACAACTCGAGTATGAATAAAGACCAAATAGAAACAGAAGGAAAAGTAAATGAACCACACATAAGGACAATACAAAAGAAACGCTTGGGGATGAAGGGGTGAGACACAGATAACAGAAAAGTAGAAAAACAAATACGAACTACACATACAACAAAGGAAGATAGTAATGCTGAAAACAAACAAATGAGCAAAAAGAATGAATCAGGATGGTGAGAGGGTGATCGCAGTCGGTCCAGTGCAACCGCCCCTCTTATATAGAGGGGACCCCTCTCAAATTGGGGGGATCATCTCCTAACCTAACCAGCCAGTGCCCTGGATCACCTAACCCTATCCTTTCATTCTAACCCTAACTAGAGAACCCTATCTGCTAACCTTAACTAAACACTAAACTTAACTGGATAATAACCCTAATAAAAGAGAACCCTAATTGGATTGACTAATTAACCCTAACTAAACACTAAACTTAACTAGATAGTAACCCTAACAATAGAGAACCATAATTGGAGTGACTAACTAACCCTAACTAAACACTAAACTTAACTAGATAGTAACCCTAACAAATGAGAACCCTAATTAAATTAGAACCCTAATTAAATTAACAAACTAACCCTAATAAATACTAAACCTAATTAGAAAGTAAAAAGAAAAAGAAAGATTAAAAACAATCAGACCTTAAAGAATAGGACAACTAAAATAGAGTTCAGCACAAATAGTAGAAATTAAGAAGAGTTCAGCACAAACAGAAAGATGGAAAAGAGCGTTATCTATAGGCTAATTCTAAATGCAATAAAATCTATATGTAGATGGAAAAGAGCGTTATCATTACGGTAATTCTAAATGCAATAAAGTCTATATGTAGGTGGAAAAGAGCGTTACCTATACGATGATTCTAAATGCAATAAAATCTAACTGTAGTCTAACCCTAACCTTAATTTTTTATTTGTAGGCTAACACTAATTTTAGTAAACCTAATTTGTGGAAAGAGATAGAAAAGCCAATGGAACCAAGAAGTGAAAATAGCAATGGAACAAAGAGGAAAAAAATAGAAAAGCCAAAAAGAACTAAGAAAAGAAAATAGTAGTAGAACAAAGAGGAAAGAGATAGAAAAGCCAATAGCCCTAAGAGAAGAAATACAAGATAAAGATGAAAAGCATGCAGACCATAAAGAAGAGTACAAGTAGAAAAAAGGAAAAGCCAATAGACCTAAGAGAAGAAAACAAATAGAAAAGAAAGATAATACTGTGAGTGTCCTGAGGAAGGCCTAAATAAATGCCGAAACGTCGACAACCTCACAGTAACTAAATAAAACAACTCGAGTATGAATAAAGACCAAATAGAAACAGAAGGAAAAGTAAATGAACCACACATAAGGACAATACAAAAGAAACGCTTGGGGATGAAGGGGTGAGACACAGATAACAGAAAAGTAGAAAAACAAATACGAACTACACATACAACAAAGGAAGATAGTAATGCTGAAAACAAACAAATGAGCAAAAAGAATGAATCAGGATGGTGAGAGGGTGATCGCAGTCGGTCCAGTGCAACCGCCCCTCTTATATAGAGGGGACCCCTCTCAAATTGGGGGGATCATCTCCTAACCTAACCCTAACCCTAACCCTTATAGCCCAAGCCAATTCTCGAATAGCCCCAGCACATTACTTGCTTGCCCCTGGTAGGTAGACAGGCCTTCCCAAGCCAATTCTCTAATAGCCCCTGCACTTTACTTGCTTGCCCCTGGTAGGTAGACAGGCCTTCCCAAACCAATTCTCTTATAGCCCAAGCCAATTCTCGGATAGCCCCAGCACATTATTTTCTTGCCCCTGGTAGGTAGACAGGCCTTCCCAAGCCAATTCTCTAATAGCCCCTGCACATTACTTGCTTGCCCCTGGTAGGTCGACAGGCTTTCCCAAGCCAATTCTCTAATAGCCGCTGCAAATTACTTGCTTGCCCCTGGTAGGTAGACTGCCCTTCCCAAGCCTTTTCTCTCATTACCTCAGCCCATAACTTACTTCTCCCTGGTAGGTCCACTGGCCTTCCCGAGCCAATTCTCTAATAGCCCCTGCACATTACTTGCTTGCCCCTGGTAGGTAGACACGCTTTCCCAAGCCTATTCTCTCATCGCCTCAGCCCATGACTTATTTCTCCCTGGTAGGTAGACAGGCCTTCCCAAGCCTATTCTGTAATAGTCCCAGCAAATTACTTGCTTGTCCCTGGTAGGTAGACAGGCCTTCCCAAGCCTATTCTGTACTAGTCCCAGCAAATTACTTGCTTGTCCCTGGTAGGTAGACAGGCTTTCCCATGCCTATTCTGTAATAGGCCCAGCAAATTACTTGCTTGCCCCTGGTAGGTAGACAGGCCTTCCCGAGCCAATTCTCTTATATCCCAAGCCAATTCTCTAATAGCCCCTGCACATTACTTGCTTGCCCCTGGTAAGTAGACAGGCCTTCCCAAACCAATTCTCTTATAGCCCAAGCCAATTCTCGAATAGCCCCAGCACATTACTTGCTTGCCCCTGGTAGGTAGACAGGCCTTCCCAAGCCTATTCTCTCATCGCCTCAGCACATGACTTATTTCTCCCTGGTAGGTAGACAGGCCTTCCCAAGCCTATTCTGTAATAGTCCCAGCAAATTACTTGCTTATCCCTGGTAGGTAGACACGACTTCCCAAGCCTATTCTCTCATCGCCTCAGCCCATGACTTATTTCTCCCTGGTAGGTAGACAGTGCTTCCCAAGCCTATTCTGTAATAGTCCCAGCAAATTACTTGCTTATCCCTGGTAGGTAGACTGGCCTTCCCAAGCCTATTCTGTAATAGCCCCAGCAAATTATTTGCTTGCCCCTGGTAGGTAGACAAGCCTTCCCAAGCCAATTCTCTAATAGTCCCTGCACATTACTTGCTTGCCCCTGGTAGGTAGACAGGCTTTCCCAAGCCTATTCTGTAATAGTCCTAGCAAATTACTTGCTTGCCGCTGGTAGGTAGACATGCCTTCCCAAGCCTATTCTGTAATAGCCCCAGCAAATTACTTGCTTGCCCCTGGTAGGTAGACAGGCCTTCCCAAGCCTATTCTGTAATAGTCCCAGCAAATTACTTGCTTGTCCCTGGTAGGTAGACAGGCCTTCCCATGCCTATTCTGTAATAGCCCTAGCAAATTACTTGCTTGCCCCTGTTAGGGAGACAGGCCTTCCCAAGCCAATTCTCTCATCGCCTCAGCCCATGACTTATTTCTACCTGGTAGGTAGACAGGCCTTCCCAAGCCTATTCTGTAATAGTCCCAGCAAATTACTTGCTTGTCCATGGTAGGTAGACTGGCCTTCCCAAGCCTATTCTGTAATAGCCCCAGCAAATTACTTGCTTGTCCGTGGTAGGTAGACAGGCCGTCCCAAGCCTATTCTAAAATAGCCTCAGCAAAATACTTGCTTGCCCCTGGTAGGTAGACTGCTCTTCCCAAGCCTTTTCTCTCATTACCTCAGCCCATAACTTACTTCTCCCTGGTAGGTCCACTGGCCTTCCCGAGCCAATTCTCTAATAGCCCCTGCACATTACTTGCTTGCCCCTGGAAGGTAGACACGCCTTCCCAAGCCTATTCTCTCATCGCCTCAGCCCATGACTTATTTCTCCCTGGTAGGTAGACAGGCCTTCCCAAGCCTATTCTGTAATAGCCCGTGCACATTACTTGCTTGCCCCTGGTAGGTAGACAGGCTTTACCAAGCCTATTCTGTAATAGTCCCAGCAAATCACTTGCTTGCCCCTGGTCGGTAGACAGGCTTTCCCAAGCCTATTCTGTAATAGTCCCAGCAAATTACTTGCTTGCCCCTGGTCGGTAGACTGGCTTCCCATGCCAATTCTCTAATAGCCCCTGCACATTACTTGCTTGCCCCTGGTAGGTAGACAGGCTTTCCCAAGCCTAATCTGTAATAGCCGCTGCAAATTACTTGCTTGCCCCTGGTAGGTAGACACGCCTTCCCAAGCCTATTCTCTCATCGCCTCAGCCCATGACTTATTTCTCCCTGGTAGGTAGACAGGCCTTATCAAGCCTATTCTGTAATAGGCGCTGCAAATTACTTGCTTGCCCCTGGTAGGTAGACAGGCTTTCCCAAGCCTATTCTGTAATAGTCCCTGCAAATTACTTGCTTGCCCCTGGTAGGTAGACAGGACTTCCCAAGCCAATTCTCTAATAGCCCCTGCACAGTACTTGCTTGCCCCTGGTAGGTAGACAGGCTTTCCCAAGCCAATTCTCTAATAGCCGCTGCAAATTACTTGCTTGCCCCTGGTAGGTAGACAGGCCTTCCCAAACCTATTCTGTAATAGGCACAGCAAATTACTTGTTTGTCCCTGGTAGGTGGACAGGCCTTCCCAAACCTATTCTGTAATAGCCCCAGCAAATTACTTGCTTCCCCCGGTAGGTAGACAGGCCTTCCCAAGCCTATTCTGTAATAGCCCCAGCAAATTACTTGCTTGCCCCTGGTTGGTAGACAGGCCTTCCTAAGCCTATTCTGTAATCGTCCCAGCAAATTACTTGCCTGCCCCTGGTAGGCAGACAGGCTTTCCCAAGCCTATACTGTAATAGCCCCTGCAAATTACTTGCTTGCCCCTGGTCGGTAGACAGGCCTTCCCAAGCCTATTCTGTAATAGCCTCAGCAAAATACTTGCTTGCCCCTGGTAGGTAGACGGGCCTTATCAAACCTATTCTGTAATAGGCGCTGCAAATTACTTGCTTGCCCCTGGTAGGTAGACAGGCTTTCCCAAGCCTATTCTGTAATAGTCACAGCAAATTACTTGTTTGTCCCTGGTAGGTGGACAGGCCTTCCCAAACCTATTCTGTAATAGCCCCAGCAAATTACTTGCTTCCCCCTGGTAGGTAGACAGGCCTTCCCAAGCCTATTCTGTAATAGCCCCAGCAAATTACTTGCTTGCCCCTGGTTGGTAGACAGGCTTTCCTAAGCCTATTCTGTAATCGTCCCAGCAAATTACTTGCTTGCCCCTGGTAGGTAGACAGGCCTTCCCAAACCAATTCTCTTATAGCCCAAGCCAATTCTCGAATAGCACCAGCATATTATTTGCTTGCCCCTGGTAGGTAGACAGGCCTTCCCAAGCCAATTCTCTAATAGCCCCTGCACTTTACTTGCTTGCCCCTGGTAGGTAGACAGGCCTTCCCAAACCAATTCTCTTATAGCCCAAGCCAATTCTCGGATAGCCCCAGCACATTATTTTCTTGCCCCTGGTAGGTAGACAGGCCTTCCCAAGCCAATTCTCTAATAGCCCCTGCACATTACTTGCTTGCCCCTGGTAGGTCGAAAGGCTTTCCCAAGCAAATTCTCTAATAGCCGCTGCAAATTACTTGCTTGACCCTGGTAGGTAGACACGCCTTCCCAAGCCTATTCTGTAATAGTCCCAGCAAATTACTTGCTTGGCCCTGGTAGGTAGACAGGCCTTCCCAAGCCTATTCTGTAATAGTCCCAGCAAATTACTTGCTTGTCCCTGGTAGGTAGACAGGCCTTCCCAAGCCTATTCTGTAATAGCCCCAGCAAATTACTTGCTTGCCCCTGGTAGGTAGACAGGCCTTCCCAAGCCTATTCTGTAATAGCCACAGCAAATTACTTGCCTGCCCCTGGTAGGCAGACAGGCTTTCCCATGCCTATACTGTAATAGCCCCTGCAAATTACTTGCTTGCCCCTGGTAGGTAGACAGGCCTTCCCAAGCCTATTCTGTAATAGCCCCAGCAAATTACTTGTTTGCCCCTGGTAGGTAGACAGGCCTTCCCAAGCCTATTTTGTAATAGTCCCAGCAAATTACTTGCTTGTCTCTGGTAGGTAGACAGGCCTTCCCAAGCCTATTCTGTAATAGCCCCAGCAAATTACTTGCTTGCCCCTGGTTGGTAGACAGGCCTTCCTAAGCCTATTCTGTAATCGTCCCAGCAAATTACTTGCTTGCCCCTGGTAGGTAGACAGGCCTTCCCAATGCAATTCTCTTATAGCCCAAGCCAATTCTCGAATAGCCCCAGCATATTATTTGCTTGCCCCTTGTAGGTAGACAGGCCTTCCCAAGCCAATTCTCTAATAGCCCCTGCACTTTACTTGCTTGCCCCTGGTAGGTAGACAGGCTTTCCCGAGCCAATTCTCTTATATCCCAAGCCAATTCTCGGATAGCCCCAGCACATTATTTTCTTGCCCCTGGTAGGTAGACAGGCCTTCCCAAGCCAATTCTCTAATAGCCCCTGCAAATTACTTGCTTGCCCCTGGTCGGTAGACAGGCCTTCCCAAGCCTATTCTGTAATAGCCGCTGCAAATTACTTGGTTGCCCCTGGTAGGTAGACACGACTTCCCAAGCCTATTCTCTCATCGCCTCAGCCCATGACTTATTTCTCCCTGGTAGGTAGAC
Organism: Corythoichthys intestinalis; assembly: GCF_030265065.1. NCBI lineage: Eukaryota > Metazoa > Chordata > Actinopteri > Syngnathiformes > Syngnathidae > Corythoichthys > Corythoichthys intestinalis. The sequence continues at coordinate 45,196,079 of NC_080413.1, read as the reverse complement.
AGTCCTTCCCAAGCCTATTCTGTAATAGCCCCAGCAAATTACTTGCTTGTCCCTGGTAGGTAGACAGGCCTTCCCATGCCTATTCTGTAATAGCCCCAGCAAATTACTTGCTTGCCCCTGGTAGGTAGACAGGCCTTCCCAAGCCAATTCTCTCATCGCCTCAGCCCATGACTTATTTCTCCCTGGTAGGTAGACAGGCCTTCCCAAGCTTATTCTGTAATAGTCCCAGCAAATTACTTGCTTGTCCCTGGTAGGTAGACTGGCCTTCCCAAGCCTATTCTGTAATAGCCCCAGCAAATTACTTGCTTGCCCCTGGTAGGTAGACACGCCTTCCCAAGCCTATTCTCTCATCGCCTCAGCCCATGACTTATTTCTCCCTGGTAGGTAGACAGGCCTTCCCAAGCCTATTCTGTAATAGCCCCAGCAAATTACTTGCCTGCCCCTGGTAGGCAGACAGGCTTTCCCAAGCCTATACTGTAATAGCCCCTGCAAATTACTTGCTTGCCCCTGGTCGGTAGACAGGCCTTCCCAAGCCTATTCTGTAATAGCCGCTGCAAATTACTTGCTTTCCCCTGGTAGGTAGACACGACTTCCCAAGCCTATTCTCTCATCGCCTCAGCCCATGACTTATTTCTCCCTGGTAGGTAGACAGTCCTTCCCAAACTTATTCTGTAATAGCCCCAGCAAATTACTTGCTTGTCCCTGGTAGGTAGACAGGCCTTCCCAAACCAATTCTGTAATAGTCCCAGCAAATTACTTGCTTGTCCCTGGTAGGTAGACAGGCCTTCCCATGCCTATTCTGTAATAGCCCCAGCAAATTACTTGCTTGCCCCTGGTAGGGAGACAGGCCTTCCCAAGCCAATTCTCTCATCGCCTCAGCCCATGACTTATTTCTCCCTGGTAGGAAGACAGGCTTTCCCAAGCCTATTCTGTAATAGTCCCAGCAAATTACTTGCTTGCCCCAGGTAGGTAGACAGGCCTTCCCAAACCAATTCTCTTATAGCCCAAGCCAATTCTCGAATAGCCCCAGCACATTACTTGCTTGCCCCTGGTAGGTAGACAGGCCTTCCCAAGCCAATTCTCTCATCGCCTCAGCCCATGACTTATTTCTCCCTGGTAGGTAGACAGGCCTTCCCAAGCCTATTCTGTAATAGTCCCAGCAAATTACTTGCTTGTCCATGGTAGGTAGACTGGCCTTCCCAAGCCTATTCTGTAATAGCCCCAGCAAATTACTTGCTTGTCCCTGGTAGGTAGACACGACTTCCCAAGCCTATTCTCTCATCGCCTCAGCCCATGACTTATTTCTCCCTGGTAGGTAGACAGGCCTTATCAAGCCTATTCTGTAATAGGCGCTGCAAATTACTTGCTTGCCCCTGGTAGGTAGACAGGCTTTCCCAAGCCTATTCTGTAATAGTCCCTGCAAATTACTTGCTTGCCCCTGGTAGGTAGACAGGACTTCCCAAGCCAATTCTCTAATAGCCCCTGCACAGTACTTGCTTGCCCCTGGTAGGTAGACAGGCTTTCCCAAGCCAATTCTCTAATAGCCGCTGCAAATTACTTGCTTGCCCCTGGTAGGTAGACAGGCCTTTCCAAACCTATTCTGTAATAGGCACAGCAAATTACTTGTTTTATCCCTGGTAGGTGGACAGGCCTTCCCAAACCTATTCTGTAATAGCCCCAGCAAATTACTTGCTTCCCCCGGTAGGTAGACAGGCCTTCCCAAGCCTATTCTGTAATAGCCCCAGCAAATTACTTGCTTGCCCCGGTTGGTAGACAGGCCTTCCTAAGCCTATTCTGTAATCGTCCCAGCAAATTACTTGCTTGCCCCTGGTAGGTAGACAGGCCTTCCCAAACCAATTCTCTTATAGCCCAAGCCAATTCTCGAATAGCACCAGCATATTATTTGCTTGCCCCTGGTAGGTAGACAGGCCTTCCCAAGCCAATTCTCTAATAGCCCCTGCACTTTACTTGCTTGCCCCTGGTAGGTAGACAGGCCTTCCCAAACCAATTCTCTTATAGCCCAAGCCAATTCTCGGATAGCCCCAGCACATTATTTTCTTGCCCCTGGTAGGTAGACAGGCCTTCCCAAGCCAATTCTCTAATAGCCCCTGCACATTACTTGCTTGCCCCTGGTAGGTCGAAAGGCTTTCCCAAGCAAATTCTCTAATAGCCGCTGCAAATTACTTGCTTGCCCCTGGTAGGTAGACACGCCTTCCCAAGCCTATTCTGTAATAGTCCCAGCAAATTACTTGCTTGGCCCTGGTAGGTAGACAGGCCTTCCCAAGCCTATTCTGTAATAGTCCCAGCAAATTATTTGCTTGTCCCTGGTAGGTAGACAGGCCTTCCCAAGCCTATTCTGTAATAGCCCCAGCAAATTACTTGCTTGCCCCTGGTAGGTAGACAGGCCTTCCCAAGCCTATTCTGTAATAGCCACAGCAAATTACTTGCCTGACCCTGGTAGGCAGACAGGCTTTCCCAAGCCTATACTGTAATAGCCCCTGCAAATTACTTGCTTGCCCCTGGTAGGTAGACAGGCCTTCCCAAGCCTATTCTGTAATAGCCCCAGCAAATTACTTGTTTGCCCCTGGTAGGTAGACAGGCCTTCCCAAGCCTATTTTGTAATAGTCCCAGCAAATTACTTGCTTGTCTCTGGTAGGTAGACAGGCCTTCCCAAGCCTATTCTGTAATAGCCCCAGCAAATTACTTGCTTTCCCCTGGTAGGTAGACACGACTTCCCAAGCCTATTCTCTCATCGCCTCAGCCCATGACTTATTTCTCCCTGGTAGGTAGACAGTCCTTCCCAAGCCTATTCTGTAATAGCCCCAGCAAATTACTTGCTTGTCCCTGGTAGGTAGACAGGCCTTCCCATGCCTATTCTGTAATAGCCCCAGCAAATTACTTGCTTGCCCCTGGTAGGTAGACAGGCCTTCCCAAGCCAATTCTCTCATCGCCTCAGCCCATGACTTATTTCTCCCTGGTAGGTAGACAGGCCTTCCCAAGCTTATTCTGTAATAGTCCCAGCAAATTACTTGCTTGTCCCTGGTAGGTAGACTGGCCTTCCCAAGCCTATTCTGTAATAGCCCCAGCAAATTACTTGCTTGCCCCTGGTAGGTAGACAGGCCTTCCCAAACCAATTCTGTAATAGTCCCAGCAAATTACTTGCTTGTCCCTGGTAGGTAGACAGGCCTTCCCATGCCTATTCTGTAATAGCCCCAGCAAATTACTTGCTTGCCCCTGGTAGGTAGACATGCCTTCCCAAGCCTATTCTGTAATAGCCCCAGCAAATTACTTGCTTGCCCCAGGTAGGTAGACAGGCCTTCCCAAACCAATTCTCTTATAGCCCAAGCCAATTCTCGAATAGCCCCAGCACATTACTTGCTTGCCCCTGGTAGGTAGACAGGCCTTCCCAAGTCTATTCTGTAATAGTCCCAGCAAATTACTTTCTTGACCCTGGTAGGTAGACAGGCCTTCCCGAGCCAATTCTCTTATATCCCAAGCCAATTCTCTAATAGCCCCTGCACATTACTTGCTTGCCCCTGGTAGGTAGACAGGCTTTCCCAAGCCTATTCTGTAATAGTCCCAGCAAATTACTTTCTTGCCCCTGGTAGGTAGACAGGCCTTCCCGAGCCAATTCTCTTATATCCCAAGCCAATTCTCTAATACCCCCTGCACATTACTTGCTTGCCCCTGGTAGGTAGACAGGCCTTCCCGAGCCAATTCTCTATTATCCCAAGCCAATTCTCTAATACCCCCTGCACATTACATGCTTGCCCCTGGTAGGTAGACAGGCCTTCCCGAGCCAATTCTCTTATATCCCAAGCCAATTCTCTAATACCCCCTGCACATTACTTGCTTGCCCCTGGTAGGTAGACAGGCCTTCCCGAGCCAATTCTCTATTATCCCAAGCCAATTCTCTAATACCCCCTGCACATTACATGCTTGCCCCTGGTAGGTAGACAGGCCTTCCCAAGCCAATTCTCTCATCGCCTCAGCCCATGACTTATTTCTCCCTGGTAGGTAGACAGGCCTTCCCAAGCTTATTCTGTAATAGTCCCAGCAAATTACTTGCTTGTCCCTGGTAGGTAGACTGGCCTTCCCAAGCCTATTCTGTAATAGCCCCAGCAAATTACTTGCTTGCCCCTGGTAGGTAGACAGGCCTTCCAAAACCAATTCTGTAATAGTCCCAGCAAATTACTTGCTTGTCCCTGGTAGGTAGACAGGCCTTCCCATGCCTATTCTGTAATAGCCCCAGCAAATTACTTGCTTGCCCCTGGTAGGGAGACAGGCCTTCCCAAGCCAATTGTCTCATCGCCTCAGCCCATGACTTATTTCTCCCTGGTAGGTAGACAGGCCTTCCCAAGCCTATTCTGTAATAGTCCCAGCAAATTACTTGCTTGTCCCTGGTAGGTAGACTGGCCTTCCCAAGCCAATTCTCTAATAGTCCCTGCACATTACTTGCTTGCCCCTGGTAGGTAGACAGGCTTTCCCGAGCCAATTCTCTTATATCCCAAGCCAATTCTCTAATACCCCCTGCACATTACTTGCTTGCCTCTGGTAGGTAGACAGGCCTTCCCAAGCCTATTCTGTAATAGTCCTAGCAAATTACTTGCTTGCCGCTGGTAGGTAGACATGCCTTCCCAAGCCTATTCTGTAATAGCCCCAGCAAATTATTTGCTTGCCCCTGGTAGGTAGACAGGCCTTCCCAAGCCTATTCTGTAATAATCCCAGCAAATTACTTGCTTGTCCCTGGTAGGTAGACAGGCCTTCCCATGCCTATTCTGTAATAGCCCCAGCAAATTACTTGCTTGCCCCTGGTAGGTAGACAGGCCTTCCCAAGCCTATTCTGTAATAGTCCCAGCAAATTACTTGCTTGTCCCTGGTAGGTAGACAGGCCTTCCCAAGCCTATTCTGTAATAGCCCCAGCAAATTACTTGCTTGCCCCTGGTTGGTAGACAGGCCTTCCTAAGCCTATTCTGTAATCGTCCCAGCAAATTACTTGCTTGCCCCTGGTAGGTAGACAGGCCTTCCCAAACCAATTCTCTTATAGCCCAAGCCAATTCTCGAATAGCCCCAGCATATTATTTGCTTGCCCCTGGTAGGTAGACAGGCCTTCCCAAGCCAATTCTCTAATAGCCCCTGCACTTTACTTGCTTGCCCCTGGTAGGTAGACAGGCCTTCCCAAACCAATTCTCTTATAGCCCAAGCCAATTCTCGGATAGCCCCAGCACATTATTTTCTTGCCCCTGGTAGGTAGACAGGCCTTCCCAAGCCAATTCTCTAATAGCCCCTGCACATTACTTGCTTGCCCCTGGTAGGTCGACAGGCTTTCCCAAGCCAATTCTCTAATAGCCGCTGCAAATTACTTGCTTGCCCCTGGTAGGTAGACTGCCCTTCCCAAGCCTTTTCTCTCATTACCTCAGCCCATAACTTACTTCTCCCTGGTAGGTCCACTGGACTTCCCGAGCCAATTCTCTAATAGCCCCTGCACATTACTTGCTTGCCCCTGGTAGGTAGACACGCCTTCCCAAGCCTATTCTCTCATCGCCTCAGCCCATGACTTATTTCTCCCTGGTAGGTAGACAGGCCTTCCCAAGCCTATTCTGTAATAGTCCCAGCAAATTACTTGCTTGTCCCTGGTAGGTAGACAGGCCTTCCCAAGCCTATTCTGTAATAGCCCCAGCAAATTACTTGCTTGCCCCTGGTTGGTAGACAGGCCTTCCTAAGCCTATTCTGTAATCGTCCCAGCAAATTACTTGCTTGCCCCTGGTAGGTAGACAGGCCTTCCCAAACCAATTCTCTTATAGCCCAAGCCAATTCTCGAATAGCCCCAGCACATTACTTGCTTGCCCCTGGTAGGTAGACAGGCCTTCCCAAGCCAATTCTCTCATCGCCTCAGCCCATGACTTATTTCTCCCTGGTAGGTAGACAGGCCTTCCCAAGCCTATTCTGTAATAGTCCCAGCAAATTACTTGCTTGTCCATGGTAGGTAGACTGGCCTTCCCAAGCCTATTCTGTAATAGCCCCAGCAAATTACTTGCTTGTCCCTGGTAGGTAGACACGACTTCCCAAGCCTATTCTCTCATCGCCTCAGCCCATGACTTATTTCTCCCTGGTAGGTAGACAGGCCTTATCAAGCCTATTCTGTAATAGGCGCTGCAAATTACTTGCTTGCCCCTGGTAGGTAGACAGGCTTTCCCAAGCCTATTCTGTAATAGTCCCTGCAAATTACTTGCTTGCCCCTGGTAGGTAGACAGGACTTCCCAAGCCAATTCTCTAATAGCCCCTGCACAGTACTTGCTTGCCCCTGGTAGGTAGACAGGCTTTCCCAAGCCAATTCTCTAATAGCCGCTGCAAATTACTTGCTTGCCCCTGGTAGGTAGACAGGCCTTTCCAAACCTATTCTGTAATAGGCACAGCAAATTACTTGTTTTATCCCTGGTAGGTGGACAGGCCTTCCCAAACCTATTCTGTAATAGCCCCAGCAAATTACTTGCTTCCCCCGGTAGGTAGACAGGCCTTCCCAAGCCTATTCTGTAATAGCCCCAGCAAATTACTTGCTTGCCCCTGGTTGGTAGACAGGCCTTCCTAAGCCTATTCTGTAATCGTCCCAGCAAATTACTTGCTTGCCCCTGGTAGGTAGACAGGCCTTCCCAAACCAATTCTCTTATAGCCCAAGCCAATTCTCGAATAGCACCAGCATATTATTTGCTTGCCCCTGGTAGGTAGACAGGCCTTCCCAAGCCAATTCTCTAATAGCCCCTGCACTTTACTTGCTTGCCCCTGGTAGGTAGACAGGCCTTCCCAAACCAATTCTCTTATAGCCCAAGCCAATTCTCGGATAGCCCCAGCACATTATTTTCTTGCCCCTGGTAGGTAGACAGGCCTTCCCAAGCCAATTCTCTAATAGCCCCTGCACATTACTTGCTTGCCCCTGGTAGGTCGAAAGGCTTTCCCAAGCAAATTCTCTAATAGCCGCTGCAAATTACTTGCTTGCCCCTGGTAGGTAGACACGCCTTCCCAAGCCTATTCTGTAATAGTCCCAGCAAATTACTTGCTTGGCCCTGGTAGGTAGACAGGCCTTCCCAAGCCTATTCTGTAATAGTCCCAGCAAATTACTTGCTTGTCCCTGGTAGGTAGACAGGCCTTCCCAAGCCTATTCTGTAATAGCCCCAGCAAATTACTTGCTTGCCCCTGGTAGGTAGACAGGCCTTCCCAAGCCTATTCTGTAATAGCCACAGCAAATTACTTGCCTGCCCCTGGTAGGCAGACAGGCTTTCCCAAGCCTATACTGTAATAGCCCCTGCAAATTACTTGCTTGCCCCTGGTAGGTAGACAGGCCTTCCCAAGCCTATTCTGTAATAGCCCCAGCAAATTACTTGTTTGCCCCTGGTAGGTAGACAGGCCTTCCCAAGCCTATTTTGTAATAGTCCCAGCAAATTACTTGCTTGTCTCTGGTAGGTAGACAGGCCTTCCCAAGCCTATTCTGTAATAGCCCCAGCAAATTACTTGCTTTCCCCTGGTAGGTAGACACGACTTCCCAAGCCTATTCTCTCATCGCCTCAGCCCATGACTTATTTCTCCCTGGTAGGTAGACAGTCCTTCCCAAGCCTATTCTGTAATAGCCCCAGCAAATTACTTGCTTGTCCCTGGTAGGTAGACAGGCCTTCCCATGCCTATTCTGTAATAGCCCCAGCAAATTACTTGCTTGCCCCTGGTAGGTAGACAGGCCTTCCCAAGCCAATTCTCTCATCGCCTCAGCCCATGACTTATTTCTCCCTGGTAGGTAGACAGGCCTTCCCAAGCTTATTCTGTAATAGTCCCAGCAAATTACTTGCTTGTCCCTGGTAGGTAGACTGGCCTTCCCAAGCCTATTCTGTAATAGCCCCAGCAAATTACTTGCTTGCCCCTGGTAGGTAGACAGGCCTTCCCAAACCAATTCTGTAATAGTCCCAGCAAATTACTTGCTTGTCCCTGGTAGGTAGACAGGCCTTCCCATGCCTATTCTGTAATAGCCCCAGCAAATTACTTGCTTGCCCCTGGTAGGTAGACATGCCTTCCCAAGCCTATTCTGTAATAGCCCCAGCAAATTACTTGCTTGCCCCAGGTAGGTAGACAGGCCTTCCCAAACCAATTCTCTTATAGCCCAAGCCAATTCTCGAATAGCCCCAGCACATTACTTGCTTGCCCCTGGTAGGTAGACAGGCCTTCCCAAGTCTATTCTGTAATAGTCCCAGCAAATTACTTTCTTGACCCTGGTAGGTAGACAGGCCTTCCCGAGCCAATTCTCTTATATCCCAAGCCAATTCTCTAATAGCCCCTGCACATTACTTGCTTGCCCCTGGTAGGTAGACAGGCTTTCCCAAGCCTATTCTGTAATAGTCCCAGCAAATTACTTTCTTGCCCCTGGTAGGTAGACAGGCCTTCCCGAGCCAATTCTCTTATATCCCAAGCCAATTCTCTAATACCCCCTGCACATTACTTGCTTGCCCCTGGTAGGTAGACAGGCCTTCCCGAGCCAATTCTCTATTATCCCAAGCCAATTCTCTAATACCCCCTGCACATTACATGCTTGCCCCTGGTAGGTAGACAGGCCTTCCCGAGCCAATTCTCTTATATCCCAAGCCAATTCTCTAATACCCCCTGCACATTACTTGCTTGCCCCTGGTAGGTAGACAGGCCTTCCCGAGCCAATTCTCTATTATCCCAAGCCAATTCTCTAATACCCCCTGCACATTACATGCTTGCCCCTGGTAGGTAGACAGGCCTTCCCAAGCCAATTCTCTCATCGCCTCAGCCCATGACTTATTTCTCCCTGGTAGGTAGACAGGCCTTCCCAAGCTTATTCTGTAATAGTCCCAGCAAATTACTTGCTTGTCCCTGGTAGGTAGACTGGCCTTCCCAAGCCTATTCTGTAATAGCCCCAGCAAATTACTTGCTTGCCCCTGGTAGGTAGACAGGCCTTCCAAAACCAATTCTGTAATAGTCCCAGCAAATTACTTGCTTGTCCCTGGTAGGTAGACAGGCCTTCCCATGCCTATTCTGTAATAGCCCCAGCAAATTACTTGCTTGCCCCTGGTAGGGAGACAGGCCTTCCCAAGCCAATTGTCTCATCGCCTCAGCCCATGACTTATTTCTCCCTGGTAGGTAGACAGGCCTTCCCAAGCCTATTCTGTAATAGTCCCAGCAAATTACTTGCTTGTCCCTGGTAGGTAGACTGGCCTTCCCAAGCCAATTCTCTAATAGTCCCTGCACATTACTTGCTTGCCCCTGGTAGGTAGACAGGCTTTCCCGAGCCAATTCTCTTATATCCCAAGCCAATTCTCTAATACCCCCTGCACATTACTTGCTTGCCTCTGGTAGGTAGACAGGCCTTCCCAAGCCTATTCTGTAATAGTCCTAGCAAATTACTTGCTTGCCGCTGGTAGGTAGACATGCCTTCCCAAGCCTATTCTGTAATAGCCCCAGCAAATTATTTGCTTGCCCCTGGTAGGTAGACAGGCCTTCCCAAGCCTATTCTGTAATAATCCCAGCAAATTACTTGCTTGTCCCTGGTAGGTAGACAGGCCTTCCCATGCCTATTCTGTAATAGCCCCAGCAAATTACTTGCTTGCCCCTGGTAGGTAGACAGGCCTTCCCAAGCCTATTCTGTAATAGTCCCAGCAAATTACTTGCTTGTCCCTGGTAGGTAGACAGGCCTTCCCAAGCCTATTCTGTAATAGCCCCAGCAAATTACTTGCTTGCCCCTGGTTGGTAGACAGGCCTTCCTAAGCCTATTCTGTAATCGTCCCAGCAAATTACTTGCTTGCCCCTGGTAGGTAGACAGGCCTTCCCAAACCAATTCTCTTATAGCCCAAGCCAATTCTCGAATAGCCCCAGCATATTATTTGCTTGCCCCTGGTAGGTAGACAGGCCTTCCCAAGCCAATTCTCTAATAGCCCCTGCACTTTACTTGCTTGCCCCTGGTAGGTAGACAGGCCTTCCCAAACCAATTCTCTTATAGCCCAAGCCAATTCTCGGATAGCCCCAGCACATTATTTTCTTGCCCCTGGTAGGTAGACAGGCCTTCCCAAGCCAATTCTCTAATAGCCCCTGCACATTACTTGCTTGCCCCTGGTAGGTCGACAGGCTTTCCCAAGCCAATTCTCTAATAGCCGCTGCAAATTACTTGCTTGCCCCTGGTAGGTAGACTGCCCTTCCCAAGCCTTTTCTCTCATTACCTCAGCCCATAACTTACTTCTCCCTGGTAGGTCCACTGGACTTCCCGAGCCAATTCTCTAATAGCCCCTGCACATTACTTGCTTGCCCCTGGTAGGTAGACACGCCTTCCCAAGCCTATTCTCTCATCGCCTCAGCCCATGACTTATTTCTCCCTGGTAGGTAGACAGGCCTTCCCAAGCCTATTCTGTAATAGTCCCAGCAAATTACTTGCTTGTCCCTGGTAGGTAGACAGGCCTTCCCAAGCCTATTCTGTAATAGCCCCAGCAAATTACTTGCTTGCCCCTGGTTGGTAGACAGGCCTTCCTAAGCCTATTCTGTAATCGTCCCAGCAAATTACTTGCTTGCCCCTGGTAGGTAGACAGGCCTTCCCAAACCAATTCTCTTATAGCCCAAGCCAATTCTCGAATAGCCCCAGCACATTACTTGCTTGCCCCTGGTAGGTAGACAGGCCTTCCCAAGCCAATTCTCTCATCGCCTCAGCCCATGACTTATTTCTCCCTGGTAGGTAGACAGGCCTTCCCAAGCCTATTCTGTAATAGTCCCAGCAAATTACTTGCTTGTCCATGGTAGGTAGACTGGCCTTCCCAAGCCTATTCTGTAATAGCCCCAGCAAATTACTTGCTTGTCCCTGGTAGGTAGACACGACTTCCCAAGCCTATTCTCTCATCGCCTCAGCCCATGACTTATTTCTCCCTGGTAGGTAGACAGGCCTTATCAAGCCTATTCTGTAATAGGCGCTGCAAATTACTTGCTTGCCCCTGGTAGGTAGACAGGCTTTCCCAAGCCTATTCTGTAATAGTCCCTGCAAATTACTTGCTTGCCCCTGGTAGGTAGACAGGACTTCCCAAGCCAATTCTCTAATAGCCCCTGCACAGTACTTGCTTGCCCCTGGTAGGTAGACAGGCTTTCCCAAGCCAATTCTCTAATAGCCGCTGCAAATTACTTGCTTGCCCCTGGTAGGTAGACAGGCCTTTCCAAACCTATTCTGTAATAGGCACAGCAAATTACTTGTTTTATCCCTGGTAGGTGGACAGGCCTTCCCAAACCTATTCTGTAATAGCCCCAGCAAATTACTTGCTTCCCCCGGTAGGTAGACAGGCCTTCCCAAGCCTATTCTGTAATAGCCCCAGCAAATTACTTGCTTGCCCCTGGTTGGTAGACAGGCCTTCCTAAGCCTATTCTGTAATCGTCCCAGCAAATTACTTGCTTGCCCCTGGTAGGTAGACAGGCCTTCCCAAACCAATTCTCTTATAGCCCAAGCCAATTCTCGAATAGCACCAGCATATTATTTGCTTGCCCCTGGTAGGTAGACAGGCCTTCCCAAGCCAATTCTCTAATAGCCCCTGCACTTTACTTGCTTGCCCCTGGTAGGTAGACAGGCCTTCCCAAACCAATTCTCTTATAGCCCAAGCCAATTCTCGGATAGCCCCAGCACATTATTTTCTTGCCCCTGGTAGGTAGACAGGCCTTCCCAAGCCAATTCTCTAATAGCCCCTGCACATTACTTGCTTGCCCCTGGTAGGTCGAAAGGCTTTCCCAAGCAAATTCTCTAATAGCCGCTGCAAATTACTTGCTTGCCCCTGGTAGGTAGACACGCCTTCCCAAGCCTATTCTGTAATAGTCCCAGCAAATTACTTGCTTGGCCCTGGTAGGTAGACAGGCCTTCCCAAGCCTATTCTGTAATAGTCCCAGCAAATTACTTGCTTGTCCCTGGTAGGTAGACAGGCCTTCCCAAGCCTATTCTGTAATAGCCCCAGCAAATTACTTGCTTGCCCCTGGTAGGTAGACAGGCCTTCCCAAGCCTATTCTGTAATAGCCACAGCAAATTACTTGCCTGCCCCTGGTAGGCAGACAGGCTTTCCCAAGCCTATACTGTAATAGCCCCTGCAAATTACTTGCTTGCCCCTGGTAGGTAGACAGGCCTTCCCAAGCCTATTCTGTAATAGCCCCAGCAAATTACTTGTTTGCCCCTGGTAGGTAGACAGGCCTTCCCAAGCCTATTTTGTAATAGTCCCAGCAAATTACTTGCTTGTCTCTGGTAGGTAGACAGGCCTTCCCAAGCCTATTCTGTAATAGCCCCAGCAAATTACTTGCTTTCCCCTGGTAGGTAGACACGACTTCCCAAGCCTATTCTCTCATCGCCTCAGCCCATGACTTATTTCTCCCTGGTAGGTAGACAGTCCTTCCCAAGCCTATTCTGTAATAGCCCCAGCAAATTACTTGCTTGTCCCTGGTAGGTAGACAGGCCTTCCCATGCCTATTCTGTAATAGCCCCAGCAAATTACTTGCTTGCCCCTGGTAGGTAGACAGGCCTTCCCAAGCCAATTCTCTCATCGCCTCAGCCCATGACTTATTTCTCCCTGGTAGGTAGACAGGCCTTCCCAAGCTTATTCTGTAATAGTCCCAGCAAATTACTTGCTTGTCCCTGGTAGGTAGACTGGCCTTCCCAAGCCTATTCTGTAATAGCCCCAGCAAATTACTTGCTTGCCCCTGGTAGGTAGACAGGCCTTCCCAAACCAATTCTGTAATAGTCCCAGCAAATTACTTGCTTGTCCCTGGTAGGTAGACAGGCCTTCCCATGCCTATTCTGTAATAGCCCCAGCAAATTACTTGCTTGCCCCTGGTAGGTAGACATGCCTTCCCAAGCCTATTCTGTAATAGCCCCAGCAAATTACTTGCTTGCCCCAGGTAGGTAGACAGGCCTTCCCAAACCAATTCTCTTATAGCCCAAGCCAATTCTCGAATAGCCCCAGCACATTACTTGCTTGCCCCTGGTAGGTAGACAGGCCTTCCCAAGTCTATTCTGTAATAGTCCCAGCAAATTACTTTCTTGACCCTGGTAGGTAGACAGGCCTTCCCGAGCCAATTCTCTTATATCCCAAGCCAATTCTCTAATAGCCCCTGCACATTACTTGCTTGCCCCTGGTAGGTAGACAGGCTTTCCCAAGCCTATTCTGTAATAGTCCCAGCAAATTACTTTCTTGCCCCTGGTAGGTAGACAGGCCTTCCCGAGCCAATTCTCTTATATCCCAAGCCAATTCTCTAATACCCCCTGCACATTACTTGCTTGCCCCTGGTAGGTAGACAGGCCTTCCCGAGCCAATTCTCTATTATCCCAAGCCAATTCTCTAATACCCCCTGCACATTACATGCTTGCCCCTGGTAGGTAGACAGGCCTTCCCGAGCCAATTCTCTTATATCCCAAGCCAATTCTCTAACACCCCCTGCACATTACTTGCTTGCCCCTGGTAGGTAGACAGGCCTTCCCGAGCCAATTCTCTATTATCCCAAGCCAATTCTCTAATACCCCCTGCACATTACATGCTTGCCCCTGGTAGGTAGACAGGCCTTCCAAAACCAATTCTGTAATAGTCCCAGCAAATTACTTGCTTGTCCCTGGTAGGTAGACAGGCCTTCCCATGCCTATTCTGTAATAGCCCCAGCAAATTACTTGCTTGCCCCTGGTAGGGAGACAGGCCTTCCCAAGCCAATTGTCTCATCGCCTCAGCCCATGACTTATTTCTCCCTGGTAGGTAGACAGGCCTTCCCAAGCCTATTCTGTAATAGTCCCAGCAAATTACTTGCTTGTCCCTGGTAGGTAGACTGGCCTTCCCAAGCCAATTCTCTAATAGTCCCTGCACATTACTTGCTTGCCCCTGGTAGGTAGACAGGCTTTCCCGAGCCAATTCTCTTATATCCCAAGCCAATTCTCTAATACCCCCTGCACATTACTTGCTTGCCTCTGGTAGGTAGACAGGCCTTCCCAAGCCTATTCTGTAATAGTCCTAGCAAATTACTTGCTTGCCGCTGGTAGGTAGACATGCCTTCCCAAGCCTATTCTGTAATAGCCCCAGCAAATTATTTGCTTGCCCCTGGTAGGTAGACAGGCCTTCCCAAGCCTATTCTGTAATAATCCCAGCAAATTACTTGCTTGTCCCTGGTAGGTAGACAGGCCTTCCCATGCCTATTCTGTAATAGCCCCAGCAAATTACTTGCTTGCCCCTGGTAGGTAGACAGGCCTTCCCAAGCCTATTCTGTAATAGTCCCAGCAAATTACTTGCTTGTCCCTGGTAGGTAGACAGGCCTTCCCAAGCCTATTCTGTAATAGCCCCAGCAAATTACTTGCTTGCCCCTGGTTGGTAGACAGGCCTTCCTAAGCCTATTCTGTAATCGTCCCAGCAAATTACTTGCTTGCCCCTGGTAGGTAGACAGGCCTTCCCAAACCAATTCTCTTATAGCCCAAGCCAATTCTCGAATAGCCCCAGCATATTATTTGCTTGCCCCTGGTAGGTAGACAGGCCTTCCCAAGCCAATTCTCTAATAGCCCCTGCACTTTACTTGCTTGCCCCTGGTAGGTAGACAGGCCTTCCCAAACCAATTCTCTTATAGCCCAAGCCAATTCTCGGATAGCCCCAGCACATTATTTTCTTGCCCCTGGTAGGTAGACAGGCCTTCCCAAGCCAATTCTCTAATAGCCCCTGCACATTACTTGCTTGCCCCTGGTAGGTCGACAGGCTTTCCCAAGCCAATTCTCTAATAGCCGCTGCAAATTACTTGCTTGCCCCTGGTAGGTAGACTGCCCTTCCCAAGCCTTTTCTCTCATTACCTCAGCCCATAACTTACTTCTCCCTGGTAGGTCCACTGGCCTTCCCGAGCCAATTCTCTAATAGCCCCTGCACATTACTTGCTTGCCCCTGGTAGGTAGACACGCCTTCCCAAGCCTATTCTCTCATCGCCTCAGCCCATGACTTATTTCTCCCTGGTAGGTAGACAGGCCTTCCCAAGCCTATTCTGTAATAGTCCCAGCAAATTACTTGCTTGTCCCTGGTAGGTAGACAGGCCTTCCCAAGCCTATTCTGTAATAGCCCCAGCAAATTACTTGCTTGCCCCTGGTTGGTAGACAGGCCTTCCTAAGCGTATTCTGTAATCGTCCCAGCAAATTACTTGCTTGCCCCTGGTAGGTAGACAGGCCTTCCCAAACCAATTCTCTTATAGCCCAAGCCAATTCTCGAATAGCCCCAGCATATTATTTGCTTGCCCCTGGTAGGTAGACAGGCCTTCCCAAGCCAATTCTCTAATAGCCCCTGCACTTTACTTGCTTGCCCCTGGTAGGTAGACAGGCCTTCCCAAACCAATTCTCTTATAGCCCAAGCCAATTCTCGGATAGCCCCAGCACATTATTTTCTTGCCCCTGGTAGGTAGACAGGCCTTCCCAAGCCAATTCTCTAATAGCCCCTGCACATTACTTGCTTGCCCCTGGTAGGTCGACAGGCTTTCCCAAGCCAATTCTCTAATAGCCGCTGCAAATTACTTGCTTGCCCCTGGTAGGTAGACTGCCCTTCCCAAGCCTTTTCTCTCATTACCTCAGCCCATAACTTACTTCTCCCTGGTAGGTCCACTGGCCTTCCCGAGCCAATTCTCTAATAGCCCCTGCACATTACTTGCTTGCCCCTGGTAGGTAGACACGCCTTCCCAAGCCTATTCTCTCATCGCCTCAGCCCATGACTTATTTCTCCCTGGTAGGTAGACAGGCCTTCCCAAGCCTATTCTGTAATAGCCCCAGCAAATTACTTGCCTGCCCCTGGTAGGCAGACAGGCTTTCCCAAGCCTATACTGTAATAGCCCCTGCAAATTACTTGCTTGCCCCTGGTCGGTAGACAGGCCTTCCCAAGCCTATTCTGTAATAGCCGCTGCAAATTACTTGCTTTCCCCTGGTAGGTAGACACGACTTCCCAAGCCTATTCTCTCATCGCCTCAGCCCATGACTTATTTCTCCCTGGTAGGTAGACAGTCCTTCCCAAGCCTATTCTGTAATAGCCCCAGCAAATTACTTGCTTGTCCCTGGTAGGTAGACAGGCCTTCCCATGCCTATTCTGTAATAGCCCCAGCAAATTACTTGCTTGCCCCTGGTAGGTAGACAGGCCTTCCCAAGCCAATTCTCTCATCGCCTCAGCCCATGACTTATTTCTCCCTGGTAGGTAGACAGGCCTTCCCAAGCTTATTCTGTAATAGTCCCAGCAAATTACTTGCTTGTCCCTGGTAGGTAGACTGGCCTTCCCAAGCCTATTCTGTAATAGCCCCAGCAAATTACTTGCTTGCCCCTGGTAGGTAGACAGGCCTTCCCAAACCAATTCTGTAATAGTCCCAGCAAATTACTTGCTTGTCCCTGGTAGGTAGACAGGCCTTCCCATGCCTATTCTGTAATAGCCCCAGCAAATTACTTGCTTGCCCCTGGTAGGTAGACAGGCCTTCCCAAGCCTATTCTGTACTAGTCCCAGCAAATTACTTGCTTGTCCCTGGTAGGTAGACAGGCCTTCCCATGCCTATTCTGTAATAGCCCCAGCAAATTACTTGCTTGCCCCTGGTAGGTAGACAGGCCTTCCCAAGCCAATTCTCTTATATCCCAAGCCAATTCTCTAATAGACCCTGCACATTACTTGCTTGCCCCTGGTAAGTAGACAGGCCTTCCCAAACCAATTCTCTTATAGCCCAAGCCAATTCTCGAATAGCCCCAGCACATTACTTGCTTGCCCCTGGTAGGTAGACAGGCCTTCCCAAGCCTATTCTCTCATCGCCTCAGCACATGACTTATTTCTCCCTGGTAGGTAGACAGGCCTTACCAAGCCTATTCTGTAATAGTCCCAGCAAATTACTTGCTTATCCCTGGTAGGTAGACAGGCCTTCCCAAGCCTATTCTCTCATCGCCTCAGCACATGACTTATTTCTCCCTGGTAGGTAGACAGGCCTTACCAAGCCTATTCTGTAATAGTCCCAGCAAATTACTTGCTTGCCCCTGGTAGGTAGACAGGCCTTCCCAAGCCTATTCTGTAATAGCCGCTGCAAATTACTTGCTTGCCCCTGGTAGGTAGACAGGCCTTCCCAAGCCAATTCTCTAATAGTCCCTGCACATTACTTGCTTGCCCCTGGTAGGTAGACAGGCTTTCCCAAGCCAATTCTCTTATATCCCAAGCCAATTCTCTAATACCCCCTGCACATTACTTGCTTGCCTCTGGTAGGTAGACAGGCCTTCCCAAGCCTATTCTGTAATAGTCCTAGCAAATTACTTGCTTGCCGCTGGTAGGTAGACATGCCTTCCCAAGCCTATTCTGTAATAGCCCCAGCAAATTACTTGCTTGCCCCTGGTAGGTAGACAGGCCTTCCCAAGCCTATTCTGTAATAGTCCCAGCAAATTACTTGCTTGTCCCTGGTAGGTAGACAGGCCTTCCCATGCCTATTCTGTAATAGCCCCAGCAAATTACTTGCTTGCCCCTGGTAGGGAGACAGGCCTTCCCAAGCCAATTCTCTAATAGCCGCTGCAAATTACTTGCTTGCCCCTGGTAGGTAGACTGCCCTTCCCAAGCCTTTTCTCTCATTACCTCAGCCCATAACTTACTTCTCCCTGGTAGGTCCACTGGCCTTCCCGAGCCAATTCTCTAATAGCCCCTGCACATTACTTGCTTGCCCCTGGTAGGTAGACACGCCTTCCCAAGCCTATTCTCTCATCGCCTCAGCCCATGACTTATTTCTCCCTGGTAGGTAGACAGGCCTTCCCAAGCCTATTCTGTAATAGCCCCAGCAAATTACTTGCCTGCCCCTGGTAGGCAGACAGGCTTTCCCAAGCCTATACTGTAATAGCCCCTGCAAATTACTTGCTTGCCCCTGGTCGGTAGGCAGGCCTTCAGAAGCCTATTCTGTAATAGCCGCTGCAAATTACTTGCTTTCCCCTGGTAGGTAGACACGACTTCCCAAGCCTATTCTCTCATCGCCTCAGCCCATGACTTATTTCTCCCTGGTAGGTAGACAGTCCTTCCCAAGCCTATTCTGTAATAGCCCCAGCAAATTACTTGCTTGTCCCTGGTAGGTAGACAGGCCTTCCCATGCCTATTCTGTAATAGCCCCAGCAAATTACTTGCTTGCCCCTGGTAGGTAGACAGGCCTTCCCAAGCCAATTCTCTCATCGCCTCAGCCCATGACTTATTTCTCCCTGGTAGGTAGACAGGCCTTCCCAAGCTTATTCTGTAATAGTCCCAGCAAATTACTTGCTTGTCCCTGGTAGGTAGACTGGCCTTCCCAAGCCTATTCTGTAATAGCCCCAGCAAATTACTTGCTTGCCCCTGGTAGGTAGACAGGCCTTCCCAAACCAATTCTGTAATAGTCCCAGCAAATTACTTGCTTGTCCCTGGTAGGTAGACAGGCCTTCCCATGCCTATTCTGTAATAGCCCCAGCAAATTACTTGCTTGCCCCTGGTAGGGAGACAGGCCTTCCCAAGCCAATTCTCTCATCGCCTCAGCCCATGACTTATTTCTCCCTGGTAGGTAGACAGGCTTTCCCAAGCCTATTCTGTAATAGTCCCAGCAAATTACTTGCTTGCCCCAGGTAGGTAGACAGGCCTTCCCAAACCAATTCTCTTATAGCCCAAGCCAATTCTCGAATAGCCCCAGCACATTACTTGCTTGCCCCTGGTAGGTAGACAGGCCTTCCCAAGTCTATTCTGTAATAGTCCCAGCAAATTACTTTCTTGACCCTGGTAGGTAGACAGGCCTTCCCGAGCCAATTCTCTTATATCCCAAGCCAATTCTCTAATAGCCCCTGCACATTACTTGCTTGCCCCTGGTAGGTAGACAGGCTTTCCCAAGCCTATTCTGTAATAGTCCCAGCAAATTACTTTCTTGCCCCTGGTAGGTAGACAGGCCTTCCCGAGCCAATTCTCTTATATCCCAAGCCAAATCTCTAATACCCCCTGCACATTACTTGCTTGCCCCTGGTAGGTAGACAGGCCTTCCCGAGCCAATTCTCTATTATCCCAAGCCAATTCTCTAATACCCCCTGCACATTACATGCTTGCCTCTGGTAGGTAGACACGACTTCCCAAGCCTATTCTCTCATCGCCTCAGCCCATGACTTATTTCTCCCTGGTAGGTAGACAGTCCTTCCCAAGCCTATTCTGTAATAGCCCCAGCAAATTACTTGCTTGTCCCTGGTAGGTAGACAGGCCTTCCCATGCCTATTCTGTAATAGCCCCAGCAAATTACTTGCTTGCCCCTGGTAGGTAGACAGGCCTTCCCAAGCCAATTCTCTCATCGCCTCAGCCCATGACTTATTTCTCCCTGGTAGGTAGACAGGCCTTCCCAAGCTTATTCTGTAATAGTCCCAGCAAATTACTTGCTTGTCCCTGGTAGGTAGACTGGCCTTCCCAAGCCTATTCTGTAATAGCCCCAGCAAATTACTTGCTTGCCCCTGGTAGGTAGACAGGCCTTCCCAAACCAATTCTGTAATAGTCCCAGCAAATTACTTGCTTGTCCCTGGTAGGTAGACAGGCCTTCCCATGCCTATTCTGTAATAGCCCCAGCAAATTACTTGCTTGCCCCTGGTAGGTAGACATGCCTTCCCAAGCCTATTCTGTAATAGCCCCAGCAAATTACTTGCTTGCCCCAGGTAGGTAGACAGGCCTTCCCAAACCAATTCTCTTATAGCCCAAGCCAATTCTCGAATAGCCCCAGCACATTACTTGCTTGCCCCTGGTAGGTAGACAGGCCTTCCCAAGTCTATTCTGTAATAGTCCCAGCAAATTACTTTCTTGACCCTGGTAGGTAGACAGGCCTTCCCGAGCCAATTCTCTTATATCCCAAGCCAATTCTCTAATAGCCCCTGCACATTACTTGCTTGCCCCTGGTAGGTAGACAGGCTTTCCCAAGCCTATTCTGTAATAGTCCCAGCAAATTACTTTCTTGCCCCTGGTAGGTAGACAGGCCTTCCCGAGCCAATTCTCTTATATCCCAAGCCAATTCTCTAATACCCCCTGCACATTACTTGCTTGCCCCTGGTAGGTAGACAGGCCTTCCCGAGCCAATTCTCTATTATCCCAAGCCAATTCTCTAATACCCCCTGCACATTACATGCTTGCCTCTGGTAGGTAGACAGGCCTTCCCAAGCCTATTCTGTAATAGTCCTAGCAAATTACTTGCTTGCCGCTGGTAGGTAGACATGCCTTCCCAAGCCTATTCTGTAATAGCCCGTGCACATTACTTGCTTGCCCCTGGTAGGTAGAAAGGCCTTCCCATGCCTATTCTGTAATAGCCCCAGCAAATTACTTGCTTGCCCCTGGTAGGTAGACAGGCCTTCCCAAGCCAATTCTCTCATCGCCTCAGCCCATGACTTATTTCTCCCTGGTAGGTAGACAGGCCTTCCCAAGCTTATTCTGTAATAGTCCCAGCAAATTACTTGCTTGTCCCTGGTAGGTAGACTGGCCTTCCCAAGCCTATTCTGTAATAGCCCCAGCAAATTACTTGCTTGCCCCTGGTAGGTAGACAGGCCTTCCCAAACCAATTCTGTAATAGTCCCAGCAAATTACTTGCTTGTCCCTGGTAGGTAGACAGGCCTTCCCATGACTATTCTGTAATAGCCCCAGCAAATTACTTGCTTGCCCCTGGTAGGTAGACAGGCCTTCCCAAACCAATTCTCTTATAGCCCAAGCCAATTCTCGAATAGCCCCAGCATATTATTTGCTTGCCCCTGGTAGGTAGACAGGCCTTCCCAAGCCAATTCTCTAATAGCCCCTGCACTTTACTTGCTTGCCCCTGGTAGGTAGACAGGCCTTCCCAAACCAATTCTCTTATAGCCCAAGCCAATTCTCGGATAGCCCCAGCACATTATTTTCTTGCCCCTGGTAGGTAGACAGGCCTTCCCAAGCCAATTCTCTAATAGCCCCTGCACATTACTTGCTTGCCCCTGGTAGGTCGACAGGCTTTCCCAAGCCAATTCTCTAATAGCCGCTGCAAATTACTTGCTTGCCCCTGGTAGGTAGACTGCCCTTCCCAAGCCTTTTCTCTCATTACCTCAGCCCATAACTTACTTCTCCCTGGTAGGTCCACTGGCCTTCCCGAGCCAATTCTCTAATAGCCCCTGCACATTACTTGCTTGCCCCTGGTAGGTAGACACGCCTTCCCAAGCCTATTCTCTCATCGCCTCAGCCCATGACTTATTTCTCCCTGGTAGGTAGACAGGCCTTCCCAAGCCTATTCTGTAATAGTCCCAGCAAATTACTTGCTTGTCCCTGGTAGGTAGACAGGCCTTCCCAAGCCTATTCTGTAATAGCCCCAGCAAATTACTTGCTTGCCCCTGGTTGGTAGACAGGCCTTCCTAAGCCTATTCTGTAATCGTCCCAGCAAATTACTTGCTTGCCCCTGGTAGGTAGACAGGTTTTCCTAAATCAATTCTCTTATAGCCCAAGCCAATTCTCGAATAGCCCCAGCATATTATTTGCTTGCCCCTGGTAGGTAGACAGGCCTTCCCAAGCCAATTCTCTAATAGCCCCTGCACTTTACTTGCTTGCCCCTGGTAGGTAGACAGGCCTTCCCAAACCAATTCTCTTATATCCCAAGCCAATTCTCGGATAGCCCCAGCACATTATTTTCTTGCCCCTGGTAGGTAGACAGGCCTTCCCAAGCCAATTCTCTAATAGCCCCTGCACATTACTTGCTTGCCCCTGGTAGGTCGACAGGCTTTCCCAAGCCAATTCTCTAATAGCCGCTGCAAATTACTTGCTTGCCCCTGGTAGGTAGACTGCCCTTCCCAAGCCTTTTCTCTCATTACCTCAGCCCATAACTTACTTCTCCCTGGTAGGTCCACTGGCCTTCCCGAGCCAATTCTCTAATAGCCCCTGCACATTACTTGCTTGCCCCTGGTAGGTAGACACGCCTTCCCAAGCCTATTCTCTCATCGCCTCAGCCCATGACTTATTTCTCCCTGGTAGGTAGACAGGCCTTCCCAAGCCTATTCTGTAATAGCCCCAGCAAATTACTTGCCTGCCCCTGGTAGGCAGACAGGCTTTCCCAAGCCTATACTGTAATAGCCCCTGCAAATTACTTGCTTGCCCCTGGTCGGTAGACAGGCCTTCCCAAGCCTATTCTGTAATAGCCGCTGCAAATTACTTGCTTTCCCCTGGTAGGTAGACACGACTTCCCAAGCCTATTCTCTCATCGCCTCAGCCCATGACTTATTTCTCCCTGGTAGGTAGACAGTCCTTCCCAAGCCTATTCTGTAATAGCCCCAGCAAATTACTTGCTTGTCCCTGGTAGGTAGACAGGCCTTCCCATGCCTATTCTGTAATAGCCCCAGCAAATTACTTGCTTGCCCCTGGTAGGTAGACAGGCCTTCCCAAGCCAATTCTCTCATCGCCTCAGCCCATGACTTATTTCTCCCTGGTAGGTAGACAGGCCTTCCCAAGCTTTTTCTGTAATAGTCCCAGCAAATTACTTGCTTGTCCCTGGTAGGTAGACTGGCCTTCCCAAGCCTATTCTGTAATAGCCCCAGCAAATTACTTGCTTGCCCCTGGTAGGTAGACAGGCCTTCCCAAACCAATTCTGTAATAGTCCCAGCAAATTACTTGCTTGTCCCTGGTAGGTAGACAGGCCTTCCCATGCCTATTCTGTAATAGCCCCAGCAAATTACTTGCTTGCCCCTGGTAGGGAGACAGGCCATCCCGAGCCAATTCTCTATTATCCCAAGCCAATTCTCTAATACCCCCTGCACATTACATGCTTGCCTCTGGTAGGTAGACAGGCCTTCCCAAGCCTATTCTGTAATAGTCCTAGCAAATTACTTGCTTGCCGCTGGTAGGTAGACATGCCTTCCCAAGCCTATTCTGTAATAGCCCGTGCACATTACTTGCTTGCCCCTGGTAGGTAGAAAGGCCTTCCCATGCCTATTCTGTAATAGCCCCAGCAAATTACTTGCTTGCCCCTGGTAGGTAGACAGGCCTTCCCAAGCCAATTCTCTCATCGCCTCAGCCCATGACTTATTTCTCCCTGGTAGGTAGACAGGCCTTCCCAAGCCTATTCTGTAATAGCCCCAGCAAATTACTTGCTTGCCCCTGGTAGGTAGACAGGCCTTCCCAAACCAATTCTGTAATAGTCCCAGCAAATTACTTGCTTGTCCCTGGTAGGTAGACAGGCCTTCCCATGACTATTCTGTAATAGCCCCAGCAAATTACTTGCTTGCCCCTGGTAGGGAGACAGGCCTCCCCAAGCCAATTCTCTCATCGCCTCAGCCCATGACTTATTTCTCCCTGGTAGGTAGACAGGCCTTCCCAAGCCTATTCTGTAATAGTCCCAGCAAATTACTTGCTTGTCCCTGGTAGGTAGACTGGCCTTCCCAAGCCAATTCTCTAATAGTCCCTGCACATTACTTGCTTGCCCCTGGTAGGTAGACAGGCTTTCCCGAGCCAATTCTCTTATATCCCAAGCCAATTCTCTAATACCCCCTGCACATTACTTGCTTGCCTCTGGTAGGTAGACAGGCCTTCCCAAGCCTATTCTGTAATAGTCCTAGCAAATTACTTGCTTGCCGCTGGTAGGTAGACATGCCTTCCCAAGCCTATTCTGTAATAGCCCCAGCAAATTACTTGCTTGCCCCTGGTAGGTAGACAGGCCTTCCCAAGCCTATTCTGTACTAGTCCCAGCAAATTACTTGCTTGTCCCTGGTAGGTAGACAGGCCTTCCCATGCCTATTCTGTAATAGCCCCAGCAAATTACTTGCTTGCCCCTGGTAGGTAGACAGGCCTTCCCAAGCCAATTCTCTTATATCCCAAGCCAATTCTCTAATAGACCCTGCACATTACTTGCTTGCCCCTGGTAAGTAGACAGGCCTTCCCAAACCAATTCTCTTATAGCCCAAGCCAATTCTCGAATAGCCCCAGCACATTACTTGCTTGCCCCTGGTAGGTAGACAGGCCTTCCCAAGCCTATTCTCTCATCGCCTCAGCACATGACTTATTTCTCCCTGGTAGGTAGACAGGCCTTACCAAGCCTATTCTGTAATAGTCCCAGCAAATTACTTGCTTATCCCTGGTAGGTAGACACGACTTCCCAAGCCTATTCTCTCATCGCCTCAGCCCATGACTTATTTCTCTCTGGTAGGTAGACAGTCCTTCCCAAGCCTATTCTGTAATAGTCCCAGCAAATTACTTGCTTATCCCTGGTAGGTAGACTGGCCTTCCCAAGCCTATTCTGTAATATTCCCAGCAAATTATTTGCTTGCCCCTGGTAGGTAGACAAGCCTTCCCAAGCCAATTCTCTAATAGTCCCTGCACATTACTTGCTTGCCCCTGGTAGGTAGACAGGCTTTCCCGAGCCAATTCTCTTATATCCCAAGCCAATTCTCTAATAGCCCATGCACATTACTTGCTTGCCCCTGGTAGGTAGACAGGCCTTCCCAAGCCTATTCTCTCATCGCCTCAGCCCATGACTTATTTCTCCCTGGTAGGTAGAAAGGCCTTCCCAAGCCTATTCTGTAATAGCCGCTGCAAATTACTTGCTTGCCCCTGGTAGGTAGACAGGCCTTCCCAAGCCTATTCTGTAATAGCCGCTGCAAATTACTTGCTTGCCCCTGGTAGGTAGACAGGCTTTCCCGAGCCAATTCTCTTATATCCCAAGCCAATTCTCTAATACCCCCTGCACATTACTTGCTTGCCTCTGGTAGGTAGACAGGCCTTCCCAAGCCTATTCTGTAATAGTCCTAGCAAATTACTTGCTTGCCGCTGGTAGGTAGACATGCCTTCCCAAGCCTATTCTGTAATAGCCCCAGCAAATTACTTGCTTGCCCCTGGTAGGTAGACAGGCCTTCCCAAGCCTATTCTGTAATAGTCCCAGCAAATTACTTGCTTGTCCCTGGTAGGTAGACAGGCCTTCCCATGCCTATTCTGTAATAGCCCCAGCAAATTACTTGCTTGCCCCTGGTAGGGAGACAGGCCTTCCCAAGCCAATTCTCTAATAGCCGCTGCAAATTACTTGCTTGCCCCTGGTAGGTAGACTGCCCTTCCCAAGCCTTTTCTCTCATTACCTCAGCCCATAACTTACTTCTCCCTGGTAGGTCCACTGGCCTTCCCGAGCCAATTCTCTAATAGCCCCTGCACATTACTTGCTTGCCCCTGGTAGGTAGACACGCCTTCCCAAGCCTATTCTCTCATCGCCTCAGCCCATGACTTATTTCTCCCTGGTAGGTAGACAGGCCTTCCCAAGCCTATTCTGTAATAGCCCCAGCAAATTACTTGCCTGCCCCTGGTAGGCAGACAGGCTTTCCCAAGCCTATACTGTAATAGCCCCTGCAAATTACTTGCTTGCCCCTGGTCGGTAGACAGGCCTTCCCATGCCTATTCTGTAATAGCCCCAGCAAATTACTTGCTTGTCCCTGGTAGGTAGACAGGCCTTCCCATGCCTATTCTGTAATAGCCCCAGCAAATTACTTGCTTGCCCCTGGTAGGTAGACAGGCCTTCCCAAGCCAATTCTCTCATCGCCTCAGCCCATGACTTATTTCTCCCTGGTAGGTAGACAGGCCTTCCCAAGCTTATTCTGTAATAGTCCCAGCAAATTACTTGCTTGTCCCTGGTAGGTAGACTGGCCTTCCCAAGCCTATTCTGTAATAGCCCCAGCAAATTACTTGCTTGCCCCTGGTAGGTAGACAGGCCTTCCCAAACCAATTCTGTAATAGTCCCAGCAAATTACTTGCTTGTCCCTGGTAGGTAGACAGGCCTTCCCATGCCTATTCTGTAATAGCCCCAGCAAATTACTTGCTTGCCCCTGGTAGGGAGACAGGCCTTCCCAAGCCAATTCTCTCATCGCCTCAGCCCATGACTTATTTCTCCCTGGTAGGTAGACAGGCTTTCCCAAGCCTATTCTGTAATAGTCCCAGCAAATTACTTGCTTGCCCCAGGTAGGTAGACAGGCCTTCCCAAACCAATTCTCTTATAGCCCAAGCCAATTCTCGAATAGCCCCAGCACATTACTTGCTTGCCCCTGGTAGGTAGACAGGCCTTCCCAAGTCTATTCTGTAATAGTCCCAGCAAATTACTTTCTTGACCCTGGTAGGTAGACAGGCCTTCCCGAGCCAATTCTCTTATATCCCAAGCCAATTCTCTAATAGCCCCTGCACATTACTTGCTTGCCCCTGGTAGGTAGACAGGCTTTCCCAAGCCTATTCTGTAATAGTCCCAGCAAATTACTTTCTTGCCCCTGGTAGGTAGACAGGCCTTCCCGAGCCAATTCTCTTATATCCCAAGCCAATTCTCTAATACCCCCTGCACATTACTTGCTTGCCCCTGGTAGGTAGACAGGCCTTCCCGAGCCAATTCTCTATTATCCCAAGCCAATTCTCTAATACCCCCTGCACATTACATGCTTGCCTCTGGTAGGTAGACAGGCCTTCCCAAGCCTATTCTGTAATAGTCCTAGCAAATTACTTGCTTGCCGCTGGTAGGTAGACATGCCTTCCCAAGCCTATTCTGTAATAGCCCGTGCACATTACTTGCTTGCCCCTGGTAGGTAGAAAGGCCTTCCCATGCCTATTCTGTAATAGCCCCAGCAAATTACTTGCTTGCCCCTGGTAGGTAGACAGGCCTTCCCAAGCCAATTCTCTCATCGCCTCAGCCCATGACTTATTTCTCCCTGGTAGGTAGACAGGCCTTCCCAAGCTTATTCTGTAATAGTCCCAGCAAATTACTTGCTTGTCCCTGGTAGGTAGACTGGCCTTCCCAAGCCTATTCTGTAATAGCCCCAGCAAATTACTTGCTTGCCCCTGGTAGGTAGACAGGCCTTCCCAAACCAATTCTGTAATAGTCCCAGCAAATTACTTGCTTGTCCCTGGTAGGTAGACAGGCCTTCCCATGACTATTCTGTAATAGCCCCAGCAAATTACTTGCTTGCCCCTGGTAGGGAGACAGGCCTTCCCAAGCCAATTCTCTCATCGCCTCAGCCCATGACTTATTTCTCCCTGGTAGGTAGAAAGGCCTTCCCAAGCCTATTCTGTAATAGTCCCAGCAAATTACTTGCTTGTCCCTGGTAGGTAGACTGGCCTTCCCAAGCCAATTCTCTAATAGTCCCTGCACATTACTTGCTTGCCCCTGGTAGGTAGACAGGCTTTCCCGAGCCAATTCTCTTATATCCCAAGCCAATTCTCTAATACCCCCTGCACATTACTTGCTTGCCTCTGGTAGGTAGACAGGCCTTCCCAAGCCTATTCTGTAATAGTCCTAGCAAATTACTTGCTTGCCGCTGGTAGGTAGACATGCCTTCCCAAGCCTATTCTGTAATAGCCCCAGCAAATTACTTGCTTGCCCCTGGTAGGTAGACAGGCCTTCCCAAGCCTATTCTGTACTAGTCCCAGCAAATTACTTGCTTGTCCCTGGTAGGTAGACAGGCCTTCCCATGCCTATTCTGTAATAGCCCCAGCAAATTACTTGCTTGCCCCTGGTAGGTAGACAGGCCTTCCCAAGCAAATTCTCTTATATCCCAAGCCAATTCTCTAATAGACCCTGCACATTACTTGCTTGCCCCTGGTAAGTAGACAGGCCTTCCCAAACCAATTCTCTTATAGCCCAAGCCAATTCTCGAATAGCCCCAGCACATTACTTGCTTGCCCCTGGTAGGTAGACAGGCCTTCCCAAGCCTATTCTCTCATCGCCTCAGCACATGACTTATTTCTCCCTGGTAGGTAGACAGGCCTTACCAAGCCTATTCTGTAATAGTCCCAGCAAATTACTTGCTTATCCCTGGTAGGTAGACACGACTTCCCAAGCCTATTCTCTCATCGCCTCAGCCCATGACTTATTTCTCCCTGGTAGGTAGACAGTCCTTCCCAAGCCTATTCTGTAATAGTCCCAGCAAATTACTTGCTTATCCCTGGTAGGTAGACTGGCCTTCCCAAGCCTATTCTGTAATATTCCCAGCAAATTACTTGCTTGCCCCTGGTAGGTAGACAGGCCTTCCCAAGCCTATTCTGTAATAGCCGCTGCAAATTACTTGCTTGCCCCTGGTAGGTAGACAGGCCTTCCCAAGCCAATTCTCTAATAGTCCCTGCACATTACTTGCTTGCCCCTGGTAGGTAGACAGGCTTTCCCGAGCCAATTCTCTTATATCCCAAGCCAATTCTCTAATACCCCCTGCACATTACTTGCTTGCCTCTGGTAGGTAGACAGGCCTTCCCAAGCCTATTCTGTAATAGTCCTAGCAAATTACTTGCTTGCCGCAGGTAGGTAGACATGCCTTCCCAAGCCTATTCTGTAATAGCCCCAGCAAATTACTTGCTTGCCCCTGGTAGGTAGACAGGCCTTCCCAAGCCTATTCTGTAATAGTCCCAGCAAATTACTTGCTTGTCCCTGGTAGGTAGACAGGCCTTCCCATGCCTATTCTGTAATAGCCCCAGCAAATTACTTGCTTGCCCCTGGTAGGGAGACAGGCCTTCCCAAGCCAATTCTCTCATCGCCTCAGCCCATGACTTATTTCTCCCTGGTAGGTAGACAGGCCTTCCCAAGCCTATTCTGTAATAGTCCCAGCAAATTACTTGCTTGTCCATGGTAGGTAGACTGGCCTTCCCAAGCCTATTCTGTAATAGCCCCAGCAAATTACTTGCTTGTCCCTGGTAGGTAGACAGGCCTTCCCATGCCTATTCTGTAATAGCCCCAGCAAATTACTTGCTTGCCCCTGGTAGGTAGACAGGCTTTCCCAAGCCTATTCTGTAATAGTCCCAGCAAATTACTTGCTTGCCCCAGGTAGGTAGACAGGCCTTCCCAAACCAATTTTCTTATAGCCCAAGCAAATTCTCGAATAGCCCCAGCACATTACTTGCTTGCCCCTGGTAGGTAGACAGGCCTTCCCAAGCCTATTCTGTAATAGTCCCAGCAAATTACTTTCTTGCCCCTGGTAGGTAGACAGGCCTTCCCGAGCCAATTCTCTTATATCCCAAGACAATTCTCTAATAGCCCCTGCACATTACTTGCTTGCCCCTGGTAGGTAGACAGGCTTTCCCAAGCCTATTCTGTAATTGTCCCAGCAAATTACTTTCTTGCCCCTAGTAGGTAGACAGGCCTTCCCGAGCCAATTCTCTTATATCCCAAGCCAATTCTCTAATACCCCCTGCACATTACTTGCTTGCCCCTGGTAGGTAGACAGGCCTTCCCGAGCCAATTCTCTATTATCCCAAGCCAATTCTCTAATACCCCCTGCACATTACTTGCTTGCCTCTGGTAGGTAGACAGGCCTTCCCAAGCCTATTCTGTAATAGTCCTAGCAAATTACTTGCTTGCCGCTGGTAGGTAGACATGCCTTCCCAAGCCTATTCTGTAATAGCCCCAGCAAATTACTTGCTTGCCCCTGGTAGGTAGACAGGCCTTCCCAAGCCTATTCTGTAATAGTCCCAGCAAATTACTTGCTTGTCCCTGGTAGGTAGACAGGCCTTCCCATGCCTATTCTGTAATAGCCCCAGCAAATTACTTGCTTGCCCCTGTTAGGGAGACAGGCCTTCCCAAGCCAATTCTCTCATCGCCTCAGCCCATGACTTATTTCTCCCTGGTAGGTAGACAGGCCTTCCCAAGCCTATTCTGTAATAGTCCCAGCAAATTACTTGCTTGTCCATGGTAGGTAGACTGGCCTTCCCAAGCCTATTCTGTAATAGCCCCAGCAAATTACTTGCTTGTCCCTGGTAGGTAGACACGACTTCCCAAGCCTATTCTCTCATCGCCTCAGCCCATGACTTATTTCTCCCTGGTAGGTAGACAGTCCTTCCCAAGCCTATTCTGTAATAGTCCCAGCAAATTACTTGCTTATTCCTGGTAGGTAGACTGGCCTTCCCAAGCCAATTCTCTAATAGCCCCTGCACATTACTTGCTTGCCCCTGGTAAGTAGACTGGCCTTCCCAAGCCTATTCTGTAATAGCCCCAGCAAATTACTTGCTTATCCCTGGTAGGTAGACACGACTTCCCAAGCCTATTCTCTCATCGCCTCAGCCCATGACTTATTTCTCCCTGGTAGGTAGACAGTCCTTCCCAAGCCTATTCTGTAATAGTCCCAGCAAATTACTTGCTTATCCCTGGTAGGTAGACTGGCCTTCCCAAGCCTATTCTGTAATATTCCCAGCAAATTATTTGCTTGCCCCTGGTAGGTAGACACGACTTCCCAAGCCTATTCTCTCATCGCCTCAGCCCATGACTTATTTCTCCCTGGTAGGTAGACAGTCCTTCCCAAGCCTATTCTGTAATAGTCCCAGCAAATTACTTGCTTATCCCTGGTAGGTAGACTGGCCTTCCCAAGCCAATTCTCTAATAGCCCCTGCACATTACTTGCTTGCCCCTGGTAAGTAGACAGGCCTTCCCAAACCAATTCTCTTATAGCCCAAGCCAATTCTCGAATAGCCCCAGCACATTACTTGCTTGCCCCTGGTAGGTAGACAGGCCTTCCCAAGCCTATTCTCTCATCGCCTCAGCACATGACATATTCCTCCCTGGTAGGTAAACAGGCCTTCCCAAGCCTATTCTGTAATAGTCCCAGCAAATTACTTGCTTATCCCTGGTAGGTAGACACGACTTCCCAAGCCTATTCTCTCATCGCCTCAGCCCATGACTTATTTCTCCCTGGTAGGTAGACAGTCCTTCCCAAGCCTATTCTGTAATAGTCCCAGCAAATTACTTGCTTATCCCTGGTAGGTAGACTGGCCTTCCCAAGCCTATTCTGTAATAGTCCCAGCAAATTATTTGCTTGCCCCTGGTAGGTAGACAAGCCTTCCCAAGCCAATTCTCTAATAGTCCCTGCACATTACTTGCTTGCCCCTGGTAGGTAGACAGGCTTTCCCGAGCCAATTCTCTTATATCCCAAGCCAATTCTCTAATACCCCCTGCACATTACTTGCTTGCCTCTGGTAGGTAGACAGGCCTTCCCAAGCCTATTCTGTAATAGTCCTAGCAAATTACTTGCTTGCCGCTGGTAGGTAGACATGCCTTCCCAAGCCTATTCTGTAATAGCCCCAGCAAATTACTTGCTTGCCCCTGGTAGGTAGACAGGCCTTCCCAAGCCTATTCTGTACTAGTCCCAGCAAATTACTTGCTTGTCCCTGGTAGGTAGACAGGCCTTCCCATGCCTATTCTGTAATAGCCCCAGCAAATTACTTGCTTGCCCCTGGTAGGTAGACAGGCCTTCCCGAGCCAATTCTCTTATATCCCAAGCCAATTCTCTAATAGCCCCTGCACATTACTTGCTTGCCCCTGGTAAGTAGACAGGCCTTCCCAAACCAATTCTCTTATAGCCCAAGCCAATTCTCGAATAGCCCCAGCACATTACTTGCTTGCCCCTGGTAGGTAGACAGGCCTTCCCAAGCCTATTCTCTCATCGCCTCAGCACATGACTTATTTCTCCCTGGTAGGTAGACAGGCCTTCCCAAGCCTATTCTGTAATAGTCCCAGCAAATTACTTGCTTATCCCTGGTAGGTAGACTGGCCTTCCCAAGCCTATTCTGTAATAGCCCCAGCAAATTATTTGCTTGCCCCTGGTAGGTAGACAGGCCTTCCCAAGCCAATTCTCTAATAGTCCCTGCACATTACTTGCTTGCCCCTGGTAGGTAGACAGGCTTTCCCGAACCAATTCTCTTATATCCCAAGCCAATTCTCTAACACCCCCTGCACATTACTTGCTTGCCTCTGGTAGGTAGACAGGCCTTCCCAAGCCTATTCTGTAATAGTCCTAGCAAATTACTTGCTTGCCGCTGGTAGGTAGACATGCCTTCCCAAGCCTATTCTGTAATAGTCCCAGCAAATTACTTGCTTGTCCCTGGTAGGTAGACAGGCCTTCCCATGCCTATTCTGTAATAGCCCCAGCAAATTACTTGCTTGCCCCTGTTAGGGAGACAGGCCTTCCCAAGCCAATTGTCTCATCGCCTCAGCCCATGACTTATTTCTCCCTGGTAGGTAGACAGGCCTTCCCAAGCCTATTCTGTAATAGTCCAAGCAAATTACTTGCTTGTCCATGGTAGGTAGACTGGCCTTCCCAAGCCTATTCTCTCATCGCCTCAGCCCATGACTTATTTCTCCCTGGTAGGTAGACAGGCCTTCCCAAGCCTATTCTGTAATAGTCCCAGCAAATTACTTGCTTGTCCATGGTAGGTAGACTGGCCTTCCCAAGCCTATTCTGTAATAGCCCCAGCAAATTACTTGCTTGTCCCTGGTAGGTAGACAGGCCTTCCCATGCCTATTCTGTAATAGTCCCTGCACATTACTTGCTTGCCCCTGGTAGGTAGACAGGCTTTCCCGAGCCAATTCTCTTATATCCCAAGCCAATTCTCTAATACCCCCTGCACATTACTTGCTTGCCTCTGGTAGGTAGACAGGCCTTCCCAAGCCTATTCTGTAATAGTCCTAGCAAATTACTTGCTTGCCGCAGGTAGGTAGACATGCCTTCCCAAGCCTATTCTGTAATAGCCCCAGCAAATTACTTGCTTGCCCCTGGTAGGTAGACAGGCCTTCCCAAGCCTATTCTGTAATAGTCCCAGCAAATTACTTGCTTGTCCCTGGTAGGTAGACAGGCCTTCCCATGCCTATTCTGTAATAGCCCCAGCAAATTACTTGCTTGCCCCTGGTAGGGAGACAGGCCTTCCCAAGCCAATTCTCTCATCGCCTCAGCCCATGACTTATTTCTCCCTGGTAGGTAGACAGGCCTTCCCAAGCCTATTCTGTAATAGTCCCAGCAAATTACTTGCTTGTCCATGGTAGGTAGACTGGCCTTCCCAAGCCTATTCTGTAATAGCCCCAGCAAATTACTTGCTTGTCCCTGGTAGGTAGACAGGCCTTCCCATGCCTATTCTGTAATAGCCCCAGCAAATTACTTGCTTGCCCCTGGTAGGTAGACAGGCTTTCCCAAGCCTATTCTGTAATAGTCCCAGCAAATTACTTGCTTGCCCCAGGTAGGTAGACAGGCCTTCCCAAACCAATTTTCTTATAGCCCAAGCAAATTCTCGAATAGCCCCAGCACATTACTTGCTTGCCCCTGGTAGGTAGACAGGCCTTCCCAAGCCTATTCTGTAATAGTCCCAGCAAATTACTTTCTTGCCCCTGGTAGGTAGACAGGCCTTCCCGAGCCAATTCTCTTATATCCCAAGACAATTCTCTAATAGCCCCTGCACATTACTTGCTTGCCCCTGGTAGGTAGACAGGCTTTCCCAAGCCTATTCTGTAATTGTCCCAGCAAATTACTTTCTTGCCCCTAGTAGGTAGACAGGCCTTCCCGAGCCAATTCTCTTATATCCCAAGCCAATTCTCTAATACCCCCTGCACATTACTTGCTTGCCCCTGGTAGGTAGACAGGCCTTCCCGAGCCAATTCTCTATTATCCCAAGCCAATTCTCTAATACCCCCTGCACATTACTTGCTTGCCTCTGGTAGGTAGACAGGCCTTCCCAAGCCTATTCTGTAATAGTCCTAGCAAATTACTTGCTTGCCGCTGGTAGGTAGACATGCCTTCCCAAGCCTATTCTGTAATAGCCCCAGCAAATTACTTGCTTGCCCCTGGTAGGTAGACAGGCCTTCCCAAGCCTATTCTGTAATAGTCCCAGCAAATTACTTGCTTGTCCCTGGTAGGTAGACAGGCCTTCCCATGCCTATTCTGTAATAGCCCCAGCAAATTACTTGCTTGCCCCTGTTAGGGAGACAGGCCTTCCCAAGCCAATTCTCTCATCGCCTCAGCCCATGACTTATTTCTCCCTGGTAGGTAGACAGGCCTTCCCAAGCCTATTCTGTAATAGTCCCAGCAAATTACTTGCTTGTCCATGGTAGGTAGACTGGCCTTCCCAAGCCTATTCTGTAATAGCCCCAGCAAATTACTTGCTTGTCCCTGGTAGGTAGACACGACTTCCCAAGCCTATTCTCTCATCGCCTCAGCCCATGACTTATTTCTCCCTGGTAGGTAGACAGTCCTTCCCAAGCCTATTCTGTAATAGTCCCAGCAAATTACTTGCTTATTCCTGGTAGGTAGACTGGCCTTCCCAAGCCAATTCTCTAATAGCCCCTGCACATTACTTGCTTGCCCCTGGTAAGTAGACTGGCCTTCCCAAGCCTATTCTGTAATAGCCCCAGCAAATTACTTGCTTATCCCTGGTAGGTAGACACGACTTCCCAAGCCTATTCTCTCATCGCCTCAGCCCATGACTTATTTCTCCCTGGTAGGTAGACAGTCCTTCCCAAGCCTATTCTGTAATAGTCCCAGCAAATTACTTGCTTATCCCTGGTAGGTAGACTGGCCTTCCCAAGCCTATTCTGTAATATTCCCAGCAAATTATTTGCTTGCCCCTGGTAGGTAGACACGACTTCCCAAGCCTATTCTCTCATCGCCTCAGCCCATGACTTATTTCTCCCTGGTAGGTAGACAGTCCTTCCCAAGCCTATTCTGTAATAGTCCCAGCAAATTACTTGCTTATCCCTGGTAGGTAGACTGGCCTTCCCAAGCCAATTCTCTAATAGCCCCTGCACATTACTTGCTTGCCCCTGGTAAGTAGACAGGCCTTCCCAAACCAATTCTCTTATAGCCCAAGCCAATTCTCGAATAGCCCCAGCACATTACTTGCTTGCCCCTGGTAGGTAGACAGGCCTTCCCAAGCCTATTCTCTCATCGCCTCAGCACATGACTTATTTCTCCCTGGTAGGTAAACAGGCCTTCCCAAGCCTATTCTGTAATAGTCCCAGCAAATTACTTGCTTATCCCTGGTAGGTAGACACGACTTCCCAAGCCTATTCTCTCATCGCCTCAGCCCATGACTTATTTCTCCCTGGTAGGTAGACAGTCCTTCCCAAGCCTATTCTGTAATAGTCCCAGCAAATTACTTGCTTATCCCTGGTAGGTAGACTGGCCTTCCCAAGCCTATTCTGTAATAGTCCCAGCAAATTATTTGCTTGCCCCTGGTAGGTAGACAAGCCTTCCCAAGCCAATTCTCTAATAGTCCCTGCACATTACTTGCTTGCCCCTGGTAGGTAGACAGGCTTTCCCGAGCCAATTCTCTTATATCCCAAGCCAATTCTCTAATACCCCCTGCACATTACTTGCTTGCCTCTGGTAGGTAGACAGGCCTTCCCAAGCCTATTCTGTAATAGTCCTAGCAAATTACTTGCTTGCCGCTGGTAGGTAGACATGCCTTCCCAAGCCTATTCTGTAATAGCCCCAGCAAATTACTTGCTTGCCCCTGGTAGGTAGACAGGCCTTCCCAAGCCTATTCTGTACTAGTCCCAGCAAATTACTTGCTTGTCCCTGGTAGGTAGACAGGCCTTCCCATGCCTATTCTGTAATAGCCCCAGCAAATTACTTGCTTGCCCCTGGTAGGTAGACAGGCCTTCCCGAGCCAATTCTCTTATATCCCAAGCCAATTCTCTAATAGCCCCTGCACATTACTTGCTTGCCCCTGGTAAGTAGACAGGCCTTCCCAAACCAATTCTCTTATAGCCCAAGCCAATTCTCGAATAGCCCCAGCACATTACTTGCTTGCCCCTGGTAGGTAGACAGGCCTTCCCAAGCCTATTCTCTCATCGCCTCAGCACATGACTTATTTCTTCCTGGTAGGTAGACAGGCCTTCCCAAGCCTATTCTGTAATAGTCCCAGCAAATTACTTGCTTATCCCTGGTAGGTAGACTGGCCTTCCCAAGCCTATTCTGTAATAGCCCCAGCAAATTATTTGCTTGCCCCTGGTAGGTAGACAGGCCTTCCCAAGCCAATTCTCTAATAGTCCCTGCACATTACTTGCTTGCCCCTGGTAGGTAGACAGGCTTTCCCGAACCAATTCTCTTATATCCCAAGCCAATTCTCTAACACCCCCTGCACATTACTTGCTTGCCTCTGGTAGGTAGACAGGCCTTCCCAAGCCTATTCTGTAATAGTCCTAGCAAATTACTTGCTTGCCGCTGGTAGGTAGACATGCCTTCCCAAGCCTATTCTGTAATAGTCCCAGCAAATTACTTGCTTGTCCCTGGTAGGTAGACAGGCCTTCCCATGCCTATTCTGTAATAGCCCCAGCAAATTACTTGCTTGCCCCTGTTAGGGAGACAGGCCTTCCCAAGCCAATTGTCTCATCGCCTCAGCCCATGACTTATTTCTCCCTGGTAGGTAGACAGGCCTTCCCAAGCCTATTCTGTAATAGTCCAAGCAAATTTCTTGCTTGTCCATGGTAGGTAGACTGGCCTTCCCAAGCCTATTCTCTCATCGCCTCAGCCCATGACTTATTTCTCCCTGGTAGGTAGACAGGCCTTCCCAAGCCTATTCTGTAATAGTCCCAGCAAATTACTTGCTTGTCCATGGTAGGTAGACTGGCCTTCCCAAGCCTATTCTGTAATAGCCCCAGCAAATTACTTGCTTGTCCCTGGTAGGTAGACAGGCCTTCCCATGCCTATTCTGTAATAGCCCCAGCAAATTACTTGCTTGCCCCTGGTAGGTAGACAGGCTTTCCCAAGCCTATTCTGTAATAGTCCCAGCAAATTACTTGCTTGCCCCAGGTAGGTAGACAGGCCTTCCCAAACCAATTTTCTTATAGCCCAAGCAAATTCTCGAATAGCCCCAGCACATTACTTGCTTGCCCCTGGTAGGTAGACAGTTCTTCCCAAGCCTATTCTGTAATAGTCCCAGCAAATTACTTTCTTGCCCCTGGTAGGTAGACAGGCCTTCCCGAGCCAATTCTCTTATATCCCAAGACAATTCTCTAATAGCCCCTGCACATTACTTGCTTGCCCCTGGTAGGTAGACAGGCTTTCCCAAGCCTATTCTGTAATTGTCCCAGCAAATTACTTTCTTGCCCCTAGTAGGTAGACAGGCCTTCCCGAGCCAATTCTCTTATATCCCAAGCCAATTCTCTAATACCCCCTGCACATTACTTGCTTGCCCCTGGTAGGTAGACAGGCCTTCCCGAGCCAATTCTCTATTATCCCAAGCCAATTCTCTAATACCCCCTGCACATTACTTGCTTGCCTCTGGTAGGTAGACAGGCCTTCCCAAGCCTATTCTGTAATAGTCCTAGCAAATTACTTGCTTGCCGCTGGTAGGTAGACATGCCTTCCCAAGCCTATTCTGTAATAGCCCCAGCAAATTACTTGCTTGCCCCTGGTAGGTAGACAGGCCTTCCCAAGCCTATTCTGTAATAGTCCCAGCAAATTACTTGCTTGTCCCTGGTAGGTAGACAGGCCTTCCCATGCCTATTCTGTAATAGCCCCAGCAAATTACTTGCTTGCCCCTGTTAGGGAGACAGGCCTTCCCAAGCCAATTCTCTCATCGCCTCAGCCCATGACTTATTTCTCCCTGGTAGGTAGACAGGCCTTCCCAAGCCTATTCTGTAATAGTCCCAGCAAATTACTTGCTTGTCCATGGTAGGTAGACTGGCCTTCCCAAGCCTATTCTGTAATAGCCCCAGCAAATTACTTGCTTGTCCCTGGTAGGTAGACACGACTTCCCAAGCCTATTCTCTCATCGCCTCAGCCCATGACTTATTTCTCCCTGGTAGGTAGACAGTCCTTCCCAAGCCTATTCTGTAATAGTCCCAGCAAATTACTTGCTTATCCCTGGTAGGTAGACTGGCCTTCCCAAGCCAATTCTCTAATAGCCCCTGCACATTACTTGCTTGCCCCTGGTAAATAGACAGGCCTTACCAAGCCTATTCTGTAATAGTCCCAGCAAATTACTTGCTTATCCCTGGTAGGTAGACACGACTTCCCAAGCCTATTCTCTCATCGCCTCAGCCCATGACTTATTTCTCCCTGGTAGGTAGACAGTCCTTCCCAAGCCTATTCTGTAATAGTCCCAGCAAATTACTTGCTTATCCCTGGTAGGTAGACTGGCCTTCCCAAGCCTATTCTGTAATATTCCCAGCAAATTATTTGCTTGCCCCTGGTAGGTAGACAAGCCTTCCCAAGCCAATTCTCTAATAGTCCCTGCACATTACTTGCTTGCCCCTGGTAGGTAGACAGGCTTTCCCGAGCCAATTCTCTTATATCCCAAGCCAATTCTCTAATACCCCCTGCACATTACTTGCTTGCCTCTGGTAGGTAGACAGGCCTTCCCAAGCCTATTCTGTAATAGTCCTAGCAAATTACTTGCTTGCCGCTGGTAGGTAGACATGCCTTCCCAAGCCTATTCTGAAATATTCCCAGCAAATTACTTGCTTGCCCCTGGTAGGTAGACAGGCCTTCCCAAGCCTATTCTGTACTAGTCCCAGCAAATTACTTGCTTGTCCCTGGTAGGTAGACAGGCCTTCCCATGCCTATTCTGTAATAGCCCCAGCAAATTACTTGCTTGCCCCTGGTAGGTAGACAGGCCTTCCCGAGCCAATTCTCTTATATCCCAAGCCAATTCTCTAATAGCCCCTGCACATTACTTGCTTGCCCCTGGTAAGTAGACAGGCCTTCCCAAACCAATTCTCTTATAGCCCAAGCCAATTCTCGAATAGCCCCAGCACATTACTTGCTTGCCCCTGGTAGGTAGACAGGCCTTCCCAAGCCTATTCTCTCATCGCCTCAGCACATGACTTATTTCTCCCTGGTAGGTAGACAGGCCTTCCCAAGCCTATTCTGTAATAGTCCCAGCAAATTACTTGCTTATCCCTGGTAGGTAGACTGGCCTTCCCAAGCCTATTCTGTAATAGCCCCAGCAAATTATTTGCTTGCCCCTGGTAGGTAGACAGGCCTTCCCAAGCCAATTCTCTAATAGTCCCTGCACATTACTTGCTTGCCCCTGGTAGGTAGACAGGCTTTCCCGAACCAATTCTCTTATATCCCAAGCCAATTCTCTAACACCCCCTGCACATTACTTGCTTGCCTCTGGTAGGTAGACAGGCCTTCCCAAGCCTATTCTGTAATAGTCCTAGCAAATTACTTGCTTGCCGCTGGTAGGTAGACATGCCTTCCCAAGCCTATTCTGTAATAGTCCCAGCAAATTACTTGCTTGTCCCTGGTAGGTAGACAGGCCTTCCCATGCCTATTCTGTAATAGCCCCAGCAAATTACTTGCTTGCCCCTGTTAGGGAGACAGGCCTTCCCAAGCCAATTGTCTCATCGCCTCAGCCCATGACTTATTTCTCCCTGGTAGTTAGACAGGCCTTCCCAAGCCTATTCTGTAATAGTCCAAGCAAATTACTTGCTTGTCCATGGTAGGTAGACTGGCCTTCCCAAGCCTATTCTCTCATCGCCTCAGCCCATGACTTATTTCTCCCTGGTAGGTAGACAGGCCTTCCCAAGCCTATTCTGTAATAGTCCCAGCAAATTACTTGCTTGTCCATGGTAGGTAGACTGGCCTTCCCAAGCCTATTCTGTAATAGCCCCAGCAAATTACTTGCTTGTCCCTGGTAGGTAGACAGGCCTTCCCATGCCTATTCTGTAATAGCCCCAGCAAATTACTTGCTTGCCCCTGGTAGGTAGACAGGCTTTCCCAAGCCTATTCTGTAATAGTCCCAGCAAATTACTTGCTTGCCCCAGGTAGGTAGACAGGCCTTCCCAAACCAATTTTCTTATAGCCCAAGCAAATTCTCGAATAGCCCCAGCACATTACTTGCTTGCCCCTGGTAGGTAGACAGTTCTTCCCAAGCCTATTCTGTAATAGTCCCAGCAAATTACTTTCTTGCCCCTGGTAGGTAGACAGGCCTTCCCGAGCCAATTCTCTTATATCCCAAGACAATTCTCTAATAGCCCCTGCACATTACTTGCTTGCCCCTGGTAGGTAGACAGGCTTTCCCAAGCCTATTCTGTAATTGTCCCAGCAAATTACTTTCTTGCCCCTAGTAGGTAGACAGGCCTTCCCGAGCCAATTCTCTTATATCCCAAGCCAATTCTCTAATACCCCCTGCACATTACTTGCTTGCCCCTGGTAGGTAGACAGGCCTTCCCGAGCCAATTCTCTATTATCCCAAGCCAATTCTCTAATACCCCCTGCACATTACTTGCTTGCCTCTGGTAGGTAGACAGGCCTTCCCAAGCCTATTCTGTAATAGTCCTAGCAAATTACTTGCTTGCCGCTGGTAGGTAGACATGCCTTCCCAAGCCTATTCTGTAATAGCCCCAGCAAATTACTTGCTTGCCCCTGGTAGGTAGACAGGCCTTCCCAAGCCTATTCTGTAATAGTCCCAGCAAATTACTTGCTTGTCCCTGGTAGGTAGACAGGCCTTCCCATGCCTATTCTGTAATAGCCCCAGCAAATTACTTGCTTGCCCCTGTTAGGGAGACAGGCCTTCCCAAGCCAATTCTCTCATCGCCTCAGCCCATGACTTATTTCTCCCTGGTAGGTAGACAGGCCTTCCCAAGCCTATTCTGTAATAGTCCCAGCAAATTACTTGCTTGTCCATGGTAGGTAGACTGGCCTTCCCAAGCCTATTCTGTAATAGCCCCAGCAAATTACTTGCTTGTCCCTGGTAGGTAGACACGACTTCCCAAGCCTATTCTCTCATCGCCTCAGCCCATGACTTATTTCTCCCTGGTAGGTAGACAGTCCTTCCCAAGCCTATTCTGTAATAGTCCCAGCAAATTACTTGCTTATCCCTGGTAGGTAGACTGGCCTTCCCAAGCCAATTCTCTAATAGCCCCTGCACATTACTTGCTTGCCCCTGGTAAATAGACAGGCCTTACCAAGCCTATTCTGTAATAGTCCCAGCAAATTACTTGCTTATCCCTGGTAGGTAGACACGACTTCCCAAGCCTATTCTCTCATCGCCTCAGCCCATGACTTATTTCTCCCTGGTAGGTAGACAGTCCTTCCCAAGCCTATTCTGTAATAGTCCCAGCAAATTACTTGCTTATCCCTGGTAGGTAGACTGGCCTTCCCAAGCCTATTCTGTAATATTCCCAGCAAATTATTTGCTTGCCCCTGGTAGGTAGACAAGCCTTCCCAAGCCAATTCTCTAATAGTCCCTGCACATTACTTGCTTGCCCCTGGTAGGTAGACAGGCTTTCCCGAGCCAATTCTCTTATATCCCAAGCCAATTCTCTAATAGCCCATGCACATTACTTACTTGCCCCTGGTAGGTAGACAGGCCTTCCCAAGCCTATTCTCTCATCGCCTCAGCCCATGACTTATTTCTCCCTGGTAGGTAGAAAGGCCTTCCCAAGCCTATTCTGTAATAGCCGCTGCAAATTACTTGCTTGCCCCTGGTAGGTAGACAGGCCTTCCCAAGCCTATTCTGTAATAGCCGCTGCAAATTACTTGCTTGCCCCTGGTAGGTAGACAGGCCTTCCCAAGCCAATTCTCTAATAGTCCCTGCACATTACTTGCTTGCCCCTGGTAGGTAGACAGGCTTTCCCGAGCCAATTCTCTTATATCCCAAGCCAATTCTCTAATACCCCCTGCACATTACTTGCTTGCCCCTGGTAGGTAGACAGGCCTTCCCAAGCCTATTCTGTAATAGTCCCAGCAAATTACTTTCTTGCCCCTGGTAGGTAGACAGGCCTTCCCGAGCCAATTCTCTTATATCCCAAAACAATTCTCTAATAGCCCCTGCACATTACTTGCTTGCCCCTGGTAGGTAGACAGGCTTTCCCAAGTCTATTCTGTAATTGTCCCAGCAAATTACTTTCTTGCCCCTAGTAGGTAGACAGGCCTTCCCGAGCCAATTCTCTTATATCCCAAGCCAATTCTCTAATACCCCCTGCACATTACTTGCTTGCCCCTGGTAGGTAGACAGGCCTTCCCGAGCCAATTCTCTATTATCCCAAGCCAATTCTCTAATACCCCCTGCACATTACTTGCTTGCCTCTGGTAGGTAGACAGGCCTTCCCAAGCCTATTCTGTAATAGTCCTAGCAAATTACTTGCTTGCCGCTGGTAGGTAGACATGCCTTCCCAAGCCTATTCTGTAATAGCCCCAGCAAATTACTTGCTTGCCCCTGGTAGGTAGACAGGCCTTCCCAAGCCTATTCTCTCATCGCCTCAGCCCATGACTTATTTCTCCCTGGTAGGTAGACAGGCCTTCCCAAGCCTATTCTGTAATAGTCCCAGCAAATTACTTGCTTGTCCATGGTAGGTAGACTGGCCTTCCAAAGCCTATTCTGTAATAGCCCCAGCAAATTACTTGCTTGTCCCTGGTAGGTAGACACGACTTCCCAAGGCTATTCTCTCATCGCCTCAGCCCATGACTTATTTCTCCCTGGTAGGTAGACAGTCCTTCCCAAGCCTATTCTGTAATAGTCCCAGCAAATTACTTGCTTATCCCTGGTAGGTAGACTGGCCTTCCCAAGCCAATTCTCTAATAGCCCCTGCACATTACTTGCTTGCCCCTGGTAAGTAGACAGGCCTTCCCAAACCAATTCTCTTATAGCCCAAGCCAATTCTCGAATAGCCCCAGCACATTACTTGCTTGCCCCTGGTAGGTAGACAGGCCTTCCCAAGCCTATTCTCTCATCGCCTCAGCACATGACTTATTTCTCCCTGGTAGGTAAACAGGCCTTCCCAAGCCTATTCTGTAATAGTCCCAGCAAATTACTTGCTTATCCCTGGTAGGTAGACACGACTTCCCAAGCCTATTCTCTCATCGCCTCAGCCCATGACTTATTTCTCCCTGGTAGGTAGACAGTCCTTCCCAAGCCTATTCTGTAATAGTCCCAGCAAATTACTTGCTTATCCCTGGTAGGTAGACTGGCCTTCCCAAGCCTATTCTGTAATAGTCCCAGCAAATTATTTGCTTGCCCCTGGTAGGTAGACAAGCCTTCCCAAGCCAATTCTCTAATAGTCCCTGCACATTACTTGCTTGCCCCTGGTAGGTAGACAGGCTTTCCCGAGCCAATTCTCTTATATCCCAAGCCAATTCTCTAATACCCCCTGCACATTACTTGCTTGCCTCTGGTAGGTAGACAGGCCTTCCCAAGCCTATTCTGTAATAGTCCTAGCAAATTACTTGCTTGCCGCTGGTAGGTAGACATGCCTTCCCAAGCCTATTCTGTAATAGCCCCAGCAAATTACTTGCTTGCCCCTGGTAGGTAGACAGGCCTTCCCAAGCCTATTCTGTACTAGTCCCAGCAAATTACTTGCTTGTCCCTGGTAGGTAGACAGGCCTTCCCATGCCTATTCTGTAATAGCCCCAGCAAATTACTTGCTTGCCCCTGGTAGGTAGACAGGCCTTCCCGAGCCAATTCTCTTATATCCCAAGCCAATTCTCTAATAGCCCCTGCACATTACTTGCTTGCCCCTGGTAAGTAGACAGGCCTTCCCAAACCAATTCTCTTATAGCCCAACCCAATTCTCGAATAGCCCCAGCACATTACTTGCTTGCCCCTGGTAGGTAGACAGGCCTTCCCAAGCCTATTCTCTCATCGCCTCAGCACATGACTTATTTCTCCCTGGTAGGTAGACAGGCCTTCCCAAGCCTATTCTGTAATAGTCCCAGCAAATTACTTGCTTATCCCTGGTAGGTAGACTGGCCTTCCCAAGCCTATTCTGTAATAGCCCCAGCAAATTATTTGCTTGCCCCTGGTAGGTAGACAGGCCTTCCCAAGCCAATTCTCTAATAGTCCCTGCACATTACTTGCTTGCCCCTGGTAGGTAGACAGGCTTTCCCGAACCAATTCTCTTATATCCCAAGCCAATTCTCTAACACCCCCTGCACATTACTTGCTTGCCTCTGGTAGGTAGACAGGCCTTCCCAAGCCTATTCTGTAATAGTCCTAGCAAATTACTTGCTTGCCGCTGGTAGGTAGACATGCCTTCCCAAGCCTATTCTGTAATAGCCCCAGCAAATTACTTGCTTGCCCCTGGTAGGTAGACAGGCCTTCCCAAGCCTATTCTGTAATAGTCCCAGCAAATTACTTGCTTGTCCCTGGTAGGTAGACAGGCCTTCCCATGCCTATTCTGTAATAGCCCCAGCAAATTACTTGCTTGCCCCTGTTAGGGAGACAGGCCTTCCCAAGCCAATTGTCTCATCGCCTCAGCCCATGACTTATTTCTCCCTGGTAGGTAGACAGGCCTTCCCAAGCCTATTCTGTAATAGTCCAAGCAAATTACTTGCTTGTCCATGGTAGGTAGACTGGCCTTCCCAAGCCTATTCTCTCATCGCCTCAGCCCATGACTTATTTCTCCCTGGTAGGTAGACAGGCCTTCCCAAGCCTATTCTGTAATAGTCCCAGCAAATTACTTGCTTGTCCATGGTAGGTAGACTGGCCTTCCCAAGCCTATTCTGTAATAGCCCCAGCAAATTACTTGCTTGTCCCTGGTAGGTAGACAGGCCTTCCCATGCCTATTCTGTAATAGCCCCAGCAAATTACTTGCTTGCCCCTGGTAGGTAGACAGGCTTTCCCAAGCCTATTCTGTAATAGTCCCAGCAAATTACTTGCTTGCCCCAGGTAGGTAGACAGGCCTTCCCAAACCAATTTTCTTATAGCCCAAGCAAATTCTCGAATAGCCCCAGCACATTACTTGCTTGCCCCTGGTAGGTAGACAGTTCTTCCCAAGCCTATTCTGTAATAGTCCCAGCAAATTACTTTCTTGCCCCTGGTAGGTAGACAGGCCTTCCCGAGCCAATTCTCTTATATCCCAAGACAATTCTCTAATAGCCCCTGCACATTACTTGCTTGCCCCTGGTAGGTAGACAGGCTTTCCCAAGCCTATTCTGTAATTGTCCCAGCAAATTACTTTCTTGCCCCTAGTAGGTAGACAGGCCTTCCCGAGCCAATTCTCTTATATCCCAAGCCAATTCTCTAATACCCCCTGCACATTACTTGCTTGCCCCTGGTAGGTAGACAGGCCTTCCCGAGCCAATTCTCTATTATCCCAAGCCAATTCTCTAATACCCCCTGCACATTACTTGCTTGCCTCTGGTAGGTAGACAGGCCTTCCCAAGCCTA
Source organism: Corythoichthys intestinalis (assembly GCF_030265065.1). Lineage (NCBI taxonomy): Eukaryota > Metazoa > Chordata > Actinopteri > Syngnathiformes > Syngnathidae > Corythoichthys > Corythoichthys intestinalis. The sequence continues at coordinate 45,151,266 of NC_080413.1, read as the reverse complement.
TTCTGTAATAGTCCTAGCAAATTACTTGCTTGCCGCTGGTAGGTAGACATGCCTTCCCAAGCCTATTCTGTAATAGCCCCAGCAAATTACTTGCTTGCCCCTGGTAGGTAGACAGGCCTTCCCAAGCCTATTCTGTAATAGTCCCAGCAAATTACTTGCTTGTCCCTGGTAGGTAGACAGGCCTTCCCATGCCTATTCTGTAATAGCCCCAGCAAATTACTTGCTTGCCCCTGTTAGGGAGACAGGCCTTCCCAAGCCAATTCTCTCATCGCCTCAGCCCATGACTTATTTCTCCCTGGTAGGTAGACAGTCCTTCCCAAGCCTATTCTGTAATAGTCCCAGCAAATTACTTGCTTATCCCTGGTAGGTAGACTGGCCTTCCCAAGCCAATTCTCTAATAGCCCCTGCACATTACTTGCTTGCCCCTGGTAAATAGACAGGCCTTACCAAGCCTATTCTGTAATAGTCCCAGCAAATTACTTGCTTATCCCTGGTAGGTAGACACGACTTCCCAAGCCTATTCTCTCATCGCCTCAGCCCATGACTTATTTCTCCCTGGTAGGTAGACAGTCCTTCCCAAGCCTATTCTGTAATAGTCCCAGCAAATTACTTGCTTATCCCTGGTAGGTAGACTGGCCTTCCCAAGCCTATTCTGTAATATTCCCAGCAAATTATTTGCTTGCCCCTGGTAGGTAGACAAGCCTTCCCAAGCCAATTCTGTAATAGTCCCTGCACATTACTTGCTTGCCCCTGGTAGGTAGACAGGCTTTCCCGAGCCAATTCTCTTATATCCCAAGCCAATTCTCTAATAGCCCATGCACATTACTTGCTTGCCCCTGGTAGGTAGACAGGCCTTCCCAAGCCTATTCTCTCATCCCCTCAGCCCATGACTTATTTCTCCCTGGTAGGTAGAAAGGCCTTCCCAAGCCTATTCTGTAATAGCCGCTGCAAATTACTTGCTTGCCCCTGGTAGGTAGACAGGCCTTCCCAAGCCTATTCTGTAATAGCCGCTGCAAATTACTTGCTTGCCCCTGGTAGGTAGACAGGCCTTCCCAAGCCAATTCTCTAATAGTCCCTGCACATTACTTGCTTGCCCCTGGTAGGTAGACAGGCTTTCCCGAGCCAATTCTCTTATATCCCAAGCCAATTCTCTAATACCCCCTGCACATTACTTGCTTGCCCCTGGTAGGTAGACAGGCCTTCCCAAGCCTATTCTGTAATAGTCCCAGCAAATTACTTTCTTGCCCCTGGTAGGTAGACAGGCCTTCCCGAGCCAATTCTCTTATATCCCAAAACAATTCTCTAATAGCCCCTGCACATTACTTGCTTGCCCCTGGTAGGTAGACAGGCTTTCCCAAGTCTATTCTGTAATTGTCCCAGCAAATTACTTTCTTGCCCCTAGTAGGTAGACAGGCCTTCCCGAGCCAATTCTCTTATATCCCAAGCCAATTCTCTAATACCCCCTGCACATTACTTGCTTGCCCCTGGTAGGTAGACAGGCCTTCCCGAGCCAATTCTCTATTATCCCAAGCCAATTCTCTAATACCCCCTGCACATTACTTGCTTGCCTCTGGTAGGTAGACAGGCCTTCCCAAGCCTATTCTGTAATAGTCCTAGCAAATTACTTGCTTGCCGCTGGTAGGTAGACATGCCTTCCCAAGCCTATTCTGTAATAGCCCCAGCAAATTACTTGCTTGCCCCTGGTAGGTAGACAGGCCTTCCCAAGCCTATTCTCTCATCGCCTCAGCCCATGACTTATTTCTCCCTGGTAGGTAGACAGGCCTTCCCAAGCCTATTCTGTAATAGTCCCAGCAAATTACTTGCTTGTCCATGGTAGGTAGACACGACTTCCCAAGCCTATTCTCTCATCGCCTCAGCCCATGACTTATTTCTCCCTGGTAGGTAGACAGTCCTTCCCAAGCCTATTCTGTAATAGTCCCAGCAAATTACTTGCTTATCCCTGGTAGGTAGACTGGCCTTCCCAAGCCTATTCTGTAATAGTCCCAGCAAATTATTTGCTTGCCCCTGGTAGGTAGACAAGCCTTCCCAAGCCAATTCTCTAATAGTCCCTGCACATTACTTGCTTGCCCCTGGTAGGTAGACAGGCTTTCCCGAGCCAATTCTCTTATATCCCAAGCCAATTCTCTAACACCCCCTGCACATTACTTGCTTGCCTCTGTTAGGTAGACAGGCCTTCCCAAGCCTATTCTGTAATAGTCCTAGCAAATTACTTGCTTGCCGCTGGTAGGTAGACATGCCTTCCCAAGCCTATTCTGTAATAGCCCCAGCAAATTACTTGCTTGCCCCTGGTAGGTAGACAGGCCTTCCCAAGCCTATTCTGTAATAGTCCCAGCAAATTACTTGCTTGTCCCTGGTAGGTAGACAGGCCTTCCCATGCCTATTCTGTAATAGCCCCAGCAAATTACTTGCTTGCCCCTGGTAGGTAGACAGGCCTTCCCAAGCCAATTGTCTCATCGCCTCAGCCCATGACTTATTTCTCCCTGGTAGGTAGACAGGCCTTCCCAAGCCTATTCTGTAATAGTCCCAGCAAATTACTTGCTTGTCCATGGTAGGTAGACTGGCCTTCCCAAGCCTATTCTGTAATAGCCCCAGCAAATTACTTGCTTGTCCCTGGTAGGTAGACAGGCCTTCCCATGCCTATTCTGTAATAGCCCCAGCAAATTACTTGCTTGCCCCTGGTAGGTAGACAGGCCTTCCCAAGCCAATTCTCTCATCGCCTCAGCCCATGACTTATTTCTCCCTGGTAGGTAGACAGGCCTTCCCAAGCTTATTCTGTAATAGTCCCAGCAAAGTACTTGCTTGCCCCTGGTAGGTAGACAGGCCTTCCCAAACCAATTCTCTTATAGCCCAAGCCAATTCTCGAATAGCCCCAGCAAATTATTTGCTTTCCCCTGGTAGGTAGACAGGCCTTCCCAAGCCAATTCTCGAATAGCCCCAGCACATTATTTGCTTGTCCCTGGTAGGTAGACAGGCCTTCCCATGACTATTCTGTAATAGCCCCAGCAAATTACTTGCTTGCCCCTGGTAGGTAGACAGGCCTTCCCAAACCAATTCTGTAATAGTCCCAGCAAATTACTTGCTTGTCCCTGGTAGGTAGACAGGCCTTCCCATGACTATTCTGTAATAGCCCCAGCAAATTACTTGCTTGCCCCTGGTAGGGAGACAGGCCTCCCCAAGCCAATTCTCTCATCGCCTCAGCCCATGACTTATTTCTCCCTGGTAGGTAGACAGGCCTTCCCAAGCCTATTCTGTAATAGTCCCAGCAAATTACTTGCTTGTCCCTGGTAGGTAGACTGGCCTTCCCAAGCCAATTCTCTAATAGTCCCTGCACATTACTTGCTTACCCCTGGTAGGTAGACAGGCTTTCCCGAGCCAATTCTCTTATATCCCAAGCCAATTCTCTAATACCCCCTGCACATTACTTGCTTGCCTCTGGTAGGTAGACAGGCCTTCCCAAGCCTATTCTGTAATAGTCCTAGCAAATTACTTGCTTGCCGCTGGTAGGTAGACATGCCTTCCCAAGCCTATTCTGTAATAGCCCCAGCAAATTACTTGCTTGCCCCTGGTAGGTAGACAGGCCTTCCCAAGCCTATTCTGTAATAGCCCCAGCAAATTACTTGCTTGCCCCTGTTAGGGAGACAGGCCTTCCCAAGCCAATTGTCTCATCGCCTCAGCCCATGACTTATTTCTCCCTGGTAGGTAGACAGGCCTTCCCAAGCCTATTCTGTAATAGTCCAAGCAAATTACTTGCTTGTCCATGGTAGGTAGACTGGCCTTCCCAAGCCTATTCTCTCATCGCCTCAGCCCATGACTTATTTCTCCCTGGTAGGTAGACAGGCCTTCCCAAGCCTATTCTGTAATAGTCCCAGCAAATTACTTGCTTGTCCATGGTAGGTAGACTGGCCTTCCCAAGCCTATTCTGTAATAGCCCCAGCAAATTACTTGCTTGTCCCTGGTAGGTAGACAGGCCTTCCCATGCCTATTCTGTAATAGTCCCAGCAAATTACTTTCTTGCCCCTGGTAGGTAGACAGGCCTTCCCGAGCCAATTCTCTTATATCCCAAGACAATTCTCTAATAGCCCCTGCACATTACTTGCTTGCCCCTGGTAGGTAGACAGTTCTTCCCAAGCCTATTCTGTAATAGTCCCAGCAAATTACTTTCTTGCCCCTGGTAGGTAGACAGGCCTTCCCGAGCCAATTCTCTTATATCCCAAGACAATTCTCTAATAGCCCCTGCACATTACTTGCTTGCCCCTGGTAGGTAGACAGGCTTTCCCAAGCCTATTCTGTAATTGTCCCAGCAAATTACTTTCTTGCCCCTAGTAGGTAGACAGGCCTTCCCGAGCCAATTCTCTTATATCCCAAGCCAATTCTCTAATACCCCCTGCACATTACTTGCTTGCCCCTGGTAGGTAGACAGGCCTTCCCGAGCCAATTCTCTATTATCCCAAGCCAATTCTCTAATACCCCCTGCACATTACTTGCTTGCCTCTGGTAGGTAGACAGGCCTTCCCAAGCCTATTCTGTAATAGTCCTAGCAAATTACTTGCTTGCCGCTGGTAGGTAGACATGCCTTCCCAAGCCTATTCTGTAATAGCCCCAGCAAATTACTTGCTTGCCCCTGGTAGGAAGACAGGCCTTCCCAAGCCTATTCTGTAATAGTCCCAGCAAATTACTTGCTTGTCCCTGGTAGGTAGACAGGCCTTCCCATGCCTATTCTGTAATAGCCCCAGCAAATTACTTGCTTGCCCCTGTTAGGGAGACAGGCCTTCCCAAGCCAATTCTCTCATCGCCTCAGCCCATGACTTATTTCTCCCTGGTAGGTAGACAGGCCTTCCCAAGCCTATTCTGTAATAGTCCCAGCAAATTACTTGCTTGTCCATGGTAGGTAGACTGGCCTTCCCAAGCCTATTCTGTAATAGCCCCAGCAAATTACTTGCTTGTCCCTGGTAGGTAGACACGACTTCCCAAGCCTATTCTCTCATCGCCTCAGCCCATGACTTATTTCTCCCTGGTAGGTAGACAGTCCTTCCCAAGCCTATTCTGTAATAGTCCCAGCAAATTACTTGCTTATCCCTGGTAGGTAGACTGGCCTTCCCAAGCCAATTCTCTAATAGCCCCTGCACATTACTTGCTTGCCCCTGGTAAATAGACAGGCCTTACCAAGCCTATTCTGTAATAGTCCCAGCAAATTACTTGCTTATCCCTGGTAGGTAGACACGACTTCCCAAGCCTATTCTCTCATCGCCTCAGCCCATGACTTATTTCTCCCTGGTAGGTAGACAGTCCTTCCCAAGCCTATTCTGTAATAGTCCCAGCAAATTACTTGCTTATCCCTGGTAGGTAGACTGGCCTTCCCAAGCCTATTCTGTAATATTCCCAGCAAATTATTTGCTTGCCCCTGGTAGGTAGACAAGCCTTCCCAAGCCAATTCTCTAATAGTCCCTGCACATTACTTGCTTGCCCCTGGTAGGTAGACAGGCTTTCCCGAGCCAATTCTCTTATATCCCAAGCCAATTCTCTAATAGCCCATGCACATTACTTACTTGCCCCTGGTAGGTAGACAGGCCTTCCCAAGCCTATTCTCTCATCGCCTCAGCCCATGACTTATTTCTCCCTGGTAGGTAGAAAGGCCTTCCCAAGCCTATTCTGTAATAGCCGCTGCAAATTACTTGCTTGCCCCTGGTAGGTAGACAGGCCTTCCCAAGCCTATTCTGTAATAGCCGCTGCAAATTACTTGCTTGCCCCTGGTAGGTAGACAGGCCTTCCCAAGCCAATTCTCTAATAGTCCCTGCACATTACTTGCTTGCCCCTGGTAGGTAGACAGGCTTTCCCGAGCCAATTCTCTTATATCCCAAGCCAATTCTCTAATACCCCCTGCACATTACTTGCTTGCCCCTGGTAGGTAGACAGGCCTTCCCAAGCCTATTCTGTAATAGTCCCAGCAAATTACTTTCTTGCCCCTGGTAGGTAGACAGGCCTTCCCGAGCCAATTCTCTTATATCCCAAAACAATTCTCTAATAGCCCCTGCACATTACTTGCTTGCCCCTGGTAGGTAGACAGGCTTTCCCAAGTCTATTCTGTAATTGTCCCAGCAAATTACTTTCTTGCCCCTAGTAGGTAGACAGGCCTTCCCGAGCCAATTCTCTTATATCCCAAGCCAATTCTCTAATACCCCCTGCACATTACTTGCTTGCCCCTGGTAGGTAGACCTGCCTTCCCGAGCCAATTCTCTATTATCCCAAGCCAATTCTCTAATACCCCCTGCACATTACTTGCTTGCCTCTGGTAGGTAGACAGGCCTTCCCAAGCCTATTCTGTAATAGTCCTAGCAAATTACTTGCTTGCCGCTGGTAGGTAGACATGCCTTCCCAAGCCTATTCTGTAATAGCCCCAGCAAATTACTTGCTTGCCCCTGGTAGGTAGACAGGCCTTCCCAAGCCTATTCTCTCATCGCCTCAGCCCATGACTTATTTCTCCCTGGTAGGTAGACAGGCCTTCCCAAGCCTATTCTGTAATAGTCCCAGCAAATTACTTGCTTGTCCATGGTAGGTAGACTGGCCTTCCCAAGCCTATTCTGTAATAGCCCCAGCAAATTACTTGCTTGTCCCTGGTAGGTAGACACGACTTCCCAAGCCTATTCTCTCATCGCCTCAGCCCATGACTTATTTCTCCCTGGTAGGTAGACAGTCCTTCCCAAGCCTATTCTGTAATAGTCCCAGCAAATTACTTGCTTATCCCTGGTAAGTAGACAGGCCTTCCCAAACCAATTCTCTTATAGCCCAAGCCAATTCTCGAATAGCCCCAGCACATTACTTGCTTGCCCCTGGTAGGTAGACAGGCCTTCCCAAGCCTATTCTCTCATCGCCTCAGCACATGACTTATTTCTCCCTGGTAGGTAAACAGGCCTTCCCAAGCCTATTCTGTAATAGTCCCAGCAAATTACTTGCTTATCCCTGGTAGGTAGACACGACTTCCCAAGCCTATTCTCTCATCGCCTCAGCCCATGACTTATTTCTCCCTGGTAGGTAGACAGTCCTTCCCAAGCCTATTCTGTAATAGTCCCAGCAAATTACTTGCTTATCCCTGGTAGGTAGACTGGCCTTCCCAAGCCTATTCTGTAATAGTCCCAGCAAATTATTTGCTTGCCCCTGGTAGGTAGACAAGCCTTCCCAAGCCAATTCTCTAATAGTCCCTGCACATTACTTGCTCTCCCCTGGTAGGTAGACAGGCTTTCCCGAGCCAATTCTCTTATATCCCAAGCCAATTCTCTAATACCCCCTGCACATTACTTGCTTGCCTCTGGTAGGTAGACAGGCCTTCCCAAGCCTATTCTGTAATAGTCCTAGCAAATTACTTGCTTGCCGCTGGTAGGTAGACATGCCTTCCCAAGCCTATTCTGTAATAGCCCCAGCAAATTACTTGCTTGCCCCTGGTAGGTAGACAGGCCTTCCCAAGCCTATTCTGTACTAGTCCCAGCAAATTACTTGCTTGTCCCTGGTAGGTAGACAGGCCTTCCCATGCCTATTCTGTAATAGCCCCAGCAAATTACTTGCTTGCCCCTGGTAGGTAGACAGGCCTTCCCGAGCCAATTCTCTTATATCCCAAGCCAATTCTCTAATAGCCCCTGCACATTACTTGCTTGCCCCTGGTAAGTAGACAGGCCTTCCCAAACCAATTCTCTTATAGCCCAAGCCAATTCTCGAATAGCCCCAGCACATTACTTGCTTGCCCCTGGTAGGTAGACAGGCCTTCCCAAGCCTATTCTCTCATCGCCTCAGCACATGACTTATTTCTCCCTGGTAGGTAGACAGGCCTTCCCAAGCCTATTCTGTAATAGTCCCAGCAAATTACTTGCTTATCCCTGGTAGGTAGACTGGCCTTCCCAAGCCTATTCTGTAATAGCCCCAGCAAATTATTTGCTTGCCCCTGGTAGGTAGACAGGCCTTCCCAAGCCAATTCTCTAATAGTCCCTGCACATTACTTGCTTGCCCCTGGTAGGTAGACAGGCTTTCCCGAACCAATTCTCTTATATCCCAAGCCAATTCTCTAACACCCCCTGCACATTACTTGCTTGCCTCTGGTAGGTAGACAGGCCTTCCCAAGCCTATTCTGTAATAGTCCTAGCAAATTACTTGCTTGCCGCTGGTAGGTAGACATGCCTTCCCAAGCCTATTCTGTAATAGCCCCAGCAAATTACTTGCTTGCCCCTGGTAGGTAGACAGGCCTTCCCAAGCCTATTCTGTAATAGTCCCAGCAAATTACTTGCTTGTCCCTGGTAGGTAGACAGGCCTTCCCATGCCTATTCTGTAATAGCCCCAGCAAATTACTTGCTTGCCCCTGTTAGGGAGACAGGCCTTCCCAAGCCAATTGTCTCATCGCCTCAGCCCATGACTTATTTCTCCCTGGTAGGTAGACAGGCCTTCCCAAGCCTATTCTGTAATAGTCCAAGCAAATTACTTGCTTGTCCATGGTAGGTAGACTGGCCTTCCCAAGCCTATTCTCTCATCGCCTCAGCCCATGACTTATTTCTCCCTGGTAGGTAGACAGGCCTTCCCAAGCCTATTCTGTAATAGTCCCAGCAAATTACTTGCTTGTCCATGGTAGGTAGACTGGCCTTCCCAAGCCTATTCTGTAATAGCCCCAGCAAATTACTTGCTTGTCCCTGGTAGGTAGACAGGCCTTCCCATGCCTATTCTGTAATAGCCCCAGCAAATTACTTGCTTGCCCCTGGTAGGTAGACAGGCTTTCCCAAGCCTATTCTGTAATAGTCCCAGCAAATTACTTGCTTGCCCCACGTAGGTAGACAGGCCTTCCCAAACCAATTTTCTTATAGCCCAAGCAAATTCTCGAATAGCCCCAGCACATTACTTGCTTGCCCCTGGTAGGTAGACAGTTCTTCCCAAGCCTATTCTGTAATAGTCCCAGCAAATTACTTTCTTGCCCCTGGTAGGTAGACAGGCCTTCCCGAGCCAATTCTCTTATATCCCAAGACAATTCTCTAATAGCCCCTGCACATTACTTGCTTGCCCCTGGTAGGTAGACAGGCTTTCCCAAGCCTATTCTGTAATTGTCCCAGCAAATTACTTTCTTGCCCCTAGTAGGTAGACAGGCCTTCCCGAGCCAATTCTCTTATATCCCAAGCCAATTCTCTAATACCCCCTGCACATTACTTGCTTGCCCCTGGTAGGTAGACAGGCCTTCCCGAGCCAATTCTCTATTATCCCAAGCCAATTCTCTAATACCCCCTGCACATTACTTGCTTGCCTCTGGTAGGTAGACAGGCCTTCCCAAGCCTATTCTGTAATAGTCCTAGCAAATTACTTGCTTGCCGCTGGTAGGTAGACATGCCTTCCCAAGCCTATTCTGTAATAGCCCCAGCAAATTACTTGCTTGCCCCTGGTAGGTAGACAGGCCTTCCCAAGCCTATTCTGTAATAGTCCCAGCAAATTACTTGCTTGTCCCTGGTAGGTAGACAGGCCTTCCCATGCCTATTCTGTAATAGCCCCAGCAAATTACTTGCTTGCCCCTGTTAGGGAGACAGGCCTTCCCAAGCCAATTCTCTCATCGCCTCAGCCCATGACTTATTTCTCCCTGGTAGGTAGACAGGCCTTCCCAAGCCTATTCTGTAATAGTCCCAGCAAATTACTTGCTTGTCCATGGTAGGTAGACTGGCCTTCCCAAGCCTATTCTGTAATAGCCCCAGCAAATTACTTGCTTGTCCCTGGTAGGTAGACACGACTTCCCAAGCCTATTCTCTCATCGCCTCAGCCCATGACTTATTTCTCCCTGGTAGGTAGACAGTCCTTCCCAAGCCTATTCTGTAATAGTCCCAGCAAATTACTTGCTTATCCCTGGTAGGTAGACTGGCCTTCCCAAGCCAATTCTCTAATAGCCCCTGCACATTACTTGCTTGCCCCTGGTAAATAGACAGGCCTTACCAAGCCTATTCTGTAATAGTCCCAGCAAATTACTTGCTTATCCCTGGTAGGTAGACACGACTTCCCAAGCCTATTCTCTCATCGCCTCAGCCCATGACTTATTTCTCCCTGGTAGGTAGACAGTCCTTCCCAAGCCTATTCTGTAATAGTCCCAGCAAATTACTTGCTTATCCCTGGTAGGTAGACTGGCCTTCCCAAGCCTATTCTGTAATATTCCCAGCAAATTATTTGCTTGCCCCTGGTAGGTAGACAAGCCTTCCCAAGCCAATTCTCTAATAGTCCCTGCACATTACTTGCTTGCCCCTGGTAGGTAGACAGGCTTTCCCGAGCCAATTCTCTTATATCCCAAGCCAATTCTCTAATAGCCCATGCACATTACTTGCTTGCCCCTGGTAGGTAGACAGGCCTTCCCAAGCCTATTCTCTCATCGCCTCAGCCCATGACTTATTTCTCCCTGGTAGGTAGAAAGGCCTTCCCAAGCCTATTCTGTAATAGCCGCTGCAAATTACTTGCTTGCCCCTGGTAGGTAGACAGGCCTTCCCAAGCCTATTCTGTAATAGCCGCTGCAAATTACTTGCTTGCCCCTGGTAGGTAGACAGGCCTTCCCAAGCCAATTCTCTAATAGTCCCTGCACATTACTTGCTTGCCCCTGGTAGGTAGACAGGCTTTCCCGAGCCAATTCTCTTATATCCCAAGCCAATTCTCTAATACCCCCTGCACATTACTTGCTTGCCCCTGGTAGGTAGACAGGCCTTCCCAAGCCTATTCTGTAATAGTCCCAGCAAATTACTTTCTTGCCCCTGGTAGGTAGACAGGCCTTCCCGAGCCAATTCTCTTATATCCCAAAACAATTCTCTAATAGCCCCTGCACATTACTTGCTTGCCCCTGGTAGGTAGACAGGCTTTCCCAAGTCTATTCTGTAATTGTCCCAGCAAATTACTTGCTTGCCCCTGGTAGGTAGACAGGCCTTCCCGAGCCAATTCTCTTATATCCCAAGCCAATTCTCTAATAGCCCCTGCACATTACTTGCTTGCCTCTGGTAGGTAGACAGGCCTTCCCAAGCCTATTCTGTAATAGTCCTAGCAAATTACTTGCTTGCCGCTGGTAGGTAGACATGCCTTCCCAAGCCTATTCTGTAATAGCCCCAGCAAATTACTTGCTTGCCCCTGGTAGGTAGACAGGCCTTCCCAAGCCTATTCTCTCATCGCCTCAGCCCATGACTTATTTCTCCCTGGTAGGTAGACAGGCCTTCCCAAGCCTATTCTGTAATAGTCCCAGCAAATTACTTGCTTGTCCATGGTAGGTAGACACGACTTCCCAAGCCTATTCTCTCATCGCCTCAGCCCATGACTTATTTCTCCCTGGTAGGTAGACAGTCCTTCCCAAGCCTATTCTGTAATAGTCCCAGCAAATTACTTGCTTATCCCTGGTAGGTAGACTGGCCTTCCCAAGCCTATTCTGTAATAGTCCCAGCAAATTATTTGCTTGCCCCTGGTAGGTAGACAAGCCTTCCCAAGCCAATTCTCTAATAGTCCCTGCACATTACTTGCTTGCCCCTGGTAGGTAGACAGGCTTTCCCGAGCCAATTCTCTTATATCCCAAGCCAATTCTCTAACACCCCCTGCACATTACTTGCTTGCCTCTGGTAGGTAGACAGGCCTTCCCAAGCCTATTCTGTAATAGTCCTAGCAAATTACTTGCTTGCCGCTGGTAGGTAGACATGCCTTCCCAAGCCTATTCTGTAATAGCCCCAGCAAATTACTTGCTTGCCCCTGGTAGGTAGACAGGCCTTCCCAAGCCTATTCTGTAATAGTCCCAGCAAATTACTTGCTTGTCCCTGGTAGGTAGACAGGCCTTCCCATGCCTATTCTGTAATAGCCCCAGCAAATTACTTGCTTGCCCCTGGTAGGTAGACAGGCCTTCCCAAGCCAATTGTCTCATCGCCTCAGCCCATGACTTATTTCTCCCTGGTAGGTAGACAGGCCTTCCCAAGCCTATTCTGTAATAGTCCCAGCAAATTACTTGCTTGTCCATGGTAGGTAGACTGGCCTTCCCAAGCCTATTCTGTAATAGCCCCAGCAAATTACTTGCTTGTCCCTGGTAGGTAGACAGGCCTTCCCATGCCTATTCTGTAATAGCCCCAGCAAATTACTTGCTTGCCCCTGGTAGGTAGACAGGCCTTCCCAAGCCAATTCTCTCATCGCCTCAGCCCATGACTTATTTCTCCCTGGTAGGTAGACAGGCCTTCCCAAGCTTATTCTGTAATAGTCCCAGCAAAGTACTTGCTTGCCCCTGGTAGGTAGACAGGCCTTCCCAAACCAATTCTCTTATAGCCCAAGCCAATTCTCGAATAGCCCCAGCAAATTATTTGCTTTCCCCTGGTAGGTAGACAGGCCTTCCCAAGCCAATTCTCGAATAGCCCCAGCACATTATTTGCTTGTCCCTGGTAGGTAGACAGGCCTTCCCATGACTATTCTGTAATAGCCCCAGCAAATTACTTGCTTGCCCCTGGTAGGTAGACAGGCCTTCCCAAACCAATTCTGTAATAGTCCCAGCAAATTACTTGCTTGTCCCTGGTAGGTAGACAGGCCTTCCCATGACTATTCTGTAATAGCCCCAGCAAATTACTTGCTTGCCCCTGGTAGGGAGACAGGCCTCCCCAAGCCAATTCTCTCATCGCCTCAGCCCATGACTTATTTCTCCCTGGTAGGTAGACAGGCCTTCCCAAGCCTATTCTGTAATAGTCCCAGCAAATTACTTGCTTGTCCCTGGTAGGTAGACTGGCCTTCCCAAGCCAATTCTCTAATAGTCCCTGCACATTACTTGCTTACCCCTGGTAGGTAGACAGGCTTTCCCGAGCCAATTCTCTTATATCCCAAGCCAATTCTCTAATACCCCCTGCACATTACTTGCTTGCCTCTGGTAGGTAGACAGGCCTTCCCAAGCCTATTCTGTAATAGTCCTAGCAAATTACTTGCTTGCCGCTGGTAGGTAGACATGCCTTCCCAAGCCTATTCTGTAATAGCCCCAGCAAATTACTTGCTTGCCCCTGGTAGGTAGACAGGCCTTCCCAAGCCTATTCTGTAATAGCCCCAGCAAATTACTTGCTTGCCCCTGTTAGGGAGACAGGCCTTCCCAAGCCAATTGTCTCATCGCCTCAGCCCATGACTTATTTCTCCCTGGTAGGTAGACAGGCCTTCCCAAGCCTATTCTGTAATAGTCCAAGCAAATTACTTGCTTGTCCATGGTAGGTAGACTGGCCTTCCCAAGCCTATTCTCTCATCGCCTCAGCCCATGACTTATTTCTCCCTGGTAGGTAGACAGGCCTTCCCAAGCCTATTCTGTAATAGTCCCAGCAAATTACTTGCTTGTCCATGGTAGGTAGACTGGCCTTCCCAAGCCTATTCTGTAATAGCCCCAGCAAATTACTTGCTTGTCCCTGGTAGGTAGACAGGCCTTCCCATGCCTATTCTGTAATAGTCCCAGCAAATTACTTTCTTGCCCCTGGTAGGTAGACAGGCCTTCCCGAGCCAATTCTCTTATATCCCAAGACAATTCTCTAATAGCCCCTGCACATTACTTGCTTGCCCCTGGTAGGTAGACAGTTCTTCCCAAGCCTATTCTGTAATAGTCCCAGCAAATTACTTTCTTGCCCCTGGTAGGTAGACAGGCCTTCCCGAGCCAATTCTCTTATATCCCAAGACAATTCTCTAATAGCCCCTGCACATTACTTGCTTGCCCCTGGTAGGTAGACAGGCTTTCCCAAGCCTATTCTGTAATTGTCCCAGCAAATTACTTTCTTGCCCCTAGTAGGTAGACAGGCCTTCCCGAGCCAATTCTCTTATATCCCAAGCCAATTCTCTAATACCCCCTGCACATTACTTGCTTGCCCCTGGTAGGTAGACAGGCCTTCCCGAGCCAATTCTCTATTATCCCAAGCCAATTCTCTAATACCCCCTGCACATTACTTGCTTGCCTCTGGTAGGTAGACAGGCCTTCCCAAGCCTATTCTGTAATAGTCCTAGCAAATTACTTGCTTGCCGCTGGTAGGTAGACATGCCTTCCCAAGCCTATTCTGTAATAGCCCCAGCAAATTACTTGCTTGCCCCTGGTAGGAAGACAGGCCTTCCCAAGCCTATTCTGTAATAGTCCCAGCAAATTACTTGCTTGTCCCTGGTAGGTAGACAGGCCTTCCCATGCCTATTCTGTAATAGCCCCAGCAAATTACTTGCTTGCCCCTGTTAGGGAGACAGGCCTTCCCAAGCCAATTCTCTCATCGCCTCAGCCCATGACTTATTTCTCCCTGGTAGGTAGACAGGCCTTCCCAAGCCTATTCTGTAATAGTCCCAGCAAATTACTTGCTTGTCCATGGTAGGTAGACTGGCCTTCCCAAGCCTATTCTGTAATAGCCCCAGCAAATTACTTGCTTGTCCCTGGTAGGTAGACACGACTTCCCAAGCCTATTCTCTCATCGCCTCAGCCCATGACTTATTTCTCCCTGGTAGGTAGACAGTCCTTCCCAAGCCTATTCTGTAATAGTCCCAGCAAATTACTTGCTTATCCCTGGTAGGTAGACTGGCCTTCCCAAGCCAATTCTCTAATAGCCCCTGCACATTACTTGCTTGCCCCTGGTAAATAGACAGGCCTTACCAAGCCTATTCTGTAATAGTCCCAGCAAATTACTTGCTTATCCCTGGTAGGTAGACACGACTTCCCAAGCCTATTCTCTCATCGCCTCAGCCCATGACTTATTTCTCCCTGGTAGGTAGACAGTCCTTCCCAAGCCTATTCTGTAATAGTCCCAGCAAATTACTTGCTTATCCCTGGTAGGTAGACTGGCCTTCCCAAGCCTATTCTGTAATATTCCCAGCAAATTATTTGCTTGCCCCTGGTAGGTAGACAAGCCTTCCCAAGCCAATTCTCTAATAGTCCCTGCACATTACTTGCTTGCCCCTGGTAGGTAGACAGGCTTTCCCGAGCCAATTCTCTTATATCCCAAGCCAATTCTCTAATAGCCCATGCACATTACTTACTTGCCCCTGGTAGGTAGACAGGCCTTCCCAAGCCTATTCTCTCATCGCCTCAGCCCATGACTTATTTCTCCCTGGTAGGTAGAAAGGCCTTCCCAAGCCTATTCTGTAATAGCCGCTGCAAATTACTTGCTTGCCCCTGGTAGGTAGACAGGCCTTCCCAAGCCTATTCTGTAATAGCCGCTGCAAATTACTTGCTTGCCCCTGGTAGGTAGACAGGCCTTCCCAAGCCAATTCTCTAATAGTCCCTGCACATTACTTGCTTGCCCCTGGTAGGTAGACAGGCTTTCCCGAGCCAATTCTCTTATATCCCAAGCCAATTCTCTAATACCCCCTGCACATTACTTGCTTGCCCCTGGTAGGTAGACAGGCCTTCCCAAGCCTATTCTGTAATAGTCCCAGCAAATTACTTTCTTGCCCCTGGTAGGTAGACAGGCCTTCCCGAGCCAATTCTCTTATATCCCAAAACAATTCTCTAATAGCCCCTGCACATTACTTGCTTGCCCCTGGTAGGTAGACAGGCTTTCCCAAGTCTATTCTGTAATTGTCCCAGCAAATTACTTTCTTGCCCCTAGTAGGTAGACAGGCCTTCCCGAGCCAATTCTCTTATATCCCAAGCCAATTCTCTAATACCCCCTGCACATTACTTGCTTGCCCCTGGTAGGTAGACCTGCCTTCCCGAGCCAATTCTCTATTATCCCAAGCCAATTCTCTAATACCCCCTGCACATTACTTGCTTGCCTCTGGTAGGTAGACAGGCCTTCCCAAGCCTATTCTGTAATAGTCCTAGCAAATTACTTGCTTGCCGCTGGTAGGTAGACATGCCTTCCCAAGCCTATTCTGTAATAGCCCCAGCAAATTACTTGCTTGCCCCTGGTAGGTAGACAGGCCTTCCCAAGCCTATTCTCTCATCGCCTCAGCCCATGACTTATTTCTCCCTGGTAGGTAGACAGGCCTTCCCAAGCCTATTCTGTAATAGTCCCAGCAAATTACTTGCTTGTCCATGGTAGGTAGACTGGCCTTCCCAAGCCTATTCTGTAATAGCCCCAGCAAATTACTTGCTTGTCCCTGGTAGGTAGACACGACTTCCCAAGCCTATTCTCTCATCGCCTCAGCCCATGACTTATTTCTCCCTGGTAGGTAGACAGTCCTTCCCAAGCCTATTCTGTAATAGTCCCAGCAAATTACTTGCTTATCCCTGGTAAGTAGACAGGCCTTCCCAAACCAATTCTCTTATAGCCCAAGCCAATTCTCGAATAGCCCCAGCACATTACTTGCTTGCCCCTGGTAGGTAGACAGGCCTTCCCAAGCCTATTCTCTCATCGCCTCAGCACATGACTTATTTCTCCCTGGTAGGTAAACAGGCCTTCCCAAGCCTATTCTGTAATAGTCCCAGCAAATTACTTGCTTATCCCTGGTAGGTAGACACGACTTCCCAAGCCTATTCTCTCATCGCCTCAGCCCATGACTTATTTCTCCCTGGTAGGTAGACAGTCCTTCCCAAGCCTATTCTGTAATAGTCCCAGCAAATTACTTGCTTATCCCTGGTAGGTAGACTGGCCTTCCCAAGCCTATTCTGTAATAGTCCCAGCAAATTATTTGCTTGCCCCTGGTAGGTAGACAAGCCTTCCCAAGCCAATTCTCTAATAGTCCCTGCACATTACTTGCTCTCCCCTGGTAGGTAGACAGGCTTTCCCGAGCCAATTCTCTTATATCCCAAGCCAATTCTCTAATACCCCCTGCACATTACTTGCTTGCCTCTGGTAGGTAGACAGGCCTTCCCAAGCCTATTCTGTAATAGTCCTAGCAAATTACTTGCTTGCCGCTGGTAGGTAGACATGCCTTCCCAAGCCTATTCTGTAATAGCCCCAGCAAATTACTTGCTTGCCCCTGGTAGGTAGACAGGCCTTCCCAAGCCTATTCTGTACTAGTCCCAGCAAATTACTTGCTTGTCCCTGGTAGGTAGACAGGCCTTCCCATGCCTATTCTGTAATAGCCCCAGCAAATTACTTGCTTGCCCCTGGTAGGTAGACAGGCCTTCCCGAGCCAATTCTCTTATATCCCAAGCCAATTCTCTAATAGCCCCTGCACATAACTTGCTTGCCCCTGGTAAGTAGACAGGCCTTCCCAAACCAATTCTCTTATAGCCCAAGCCAATTCTCGAATAGCCCCAGCACATTACTTGCTCGCCCCTGGTAGGTAGACAGGCCTTCCCAAGCCTATTCTCTCATCGCCTCAGCACATGACTTATTTCTCCCTGGTAGGTAGACAGGCCTTCCCAAGCCTATTCTGTAATAGTCCCAGCAAATTACTTGCTTATCCCTGGTAGGTAGACTGGCCTTCCCAAGCCTATTCTGTAATAGCCCCAGCAAATTATTTGCTTGCCCCTGGTAGGTAGACAGGCCTTCCCAAGCCAATTCTCTAATAGTCCCTGCACATTACTTGCTTGCCCCTGGTAGGTAGACAGGCTTTCCCGAACCAATTCTCTTATATCCCAAGCCAATTCTCTAACACCCCCTGCACATTACTTGCTTGCCTCTGGTAGGTAGACAGGCCTTCCCAAGCCTATTCTGTAATAGTCCTAGCAAATTACTTGCTTGCCGCTGGTAGGTAGACATGCCTTCCCAAGCCTATTCTGTAATAGCCCCAGCAAATTACTTGCTTGCCCCTGGTAGGTAGACAGGCCTTCCCAAGCCTATTCTGTAATAGCCCCAGCAAATTACTTGCTTGCCCCTGTTAGGGAGACAGGCCTTCCCAAGCCAATTGTCTCATCGCCTCAGCCCATGACTTATTTCTCCCTGGTAGGTAGACAGGCCTTCCCAAGCCTATTCTGTAATAGTCCAAGCAAATTACTTGCTTGTCCATGGTAGGTAGACTGGCCTTCCCAAGCCTATTCTCTCATCGCCTCAGCCCATGACTTATTTCTCCCTGGTAGGTAGACAGGCCTTCCCAAGCCTATTCTGTAATAGTCCCAGCAAATTACTTGCTTGTCCATGGTAGGTAGACTGGCCTTCCCAAGCCTATTCTGTAATAGCCCCAGCAAATTACTTGCTTGTCCCTGGTAGGTAGACAGGCCTTCCCATGCCTATTCTGTAATAGTCCCAGCAAATTACTTTCTTGCCCCTGGTAGGTAGACAGGCCTTCCCGAGCCAATTCTCTTATATCCCAAGACAATTCTCTAATAGCCCCTGCACATTACTTGCTTGCCCCTGGTAGGTAGACAGTTCTTCCCAAGCCTATTCTGTAATAGTCCCAGCAAATTACTTTCTTGCCCCTGGTAGGTAGACAGGCCTTCCCGAGCCAATTCTCTTATATCCCAAGACAATTCTCTAATAGCCCCTGCACATTACTTGCTTGCCCCTGGTAGGTAGACAGGCTTTCCCAAGCCTATTCTGTAATTGTCCCAGCAAATTACTTTCTTGCCCCTAGTAGGTAGATAGGCCTTCCCGAGCCAATTCTCTTATATCCCAAGCCAATTCTCTAATACCCCCTGCACATTACTTGCTTGCCCCTGGTAGGTAGACAGGCCTTCCCGAGCCAATTCTCTATTATCCCAAGCCAATTCTCTAATACCCCCTGCACATTACTTGCTTGCCTCTGGTAGGTAGACAGGCCTTCCCAAGCCTATTCTGTAATAGTCCTAGCAAATTACTTGCTTGCCGCTGGTAGGTAGACATGCCTTCCCAAGCCTATTCTGTAATAGCCCCAGCAAATTACTTGCTTGCCCCTGGTAGGAAGACAGGCCTTCCCAAGCCTATTCTGTAATAGTCCCAGCAAATTACTTGCTTGTCCCTGGTAGGTAGACAGGCCTTCCCATGCCTATTCTGTAATAGCCCCAGCAAATTACTTGCTTGCCCCTGTTAGGGAGACAGGCCTTCCCAAGCCAATTCTCTCATCGCCTCAGCCCATGACTTATTTCTCCCTGGTAGGTAGACAGGCCTTCCCAAGCCTATTCTGTAATAGTCCCAGCAAATTACTTGCTTGTCCATGGTAGGTAGACTGGCCTTCCCAAGCCTATTCTGTAATAGCCCCAGCAAATTACTTGCTTGTCCCTGGTAGGTAGACACGACTTCCCAAGCCTATTCTCTCATCGCCTCAGCCCATGACTTATTTCTCCCTGGTAGGTAGACAGTCCTTCCCAAGCCTATTCTGTAATAGTCCCAGCAAATTACTTGCTTATCCCTGGTAGGTAGACTGGCCTTCCCAAGCCAATTCTCTAATAGCCCCTGCACATTACTTGCTTGCCCCTGGTAAATAGACAGGCCTTACCAAGCCTATTCTGTAATAGTCCCAGCAAATTACTTGCTTATCCCTGGTAGGTAGACACGACTTCCCAAGCCTATTCTCTCATCGCCTCAGCCCATGACTTATTTCTCCCTGGTAGGTAGACAGTCCTTCCCAAGCCTATTCTGTAATAGTCCCAGCAAATTACTTGCTTATCCCTGGTAGGTAGACTGGCCTTCCCAAGCCTATTCTGTAATATTCCCAGCAAATTATTTGCTTGCCCCTGGTAGGTAGACAAGCCTTCCCAAGCCAATTCTCTAATAGTCCCTGCACATTACTTGCTTGCCCCTGGTAGGTAGACAGGCTTTCCCGAGCCAATTCTCTTATATCCCAAGCCAATTCTCTAATAGCCCATGCACATTACTTACTTGCCCCTGGTAGGTAGACAGGCCTTCCCAAGCCTATTCTCTCATCGCCTCAGCCCATGACTTATTTCTCCCTGGTAGGTAGAAAGGCCTTCCCAAGCCTATTCTGTAATAGCCGCTGCAAATTACTTGCTTGCCCCTGGTAGGTAGACAGGCCTTCCCAAGCCTATTCTGTAATAGCCGCTGCAAATTACTTGCTTGCCCCTGGTAGGTAGACAGGCCTTCCCAAGCCAATTCTCTAATAGTCCCTGCACATTACTTGCTTGCCCCTGGTAGGTAGACAGGCTTTCCCGAGCCAATTCTCTTATATCCCAAGCCAATTCTCTAATACCCCCTGCACATTACTTGCTTGCCCCTGGTAGGTAGACAGGCCTTCCCAAGCCTATTCTGTAATAGTCCCAGCAAATTACTTTCTTGCCCCTGGTAGGTAGACAGGCCTTCCCGAGCCAATTCTCTTATATCCCAAAACAATTCTCTAATAGCCCCTGCACATTACTTGCTTGCCCCTGGTAGGTAGACAGGCTTTCCCAAGTCTATTCTGTAATTGTCCCAGCAAATTACTTTCTTGCCCCTAGTAGGTAGACAGGCCTTCCCGAGCCAATTCTCTTATATCCCAAGCCAATTCTCTAATACCCCCTGCACATTACTTGCTTGCCCCTGGTAGGTAGACCTGCCTTCCCGAGCCAATTCTCTATTATCCCAAGCCAATTCTCTAATACCCCCTGCACATTACTTGCTTGCCTCTGGTAGGTAGACAGGCCTTCCCAAGCCTATTCTGTAATAGTCCTAGCAAATTACTTGCTTGCCGCTGGTAGGTAGACATGCCTTCCCAAGCCTATTCTGTAATAGCCCCAGCAAATTACTTGCTTGCCCCTGGTAGGTAGACAGGCCTTCCCAAGCCTATTCTCTCATCGCCTCAGCCCATGACTTATTTCTCCCTGGTAGGTAGACAGGCCTTCCCAAGCCTATTCTGTAATAGTCCCAGCAAATTACTTGCTTGTCCATGGTAGGTAGACTGGCCTTCCCAAGCCTATTCTGTAATAGCCCCAGCAAATTACTTGCTTGTCCCTGGTAGGTAGACACGACTTCCCAAGCCTATTCTCTCATCGCCTCAGCCCATGACTTATTTCTCCCTGGTAGGTAGACAGTCCTTCCCAAGCCTATTCTGTAATAGTCCCAGCAAATTACTTGCTTATCCCTGGTAAGTAGACAGGCCTTCCCAAACCAATTCTCTTATAGCCCAAGCCAATTCTCGAATAGCCCCAGCACATTACTTGCTTGCCCCTGGTAGGTAGACAGGCCTTCCCAAGCCTATTCTCTCATCGCCTCAGCACATGACTTATTTCTCCCTGGTAGGTAAACAGGCCTTCCCAAGCCTATTCTGTAATAGTCCCAGCAAATTACTTGCTTATCCCTGGTAGGTAGACACGACTTCCCAAGCCTATTCTCTCATCGCCTCAGCCCATGACTTATTTCTCCCTGGTAGGTAGACAGTCCTTCCCAAGCCTATTCTGTAATAGTCCCAGCAAATTACTTGCTTATCCCTGGTAGGTAGACTGGCCTTCCCAAGCCTATTCTGTAATAGTCCCAGCAAATTATTTGCTTGCCCCTGGTAGGTAGACAAGCCTTCCCAAGCCAATTCTCTAATAGTCCCTGCACATTACTTGCTCTCCCCTGGTAGGTAGACAGGCTTTCCCGAGCCAATTCTCTTATATCCCAAGCCAATTCTCTAATACCCCCTGCACATTACTTGCTTGCCTCTGGTAGGTAGACAGGCCTTCCCAAGCCTATTCTGTAATAGTCCTAGCAAATTACTTGCTTGCCGCTGGTAGGTAGACATGCCTTCCCAAGCCTATTCTGTAATAGCCCCAGCAAATTACTTGCTTGCCCCTGGTAGGTAGACAGGCCTTCCCAAGCCTATTCTGTACTAGTCCCAGCAAATTACTTGCTTGTCCCTGGTAGGTAGACAGGCCTTCCCATGCCTATTCTGTAATAGCCCCAGCAAATTACTTGCTTGCCCCTGGTAGGTAGACAGGCCTTCCCGAGCCAATTCTCTTATATCCCAAGCCAATTCTCTAATAGCCCCTGCACATTACTTGCTTGCCCCTGGTAAGTAGACAGGCCTTCCCAAACCAATTCTCTTATAGCCCAAGCCAATTCTCGAATAGCCCCAGCACATTACTTGCTCGCCCCTGGTAGGTAGACAGGCCTTCCCAAGCCTATTCTCTCATCGCCTCAGCACATGACTTATTTCTCCCTGGTAGGTAGACAGGCCTTCCCAAGCCTATTCTGTAATAGTCCCAGCAAATTACTTGCTTATCCCTGGTAGGTAGACTGGCCTTCCCAAGCCTATTCTGTAATAGCCCCAGCAAATTATTTGCTTGCCCCTGGTAGGTAGACAGGCCTTCCCAAGCCAATTCTCTAATAGTCCCTGCACATTACTTGCTTGCCCCTGGTAGGTAGACAGGCTTTCCCGAACCAATTCTCTTATATCCCAAGCCAATTCTCTAACACCCCCTGCACATTACTTGCTTGCCTCTGGTAGGTAGACAGGCCTTCCCAAGCCTATTCTGTAATAGTCCTAGCAAATTACTTGCTTGCCGCTGGTAGGTAGACATGCCTTCCCAAGCCTATTCTGTAATAGCCCCAGCAAATTACTTGCTTGCCCCTGGTAGGTAGACAGGCCTTCCCAAGCCTATTCTGTAATAGTCCCAGCAAATTACTTGCTTGTCCCTGGTAGGTAGACAGGCCTTCCCATGCCTATTCTGTAATAGCCCCAGCAAATTACTTGCTTGCCCCTGTTAGGGAGACAGGCCTTCCCAAGCCAATTGTCTCATCGCCTCAGCCCATGACTTATTTCTCCCTGGTAGGTAGACAGGCCTTCCCAAGCCTATTCTGTAATAGTCCAAGCAAATTACTTGCTTGTCCATGGTAGGTAGACTGGCCTTCCCAAGCCTATTCTCTCATCGCCTCAGCCCATGACTTATTTCTCCCTGGTAGGTAGACAGGCCTTCCCAAGCCTATTCTGTAATAGTCCCAGCAAATTACTTGCTTGTCCATGGTAGGTAGACTGGCCTTCCCAAGCCTATTCTGTAATAGCCCCAGCAAATTACTTGCTTGTCCCTGGTAGGTAGACAGGCCTTCCCATGCCTATTCTGTAATAGCCCCAGCAAATTACTTGCTTGCCCCTGGTAGGTAGACAGGCTTTCCCAAGCCTATTCTGTAATAGTCCCAGCAAATTACTTGCTTGCCCCACGTAGGTAGACAGGCCTTCCCAAACCAATTTTCTTATAGCCCAAGCAAATTCTCGAATAGCCCCAGCACATTACTTGCTTGCCCCTGGTAGGTAGACAGTTCTTCCCAAGCCTATTCTGTAATAGTCCCAGCAAATTACTTTCTTGCCCCTGGTAGGTAGACAGGCCTTCCCGAGCCAATTCTCTTATATCCCAAGACAATTCTCTAATAGCCCCTGCACATTACTTGCTTGCCCCTGGTAGGTAGACAGGCTTTCCCAAGCCTATTCTGTAATTGTCCCAGCAAATTACTTTCTTGCCCCTAGTAGGTAGACAGGCCTTCCCGAGCCAATTCTCTTATATCCCAAGCCAATTCTCTAATACCCCCTGCACATTACTTGCTTGCCCCTGGTAGGTAGACAGGCCTTCCCGAGCCAATTCTCTATTATCCCAAGCCAATTCTCTAATACCCCCTGCACATTACTTGCTTGCCTCTGGTAGGTAGACAGGCCTTCCCAAGCCTATTCTGTAATAGTCCTAGCAAATTACTTGCTTGCCGCTGGTAGGTAGACATGCCTTCCCAAGCCTATTCTGTAATAGCCCCAGCAAATTACTTGCTTGCCCCTGGTAGGTAGACAGGCCTTCCCAAGCCTATTCTGTAATAGTCCCAGCAAATTACTTGCTTGTCCCTGGTAGGTAGACAGGCCTTCCCATGCCTATTCTGTAATAGCCCCAGCAAATTACTTGCTTGCCCCTGTTAGGGAGACAGGCCTTCCCAAGCCAATTCTCTCATCGCCTCAGCCCATGACTTATTTCTCCCTGGTAGGTAGACAGGCCTTCCCAAGCCTATTCTGTAATAGTCCCAGCAAATTACTTGCTTGTCCATGGTAGGTAGACTGGCCTTCCCAAGCCTATTCTGTAATAGCCCCAGCAAATTACTTGCTTGTCCCTGGTAGGTAGACACGACTTCCCAAGCCTATTCTCTCATCGCCTCAGCCCATGACTTATTTCTCCCTGGTAGGTAGACAGTCCTTCCCAAGCCTATTCTGTAATAGTCCCAGCAAATTACTTGCTTATCCCTGGTAGGTAGACTGGCCTTCCCAAGCCAATTCTCTAATAGCCCCTGCACATTACTTGCTTGCCCCTGGTAAATAGACAGGCCTTACCAAGCCTATTCTGTAATAGTCCCAGCAAATTACTTGCTTATCCCTGGTAGGTAGACACGACTTCCCAAGCCTATTCTCTCATCGCCTCAGCCCATGACTTATTTCTCCCTGGTAGGTAGACAGTCCTTCCCAAGCCTATTCTGTAATAGTCCCAGCAAATTACTTGCTTATCCCTGGTAGGTAGACTGGCCTTCCCAAGCCTATTCTGTAATATTCCCAGCAAATTATTTGCTTGCCCCTGGTAGGTAGACAAGCCTTCCCAAGCCAATTCTCTAATAGTCCCTGCACATTACTTGCTTGCCCCTGGTAGGTAGACAGGCTTTCCCGAGCCAATTCTCTTATATCCCAAGCCAATTCTCTAATAGCCCATGCACATTACTTGCTTGCCCCTGGTAGGTAGACAGGCCTTCCCAAGCCTATTCTCTCATCGCCTCAGCCCATGACTTATTTCTCCCTGGTAGGTAGAAAGGCCTTCCCAAGCCTATTCTGTAATAGCCGCTGCAAATTACTTGCTTGCCCCTGGTAGGTAGACAGGCCTTCCCAAGCCTATTCTGTAATAGCCGCTGCAAATTACTTGCTTGCCCCTGGTAGGTAGACAGGCCTTCCCAAGCCAATTCTCTAATAGTCCCTGCACATTACTTGCTTGCCCCTGGTAGGTAGACAGGCTTTCCCGAGCCAATTCTCTTATATCCCAAGCCAATTCTCTAATACCCCCTGCACATTACTTGCTTGCCCCTGGTAGGTAGACAGGCCTTCCCAAGCCTATTCTGTAATAGTCCCAGCAAATTACTTTCTTGCCCCTGGTAGGTAGACAGGCCTTCCCGAGCCAATTCTCTTATATCCCAAAACAATTCTCTAATAGCCCCTGCACATTACTTGCTTGCCCCTGGTAGGTAGACAGGCTTTCCCAAGTCTATTCTGTAATTGTCCCAGCAAATTACTTGCTTGCCCCTGGTAGGTAGACAGGCCTTCCCGAGCCAATTCTCTTATATCCCAAGCCAATTCTCTAATAGCCCCTGCACATTACTTGCTTGCCCCTGGTAAGTAGACAGGCCTTCCCAAACCAATTCTCTTATAGCCCAAGCCAATTCTCGAATAGCCCCAGCACATTACTTGCTTGCCCCTGGTAGGTAGACAGGCCTTCCCAAGCCTATTCTCTCATCGCCTCAGCACATGACTTATTTCTCCCTGGTAGGTAGACAGGCCTTCCCAAGCCTATTCTGTAATAGTCCCAGCAAATTACTTGCTTATCCCTGGTAGGTAGACTGGCCTTCCCAAGCCTATTCTGTAATAGCCCCAGCAAATTATTTGCTTGCCCCTGGTAGGTAGACAGGCCTTCCCAAGCCAATTCTCTAATAGTCCCTGCACATTACTTGCTTGCCCCTGGTAGGTAGACAGGCTTTCCCGAACCAATTCTCTTATATCCCAAGCCAATTCTCTAACACCCCCTGCACATTACTTGCTTGCCTCTGGTAGGTAGACAGGCCTTCCCAAGCCTATTCTGTAATAGTCCTAGCAAATTACTTGCTTGCCGCTGGTAGGTAGACATGCCTTCCCAAGCCTATTCTGTAATAGCCCCAGCAAATTACTTGCTTGCCCCTGGTAGGTAGACAGGCCTTCCCAAGCCTATTCTGTAATAGTCCCAGCAAATTACTTGCTTGTCCCTGGTAGGTAGACAGGCCTTCCCATGCCTATTCTGTAATAGCCCCAGCAAATTACTTGCTTGCCCCTGTTAGGGAGACAGGCCTTCCCAAGCCAATTGTCTCATCGCCTCAGCCCATGACTTATTTCTCCCTGGTAGGTAGACAGGCCTTCCCAAGCCTATTCTGTAATAGTCCAAGCAAATTACTTGCTTGTCCATGGTAGGTAGACTGGCCTTCCCAAGCCTATTCTCCCATCGCCTCAGCCCATGACTTATTTCTCCCTGGTAGGTAGACAGGCCTTCCCAAGCCTATTCTGTAATAGTCCCAGCAAATTACTTGCTTGTCCATGGTAGGTAGACTGGCCTTCCCAAGCCTATTCTGTAATAGCCCCAGCAAATTACTTGCTTGTCCCTGGTAGGTAGACAGGCCTTCCCATGCCTATTCTGTAATAGCCCCAGCAAATTACTTGCTTGCCCCTGGTAGGTAGACAGGCTTTCCCAAGCCTATTCTGTAATAGTCCCAGCAAATTACTTGCTTGCCCCACGTAGGTAGACAGGCCTTCCCAAACCAATTTTCTTATAGCCCAAGCAAATTCTCGAATAGCCCCAGCACATTACTTGCTTGCCCCTGGTAGGTAGACAGTTCTTCCCAAGCCTATTCTGTAATAGTCCCAGCAATTTACTTTCTTGCCCCTGGTAGGTAGACAGGCCTTCCCGAGCCAATTCTCTTATATCCCAAGACAATTCTCTAATAGCCCCTGCACATTACTTGCTTGCCCCTGGTAGGTAGACAGGCTTTCCCAAGCCTATTCTGTAATTGTCCCAGCAAATTACTTTCTTGCCCCTAGTAGGTAGACAGGCCTTCCCGAGCCAATTCTCTTATATCCCAAGCCAATTCTCTAATACCCCCTGCACATTACTTGCTTGCCCCTGGTAGGTAGACAGGCCTTCCCGAGCCAATTCTCTATTATCCCAAGCCAATTCTCTAATACCCCCTGCACATTACTTGCTTGCCTCTGGTAGGTAGACAGGCCTTCCCAAGCCTATTCTGTAATAGTCCTAGCAAATTACTTGCTTGCCGCTGGTAGGTAGACATGCCTTCCCAAGCCTATTCTGTAATAGCCCCAGCAAATTACTTGCTTGCCCCTGGTAGGTAGACAGGCCTTCCCAAGCCTATTCTGTAATAGTCCCAGCAAATTACTTGCTTGTCCCTGGTAGGTAGACAGGCCTTCCCATGCCTATTCTGTAATAGCCCCAGCAAATTACTTGCTTGCCCCTGTTAGGGAGACAGGCCTTCCCAAGCCAATTCTCTCATCGCCTCAGCCCATGACTTATTTCTCCCTGGTAGGTAGACAGGCCTTCCCAAGCCTATTCTGTAATAGTCCCAGCAAATTACTTGCTTGTCCATGGTAGGTAGACTGGCCTTCCCAAGCCTATTCTGTAATAGCCCCAGCAAATTACTTGCTTGTCCCTGGTAGGTAGACACGACTTCCCAAGCCTATTCTCTCATCGCCTCAGCCCATGACTTATTTCTCCCTGGTAGGTAGACAGTCCTTCCCAAGCCTATTCTGTAATAGTCCCAGCAAATTACTTGCTTATCCCTGGTAGGTAGACTGGCCTTCCCAAGCCAATTCTCTAATAGCCCCTGCACATTACTTGCTTGCCCCTGGTAAATAGACAGGCCTTACCAAGCCTATTCTGTAATAGTCCCAGCAAATTACTTGCTTATCCCTGGTAGGTAGACACGACTTCCCAAGCCTATTCTCTCATCGCCTCAGCCCATGACTTATTTCTCCCTGGTAGGTAGACAGTCCTTCCCAAGCCTATTCTGTAATAGTCCCAGCAAATTACTTGCTTATCCCTGGTAGGTAGACTGGCCTTCCCAAGCCTATTCTGTAATATTCCCAGCAAATTATTTGCTTGCCCCTGGTAGGTAGACAAGCCTTCCCAAGCCAATTCTCTAATAGTCCCTGCACATTACTTGCTTGCCCCTGGTAGGTAGACAGGCCTTCCCAAGCCTATTCTCTCATCGCCTCAGCCCATGACTTATTTCTCCCTGGTAGGTAGAAAGGCCTTCCCAAGCCTATTCTGTAATAGCCGCTGCAAATTACTTGCTTGCCCCTGGTAGGTAGACAGGCCTTCCCAAGCCTATTCTGTAATAGCCGCTGCAAATTACTTGCTTGCCCCTGGTAGGTAGACAGGCCTTCCCAAGCCAATTCTCTAATAGTCCCTGCACATTACTTGCTTGCCCCTGGTAGGTAGACAGGCTTTCCCGAGCCAATTCTCTTATATCCCAAGCCAATTCTCTAATACCCCCTGCACATTACTTGCTTGCCCCTGGTAGGTAGACAGGCCTTCCCAAGCCTATTCTGTAATAGTCCCAGCAAATTACTTTCTTGCCCCTGGTAGGTAGACAGGCCTTCCCGAGCCAATTCTCTTATATCCCAAAACAATTCTCTAATAGCCCCTGCACATTACTTGCTTGCCCCTGGTAGGTAGACAGGCTTTCCCAAGTCTATTCTGTAATTGTCCCAGCAAATTACTTTCTTGCCCCTAGTAGGTAGACAGGCCTTCCCGAGCCAATTCTCTTATATCCCAAGCCAATTCTCTAATACCCCCTGCACATTACTTGCTTGCCCCTGGTAGGTAGACAGGCCTTCCCGAGCCAATTCTCTATTATCCCAAGCCAATTCTCTAATACCCCCTGCACATTACTTGCTTGCCTCTGGTAGGTAGACAGGCCTTCCCAAGCCTATTCTGTAATAGTCCTAGCAAATTACTTGCTTGCCGCTGGTAGGTAGACATGCCTTCCCAAGCCTATTCTGTAATAGCCCCAGCAAATTACTTGCTTGCCCCTGGTAGGTAGACAGGCCTTCCCAAGCCTATTCTCTCATCGCCTCAGCCCATGACTTATTTCTCCCTGGTAGGTAGACAGGCCTTCCCAAGCCTATTCTGTAATAGTCCCAGCAAATTACTTGCTTGTCCATGGTAGGTAGACTGGCCTTCCCAAGCCTATTCTGTAATAGCCCCAGCAAATTACTTGCTTGTCCCTGGTAGGTAGACACGACTTCCCAAGCCTATTCTCTCATCGCCTCAGCCCATGACTTATTTCTCCCTGGTAGGTAGACAGTCCTTCCCAAGCCTATTCTGTAATAGTCCCAGCAAATTACTTGCTTATCCCTGGTAGGTAGACTGGCCTTCCCAAGCCAATTCTCTAATAGCCCCTGCACATTACTTGCTTGCCCCTGGTAAGTAGACAGGCCTTCCCAAACCAATTCTCTTATAGCCCAAGCCAATTCTCGAATAGCCCCAGCACATTACTTGCTTGCCCCTGGTAGGTAGACAGGCCTTCCCAAGCCTATTCTCTCATCGCCTCAGCACATGACTTATTTCTCCCTGGTAGGTAAACAGGCCTTCCCAAGCCTATTCTGTAATAGTCCCAGCAAATTACTTGCTTATCCCTGGTAGGTAGACACGACTTCCCAAGCCTATTCTCTCATCGCCTCAGCCCATGACTTATTTCTCCCTGGTAGGTAGACAGTCCTTCCCAAGCCTATTCTGTAATAGTCCCAGCAAATTACTTGCTTATCCCTGGTAGGTAGACTGGCCTTCCCAAGCCTATTCTGTAATAGTCCCAGCAAATTATTTGCTTGCCCCTGGTAGGTAGACAAGCCTTCCCAAGCCAATTCTCTAATAGTCCCTGCACATTACTTGCTTGCCCCTGGTAGGTAGACAGGCTTTCCCGAGCCAATTCTCTTATATCCCAAGCCAATTCTCTAATACCCCCTGCACATTACTTGCTTGCCTCTGGTAGGTAGACAGGCCTTCCCAAGCCTATTCTGTAATAGTCCTAGCAAATTACTTGCTTGCCGCTGGTAGGTAGACATGCCTTCCCAAGCCTATTCTGTAATAGCCCCAGCAAATTACTTGCTTGCCCCTGGTAGGTAGACAGGCCTTCCCAAGCCTATTCTGTACTAGTCCCAGCAAATTACTTGCTTGTCCCTGGTAGGTAGACAGGCCTTCCCATGCCTATTCTGTAATAGCCCCAGCAAATTACTTGCTTGCCCCTGGTAGGTAGACAGGCCTTCCCGAGCCAATTCTCTTATATCCCAAGCCAATTCTCTAATAGCCCCTGCACATTACTTGCTTGCCCCTGGTAAGTAGACAGGCCTTCCCAAACCAATTCTCTTATAGCCCAAGCCAATTCTCGAATAGCCCAAGCACATTACTTGCTTGCCCCTGGTAGGTAGACAGGCCTTCCCAAGCCTATTCTCTCATCGCCTCAGCACATGACTTATTTCTCCCTGGTAGGTAAACAGGCCTTCCCAAGCCTATTCTGTAATAGTCCCAGCAAATTACTTGCTTATCCCTGGTAGGTAGACACGACTTCCCAAGCCTATTCTCTCATCGCCTCAGCCCATGACTTATTTCTCCCTGGTAGGTAGACAGTCCTTCCCAAGCCTATTCTGTAATAGTCCCAGCAAATTACTTGCTTATCCCTGGTAGGTAGACTGGCCTTCCCAAGCCTATTCTGTAATAGTCCCAGCAAATTATTTGCTTGCCCCTGGTAGGTAGACAAGCCTTCCCAAGCCAATTCTCTAATAGTCCCTGCACATTACTTGCTTGCCCCTGGTAGGTAGACAGGCTTTCCCGAGCCAATTCTCTTATATCCCAAGCCAATTCTCTAATACCCCCTGCACATTACTTGCTTGCCTCTGGTAGGTAGACAGGCCTTCCCAAGCCTATTCTGTAATAGTCCTAGCAAATTACTTGCTTGCCGCTGGTAGGTAGACATGCCTTCCCAAGCCTATTCTGTAATAGCCCCAGCAAATTACTTGCTTGCCCCTGGTAGGTAGACAGGCCTTCCCAAGCCAATTCTCTAATAGTCCCTGCACATTACTTGCTTGCCCCTGGTAGGTAGACAGGCCTTCCCGAGCCAATTCTCTTATATCCCAAGCCAATTCTCTAATAGCCCCTGCACATTACTTGCTTGCCCCTGGTAAGTAGACAGGCCTTCCCAAACCAATTCTCTTATAGCCCAAGCCAATTCTCGAATAGCCCCAGCACATTACTTGCTTGCCCCTGGTAGGTAGACAGGCCTTCCCAAGCCTATTCTCTCATCGCCTCAGCACATGACTTATTTCTCCCTGGTAGGTAGACAGGCCTTCCCAAGCCTATTCTGTAATAGTCCCAGCAAATTACTTGCTTATCCCTGTTAGTTAGACACGACTTCCCAAGCCTATTCTCTCATCGCCTCAGCCCATGACTTATTTCTCCCTGGTAGGTAGACAGTGCTTCCCAAGCCTATTCTGTAATAGTCCCAGCAAATTACTTGCTTATCCCTGGTAGGTAGACTGGCCCTCCCAAGCCTATTCTGTAATAGCCCCAGCAAATTATTTGCTTGCCCCTGGTAGGTAGACAGGCCTTCCCAAGCCAATTCTCTAATAGTCCCTGCACATTACTTGCTTGCCCCTGGTAGGTAGACAGGCTTTCCCGAGCCAATTCTCTTATATCCCAAGCCAATTCTCTAACACCCCCTGCACATTACTTGCTTGCCTCTGGTAGGTAGACAGGCCTTCCCAAGCCTATTCTGTAATAGTCCTAGCAAATTACTTGCTTGCCGCTGGTAGGTAGACATGCCTTCCCAAGCCTATTCTGTAATAGCCCCAGCAAATTACTTGCTTGCCCCTGGTAGGTAGACAGGCCTTCCCAAGCCTATTCTGTAATAGTCCCAGCAAATTACTTGCTTGTCCCTGGTAGGTAGACAGGCCTTCCCATGCCTATTCTGTAATAGCCCCAGCAAATTACTTGCTTGCCCCTGTTAGGGAGACAGGCCTTCCCAAGCCAATTGTCTCATCGCCTCAGCCCATGACTTATTTCTCCCTGGTAGGTAGACAGGCCTTCCCAAGCCTATTCTGTAATAGTCCCAGCAAATTACTTGCTTGTCCATGGTAGGTAGACTGGCCTTCCCAAGCCTATTCTGTAATAGCCCCAGCAAATTACTTGCTTGTCCCTGGTAGGTAGACAGGCCTTCCCATGCCTATTCTGTAATAGCCCCAGCAAATTACTTGCTTGCCCCTGGTAGGTAGACAGGCCTTCCCAAGCCAATTCTCTCATCGCCTCAGCCCATGACTTATTTCTCCCTGGTAGGTAGACAGGCCTTCCCAAGCTTATTCTGTAATAGTCCCAGCAAATTACTTGCTTGTCCCTGGTAGGTAGACTGGCCTTCCCAAGCCTATTCTGTAATAGCCCCAGCAAATTACTTGCTTGCCCCTGGTAGGTAGACAGGCCTTCCCAAACCAATTCTGTAATAGTCCCAGCAAATTACTTGCTTGTCCCTGGTAGGTAGACAGGCCTTCCCATGACTATTCTGTAATAGCCCCAGCAAATTACTTGCTTGCCCCTGGTAGGGAGACAGGCCTCCCCAAGCCAATTCTCTCATCGCCTCAGCCCATGACTTATTTCTCCCTGGTAGGTAGACAGGCCTTCCCAAGCCTATTCTGTAATAGTCCCAGCAAATTACTTGCTTGTCCCTGGTAGGTAGACTGGCCTTCCCAAGCCAATTCTCTAATAGTCCCTGCACATTACTTGCTTACCCCTGGTAGGTAGACAGGCTTTCCCGAGCCAATTCTCTTATATCCCAAGCCAATTCTCTAATACCCCCTGCACATTACTTGCTTGCCTCTGGTAGGTAGACAGGCCTTCCCAAGCCTATTCTGTAATAGTCCTAGCAAATTACTTGCTTGCCGCTGGTAGGTAGACATGCCTTCCAAAGCCTATTCTGTAATAGCCCCAGCAAATTACTTGCTTGCCCCTGGTAGGTAGACAGGCCTTCCCAAGCCTATTCTGTACTAGTCCCAGCAAATTACTTGCTTGTCCCTGGTAGGTAGACAGGCCTTCCCATGCCTATTCTGTAATAGCCCCAGCAAATTACTTGCTTGCCCCTGGTAGGTAGACAGGCCTTCCCAAGCCAATTCTCTTATATCCCAAGCCAATTCTCTAATAGACCCTGCACATTACTTGCTTGCCCCTGGTAAGTAGACAGGCCTTCCCAAACCAATTCTCTTATAGCCCAAGCCAATTCTCGAATAGCCCCAGCACATTACTTGCTTGCCCCTGGTAGGTAGACAGGCCTTCCCAAGCCTATTCTCTCATCGCCTCAGCACATGACTTATTTCTCCCTGGTAGGTAGACAGGCCTTACCAAGCCTATTCTGTAATAGTCCCAGCAAATTACTTGCTTATCCCTGGTAGGTAGACACGACTTCCCAAGCCTATTCTCTCATCGCCTCAGCCCATGACTTATTTCTCCCTGGTAATTAGACAGTCCTTCCCAAGCCTATTCTGTAATAGTCCCAGCAAATTACTTGCTTATCCCTGGTAGGTAGACTGGCCTTCCCAAGCCTATTCTGTAATATTCCCAGCAAATTATTTGCTTGCCCCTGGTAGGTAGACAAGCCTTCCCAAGCCAATTCTCTAATAGTCCCTGCACATTACTTGCTTGCCCCTGGTAGGTAGACAGGCTTTCCCGAGCCAATTCTCTTATATCCCAAGCCAATTCTCTAATACACCCTGCACATTACTTGCTTGCCTCTGGTAGGTAGACAGGCCTTCCCAAGCCTATTCTGTAATAGTCCTAGAAAATTACTTGCTTGCCGCTGGTAGGTAGACATGCCTTCCCAAGCCTATTCTGTAATAGCCCCAGCAAATTACTTGCTTGCCCCTGGTAGGTAGACAGGCCTTCCCAAGCCTATTCTGTAATAGTCCCAGCAAATTACTTGCTTGTCCCTGGTAGGTAGACAGGCCTTCCCATGCCTATTCTGTAATAGCCCCAGCAAATTACTTGCTTGCCCCTGGTAGGTAGACAGGCCTTCCCGAGCCAATTCCCTTATATCCCAAGCCAATTCTCTAATAGCCCCTGCAAATTACTTGCTTGCCCCTGGTCGGTAGACAGGCCGTCCCAAGCCTATTCTAAAATAGCCTCAGCAAAATACTTGCTTGCCCCTGGTAGGTAGACTGCTCTTCCCAAGCCTTTTCTCTCATTACCTCAGCCCATAACTTACTTCTCCCTGGTAGGTCCACTGGCCTTCCCGAGCCAATTCTCTAATAGCCCCTGCACATTACTTGCTTGCCCCTGGAAGGTAGACATGCCTTCCCAAGCCTATTCTCTCATCGCCTCAGCCCATGACTTATTTCTCCCTGGTAGGTAGACAGGCCTTCCCAAGCCTATTCTGTAATAGCCCGTGCACATTACTTGCTTGCCCCTGGTAGGTAGACAGGCTTTCCCAAGCCTATTCTGTAATAGTCCCAGCAAATTACTTGCTTGCCCCTGGTCGGTAGACAGGCTTTCCCAAGCCTATTCTGTAATAGTCCCAGCAAATTACTTGCTTGCCCCTGGTCGGTAGACTGGCTTCCCAAGCCAATTCTCTAATAGCCCCTGCACATTACTTGCTTGCCCCTGGTAGGTAGACAGGCTTTCCCAAGCCTAATCTGTAATAGCCGCTGCAAATTACTTGCTTGCCCCTGGTAGGTAGACACGCCTTCCCAAGCCTATTCTCTCATCGCCTCAGCCCATGACTTATTTCTCCCTGGTAGGTAGACA
This sequence comes from Corythoichthys intestinalis, assembly GCF_030265065.1. Lineage (NCBI taxonomy): Eukaryota > Metazoa > Chordata > Actinopteri > Syngnathiformes > Syngnathidae > Corythoichthys > Corythoichthys intestinalis. Next base: position 45,116,981 of record NC_080413.1, on the reverse strand, counting down.
GGCCTTATCAAGCCTATTCTGTAATAGGCGCTGCAAATTACTTGCTTGCCCCTGGTAGGTAGACAGGCTTTCCCAAGCCTATTCTGTAATAGTCCCTGCAAATTACTTGCTTGCCCCTGGTAGGTAGACAGGACTTCCCAAGCCAATTCTCTAATAGCCCCTGCACAGTACTTGCTTGCCCCTGGTAGGTAGACAGGCTTTCCCAAGCCAATTCTCTAATAGCCGCTGCAAATTACTTGCTTGCCCCTGGTAGGTAGACAGGCCTTCCCAAACCTATTCTGTAATAGGCACAGCAAATTACTTGTTTGTCCCTGGTAGGTGGACAGGCCTTCCCAAACCTATTCTGTAATAGCCCCAGCAAATTACTTGCTTCGCCCTGGTAGGTAGACAGGCCTTCCCAAGCCTATTCTGTAATAGCCCCAGCAAATTACTTGCTTGCCCCTGGTTGGTAGACAGGCCTTCCTAAGCCTATTCTGTAATCGTCCCAGCAAATTACTTGCCTGCCCCTGGTAGGCAGACAGGCTTTCCCAAGCCTATACTGTAATAGCCCCTGCAAATTACTTGCTTGCCCCTGGTCGGTAGACAGGCCTTCCCAAGCCTATTCTGTAATAGCCTCAGCAAAATACTTGCTTGCCCCTGGTAGGTAGACGGGCCTTATCAAACCTATTCTGTAATAGGCGCTGCAAATTACTTGCTTGCCCCTGGTAGGTAGACAGGCTTTCCCAAGCCTATTCTGTAATAGTCACAGCAAATTACTTGTTTGTCCCTGGTAGGTGGACAGGCCTTCCCAAACCTATTCTGTAATAGCCCCAGCAAATTAATTGCTTCCCCCTGGTAGGTAGACAGGCCTTCCCAAGCCTATTCTGTAATAGCCCCAGCAAATTACTTGCTTGCCCCTGGTTGGTAGACAGGCCTTCCTAAGCCTATTCTGTAATCGTCCCAGCAAATTACTTGCTTGCCCCTGGTAGGTAGACAGGCCTTCCCAAACCAATTCTCTTATAGCCCAAGCCAATTCTCGAATAGCACCAGCATATTATTTGCTTGCCCCTGGTAGGTAGACAGGCCTTCCCAAGCCAATTCTCTAATAGCCCCTGCACTTTACTTGCTTGCCCCTGGTAGGTAGACAGGCCTTCCCAAACCAATTCTCTTATAGCCCAAGCCAATTCTCGGATAGCCCCAGCACATTATTTTCTTGCCCCTGGTAGGTAGACAGGCCTTCCCAAGCCAATTCTCTAATAGCCCCTGCACATTACTTGCTTGCCCCTGGTAGGTCGAAAGGCTTTCCCAAGCAAATTCTCTAATAGCCGCTGCAAATTACTTGCTTGCCCCTGGTAGGTAGACACGCCTTCCCAAGCCTATTCTGTAATAGTCCCAGCAAATTACTTGCTTGGCCCTGGTAGGTAGACAGGCCTTCCCAAGCCTATTCTGTAATAGTCCCAGCAAATTACTTGCTTGTCCCTGGTAGGTAGACAGGCCTTCCCAAGCCTATTCTGTAATAGCCCCAGCAAATTACTTGCTTGCCCCTGGTAGGTAGACAGGCCTTCCCAAGCCTATTCTGTAATAGCCACAGCAAATTACTTGCCTGCCCCTGGTAGGCAGACAGGCTTTCCCAAGCCTATACTGTAATAGCCCCTGCAAATTACTTGCTTGCCCCTGGTAGGTAGACAGGCCTTCCCAAGCCTATTCTGTAATAGCCCCAGCAAATTACTTGCTTGCCCCTGGTAGGTAGACAGGCCTTCCAAAACCAATTCTGTAATAGTCCCAGCAAATTACTTGCTTGTCCCTGGTAGGTAGACAGGCCTTCCCATGCCTATTCTGTAATAGCCCCAGCAAATTACTTGCTTGCCCCTGGTAGGGAGACAGGCCTTCCCAAGCCAATTCTCTCATCGCCTCAGCCCATGACTTATTTCTCCCTGGTAGGTAGACAGGCCTTCCCAAGCCTATTCTGTAATAGTCCCAGCAAATTACTTGCTTGTCCCTGGTAGGTAGACTGGCCTTCCCAAGCCAATTCTCTAATAGTCCCTGCACATTACTTGCTTGCCCCTGGTAGGTAGACAGGCTTTCCCGAGCCAATTCTCTTATATCCCAAGCCAATTCTCTAATACCCCCTGCACATTACTTGCTTGCCTCTGGTAGGTAGACAGGCCTTCCCAAGCCTATTCTGTAATAGTCCTAGCAAATTACTTGCTTGCCGCTGGTAGGTAGACATGCCTTCCCAAGCCTATTCTGTAATAGCCCCAGCAAATTATTTGCTTGCCCCTGGTAGGTAGACAGGCCTTCCCAAGCCTATTCTGTAATAATCCCAGCAAATTACTTGCTTGTCCCTGGTAGGTAGACAGGCCTTCCCATGCCTATTCTGTAATAGCCCCAGCAAATTACTTGCTTGCCCCTGGTAGGTAGACAGGCCTTCCCAAGCCTATTCTGTAATAGTCCCAGCAAATTACTTGCTTGTCCCTGGTAGGTAGACAGGCCTTCCCAAGCCTATTCTGTAATAGCCCCAGCAAATTACTTGCTTGCCCCTGGTTGGTAGACAGGCCTTCCTAAGCCTATTCTGTAATCGTCCCAGCAAATTACTTGCTTGCCCCTGGTAGGTAGACAGGCCTTCCCAAACCAATTCTCTTATAGCCTAAGCCAATTCTCGAATAGCCCCAGCATATTATTTGCTTGCCCCTGGTAGGTAGACAGGCCTTCCCAAGCCAATTCTCTAATAGCCCCTGCACTTTACTTGCTTGCCCCTGGTAGGTAGACAGGCCTTCCCAAACCAATTCTCTTATAGCCCAAGCCAATTCTCGGATAGCCCCAGCACATTATTTTCTTGCCCCTGGTAGGTAGACAGGCCTTCCCAAGCCAATTCTCTAATAGCCCCTGCACATTACTTGCTTGCCCCTGGTAGGTCGACAGGCTTTCCCAAGCCAATTCTCTAATAGCCGCTGCAAATTACTTGCTTGCCCCTGGTAGGTAGACTGCCCTTCCCAAGCCTTTTCTCTCATTACCTCAGCCCATAACTTACTTCTCCCTGGTAGGTCCACTGGCCTTCCCGAGCCAATTCTCTAATAGCCCCTGCACATTACTTGCTTGCCCCTGGTAGGTAGACACGCCTTCCCAAGCCTATTCTCTCATCGCCTCAGCCCATGACTTATTTCTCCCTGGTAGGTAGACAGGCCTTCCCAAGCCTATTCTGTAATAGTCCCAGCAAATTACTTGCTTGTCCCTGGTAGGTAGACAGGCCTTCCCAAGCCTATTCTGTAATAGCCCCAGCAAATTACTTGCTTGCCACTGGTTGGTAGACAGGCCTTCCTAAGCCTATTCTGTAATCGTCCCAGCAAATTACTTGCTTGCCCCTGGTAGGTAGACAGGCCTTCCCAAACCAATTCTCTTATAGCCCAAGCCAATTCTCGAATAGCCCCAGCATATTATTTGCTTGCCCCTGGTAGGTAGACAGGCCTTCCCAAGCCAATTCTCTAATAGCCCCTGCACTTTACTTGCTTGCCCCTGGTAGGTAGACAGGCCTTCCCAAACCAATTCTCTTATAGCCCAAGCCAATTCTCTAATAGCCCCAGCACATTATTTTCTTGCCCCTGGTAGGTAGACAGGCCTTCCCAAGCCAATTCTCTAATAGCCCCTGCACATTACTTGCTTGCCCCTGGTAGGTCGACAGGCTTTCCCAAGCCAATTCTCTAATAGCCGCTGCAAATTACTTGCTTGCCCCTGGTAGGTAGACTGCCCTTCCCAAGCCTTTTCTCTCATTACCTCAGCCCATAACTTACTTCTCCCTGGTAGGTCCACTGGCCTTCCCGAGCCAATTCTCTAATAGCCCCTGCACATTACTTGCTTGCCCCTGGTAGGTAGACACGCCTTCCCAAGCCTATTCTCTCATCGCCTCAGCCCATGACTTATTTCTCCCTGGTAGGTAGACAGGCCTTCCCAAGCCTATTCTGTAATAGCCGCTGCAAATTACTTGCTTTCCCCTGGTAGGTAGACACGACTTCCCAAGCCTATTCTCTCATCGCCTCAGCCCATGACTTATTTCTCCCTGGTAGGTAGACAGTCCTTCCCAAGCCTATTCTGTAATAGCCCCAGCAAATTACTTGCTTGTCCCTGGTAGGTAGACAGGCCTTCCCATGCCTATTCTGTAATAGCCCCAGCAAATTACTTGCTTGCCCCTGGTAGGTAGACAGGCCTTCCCAAGCCAATTCTCTCATCGCCTCAGCCCATGACTTATTTCTCCCTGGTAGGTAGACAGTCCTTCCCAAGCCTATTCTGTAATAGCCCCAGCAAATTACTTGCTTGTCCCTGGTAGGTAGACAGGCCTTCCCATGCCTATTCTGTAATAGCCCCAGCAAATTACTTGCTTGTCCATGGTAGGTAGACTGGCCTTCCCAAGCCTATTCTGTAATAGCCCCAGCAAATTACTTGCTTGTCCCTGGTAGGTAGACACGACTTCCCAAGCCTATTCTCTCATCGCCTCAGCCCATGACTTATTTCTCCCTGGTAGGTAGACAGTCCTTCCCAAGCCTATTCTGTAATAGTCCCAGCAAATTACTTGCTTATCCCTGGTAGGTAGACTGGCCTTCCCAAGCCAATTCTCTAATAGCCCCTGCACATTACTTGCTTGCCCCTGGTAAATAGACAGGCCTTACCAAGCCTATTCTGTAATAGTCCCAGCAAATTACTTGCTTATCCCTGGTAGGTAGACACGACTTCCCAAGCCTATTCTCTCATCGCCTCAGCCCATGACTTATTTCTCCCTGGTAGGTAGACAGTCCTTCCCAAGCCTATTCTGTAATAGTCCCAGCAAATTACTTGCTTATCCCTGGTAGGTAGACTGGCCTTCCCAAGCCTATTCTGTAATATTCCCAGCAAATTATTTGCTTGCCCCTGGTAGGTAGACAAGCCTTCCCAAGCCAATTCTCTAATAGTCCCTGCACATTACTTGCTTGCCCCTGGTAGGTAGACAGGCTTTCCCGAGCCAATTCTCTTATATCCCAAGCCAATTCTCTAATAGCCCATGCACATTACTTGCTTGCCCCTGGTAGGTAGACAGGCCTTCCCAAGCCTATTCTCTCATCGCCTCAGCCCATGACTTATTTCTCCCTGTTAGGTAGAAAGGCCTTCCCAAGCCTATTCTGTAATAGCCGCTGCAAATTACTTTCTTGCCCCTGGTAGGTATACAGGCCTTCCCAAGCCTATTCTGTAATAGCCGCTGCAAATTACTTGCTTGCCCCTGGTAGGTAGACAGGCCTTCCCAAGCCAATTCTCTAATAGTCCCTGCACATTACTTGCTTGCCCCTGGTAGGTAGACAGGCTTTCCCGAGCCAATTCTCTTATATCCCAAGCCAATTCTCTAATACCCCCTGCACATTACTTGCTTGCCCCTGGTAGGTAGACAGGCCTTCCCAAGCCTATTCTGTAATAGTCCCAGCAAATTACTTTCTTGCCCCTGGTAGGTAGACAGGCCTTCCCGAGCCAATTCTCTTATATCCCAAAACAATTCTCTAATAGCCCCTGCACATTTCTTGCTTGCCCCTGGTAGGTAGACAGGCTTTCCCAAGTCTATTCTGTAATTGTCCCAGCAAATTACTTTCTTGCCCCTAGTAGGTAGACAGGCCTTCCCGAGCCAATTCTCTTATATCCCAAGCCAATTCTCTAATACCCCCTGCACATTACTTGCTTGCCCCTGGTAGGTAGACAGGCCTTCCCGAGCCAATTCTCTATTATCCCAAGCCAATTCTCTAATACCCCCTGCACATTACTTGCTTGCCTCTGGTAGGTAGACAGGCCTTCCCAAGCCTATTCTGTAATAGTCCTAGCAAATTACTTGCTTGCCGCTGGTAGGTAGACATGCCTTCCCAAGCCTATTCTGTAATAGCCCCAGCAAATTACTTGCTTGCCCCTGGTAGGTAGACAGGCCTTCCCAAGCCTATTCTCTCATCGCCTCAGCCCATGACTTATTTCTCCCTGGTAGGTAGACAGGCCTTCCCAAGCCTATTCTGTAATAGTCCCAGCAAATTACTTGCTTGTCCATGGTAGGTAGACTGGCCTTACCAAACCTATTCTGTAATAGCCCCAGCAAATTACTTGCTTGTCCCTGGTAGGTAGACACGACTTCCCAAGCCTATTCTCTCATCGCCTCAGCCCATGACTTATTTCTCCCTGGTAGGTAGACAGTCCTTCCCAAGCCTATTCTGTAATAGTCCCAGCAAATTACTTGCTTATCCCTGGTAGGTAGACTGGCCTTCCCAAGCCAATTCTCTAATAGCCCCTGCACATTACTTGCTTGCCCCTGGTAAGTAGACAGGCCTTCCCAAACCAATTCTCTTATAGCCCAAGCCAATTCTCGAATAGCCCCAGCACATTACTTGCTTGCCCCTGGTAGGTAGACAGGCCTTCCCAAGCCTATTCTCTCATCGCCTCAGCACATGACTTATTTCTCCCTGGTAGGTAAACAGGCCTTCCCAAGCCTATTCTGTAATAGTCCCAGCAAATTACTTGCTTATCCCTGGTAGTTAGACACGACTTCCCAAGCCTATTCTCTCATCGCCTCAGCCCATGACTTATTTCTCCCTGGTAGGTAGACAGTGCTTCCCAAGCCTATTCTGTAATAGTCCCAGCAAATTACTTGCTTATCCCTGGTAGGTAGACTGGCCTTCCCAAGCCTATTCTGTAATAGCCCCAGCAAATTATTTGCTTGCCCCTGGTAGGTAGACAGGCCTTCCCAAGCCAATTCTCTAATAGTCCCTGCACATTACTTGCTTGCCCCTGGTAGGTAGACAGGCTTTCCCGAGCCAATTCTCTTATATCCCAAGCCAATTCTCTAACACCCCCTGCACATTACTTGCTTGCCTCTGGTAGGTAGACAGGCCTTCCCAAGCCTATTCTGTAATAGTCCTAGCAAATTACTTGCTTGCCGCTGGTAGGTAGACATGCCTTCCCAAGCCTATTCTGTAATAGCCCCAGCAAATTACTTGCTTGCCCCTGGTAGGTAGACAGGCCTTCCCAAGCCTATTCTGTAATAGTCCCAGCAAATTACTTGCTTGTCCCTGGTAGGTAGACAGGCCTTCCCATGCCTATTCTGTAATAGCCCCAGCAAATTACTTGCTTGCCCCTGTTAGGGAGACAGGCCTTCCCAAGCCAATTGTCTCATCGCCTCAGCCCATGACTTATTTCTCCCTGGTAGGTAGACAGGCCTTCCCAAGCCTATTCTGTAATAGTCCCAGCAAATTACTTGCTTGTCCATGGTAGGTAGACTGGCCTTCCCAAGCCTATTCTGTAATAGCCCCAGCAAATTACTTGCTTGTCCCTGGTAGGTAGACAGGCCTTCCCATGCCTATTCTGTAATAGCCCCAGCAAATTACTTGCTTGCCCCTGGTAGGTAGACAGGCCTTCCCAAGCCAATTCTCTCATCGCCTCAGCCCATGACTTATTTCTCCCTGGTAGGTAGACAGGCCTTCCCAAGCTTATTCTGTAATAGTCCCAGCAAATTACTTGCTTGTCCCTGGTAGGTAGACTGGCCTTCCCAAGCCTATTCTGTAATAGCCCCAGCAAATTACTTGCTTGCCCCTGGTAGGTAGACAGGCCTTCCCAAACCAATTCTGTAATAGTCCCAGCAAATTACTTGCTTGTCCCTGGTAGGTAGACAGGCCTTCCCATGACTATTCTGTAATAGCCCCAGCAAATTACTTGCTTGCCCCTGGTAGGGAGACAGGCCTCCCCAAGCCAATTCTCTCATCGCCTCAGCCCATGACTTATTTCTCCCTGGTAGGTAGACAGGCCTTCCCAAGCCTATTCTGTAATAGTCCCAGCAAATTACTTGCTTGTCCCTGGTAGGTAGACTGGCCTTCCCAAGCCAATTCTCTAATAGTCCCTGCACATTACTTGCTTGCCCCTGGTAGGTAGACAGGCTTTCCCGAGCCAATTCTCTTATATCCCAAGCCAATTCTCTAATACCCCCTGCACATTACTTGCTTGCCTCTGGTAGGTAGACAGGCCTTCCCAAGCCTATTCTGTAATAGTCCTAGCAAATTACTTGCTTGCCGCTGGTAGGTAGACATGCCTTCCCAAGCCTATTCTGTAATAGCCCCAGCAAATTACTTGCTTGCCCCTGGTAGGTAGACAGGCCTTCCCAAGCCTATTCTGTACTAGTCCCAGCAAATTACTTGCTTGTCCCTGGTAGGTAGACAGGCCTTCCCATGCCTATTCTGTAATAGCCCCAGCAAATTACTTGCTTGCCCCTGGTAGGTAGACAGGCCTTCCCAAGCCAATTCTCTTATATCCCAAGCCAATTCTCTAATAGACCCTGCACATTACTTGCTTGCCCCTGGTAAGTAGACAGGCCTTCCCAAACCAATTCTCTTATAGCCCAAGCCAATTCTCGAATAGCCCCAGCACATTACTTGCTTGCCCCTGGTAGGTAGACAGGCCTTCCCAAGCCTATTCTCTCATCGCCTCAGCACATGACTTATTTCTCCCTGGTAGGTAGACAGGCCTTACCAAGCCTATTCTGTAATAGTCCCAGCAAATTACTTGCTTATCCCTGGTAGGTAGACACGACTTCCCAAGCCTATTCTCTCATCGCCTCAGCCCATGACTTATTTCTCCCTGGTAGGTAGACAGTCCTTCCCAAGCCTATTCTGTAATAGTCCCAGCAAATTACTTGCTTATCCCTGGTAGGTAGACTGGCCTTCCCAAGCCTATTCTGTAATATTCCCAGCAAATTATTTGCTTGCCCCTGGTAGGTAGACAAGCCTTCCCAAGCCAATTCTCTAATAGTCCCTGCACATTACTTGCTTGCCCCTGGTAGGTAGACAGGCTTTCCCGAGCCAATTCTCTTATATCCCAAGCCAATTCTCTAATACACCCTGCACATTACTTGCTTGCCTCTGGTAGGTAGACAGGCCTTCCCAAGCCTATTCTGTAATAGTCCTAGAAAATTACTTGCTTGCCGCTGGTAGGTAGACATGCCTTCCCAAGCCTATTCTGTAATAGCCCCAGCAAATTACTTGCTTGCCCCTGGTAGGTAGACAGCCTTCCCAAGCCTATTCTGTAATAGTCCCAGCAAATTACTTGCTTGTCCCTGGTAGGTAGACAGGCCTTCCCATGCCTATTCTGTAATAGCCCCAGCAAATTACTTGCTTGCCCCTGGTAGGTAGACAGGCCTTCCCGAGCCAATTCTCTTATATCCCAAGCCAATTCTCTAATAGCCCCTGCAAATTACTTGCTTGCCCCTGGTCGGTAGACAGGCCGTCCCAAGCCTATTCTAAAATAGCCTCAGCAAAATACTTGCTTGCCCCTGGTAGGTAGACTGCTCTTCCCAAGCCTTTTCTCTCATTACCTCAGCCCATAACTTACTTCTCCCTGGTAGGTCCACTGGCCTTCCCGAGCCAATTCTCTAATAGCCCCTGCACATTACTTGCTTGCCCCTGGAAGGTAGACATGCCTTCCCAAGCCTATTCTCTCATCGCCTCAGCCCATGACTTATTTCTCCCTGGTAGGTAGACAGGCCTTCCCAAGCCTATTCTGTAATAGCCCGTGCACATTACTTGCTTGCCCCTGGTAGGTAGACAGGCTTTCCCAAGCCTATTCTGTAATAGTCCCAGCAAATTACTTGCTTGCCCCTGGTCGGTAAACAGGCTTTCCCAAGCCTATTCTGTAATAGTCCCAGCAAATTACTTGCTTGCCCCTGGTCGGTAGACTGGCTTCCCAAGCCAATTCTCTAATAGCCCCTGCACATTACTTGCTTGCCCCTGGTAGGTAGACAGGCTTTCCCAAGCCTAATCTGTAATAGCCGCTGCAAATTACTTGCTTGCCCCTGGTAGGTAGACACGCCTTCCCAAGCCTATTCTCTCATCGCCTCAGCCCATGACTTATTTCTCCCTGGTAGGTAGACAGGCCTTATCAAGCCTATTCTGTAATAGGCGCTGCAAATTACTTGCTTGAACCTGGTAGGTAGACAGGCTTTCCCAAGCCTATTCTGTAATAGTCCCTGCAAATTACTTGCTTGCCCCTGGTAGGTAGACAGGACTTCCCAAGCCAATTCTCTAATAGCCCCTGCACAGTACTTGCTTGCCCCTGGTAGGTAGACAGGCTTTCCCAAGCCAATTCTCTAATAGCCGCTGCAAATTACTTGCTTGCCCCTGGTAGGTAGACAGGCCTTCCCAAACCTATTCTGTAATAGGCACAGCAAATTACTTGTTTGTCCCTGGTAGGTGGACAGGCCTTCCCAAACCTATTCTGTAATAGCCCCAGCAAATTACTTGCTTCCCCCTGGTAGGTAGACAGGCCTTCCCAAGCCTATTCTGTAATAGCCCCAGCAAATTACTTGCTTGCCCCTGGTTGGTAGACAGGCCTTCCTAAGCCTATTCTGTAATCGTCCCAGCAAATTACTTGCCTGCCCCTGGTAGGCAGACAGGCTTTCCCAAGCCTATACTGTAATAGCCCCTGCAAATTACTTGCTTGCCCCTGGTCGGTAGACAGGCCTTCCCAAGCCTATTCTGTAATAGCCTCAGCAAAATACTTGCTTGCCCCTGGTAGGTAGACGGGCCTTATCAAACCTATTCTGTAATAGGCGCTGCAAATTACTTGCTTGCCCCTGGTAGGTAGACAGGCTTTCCCAAGCCTATTCTGTAATAGTCACAGCAAATTACTTGTTTGTCCCTGGTAGGTAGACTGGCCTTCCCAAGCCTATTCTGTAATAGCCCCAGCAAATTACTTGCTTGTCCCTGGTAGGTAGACAGTGCTTCCCAAGCCTATTCTGTAATAGTCCCAGCAAATTACTTGCTTATCCCTGGTAGGTAGACTGGCCTTCCCAAGCCTATTCTGTAATAGCCCCAGCAAATTATTTGCTTGCCCCTGGTAGGTAGACAGGCCTTCCCAAGCCAATTCTCTAATAGTCCCTGCACATTACTTGCTTGCCCCTGGTAGGTAGACAGGCTTTCCCGAGCCAATTCTCTTATATCCCAAGCCAATTCTCTAACACCCCCTGCACATTACTTGCTTGCCTCTGGTAGGTAGACAGGCCTTCCCAAGCCTATTCTGTAATAGTCCTAGCAAATTACTTGCTTGCCGCTGGTAGGTAGACATGCCTTCCCAAGCCTATTCTGTAATAGCCCCAGCAAATTACTTGCTTGCCCCTGGTAGGTAGACAGGCCTTCCCAAGCCTATTCTGTAATAGTCCCAGCAAATTACTTGCTTGTCCCTGGTAGGTAGACAGGCCTTCCCATGCCTATTCTGTAATAGCCCCAGCAAATTACTTGCTTGCCCCTGTTAGGGAGACAGGCCTTCCCAAGCCAATTGTCTCATCGCCTCAGCCCATGACTTATTTCTCCCTGGTAGGTAGACAGGCCTTCCCAAGCCTATTCTGTAATAGTCCCAGCAAATTACTTGCTTGTCCATGGTAGGTAGACTGGCCTTCCCAAGCCTATTCTGTAATAGCCCCAGCAAATTACTTGCTTGTCCCTGGTAGGTAGACAGGCCTTCCCATGCCTATTCTGTAATAGCCCCAGCAAATTACTTGCTTGCCCCTGGTAGGTAGACAGGCCTTCCCAAGCCAATTCTCTCATCGCCTCAGCCCATGACTTATTTCTCCCTGGTAGGTAGACAGGCCTTCCCAAGCTTATTCTGTAATAGTCCCAGCAAATTACTTGCTTGTCCCTGGTAGGTAGACTGGCCTTCCCAAGCCTATTCTGTAATAGCCCCAGCAAATTACTTGCTTGCCCCTGGTAGGTAGACAGGCCTTCCCAAACCAATTCTGTAATAGTCCCAGCAAATTACTTGCTTGTCCCTGGTAGGTAGACAGGCCTTCCCATGACTATTCTGTAATAGCCCCAGCAAATTACTTGCTTGCCCCTGGTAGGGAGACAGGCCTCCCCAAGCCAATTCTCTCATCGCCTCAGCCCATGACTTATTTCTCCCTGGTAGGTAGACAGGCCTTCCCAAGCCTATTCTGTAATAGTCCCAGCAAATTACTTGCTTGTCCCTGGTAGGTAGACTGGCCTTCCCAAGCCAATTCTCTAATAGTCCCTGCACATTACTTGCTTGCCCCTGGTAGGTAGACAGGCTTTCCCGAGCCAATTCTCTTATATCCCAAGCCAATTCTCTAATACCCCCTGCACATTACTTGCTTGCCTCTGGTAGGTAGACAGGCCTTCCCAAGCCTATTCTGTAATAGTCCTAGCAAATTACTTGCTTGCCGCTGGTAGGTAGACATGCCTTCCCAAGCCTATTCTGTAATAGCCCCAGCAAATTACTTGCTTGCCCCTGGTAGGTAGACAGGCCTTCCCAAGCCTATTCTGTACTAGTCCCAGCAAATTACTTGCTTGTCCCTGGTAGGTAGACAGGCCTTCCGGTGCCTATTCTGTAATAGCCCCAGCAAATTACTTGCTTGCCCCTGGTAGGTAGACAGGCCTTCCCAAGCCAATTCTCTTATATCCCAAGCCAATTCTCTAATAGACCCTGCACATTACTTGCTTGCCCCTGGTAAGTAGACAGGCCTTCCCAAACCAATTCTCTTATAGCCCAAGCCAATTCTCGAATAGCCCCAGCACATTACTTGCTTGCCCCTGGTAGGTAGACAGGCCTTCCCAAGCCTATTCTCTCATCGCCTCAGCACATGACTTATTTCTCCCTGGTAGGTAGACAGGCCTTACCAAGCCTATTCTGTAATAGTCCCAGCAAATTACTTGCTTATCCCTGGTAGGTAGACACGACTTCCCAAGCCTATTCTCTCATCGCCTCAGCCCATGACTTATTTCTCCCTGGTAGGTAGACAGTCCTTCCCAAGCCTATTCTGTAATAGTCCCAGCAAATTACTTGCTTATCCCTGGTAGGTAGACTGGCCTTCCCAAGCCTATTCTGTAATATTCCCAGCAAATTATTTGCTTGCCCCTGGTAGGTAGACAAGCCTTCCCAAGCCAATTCTCTAATAGTCCCTGCACATTACTTGCTTGCCCCTGGTAGGTAGACAGGCTTTCCCGAGCCAATTCTCTTATATCCCAAGACAATTCTCTAATACACCCTGCACATTACTTGCTTGCCTCTGGTAGGTAGACAGGCCTTCCCAAGCCTATTCTGTAATAGTCCTAGAAAATTACTTGCTTGCCCCTGGTAGGTAGACAGGCCTTCCCAAGCCTATTCTGTAATAGTCCCAGCAAATTACTTGCTTGTCCCTGGTAGGTAGACAGGCCTTCCCATGCCTATTCTGTAATAGCCCCAGAAAATTACTTGCTTGCCCCTGGTAGGTAGACAGGCCTTCCCGAGCCAATTCTCTTATATCCCAAGCCAATTCTCTAATAGCCCCTGCAAATTACTTGCTTGCCCCTGGTCGGTAGACAGGCCGTCCCAAGCCTATTCTAAAATAGCCTCAGCAAAATACTTGCTTGCCCCTGGTAGGTAGACTGCTCTTCCCAAGCCTTTTCTCTCATTACCTCAGCCCATAACTTACTTCTCCCTGGTAGGTCCACTGGCCTTCCCGAGCCAATTCTCTAATAGCCCCTGCACATTACTTGCTTGCCCCTGGAAGGTAGACATGCCTTCCCAAGCCTATTCTCTCATCGCCTCAGCCCATGACTTATTTCTCCCTGGTAGGTAGACAGGCCTTCCCAAGCCTATTCTGTAATAGCCCGTGCACATTACTTGCTTGCCCCTGGTAGGTAGACAGGCTTTCCCAAGCCTATTCTGTAATAGTCCCAGCAAATTACTTGCTTGCCCCTGGTCGGTAGACAGGCTTTCCCAAGCCTATTCTGTAATAGTCCCAGCAAATTACTTGCTTGCCCCTGGTCGGTAGACTGGCTTCCCAAGCCAATTCTCTAATAGCCCCTGCACATTACTTGCTTGCCCCTGGTAGGTAGACAGGCTTTCCCAAGCCTAATCTGTAATAGCCGCTGCAAATTACTTGCTTGCCCCTGGTAGGTAGACACGCCTTCCCAAGCCTATTCTCTCATCGCCTCAGCCCATGACTTATTTCTCCCTGGTAGGTAGACAGGCCTTATCAAGCCTATTCTGTAATAGGCGCTGCAAATTACTTGCTTGAACCTGGTAGGTAGACAGGCTTTCCCAAGCCTATTCTGTAATAGTCCCTGCAAATTACTTGCTTGCCCCTGGTAGGTAGACAGGACTTCCCAAGCCAATTCTCTAATAGCCCCTGCACAGTACTTGCTTGCCCCTGGTAGGTAGACAGGCTTTCCCAAGCCAATTCTCTAATAGCCGCTGCAAATTACTTGCTTGCCCCTGGTAGGTAGACAGGCCTTCCCAAACCTATTCTGTAATAGGCACAGCAAATTACTTGTTTGTCCCTGGTAGGTGGACAGGCCTTCCCAAACCTATTCTGTAATAGCCCCAGCAAATTACTTGCTTCCCCCTGGTAGGTAGACAGGCCTTCCCAAGCCTATTCTGTAATAGCCCCAGCAAATTACTTGCTTGCCCCTGGTTGGTAGACAGGCCTTCCTAAGCCTATTCTGTAATCGTCCCAGCAAATTACTTGCCTGCCCCTGGTAGGCAGACAGGCTTTCCCAAGCCTATACTGTAATAGCCCCTGCAAATTACTTGCTTGCCCCTGGTCGGTAGACAGGCCTTCCCAAGCCTATTCTGTAATAGCCTCAGCAAAATACTTGCTTGCCCCTGGTAGGTAGACGGGCCTTATCAAACCTATTCTGTAATAGGCGCTGCAAATTACTTGCTTGCCCCTGGTAGGTAGACAGGCTTTCCCAAGCCTATTCTGTAATAGTCACAGCAAATTACTTGTTTGTCCCTGGTAGGTGGACAGGCCTTCCCAAACCTATTCTGTAATAGCCCCAGCAATTTAATTGCTTCCCCCTGGTAGGTATACAGGCCTTCCCAAGCCTATTCTGTAATAGCCCCAGCAAATTACTTGCTTGCCCCTGGTTGGTAGACAGGCCTTCCTAAGCCTATTCTGTAATCGTCCCAGCAAATTACTTGCTTGCCCCTGGTAGGTAGACAGGCCTTCCCAAACCAATTCTCTTATAGCCCAAGCCAATTCTCGAATAGCACCAGAATATTATTTGCTTGCCCCTGGTAGGTAGACAGGGCTTCCCAAGCCAATTCTCTAATAGCCCCTGCACTTTACTTGCTTGCCTCTGGTAGGTAGACAGGCCTTCCCAAGCCTATTCTGTAATAGTCCTAGCAAATTACTTGCTTGCCGCTGGTAGGTAGACATGCCTTCCCAAGCCTATTCTGTAATAGCCCCAGCAAATTATTTGCTTGCCCCTGGTAGGTAGACAGGCCTTCCCAAGCCTATTCTGTAATAATCCCAGCAAATTACTTGCTTGTCCCTGGTAGGTAGACAGGCCTTCCCATGCCTATTCTGTAATAGCCCCAGCAAATTACTTGCTTGCCCCTGGTAGGTAGACAGGCCTTCCCAAGCCTATTCTGTAATAGTCCCAGCAAATTACTTGCTTGTCCCTGGTAGGTAGACAGGCCTTCCCAAGCCTATTCTGTAATAGCCCCAGCAAATTACTTGCTTGCCCCTGGTTGGTAGACAGGCCTTCCTAAGCCTATTCTGTAATCGTCCCAGCAAATTACTTGCTTGCCCCTGGTAGGTAGACAGGCCTTCCCAAACCAATTCTCTTATAGCCGAAGCCAATTCTCGAATAGCCCCAGCATATTATTTGCTTGCCCCTGGTAGGTAGACAGGCCTTCCCAAGCCAATTCTCTAATAGCCCCTGCACTTTACTTGCTTGCCCCTGGTAGGTAGACAGGCCTTCCCAAACCAATTCTCTTATAGCCCAAGCCAATTCTCGGATAGCCCCAGCACATTATTTTCTTGCCCCTGGTAGGTAGACAGGCCTTCCCAAGCCAATTCTCTAATAGCCCCTGCACATTACTTGCTTGCCCCTGGTAGGTCGACAGGCTTTCCCAAGCCAATTCTCTAATAGCCGCTGCAAATTACTTGCTTGCCCCTGGTAGGTAGACTGCCCTTCCCAAGCCTTTTCTCTCATTACCTCAGCCCATAACTTACTTCTCCCTGGTAGGTCCACTGGCCTTCCCGAGCCAATTCTCTAATAGCCCCTGCACATTACTTGCTTGCCCCTGGTAGGTAGACACGCCTTCCCAAGCCTATTCTCTCATCGCCTCAGCCCATGACTTATTTCTCCCTGGTAGGTAGACAGGCCTTCCCAAGCCTATTCTGTAATAGTCCCAGCAAATTACTTGCTTGTCCCTGGTAGGTAGACAGGCCTTCCCAAGCCTATTCTGTAATAGCCCCAGCAAATTACTTGCTTGCCCCTGGTTGGTAGACAGGCCTTCCTAAGCCTATTCTGTAATCGTCCCAGCAAATTACTTGCTTGCCCCTGGTAGGTAGACAGGCCTTCCCAAACCAATTCTCTTATAGCCCAAGCCAATTCTCGAATAGCCCCAGCATATTATTTGCTTGCCCCTGGTAGGTAGACAGGCCTTCCCAAGCCAATTCTCTAATAGCCCCTGCACTTTACTTGCTTGCCCCTGGTAGGTAGACAGGCCTTCCCAAACCAATTCTCTTATAGCCCAAGCCAATTCTCGGATAGCCCCAGCACATTATTTTCTTGCCCCTGGTAGGTAGACAGGCCTTCCCAAGCCAATTCTCTAATAGCCCCTGCACATTACTTGCTTGCCCCTGGTAGGTCGACAGGCTTTCCCAAGCCAATTCTCTAATAGCCGCTGCAAATTACTTGCTTGCCCCTGGTAGGTAGACTGCCCTTCCCAAGCCTTTTCTCTCATTACCTCAGCCCATAACTTACTTCTCCCTGGTAGGTCCACTGGCCTTCCCGAGCCAATTCTCTAATAGCCCCTGCACATTACTTGCTTGCCCCTGGTAGGTAGACACGCCTTCCCAAGCCTATTCTCTCATCGCCTCAGCCCATGACTTATTTCTCCCTGGTAGGTAGACAGGCCTTCCCAAGCCTATTCTGTAATAGCCGCTGCAAATTACTTGCTTTCCCCTGGTAGGTAGACACGACTTCCCAAGCCTATTCTCTCATCGCCTCAGCCCATGACTTATTTCTCCCTGGTAGGTAGACAGTCCTTCCCAAGCCTATTCTGTAATAGCCCCAGCAAATTACTTGCTTGTCCCTGGTAGGTAGACAGGCCTTCCCATGCCTATTCTGTAATAGCCCCAGCAAATTACTTGCTTGCCCCTGGTAGGTAGACAGGCCTTCCCAAGCCAATTCTCTCATCGCCTCAGCCCATGACTTATTTCTCCCTGGTAGGTAGACAGGCCTTCCCAAGCTTATTCTGTAATGGTCCCAGCAAATTACTTGCTTGTCCCTGGTAGGTAGACTGGCCTTCCCAAGCCTATTCTGTAATAGCCCCAGCAAATTACTTGCTTGCCCCTGGTAGGTAGACAGGCCTTCCCAAACCAATTCTGTAATAGTCCCAGCAAATTACTTGCTTGTCCCTGGTAGGTAGACAGGCCTTCCCATGCCTATTCTGTAATAGCCCCAGCAAATTACTTGTTTGCCCCTGGTAGGGAGACAGGCCTTCCCAAGCCAATTCTCTCATCGCCTCAGCCCATGACTTATTTCTCCCTGGTAGGTAGACAGGCTTTCCCAAGCCTATTCTGTAATAGTCCCAGCAAATTACTTGCTTGCCCCAGGTAGGTAGACAGGCCTTCCCAAACCAATTCTCTTATAGCCCAAGCCAATTCTCGAATAGCCCCAGCACATTACTTGCTTGCCCCTGGTAGGTAGACAGGCCTTCCCAAGTCTATTCTGTAATAGTCCCAGCAAATTACTTTCTTGACCCTGGTAGGTAGACAGGCCTTCCCGAGCCAATTCTTTTATATCCCAAGCCAATTCTCTAATAGCCCCTGCACATTACTTGCTTGCCCCTGGTAGGTAGACAGGCTTTCCCAAGCCTATTCTGTAATAGTCCCAGCAAATTACTTTCTTGCCCCTGGTAGGTAGACAGGCCTTCCCGAGCCAATTCTCTTATATCCCAAGCCAATTCTCTAATACCCCCTGCACATTACTTGCTTGCCCCTGGTAGGTAGACAGGCCTTCCCGAGCCAATTCTCTATTATCCCAAGCCAATTCTCTAATACCCCCTGCACATTACATGCTTGCCTCTGGTAGGTAGACAGGCCTTCCCAAGCCTATTCTGTAATAGTCCTAGCAAATTACTTGCTTGCCGCTGGTAGGTAGACATGCCTTCCCAAGCCTATTCTGTAATAGCCCGTGCACATTACTTGCTTGCCCCTGGTAGGTAGAAAGGCCTTCCCATGACTATTCTGTAATAGCCCCAGCAAATTACTTGCTTGCCCCTGGTAGGGAGACAGGCCTTCCCAAGCCAATTCTCTCATCGCCTCAGCCCATGACTTATTTCTCCCTGGTAGGTAGACAGGCCTTCCCAAGCCTATTCTGTAATAGTCCCAGCAAATTACTTGCTTGTCCCTGGTAGGTAGACTGGCCTTCCCAAGCCAATTCTCTAATAGTCCCTGCACATTACTTGCTTGCCCCTGGTAGGTAGACAGGCTTTCCCGAGCCAATTCTCTTATATCCCAAGCCAATACTCTAATACCCCCTGCACATTACTTGCTTGCCTCTGGTAGGTAGACAGGCCTTCCCAAGCCTATTCTGTAATAGTCCTAGCAAATTACTTGCTTGCCGCTGGTAGGTAGACATGCCTTCCCAAGCCTATTCTGTAATGGCCCCAGCAAATTACTTGCTTGCCCCTGGTAGGTAGACAGGCCTTCCCAAGCCTATTCTGTACTAGTCCCAGCAAATTACTTGCTTGTCCCTGGTAGGTAGACAGGCCTTCCCTTGCCTATTCTGTAATAGCCCCAGCAAATTACTTGCTTGCCCCTGGTAGGTAGACAGGCCTTCCCAAGCCAATTCTCTAATAGACACTGCACATTACTTGCTTGCCCCTGGTAAGTAGACAGGCCTTCCCAAACCAATTCTCTTATAGCCCAAGCCAATTCTCGAATAGCCCCAGCACATTACTTGCTTGCCCCTGGTAGGTAGACAGGCCTTCCCAAGCCTATTCTGTAATAGCCCCAGCAAATTACTTGCTTGCCCCTGGTAGGTAGACAGGCCTTCCCAAGCCTATTCTGTAATAGTCCCAACAAATTACTTGCTTGTCCCTTGTAGGTAGACAGGCCTTCCCATGCCTATTCTGTAATAGCCCCAGCAAATTACTTGCTTGCCCCTGTTAGGGAGACAGGCCTTCCCAAGCCAATTCTCTCATCGCCTCAGCCCATGACTTATTTCTCCCTGGTAGGTAGACAGGCCTTCCCAAGCCTATTCTGTAATAGTCCCAGCAAATTACTTGCTTGTCCATGGTAGGTAGACTGGCCTTCCCAAGCCTATTCTGTAATAGCCCCAGCAAATTACTTGCTTGTCCCTGGTAGGTAGACACGACTTCCCAAGCCTATTCTCTCATCGCCTCAGCCCATGACTTATTTCTCCCTGGTAGGTAGACAGTCCTTCCCAAGCCTATTCTGTAATAGTCCCAGCAAATTACTTGCTTATCCCTGGTAGGTAGACTGGCCTTCCCAAGCCAATTCTCTAATAGCCCCTGCACATTACTTGCTTGCCCCTGGTAAGTAGACAGGCCTTCCCAAACCAATTCTCTTATAGCCCAAGCCAATTCTCGAATAGCCCCAGCACATTACTTGCTTGCCCCTGGTAGGTAGACAGGCCTTCCCAAGCCTATTCTCTCATCGCCTCAGCACATGACTTATTTCTCCCTGGTAGGTAGACAGGCCTTCCCAAGCCTATTCTGTAATAGTCCCAGCAAATTACTTGCTTATCCCTGGTAGGTAGACACGACTTCCCAAGCCTATTCTCTCATCGCCTCAGCCCATGACTTATTTCTCCCTGGTAGGTAGACAGTGCTTCCCAAGCCTATTCTGTAATAGTCCCAGCAAATTACTTGCTTATCCCTGGTAGGTAGACTGGCCTTCCCAAGCCTATTCTGTAATAGCCCCAGCAAATTATTTGCTTGCCCCTGGTAGGTAGACAGGCCTTCCCAAGCCAATTCTCTAATAGTCCCTGCACATTACTTGCTTGCCCCTGGTAGGTAGACAGGCTTTCCCGAGCCAATTCTCTTATATCCCAAGCCAATTCTCTAATACCCCCTGCACATTACTTGCTTGCCTCTGGTAGGTAGACAGGCCTTCCCAAGCCTATTCTGTAATAGTCCTAGCAAATTACTTGCTTGCCGCTGGTAGGTAGACATGCCTTCCCAAGCCTATTCTGTAATAGCCCCAGCAAATTACTTGCTTGCCCCTGGTAGGTAGACAGGCCTTCCCAAGCCTATTCTGTAATAGTCCCAGCAAATTACTTGCT
The DNA here is from genome assembly GCF_030265065.1 of Corythoichthys intestinalis. NCBI lineage: Eukaryota > Metazoa > Chordata > Actinopteri > Syngnathiformes > Syngnathidae > Corythoichthys > Corythoichthys intestinalis. The sequence continues at coordinate 45,096,705 of NC_080413.1, read as the reverse complement.
TGTCCCTGGTAGGTAGACAGGCCTTCCCATGCCTATTCTGTAATAGCCCCAGCAAATTACTTGCTTGCCCCTGTTAGGGAGACAGGCCTTCCCAAGCCAATTCTCTCATCGCCTCAGCCCATGACTTATTTCTCCCTGTTAGGTAGACAGGCCTTCCCAAGCCTATTCTGTAATAGTCCCAGCAAATTACTTGCTTGTCCATGGTAGGTAGACTGGCCTTCCCAAGCCTATTCTGTAATAGCCCCAGCAAATTACTTGCTTGTCCCTGGTAGGTAGACAGGCCTTCCCATGCCTATTCTGTAATAGCCCCAGCAAATTACTTGCTTGCCCCTGGTAGGTAGACAGGCCTTCCCAAGCCAATTCTCTCATCGCCTCAGCCCATGACTTATTTCTCCCTGGTAGGTAGACAGGCCTTCCCAAGCCTATTCTGTAATAGCCGCTGCAAATTACTTGCTTTCCCCTGGTAGGTAGACACGACTTCCCAAGCCTATTCTCTCATCGCCTCAGCCCATGACTTATTTCTCCCTGGTAGGTAGACAGTCCTTCCCAAGCCAATTCTCTAATAGCCCCTGCACATTACTTGCTTGCCCCTGGTAGGTCGACAGGCTTTCCCAAGCCAATTCTCTAATAGCCGCTGCAAATTACTTGCTTGCCCCTGGTAGGTAGACTGCCCTTCCCAAGCCTTTTCTCTCATTACCTCAGCCCATAACTTACTTCTCCCTGGTAGGTCCACTGGCCTTCCCGAGCCAATTCTCTAATAGCCCCTGCACATTACTTGCTTGCCCCTGGTAGGTAGACACGCCTTCCCAAGCCTATTCTCTCATCGCCTCAGCCCATGACTTATTTCTCCCTGGTAGGTAGACAGGCCTTCCCAAGCCTATTCTGTAATAGCCGCTGCAAATTACTTGCTTTCCCCTGGTAGGTAGACACGACTTCCCAAGCCTATTCTCTCATCGCCTCAGCCCATGACTTATTTCTCCCTGGTAGGTAGACAGTCCTTCCCAAGCCTATTCTGTAATAGCCCCAGCAAATTACTTGCTTGTCCCTGGTAGGTAGACAGGCCTTCCCATGCCTATTCTGTAATAGCCCCAGCAAATTACTTGCTTGCCCCTGGTAGGTAGACAGGCCTTCCCATGCCTATTCTGTAATAGCCCCAGCAAATTACTTGTTTGCCCCTGGTAGGGAGACAGGCCTTCCCAAGCCAATTCTCTCATCGCCTCAGCCCATGACTTATTTCTCCCTGGTAGGTAGACAGGCTTTCCCAAGCCTATTCTGTAATAGTCCCAGCAAATTACTTGCTTGCCCCAGGTAGGTAGACAGGCCTTCCCAAACCAATTCTCTTATAGCCCAAGCCAATTCTCGAATAGCCCCAGCACATTACTTGCTTGCCCCTGGTAGGTAGACAGGCCTTCCCAAGTCTATTCTGTAATAGTCCCAGCAAATTACTTTCTTGACCCTGGTAGGTAGACAGGCCTTCCCGAGCCAATTCTTTTATATCCCAAGCCAATTCTCTAATAGCCCCTGCACATTACTTGCTTGCCCCTGGTAGGTAGACAGGCTTTCCCAAGCCTATTCTGTAATAGTCCCAGCAAATTACTTTCTTGCCCCTGGTAGGTAGACAGGCCTTCCCGAGCCAATTCTCTTATATCCCAAGCCAATTCTCTAATACCCCCTGCACATTACTTGCTTGCCCCTGGTAGGTAGACAGGCCTTCCCGAGCCAATTCTCTATTATCCCAAGCCAATTCTCTAATACCCCCTGCACATTACATGCTTGCCTCTGGTAGGTAGACAGGCCTTCCCAAGCCTATTCTGTAATAGTCCTAGCAAATTACTTGCTTGCCGCTGGTAGGTAGACATGCCTTCCCAAGCCTATTCTGTAATAGCCCGTGCACATTACTTGCTTGCCCCTGGTAGGTAGAAAGGCCTTCCCATGACTATTCTGTAATAGCCCCAGCAAATTACTTGCTTGCCCCTGGTAGGGAGAAAGGCCTTCCCAAGCCAATTCTCTCATCGCCTCAGCCCATGACTTATTTCTCCCTGGTAGGTAGACAGGCCTTCCCAAGCCTATTCTGTAATAGTCCCAGCAAATTACTTGCTTGTCCCTGGTAGGTAGACTGGCCTTCCCAAGCCAATTCTCTAATAGTCCCTGCACATTACTTGCTTGCCCCTGGTAGGTAGACAGGCTTTCCCGAGCCAATTCTCTTATATCCCAAGCCAATACTCTAATACCCCCTGCACATTACTTGCTTGCCTCTGGTAGGTAGACAGGCCTTCCCAAGCCTATTCTGTAATAGTCCTAGCAAATTACTTGCTTGCCGCTGGTAGGTAGACATGCCTTCCCAAGCCTATTCTGTAATGGCCCCAGCAAATTACTTGCTTGCCCCTGGTAGGTAGACAGGCCTTCCCAAGCCTATTCTGTACTAGTCCCAGCAAATTACTTGCTTGTCCCTGGTAGGTAGACAGGCCTTCCCTTGCCTATTCTGTAATAGCCCCAGCAAATTACTTGCTTGCCCCTGGTAGGTAGACAGGCCTTCCCAAGCCAATTCTCTTATATCCCAAGCCAATTCTCTAATAGACACTGCACATTACTTGCTTGCCCCTGGTAAGTAGACAGGCCTTCCCAAACCAATTCTCTTATAGCCCAAGCCAATTCTCGAATAGCCCCAGCACATTACTTGCTTGCCCCTGGTAGGTAGACAGGCCTTCCCAAGCCTATTCTGTAATAGCCCCAGCAAATTACTTGCTTGCCCCTGGTAGGTAGACAGGCCTTCCCAAGCCTATTCTGTAATAGTCCCAGCAAATTACTTGCTTGTCCCTTGTAGGTAGACAGGCCTTCCCATGCCTATTCTGTAATAGCCCCAGCAAATTACTTGCTTGCCCCTGTTAGGGAGACAGGCCTTCCCAAGCCAATTCTCTCATCGCCTCAGCCCATGACTTATTTCTCCCTGGTAGGTAGACAGGCCTTCCCAAGCCTATTCTGTAATAGTCCCAGCAAATTACTTGCTTGTCCATGGTAGGTAGACTGGCCTTCCCAAGCCTATTCTGTAATAGCCCCAGCAAATTACTTGCTTGTCCCTGGTAGGTAGACACGACTTCCCAAGCCTATTCTCTCATCGCCTCAGCCCATGACTTATTTCTCCCTGGTAGGTAGACAGTCCTTCCCAAGCCTATTCTGTAATAGTCCCAGCAAATTACTTGCTTATCCCTGGTAGGTAGACTGGCCTTCCCAAGCCAATTCTCTAATAGCCCCTGCACATTACTTGCTTGCCCCTGGTAAGTAGACAGGCCTTCCCAAACCAATTCTCTTATAGCCCAAGCCAATTCTCGAATAGCCCCAGCACATTACTTGCTTGCCCCTGGTAGGTAGACAGGCCTTCCCAAGCCTATTCTCTCATCGCCTCAGCACATGACTTATTTCTCCCTGGTAGGTAGACAGGCCTTCCCAAGCCTATTCTGTAATAGTCCCAGCAAATTACTTGCTTATCCCTGGTAGGTAGACACGACTTCCCAAGCCTATTCTCTCATCGCCTCAGCCCATGACTTATTTCTCCCTGGTAGGTAGACAGTGCTTCCCAAGCCTATTCTGTAATAGTCCCAGCAAATTACTTGCTTATCCCTGGTAGGTAGACTGGCCTTCCCAAGCCTATTCTGTAATAGCCCCAGCAAATTATTTGCTTGCCCCTGGTAGGTAGACAGGCCTTCCCAAGCCAATTCTCTAATAGTCCCTGCACATTACTTGCTTGCCCCTGGTAGGTAGACAGGCTTTCCCGAGCCAATTCTCTTATATCCCAAGCCAATTCTCTAATACCCCCTGCACATTACTTGCTTGCCTCTGGTAGGTAGACAGGCCTTCCCAAGCCTATTCTGTAATAGTCCTAGCAAATTACTTGCTTGCCGCTGGTAGGTAGACATGCCTTCCCAAGCCTATTCTGTAATAGCCCCAGCAAATTACTTGCTTGCCCCTGGTAGGTAGACAGGCCTTCCCAAGCCTATTCTGTAATAGTCCCAGCAAATTACTTGCTTGTCCCTGGTAGGTAGACAGGCCTTCCCATGCCTATTCTGTAATAGCCCCAGCAAATTACTTGCTTGCCCCTGTTAGGGAGACAGGCCTTCCCAAGCCAATTCTCTCATCGCCTCAGCCCATGACTTATTTCTCCCTGTTAGGTAGACAGGCCTTCCCAAGCCTATTCTGTAATAGTCCCAGCAAATTACTTGCTTGTCCATGGTAGGTAGACTGGCCTTCCCAAGCCTATTCTGTAATAGCCCCAGCAAATTACTTGCTTGTCCCTGGTAGGTAGACAGGCCTTCCCATGCCTATTCTGTAATAGCCCCAGCAAATTACTTGCTTGCCCCTGGTAGGTAGACAGGCCTTCCCAAGCCAATTCTCTCATCGCCTCAGCCCATGACTTATTTCTCCCTGGTAGGTAGACAGGCCTTCCCAAGCTTATTCTGTAATAGTCCCAGCAAATTACTTGCTTGTCCCTGGTAGGTAGACTGGCCTTCCCAAGCCTATTCTGTAATAGCCCCAGCAAATTACTTGCTTGCCCCTGGTAGGTAGACAGGCCTTCCCAAACCAATTCTGTAATAGTCCCAGCAAATTACTTGCTTGTCCCTGGTAGGTAGACAGGCCTTCCCATGACTATTCTGTAATAGCCCCAGCAAATTACTTGCTTGCCCCTGGTAGGGAGACAGGCCTCCCCAAGCCAATTCTCTCATCGCCTCAGCCCATGACTCATTTCTCCCTGGTAGGTAGACAGGCCTTCCCAAGCCTATTCTGTAATAGTCCCAGCAAATTACTTGCTTGTCCCTGGTAGGTAGACAGGCCTTCCCATGCCTATTCTGTAATAGCCCCAGCAAATTACTTGCTTGCCCCTGGTAGGTAGACAGGCCTTCCCAAGCCAATTCTCTCATCGCCTCAGCCCATGACTTATTTCTCCCTGGTAGGTAGACAGGCCTTCCCAAGCTTATTCTGTAATAGTCCCAGCAAATTACTTGCTTGTCCCTGGTAGGTAGACTGGCCTTCCCAAGCCTATTCTGTAATAGCCCCAGCAAATTACTTGCTTGCCCCTGGTAGGTAGACAGGCCTTCCCAAACCAATTCTGTAATAGTCCCAGCAAATTACTTGCTTGTCCCTGGTAGGTAGACAGGCCTTCCCATGACTATTCTGTAATAGCCCCAGCAAATTACTTGCTTGCCCCTGGTAGGGAGACAGGCCTCCCCAAGCCAATTCTCTCATCGCCTCAGCCCATGACTTATTTCTCCCTGGTAGGTAGACAGGCCTTCTCAAGCCTATTCTGTAATAGTCCCAGCAAATTACTTGCTTGTCCCTGGTAGGTAGACTGGCCTTCCCAAGCCAATTCTCTAATAGTCCCTGCACATTACTTGCTTGCCCCTGGTAGGTAGACAGGCTTTCCCGAGCCAATTCTCTTATATCCCAAGCCAATTCTCTAATACCCCCTGCACATTACTTGCTTGCCTCTGGTAGGTAGACAGGCCTTCCCAAGCCTATTCTGTAATAGTCCTAGCAAATTACTTGCTTGCCGCTGGTAGGTAGACATGCCTTCCCAAGCCTATTCTGTAATAGCCCCAGCAAATTACTTGCTTGCCCCTGGTAGGTAGACTGGCCTTCCCAAGCCTATTCTGTACTAGTCCCAGCAAATTACTTGCTTGTCCCTGGTAGGTAGACAGGCCTTCCCATGCCTATTCTGTAATAGACCCTGCACATTACTTGCTTGCCCCTGGTAAGTAGACAGGCCTTCCCAAACCAATTCTCTTATAGCCCAAGCCAATTCTCGAATAGCCCCAGCACATTACTTGCTTGCCCCTGGTAGGTAGACAGGCCTTCCCAAGCTTATTCTGTAATAGTCCCAGCAAATTACTTGCTTGTCCCTGGTAGGTAGACTGGCCTTCCCAAGCCTATTCTGTAATAGCCCCAGCAAATTACTTGCTTGCCCCTGGTAGGTAGACAGGCCTTCCCAAACCAATTCTGTAATAGTCCCAGCAAATTACTTGCTTGTCCCTGGTAGGTAGACTGGCCTTCCCAAGCCTATTCTGTAATAGCCCCAGCAAATTACTTGCTTGCCCCTGGTAGGTAGACAGGCCTTCCCAAACCAATTCTGTAATAGTCCCAGCAAATTACTTGCTTGTCCCTGGTAGGTAGACAGGCCTTCCCATGACTATTCTGTAATAGCCCCAGCAAATTACTTGCTTGCCCCTGGTAGGGAGACAGGCCTCCCCAAGCCAATTCTCTCATCGCCTCAGCCCATGACTCATTTCTCCCTGGTAGGTAGACAGGCCTTCCCAAGCCTATTCTGTAATAGTCCCAGCAAATTACTTGCTTGTCCCTGGTAGGTAGACAGGCCTTCCCATGCCTATTCTGTAATAGCCCCAGCAAATTACTTGCTTGCCCCTGGTAGGTAGACAGGCCTTCCCAAGCCAATTCTCTCATCGCCTCAGCCCATGACTTATTTCTCCCTGGTAGGTAGACAGGCCTTCCCAAGCTTATTCTGTAATAGTCCCAGCAAATTACTTGCTTGTCGCTGGTAGGTAGACTGGCCTTCCCAAGCCTATTCTGTAATAGCCCCAGCAAATTACTTGCTTGCCCCTGGTAGGTAGACAGGCCTTCCCAAACCAATTCTGTAATAGTCCCAGCAAATTACTTGCTTGTCCCTGGTAGGTAGACAGGCCTTCCCATGACTATTCTGTAATAGCCCCAGCAAATTACTTGCTTGCCCCTGGTAGGGAGACAGGCCTCCCCAAGCCAATTCTCTCATCGCCTCAGCCCATGACTTATTTCTCCCTGGTAGGTAGACAGGCCTTCTCAAGCCTATTCTGTAATAGTCCCAGCAAATTACTTGCTTGTCCCTGGTAGGTAGACTGGCCTTCCCAAGCCAATTCTCTAATAGTCCCTGCACATTACTTGCTTGCCCCTGGTAGGTAGACAGGCTTTCCCGAGCCAATTCTCTTATATCCCAAGCCAATTCTCTAATACCCCCTGCACATTACTTGCTTGCCTCTGGTAGGTAGACAGGCCTTCCCAAGCCTATTCTGTAATAGTCCTAGCAAATTACTTGCTTGCCGCTGGTAGGTAGACATGCCTTCCCAAGCCTATTCTGTAATAGCCCCAGCAAATTACTTGCTTGCCCCTGGTAGGTAGACAGGCCTTCCCAAGCCTATTCTGTACTAGTCCCAGCAAATTACTTGCTTGTCCCTGGTAGGTAGACAGGCCTTCCCATGCCTATTCTGTAATAGACCCTGCACATTACTTGCTTGCCCCTGGTAAGTAGACAGGCCTTCCCAAACCAATTCTCTTATAGCCCAAGCCAATTCTCGAATAGCCCCAGCACATTACTTGCTTGCCCCTGGTAGGTAGACAGGCCTTCCCAAGCCAATTCTGTAATAGTCCCAGCAAATTACTTGCTTGCCTCTGGTAGGTAGACAGGCCTTCCCAAGCCTATTCTGTAATAGTCCTAGCAAATTACTTGCTTGCCGCTGGTAGGTAGACATGCCTTCCCAAGCCTATTCTGTAATAGCCCCAGCAAATTACTTGCTTGCCCCTGGTAGGTAGACAGGCCTTCCCAAGCCTATTCTGTAATAGTCCCAGCAAATTACTTGCTTGTCCCTGGTAGGTAGACAGGCCTTCCCATGCCTATTCTGTAATAGCCCCAGCAAATTACTTGCTTGCCCCTGGTAGGTAGACAGGCCTTCCCGAGCCAATTCTCTTATAGCCCAAGCCAATTCTCGAATAGCCCCAGCACATTACTTGCTTGCCCCTGGTAGGTAGACAGGCCTTCCCAAGCCTATTCTGTAATAGCCCCAGCAAATTACTTGCTTGCCCCTGGTAGGTAGACAGGCCTTCTCAAACCAATTCTCTAATAGCCCCTGCACATTACTTGCTTGCCCCTGGTAGGTAGACAGGCTTTCCCAAGCCTATTCTGTAATAGTCCCAGCAAATTACTTGCTTGCCCCTGGTAGGTAGACAGGCTTTCCCAAGCCTATTCTGTAATAGTCCCAGCAAATTACTTGCTTGCCCCTGGTAGGTAGACAGGCCTTCCCAAACCAATTCTCTTATAGCACAAGCCAATTATCGAATAGCCCCAGCACATTACTTGCTTGCCCCTGGTAGGTAGACAGGCTTTCCCAAGCCTTTTCTCTCATAGCCCCTGCAAATTACTTGCTTTTTCCCTGGTAAGTAGACAGGCCTTCCCAAACCAATTCTCTTATAGCCCAAGCCTATTCTGTAATAGCCCCAGCAAATTACTTGCTTGCCCCTGGTAGGTAGACAGGCCTTCCCAAGCCAATTCTCTAATAGCCCGTGCACATTACTTGCTTGCGCCAGGGAGGTAGAAAGGCTTTCCCAAGCCAATTCTCTAATAGCCCGTGCACATTACTTGCTTGTCCCTGGTAGGTAGACAGGCTTTCCCAAGCCTATTCTGTAATAGTCCCAGCAAATTACTTGCTTGCCCCTGGTAGGTAGATAGGCCTTCCCAAGCCTATCTGTCATCGCATCAGCACATGACTTATTTCTCCCTGGTAGGTAGACAGGCCTTCCCAAGCTTATTCTGTAATGGTCCCAGCAAATTACTTGCTTGTCCCTGGTAGGTAGACTGGCCTTCCCAAGCCTATTCTGTAATAGCCCCAGCAAATTACTTGCTTGCCCCTGGTATGTAGACAGGCCTTCCCAAACCAATTCTCTTACAGCCCAAAACAATTCTCTAATAGCCCCTGCACATTACTTGCTTGTCCCTGGTAAGTAGAAAGGCCTTCCCAAGCCTATTCTGTAATAGCCCCAGCAAATAACTTGCTTGCCCGTGGTAGGTAGACAGGCCTTCCCAAGCCTATTCTGTAATAGCCCGTGCACATTACTTGCTTGCCCCTGGTAGGTAGACAGGCTTTCCCAAGCCTATTCTGTAATAGTCCCAGCAAATTACTTGCTTGCCCCTGGTATGTAGACAGGCCTTCCCAAACCAATTCTCTAATAGCCCAAGCCAATTCTCTAATAGCCCCTGCACATTACTTGCTTGCCCCTGGTAGGTAGACAGGCTTTCCCAAGCCTATTCTGTAATAGTCCCAGCAAATTACTTGCTTGCCCCTGGTAGGTAGACAGGCCTTCCCAAACCAATTCTCTAATAGCCCAAGCCAATTCTCTAATAGCCCCTGCACATTAGTTGCTTGCCCCTGGTAGGTAGACAGGCCTTCCCAAGCCAATTCTCTAATAGCCCATGCACATTACTTGCTTGCCCCTGGTAGGTAGACAGGCTTTCCCAAGCCTATTCTGTAATAGTCCCAGCAAATTACTTGCTTGTCCCTGGTAGGTAGACAGGTCTTCCCAAACCTATTCTGTAATAGCCCCAGCAAATTACTTGCTTGCCCCTGGTAGGTAGACAGGCCTTCCCAAGCCAATTCTCTAATAGCCCCAGCAAATTACTTGCTTGCCCCTGGTAGGTAGACAGGCCTTCCCAAGCCAATTCTCTAATAGCCCGTGCACGTTACTTGCTTGCTCCAGGTAGGTAGACAGGCCTTCCCAAGCCAGTTCTCTGATAGCCCGTGCACATTACTTGCTTGCCCCTGGTAGGTAGACAGGCTTTCCCAAGCCAATTCTCTAATAGCCCGTGCACATTACTTGCTTGCCCCTGGTAGGTAGAAAGGCCTTCCCAAGCCAATTCTCTAATAGCCCCTGCACATTACTTGCTTGCCCCTGGTAGGTAGACAGGCCTTCCCAAACCAATTCTCTTATAGCACAAGCCAATTCTCGAATAGCCCCAGCACATTACTTGCTTGCCCCTGGTAGGTAAACAGGCCTTCCCAAGCCAATTCTGTAATAGTCCCAGCAAATTACTTGCTTGTCCCTGGTAGGTAGACTGGCCTTCCCAAACCTATTCTGTAATAGCCCCAGCAAATTACTTGCTTGTCCCTGGTAGGTAGACAGGCCTTCCCAAACCAATTCTCTTATAGCACAAGCCAATTCTCGAATAGCCCCAGCACATTACTTGCTTGCCCCTGGTAGGTAAACAGGCCTTCCCAAGCCAATTCTGTAATAGCCCCAGCAAATTACTTGCTTGCCCCTGGTATGTAGACAGGCCTTCCCAAACCAATTCTCTTACAGCCCAAAACAATTCTCTAATAGCCCCTGCACATTACTTGCTTGTCCCTGGTAGGTAGACAGGCCTTCCCAAGCCTTTTCTCTCAAAGCCCCGGCAAATTACGTGCTTGCCCCTGTTAGGTCTATAGGCCTCCCCAAGCCTATTCTCTCATCGCCTCAGCCCATGACTTATTTCTCCCTGTTAGGTAGACAGGCCTTCCCAAGCCTATTCTGTAATAGTCCCAGCAAATTACTTGCTTGTACCTGGTAGGTAGACTGGCCTTCCCAAGCCTATTCTCTCATCGCCTCAGCACATGACTTATTTCTCCCTGGTAGGTAGACAGGCCTTCCCAAGCCTATTCTGTAATAGTCCCAGCAAATTATTTGCTTGCCCCTGGTAGGTAGACTGGCCTTCCCAAACCTATTCTGTAATAGCCCCAGCAAATTACTTGCTTGCCCCTGGTAGGTAGACAGGCCTTCCCAAACCAATTCTCTTATAGCCCAAGCCAATTCTCGAATAGCCCCTGCACATTACTTGCTTGCCCCTGGTAGGTAGACAGGCTTTCCCAAGACTATTCTGTAATAGTCCCAGCAAATTACTTGCTTGCCCCTGGTAGGTACACAGGCTTTCCCAAGCCTATTCTGTAATAGTCCCAGCAAATAACTTGCTTGCCCGTGGTAGGTAGACAGGCCTTCCCAAGCCAATTCTCTAATAGCCCATGCACATTACTTGCTTGCCCCTGGTAGGTAGACAGGCTTTCCCAAGCCTATTCTGTAATAGTCCCAGCAAATTACTTGCTTGCCCCTGGTAGGTAGATAGGCTTTCCCAAGCCTATTATCTCATCGCTTCAGCCCATGACTTATTTCTCCCTGGTAGGTAGACAGGCCTTCCCAAGCCTATTCTGTAATAGTCCCAGCAAATTACTTGCTTGCCCCTGGTAAGTAGACAGGCCTTCCCAAACCAATTCTCTTATAGCCCAAGCCAATTCTCGAATAGCCCCAGCACATTACTTGCTTGCCCCTGGTAGGTAGACAGGCCTTCCCAAGCCTATTCTGTAATAGCCCCAGCAAATTACTTGCTTGCCCCTGGTAGGTAGACAGGCCTTCTCAAGCCAATTCTCTAATAGCCCCTGCACATTACTTGCTTGCCCCTGGTAGGTAGACAGGCTTTCCCAAGCCTATTCTGTAATAGTCCCAGCAAATTACTTGCTTGCCCCTGGTAGGTAGACAGGCTTTCCCAAGCCTATTCTGTAATAGTCCAAGCAAATTACTTGCTTGCCCCTGGTAGGTAGACAGGCCTTCCCAAACCAATTCTCTTATAGCACAAGCCAATTATCGAATAGCCCCAGCACATTACTTGCTTGCCCCTGGTAGGTAGACAGGCTTTCCCAAGCCTTTTCTCTCATAGCCCCTGCAAATTACTTGCTTTTTCCCTGGTAAGTAGACAGGCCTTCCCAAACCAATTCTCTTATAGCCCAAGCCTATTCTGTAATAGCCCCAGCAAATTACTTGCTTGCCCCTGGTAGGTAGAAAGGCCTTCCCAAGCCAATTCTCTAATAGCCCGTGCACATTACTTGCTTGCGCCAGGGAGGTAGAAAGGCTTTCCCAAGCCAATTCTCTAATAGCCCGTGCACATTACTTGCTTGTCCCTGGTAGGTAGACAGGCTTTCCCAAGCCTATTCTGTAATAGTCCCAGCAAATTACTTGCTTGCCCCTGGTAGGTAGATAGGCCTTCCCAAGCCTATCTGTCATCGCATCAGCACATGACTTATTTCTCCCTGGTAGGTAGACAGGCCTTCCCAAGCCTATTCTGTAATAGTCCCAGCAAATTACTTGCTTGTCCCTGGTAGGTAGACTGGCCTTCCCAAACCTATTCTGTAATAGCCCCAGCAAATTACTTGCTTGCCCCTGGTAGGTAGACAGGCCTTCCCAAACCAATTCTCTTATAGCACAAGCCAATTCTCGAATAGCCCCAGCACATTACTTGCTTGCCCCTGGTAGGTAAACAGGCCTTCCCAAGCCAATTCTGTAATAGCCCCAGCAAATTACTTGCTTGCCCCTGGTATGTAGACAGGCCTTCCCAAACCAATTCTCTTACAGCCCAAAACAATTCTCTAATAGCCCCTGCACATTACTTGCTTGTCCCTGGTAGGTAGACAGGCCTTCCCAAGCCTTTTCTCTCAAAGCCCCGGCAAATTACTTGCTTGCCCCTGTTAGGTCGATAGGCCTCCCCAAGCCTATTCTCTCATCGCCTCAGCCCATGACTTATTTCTCCCTGTTAGGTAGACAGGCCTTCCCAAGCCTATTCTGTAATAGTCCCAGCAAATTACTTGCTTGTACCTGGTAAGTAGAAAGGCCTTCCCAAGCCTATTCTGTAATAGCCCCAGCAAATAACTTGCTTGCCCGTGGTAGGTAGACAGGCCTTCCCAAGCCAATTCTCTAATAGCCCATGCACATTACTTGCTTGCCCCTGGTAGGTAGACAGGCTTTCCCAAGCCTATTCTGTAATAGTCCCAGCAAATTACTTGCTTGCCCCTGGTAGGTAGACAGGCCTTCCCAAGCCAATTCTCTAATAGCCCCAGCAAATTACTTGCTTGCCCCTGGTAGGTAGACAGGCCTTCCCAAGCCAATTCTCTAATAGCCCGTGCACATTACTTGCTTGCTCCAGGTAGGTAGACAGGCCTTCCCAAGCCAATTCTCTGATAGCCCGTGCACATTACTTGCTTGCCCCTGGTAGGTAGACTGGCCTTCCCAAACCTATTCTGTAATAGCCCCAGCAAATTACTTGCTTGCCCCTGGTTGGTAGACAGGCCTTCCCAAACCAATTCTCTTATAGCCCAAGCCAATTCTCGAATAGCCCCTGCACATTACTTGCTTGCCCCTGGTAGGTAGACAGGCTTTCCCAAGACTATTCTGTAATAGTCCCAGCAAATTACTTGCTTGCCCCTGGTAGGTACACAGGCTTTCCCAAGCCTATTCTGTAATAGTCCCAGCAAATTACTTGCTTGCCCCTGGTAGGTAGACAGGCTTTCCCAAGCCTATTCTGTAATAGTCCCAGCAAATTACTTGCTTGCCCCTGGTAGGTAGACAGGCCTTCCCAAACCAATTCTCTTATAGCCCAAGCCAATTCTCTAATAGCCCCTGCACATTACTTGCTTGCCCCTGGTAGGTAGACAGGCCTTCCCAAGCCAATTCTCTAATAGTCCATGCACATTACTTGCTTGCCCCTGGTAGGTAGACAGGCTTTCCCAAGCCTATTCTGTAATAGCCCCAGCAAATTACTTGCTTGCCCCTGGTATGTAGACAGGCCTTCCCAAACCAATTCTCATACAGCCCAAAACAATTCTCTAATAGCCCCTGCACATTACTTGCTTGTCCCTGGTAGGTAGACAGGCCTTCCCAAGCCTTTTCTCTCAAAGCCCCGGCAAATTACGTGCTTGCCCCTGTTAGGTCTATAGGCCTCCCCAAGCCTATTCTCTCATCGCCTCAGCCCATGACTTATTTCTCCCTGTTAGGTAGACAGGCCTTCCCAAGCCTATTCTGTAATAGTCCCAGCAAATTACTTGCTTGTACCTGGTAGGTAGACTGGCCTTCCCAAGCCTATTCTCTCATCGCCTCAGCACATGACTTATTTCTCCCTGGTAGGTAGACAGGCCTTCCCAAGCCTATTCTGTAATAGTCCCAGCAAATTATTTGCTTGCCCCTGGTAGGTAGACTGGCCTTCCCAAACCTATTCTGTAATAGCCCCAGCAAATTACTTGCTTGCCCCTGGTAGGTAGACAGGCCTTCCCAAACCAATTCTCTTATAGCCCAAGCCAATTCTCGAATAGCCCCTGCACATTACTTGCTTGCCCCTGGTAGGTAGACAGGCTTTCCCAAGACTATTCTGTAATAGTCCCAGCAAATTACTTGCTTGCCCCTGGTAGGTACACAGGCTTTCCCAAGCCTATTCTGTAATAGTCCCAGCAAATTACTTGCTTGCCCCTGGTAGGTAGACAGGCTTTCCCAAGCCTATTCTGTAATAGTCCCAGCAAATTACTTGCTTGCCCCTGGTAGGTAGACAGGCCTTCCCAAACCAATTCTCTTATAGCCCAAGCCAATTCTCTAATAGCCCCTGCACATTACTTGCTTGCCCCTGGTAGGTAGACAGGCCTTCCCAAGCCAATTCTCTAATAGTCCATGCACATTACTTGCTTGCCCCTGGTAGGTAGACAGGCTTTCCCAAGCCTATTCTGTAATAGTCCCAGCAAATTACTTGCTTGTCCCTGGTAGGTAGACAGGCCTTCCCAAGCCTATTCTGTAATAGCCCCAGCAAATTACTTGCTTGCCCCTGGTAGGTAGACAGGCCTTCCCAAGCCAATTCTCTAATAGCCCGTGCACATTACTTGCTTGCTCCAGGTAGGTAGACAGGCTTTCCCAAGCCAATTCTCTAATAGCCCGTGCACATTACTTGCTTGCCCCTGGTAGGTAGACAGGCTTTCCCAAGCCAATTCTCTAATAGCCCGTGCACATTACTTGCTTGCCCCTGGTAGGTAGAAAGGCCTTCCCAAGCCAATTCTCTAATAGCCCCTGCACATTACTTGCTTGCCCCTGGTAGGTAGACAGGCTTTCCCAAGACTATTCTGTAATCGTCCCAGCAAATTACTTGCTTGCCCCTGGTAGGTAGACAGGCTTTCCCAAGCCAATTCTGTAATAGTCCCAGCAAATTACTTGCTTGCCCCTGGTAGGTAGACAGGCCTTCCCAAACCAATTCTCTTATAGCCCAAGCCAATTCTCGAATAGCCCCAGCACATTACTTGCTTGCCCCTGGTAGGTAGACAGGTCTTCCCAAACCAATTCTCTTATAGCCCAAGCCAATTATCGAATAGCCCCAGCACATTACTTGCTTGCCCCTGGTAGGTAGACAGGCTTTCCCAAGCCTTTTCTCTCATAGCCCCTGCAAATTACTTGCTTTTTCCCTGGTAAGTAGACAGGCCTTCCCAAACCTATTCTGTGATAGCCCCAGCAAATTACTTGCTTGCCAATGGTAGGTAGACAGGCCTTCCCAAGCCTATTCTGTAATAGCCCCAGCAAATTACTTGCTTGCCCCTGGTAGGTAGACAGGCCTTCTCAAGCCAATTCTCTAATAGCCCCTGCACATTACTTGCTTGCCCCTGGTAGGTAGACAGGCTTTCCCAAGCCTATTCTGTAATAGTCCCAGCAAATTACTTGCTTGCCCCTGGTAGGTAGACAGGCTTTCCCAAACCAATTCTCTTATAGCACAAGCCAATTATCGAATAGCCCCAGCACATTACTTGCTTGCCCCTGGTAGGTAGAAAGGCTTTCCCAAGCCAATTCTCTAATAGCCCGTGCACATTACTTGCTTGTCCCTGGTAGGTAGACAGGCTTTCCCAAGCCTATTCTGTAATAGTCCCAGCAAATTACTTGCTTGCCCCTGGTAGGTAGATAGGCCTTCCCAAGCCTATTCTGTCATCGCCTCAGCACATGACTTATTTCTCCCTGGTAGGTAGACAGGCCTTCCCAAGCCTATTCTGTAATAGTCCCAGCAAATTACTTGCTTGTCCCTGGTAGGTAGACTGGCCTTCCCAAACCTATTCTGTAATAGCCCCAGCAAATTACTTGCTTGCCCCTGGTAGGTAGACAGGCCTTCCCAAACCAATTCTCTTATAGCCCAAGCCAATTCTCTAATAGCCCCTGCACATTACTTGCTTGCCCCTGGTAGGTAGACAGGCCTTCCCAAGCCAATTCTCTAATAGTCCGTGCACATTACTTGCTTGCCCCTGGTAGGTAGACAGGCTTTCCCAAGCCTATTCTGTAATAGTCCCAGCAAATTACTTGCTTGCCCCTGGTAGGTAGATAGGCCTTCCCAAGCCTATTCTCTCATCGCTTCAGCCCATGACTTATTTCTCCCTGGTAGGTAGACAGGCCTTCCCAAGCCTATTCTGTAATAGTCCCAGCAAATTACATGCTTGTCCCTGGTAGGTAGACTGGCCTTCCCAAGCCTATTCCGTAATAGCCCCAGCAAATTACTTGCTTGCCCCTGGTAGGTAGACAGGTCTTCCCAAACCAATTCTCTTATAGCCCAAGCCAATTCTAGAATAGCCCCAGCACATTACTTGCTTGCGCCTGGTAGGTAGACAGGCTTTTCCAAACCAATTCTCTTATAGCCCAAGCCAATTCTCGAATAGCCCCAGCACATTACTTGCTTGCCCCTCGTAGGTAGACAGGCCTTCCCAAGCCAATTCTCTAATAGCCCCTGCACATTACTTGCTTGCCCCTGGTAGGTAGACAGGCTTTCCCAAGCCTATTCTGTAATAGTCCCAGCAAATTACTTGCTTGCCCCTGGTAGGTAGATAAGCCTTCCCAAGCCTATTCTCTCATCGCTTAAGCCCATGACTTATTTCTCCCTGGTAGGTAGACAGGCCTTCCCAAGCCTATTCTGTAATAGCCCCAGCAAATTACTTGCTTGCCTCTGGTAGGTAGACAGGCCTTTCCAAACCAATTCTCTTATAGTCCAAGCCAATTCTCTAATAGCCCCTGCACATTAATTGCTTGCCCCTGGTAGGTAGACAGGCCTTCCCAAGCCAATTCTCTAATAGCCCCTGCACATTAATTGCTTGCCCCTGGTAGGTAGACAGGCCTTCCCAAGCCAATTCTCTAATAGCCCGTGCACATTACTTGCTTGCCCCTGGTAGGTAGACAGGCTTTCCCAAGCCTATTCTGTAATAGTCCCAGCAAATTACTTGCTTGCCCCTGGTAGGTAGACAGGCTTTCCCAAGCCTATTCTGTAATAGTCCCAGCAAATTACTTGCTTGCCCCTGGGAGGTAGATAGGCCTTCCCAAGCCTATTCTCTCATCGCTTCAGCCCATGACTTATTTCTCCCTGGTAGGTAGACAGGTCTTCCCAAGCCTATTCTGTAATAGTCCCAGCAAATTACTTGCTTGCCCCTGGTAGGTAGATAGGCCTTCCCAAGCCTATTCTCTCATCGCTTCAGCCCATGACTTATTTCTCCCTGGTAGGTAGACAGGCATTCCCAAGCCTATTCTGTAATAGCCCCAGCAAATTGCTTGCTTGCCTCTGGTAGGTAGAAAGGCCTTTCCAAACCTATTCTCTTATAGTCCAAGCCAATTCTCTAATAGCCCCAGCACATTACTTACTTGCCCCTGGTAGGTAGACAGGCCTTCCCAAGCCTATTCTGTAATAGCCCCAGCAAATTACTTGCTTGCCCCTTGTAGGTAGACAGGCCTTCCCAAACCAATTCTCTTATAGCCCAAGCCAATTCTCTAATAGCCGGTGCACATTACTTGCTTGCCCCTGGTAGGTAGACAGGCTTTCCCAAGCCTATTCTGTAATAGTCCCAGAAAATTACTTTCTTGCCCCTGGTAGGTAGATAGGTCTTCCCAAACCAATTCTCTTATAGCCCAAGCCAATTCTAGAATAGCCCCAGCACATTACTTACTTGCCCCTGGTAGGTAGACAGGCCTTCCCAAGCCTATTCTGTAATAGCCCCAGCAAATTACTTGCTTGCCCCTGGTAGGTAGACAGGCCTTCCCAAACCAATTCTCTTATAGCCCAACCCAATTCTCTAATAGCCCCTGCACATTACTTGCTTGCCCCTGGTAGGTAGACAGGCCTTCCCAAGCCAATTCTCTAATAGCCCGTGCACATTACTTGCTTGCCCCTGGTAGGTAGACAGGCTTTCCCAAGCCTATTCTGTAATAGTCCCAGCAAATTACTTGCTTGCCCCTGGTAGGTAGACAGGCCTTCCCAAGCCTATTCTGTAATAGTCCCAGCAAATTACATGCTTGTCCCTGGTAGGTAGACTGGCCTTCCCAAGCCTATTCCGTAATAGCCCCAGCAAATTACTTGCTTGCCCCTGGTAGGTAGACAGGTCTTCCCAAACCAATTCTCTTATAGCCCAAGCCAATTCTAGAATAGCCCCAGCACATTACTTGCTTGCGCCTGGTAGGTAGACAGGCCTTTCCAAACCAATTCTCTTATAGCCCAAGCCAATTCTCGAATAGCCCCAGCACATTACTTGCTTGCCCCTGGTAGGTAGACAGGCCTTCCCAAGCCAATTCTCTAATAGCCCCTGCACATTACTTGCTTGCCCCTGGTAGGTAGACAGGCTTTCCCAAGCCTATTCTGTAATAGTCCCAGCAAATTACTTGCTTGCCCCTGGTAGGTAGATAAGCCTTCCCAAGCCTATTCTCTCATCGCTTCAGCCCATGACTTATTTCTCCCTGGTAGGTAGACAGGCCTTCCCAAGCCTGTTCTGTAATAGCCCCAGCAAATTACTTGCTTGCCTCTGGTAGGTAGACAGGCCTTTCCAAACCAATTCTCTTATAGTCCAAGCCAATTCTCTAATAGCCCCTGCACATTAATTGCTTGCCCCTGGTAGGTAGACAGGCCTTCCCAAGCCAATTCTCTAATAGCCCCTGCACATTAATTGCTTGCCCCTGGTAGGTAGACAGGCCTTCCCAAGCCAATTCTCTAATAGCCCCTGCACATTAATTGCTTGTCCCTGGTAGGTAGACAGGCTTTCCCAAGCCTATTCTGTAATAGCCCCAGCAAATTACTTGCTTGCCCCTGGTAGGTAGACAGGCCTTCCCAAACCAATTCTCTTATAGCCCAACCCAATTCTCTAATAGCCCCTGCACATTACTTGCTTGCCCCTGGTAGGTAGACAGGCCTTCCCAAGCCAATTCTCTAATAGCCCGTGCACATTACTTGCTTGCCCCTGGTAGGTAGATAGGTCTTCCCAAACCAATTCTCTTATAGCCCAAGCCAATTCTAGAATAGCCCCAGCACATTACTTACTTGCCCCTGGTAGGTAGACAGGCCTTCCCAAGCCTATTCTGTAATAGCCCCAGCAAATTACTTGCTTGCCCCTGGTAGGTAGACAGGCCTTCCCAAACCAATTCTCTTATAGCCCAAGCCAATTCTCTAATAGCCCCTGCACATTACTTGCTTGCCCCTGGTAGGTAGACAGGCCTTCCCAAGCCAATTCTCTAATAGCCCGTGCACATTACTTGCTTGCCCCTGGTAGGTAGACAGGCTTTCCCAAGCCTATTCTGTAATAGTCCCAGCAAATTACTTGCTTGCCCCTGGTAGGTAGATAGGCCTTCCCAAGCCTATTCTCTCATCGCTTCAGCCCATGACTTATTTCTCCCTGGTAGGTAGACAGGCCTTCCCAAGCCTATTCTGTAATAGTCCCAGCAAATTACATGCTTGTCCCTGGTAGGTAGACTGGCCTTCCCAAGCCTATTCCGTAATAGCCCCAGCAAATTACTTGCTTGCCCCTGGTAGGTAGACAGGTCTTCCCAAACCAATTCTCTTATAGCCCAAGCCAATTCTAGAATAGCCCCAGCACATTACTTGCTTGCGCCTGGTAGGTAGACAAGCCTTTCCAAACCAATTCTCTTATAGCCCAAGCCAATTCTCGAATAGCCCCAGCACATTACTTGCTTGCCCCTGGTAGGTAGACAGGCCTTCCCAAGCCAATTCTCTAATAGCCCCTGCACATTACTTGCTTGCCCCTGGTTGGTAGACAGGCTTTCCCAAGCCTATTTTGTAATAGTCCCAGCAAATTACTTGCTTGCCCCTGGTAGGTAGATAAGCCTTCCCAAGCCTATTCTCTCATCGCTTCAGCCCATGACTTATTTCTCCCTGGTAGGTAGACAGGCCTTCCCAAGCCTATTCTCTTATAGCACAAGCTAATTCTCGAATAGCCCCAGCACATTACTTACTTGCCCCTGGTAGGTAGACAGGCCTTCCCAAGCCTATTCTGTAATAGCCCCAGCAAATTACTTGCTTGCCTCTGGTAGGTAGACAGGCCTTTCCAAACCAATTCTCTTATAGTCCAAGCCAATTCTCTAATAGCCCCTGCACATTAATTGCTTGCCCCTGGTAGGTAGACAGGCCTTCCCAAGCCAATTCTCTAATAGCCCCTGCACATTAATTGCTTGCCCCTGGTAGGTAGACAGGCCTTCCCAAGCCAATTCTCTAATAGCCCGTGCACATTACTTGCTTGCCCCTGGTAGGTAGACAGGCTTTCCCAAGCCTATTCTGTAATAGTCCCAGCAAATTACTTGCTTGCCCCTGGTAGGTAGACAGGCTTTCCCAAGCCTATTCTGTAATAGTCCCAGCAAATTACTTGCTTGCCCCTGGGAGGTAGATAGGCCTTCCCAAGCCTATTCTCTCATCGCTTCAGCCCATGACTTATTTCTCCCTGGTAGGTAGACAGGTCTTCCCAAGCCTATTCTGTAATAGTCCCAGCAAATTACTTGCTTGCCCCTGGTAGGTAGATAGGCCTTCCCAAGCCTATTCTCTCATCGCTTCAGCCCATGACTTATTTCTCCCTGGTAGGTAGACAGGCATTCCCAAGCCTATTCTGTAATAGCCCCAGCAAATTGCTTGCTTGCCTCTGGTAGGTAGAAAGGCCTTTCCAAACCTATTCTCTTATAGTCCAAGCCAATTCTCTAATAGCCCCAGCACATTACTTACTTGCCCCTGGTAGGTAGACAGGCCTTCCCAAGCCTATTCTGTAATAGCCCCAGCAAATTACTTGCTTGCCCCTTGTAGGTAGACAGGCCTTCCCAAACCAATTCTCTTATAGCCCAAGCCAATTCTCTAATAGCCGGTGCACATTACTTGCTTGCCCCTGGTAGGTAGACAGGCTTTCCCAAGCCTATTCTGTAATAGTCCCAGAAAATTACTTTCTTGCCCCTGGTAGGTAGATAGGTCTTCCCAAACCAATTCTCTTATAGCCCAAGCCAATTCTAGAATAGCCCCAGCACATTACTTACTTGCCCCTGGTAGGTAGACAGGCCTTCCCAAGCCTATTCTGTAATAGCCCCAGCAAATTACTTGCTTGCCCCTGGTAGGTAGACAGGCCTTCCCAAACCAATTCTCTTATAGCCCAACCCAATTCTCTAATAGCCCCTGCACATTACTTGCTTGCCCCTGGTAGGTAGACAGGCCTTCCCAAGCCAATTCTCTAATAGCCCGTGCACATTACTTGCTTGCCCCTGGTAGGTAGACAGGCTTTCCCAAGCCTATTCTGTAATAGTCCCAGCAAATTACTTGCTTGCCCCTGGTAGGTAGATAGGCCTTCCCAAGCCTATTCTCTCATCGCTTCAGCCCATGACTTATTTCTCCCTGGTAGGTAGACAGGCCTTCCCAAGCCTATTCTGTATTAGTCCCAGCAAATTACTTGCTTGTCCCTGGTAGGTAGACAGGCTTTCCCAAGCCTATTCTGTAATAGCCCAAGCAAATTACTTGCTTGCCCCTGGTAGGTAGACAGGCCTTCCCAAACCAATTCTCTTATAGCCCAACCCAATTCTCTAATAGCCCCTGCACATTACTTGCTTGCCCCTGGTAGGTAGACAGGCCTTCCCAAGCCAATTCTCTAATAGCCCCTGCACATTACTTGCTTGCCCCTGGTAGGTAGACAGGCTTTCCCAAGCCTATTCTGTAATAGTCCCAGCAAATTACTTGTTTGCCCCTGGTAGGTAGATAAGCCTTCCCAAGCCTATTCTCTCATCGCTTCAGCCCATGACTTATTTCTCCCTGGTAGGTAGACAGGCCTTCCCAAGCCTATTCTCTTATAGCTCAAGCTAATTCTCGAATAGCCCCAGCAAATTACTTACTTGCTCCTGGTAGGTAGACAGGCCTTCCCAAGCCTATTCTGTAATAGCCCCAGCAAATTACTTGCTTGCCCCTGGTAGGTAGACAGGCCTTCCCAAACCAATTCTCTTATAGCCCAAGCCAATTCTCTAATAGCCGGTGCACATTACTTGCTTGCCCCTGGTAGGTAGACAGGCTTTCCCAAGCCTATTCTGTAATAGTCCCAGAAAATTACTTTCTTGCCCCTGGTAGGTAGATAGGTCTTCCCAAACCAATTCTCTTATAGCCCAAGCCAATTCTAGAATAGCCCCAGCACATTACTTACTTGCCCCTGGTAGGTAGACAGGCCTTCCCAAGCCTATTCTGTAATAGCCCCAGCAAATTTCTTGCTTGCGCCTGGTAGGTAGACAGGCCTTCCCAAGCCTATTCTCTCATCGCCTCAGCCCATGACTTATTTCTCCCTGGTAGGTAGACAGGCTTTCCCAAGCCTATTCTGTAATAGTCCCAGCAAATTACTTGCTTGCCCCTGGTAGGTAGATAGGCCTTCCCAAGCCTATTCTCTCATCGCTTCAGCCCATGACTTATTTCTCCCTGGTAGGTAGACAGGCCTTCCCAAGCCTATTCTGTAATAGTCCCAGCAAATTACATGCTTGTCCCTGGTAGGTAGACTGGCCTTCCCAAGCCTATTCCGTAATAGCCCCAGCAAATTACTTGCTTGCCCCTGGTAGGTAGACAGGTCTTCCCAAACCAATTCTCTTATAGCCCAAGCCAATTCTAGAATAGCCCCAGCACATTACTTGCTTGCGCCTGGTAGGTAGACAGGCCTTTCCAAACCAATTCTCTTATAGCCCAAGCCAATTCTCGAATAGCCCCAGCACATTACTTGCTTGCCCCTGGTAGGTAGACAGGCCTTCCCAAGCCAATTCTCTAATAGCCCCTGCACATTACTTGCTTGCCCCTGGTAGGTAGACAGGCTTTCCCAAGCCTATTCTGTAATAGTCCCAGCAAATTACTTGCTTGCCCCTGGTAGGTAGATAAGCCTTCCCAAGCCTATTCTCTCATCGCTTCAGCCCATGACTTATTTCTCCCTGGTAGGTAGACAGGCCTTCCCAAGCCTGTTCTGTAATAGCCCCAGCAAATTACTTGCTTGCCTCTGGTAGGTAGACAGGCCTTTCCAAACCAATTCTCTTATAGTCCAAGCCAATTCTCTAATAGCCCCTGCACATTAATTGCTTGCCCCTGGTAGGTAGACAGGCCTTCCCAAGCCAATTCTCTAATAGCCCCTGCACATTAATTGCTTGCCCCTGGTAGGTAGACAGGCCTTCCCAAGCCAATTCTCTAATAGCCCCTGCACATTAATTGCTTGTCCCTGGTAGGTAGACAGGCTTTCCCAAGCCTATTCTGTAATAGCCCCAGCAAATTACTTGCTTGCCCCTGGTAGGTAGACAGGCCTTCCCAAACCAATTCTCTTATAGCCCAACCCAATTCTCTAATAGCCCCTGCACATTACTTGCTTGCCCCTGGTAGGTAGACAGGCCTTCCCAAGCCAATTCTCTAATAGCCCGTGCACATTACTTGCTTGCCCCTGGTAGGTAGATAGGTCTTCCCAAACCAATTCTCTTATAGCCCAAGCCAATTCTAGAATAGCCCCAGCACATTACTTACTTGCCCCTGGTAGGTAGACAGGCCTTCCCAAGCCTATTCTGTAATAGCCCCAGCAAATTACTTGCTTGCCCCTGGTAGGTAGACAGGCCTTCCCAAACCAATTCTCTTATAGCCCAAGCCAATTCTCTAATAGCCCCTGCACATTACTTGCTTGCCCCTGGTAGGTAGACAGGCCTTCCCAAGCCAATTCTCTAATAGCCCGTGCACATTACTTGCTTGCCCCTGGTAGGTAGACAGGCTTTCCCAAGCCTATTCTGTAATAGTCCCAGCAAATTACTTGCTTGCCCCTGGTAGGTAGATAGGCCTTCCCAAGCCTATTCTCTCATCGCTTCAGCCCATGACTTATTTCTCCCTGGTAGGTAGACAGGCCTTCCCAAGCCTATTCTGTAATAGTCCCAGCAAATTACATGCTTGTCCCTGGTAGGTAGACTGGCCTTCCCAAGCCTATTCCGTAATAGCCCCAGCAAATTACTTGCTTGCCCCTGGTAGGTAGACAGGTCTTCCCAAACCAATTCTCTTATAGCCCAAGCCAATTCTAGAATAGCCCCAGCACATTACTTGCTTGCGCCTGGTAGGTAGACAAGCCTTTCCAAACCAATTCTCTTATAGCCCAAGCCAATTCTCGAATAGCCCCAGCACATTACTTGCTTGCCCCTGGTAGGTAGACAGGCCTTCCCAAGCCAATTCTCTAATAGCCCCTGCACATTACTTGCTTGCCCCTGGTAGGTAGACAGGCTTTCCCAAGCCTATTTTGTAATAGTCCCAGCAAATTACTTGCTTGCCCCTGGTAGGTAGATAAGCCTTCCCAAGCCTATTCTCTCATCGCTTCAGCCCATGACTTATTTCTCCCTGGTAGGTAGACAGGCCTTCCCAAGCCTATTCTCTTATAGCACAAGCTAATTCTCGAATAGCCCCAGCACATTACTTACTTGCCCCTGGTAGGTAGACAGGCCTTCCCAAGCCTATTCTGTAATAGCCCCAGCAAATTACTTGCTTGCCCCTGGTAGGTAGACAGGCCTTCCCAAACCAATTCTCTTATAGCCCAAGCCAATTCTCTAATAGCCGGTGCACATTACTTGCTTGCCCCTGGTAGGTAGACAGGCTTTCCCAAGCCTATTCTGTAATAGTCCCAGAAAATTACTTTCTTGCCCCTGGTAGGTAGATAGGTCTTCCCAAACCAATTCTCTTATAGCCCAAGCCAATTCTAGAATAGCCCCAGCACATTACTTACTTGCCCCTGGTAGGTAGACAGGCCTTCCCAAGCCTATTCTGTAATAGCCCCAGCAAATTACTTGCTTGCCCCTGGTAGGTAGACAGGCCTTCCAAACCAATTCTCTTATAGCCCAAGCCAATTCTCTAATAGCCCCTGCACATTACTTGCTTGCCCCTGGTAGGTAGACAGGCCTTCCCAAGCCAATTCTCTAATAGTCCGTGCACATTACTTGCTTGCCCCTGGTAGGTAGACAGGCTTTCCCAAGCCTATTCTGTAATAGTCCCAGCAAATTACTTGCTTGCCCCTGGTAGGTAGATAGGCCTTCCCAAGCCTATTCTCTCATCGCTTCAGCCCATGACTTATTTCTCCCTGGTAGGTAGACAGGCCTTCCCAAGCCTATTCTGTAATAGTCCCAGCAAATTACATGCTTGTCCCTGGTAGGTAGACTGGCCTTCCCAAGCCTATTCCGTAATAGCCCCAGCAAATTACTTGCTTGCCCCTGGTAGGTAGACAGGTCTTCCCAAACCAATTCTCTTATAGCCCAAGCCAATTCTAGAATAGCCCCAGCACATTACTTGCTTGCGCCTGGTAGGTAGACAGGCCTTTCCAAACCAATTCTCTTATAGCCCAAGCCAATTCTCGAATAGCCCCAGCACATTACTTGCTTGCCCCTAGTAGGTAGACAGGCCTTCCCAAGCCAATTCTCTAATAGCCCCTGCACATTACTTGCTTGCCCCTGGTAGGTAGACAGGCTTTCCCAAGCCTATTCTGTAATAGTCCCAGCAAATTACTTGCTTGCCCCTGGTAGGTAGATAAGCCTTCCCAAGCCTATTCTCTCATCGCTTAAGCCCATGACTTATTTCTCCCTGGTAGGTAGACAGGCCTTCCCAAGCCTATTCTGTAATAGCTCCAGCAAATTACTTGCTTGCCTCTGGTAGGTAGACAGGCCTTTCCAAACCAATTCTCTTATAGTCCAAGCCAATTCTCTAATAGCCCCTGCACATTAATTGCTTGCCCCTGGTAGGTAGACAGGCCTTCCCAAGCCAATTCTCTAATAGCCCCTGCACATTAATTGCTTGCCCCTGGTAGGTAGACAGGCCTTCCCAAGCTAATTCTCTAATAGCCCGTGCACATTACTTGCTTGCCCCTGGTAGGTAGACAGGCTTTCCCAAGCCTATTCTGTAATAGTCCCAGCAAATTACTTGCTTGCCCCTGGTAGGTAGACAGGCTTTCCCAAGCCTATTCTGTAATAGTCCCAGCAAATTACTTGCTTGCCCCTGGGAGGTAGATAGGCCTTCCCAAGCCTATTCTCTCATCGCTTCAGCCCATGACTTATTTCTCCCTGGTAGGTAGACAGGTCTTCCCAAGCCTATTCTGTAATAGTCCCAGCAAATTACTTGCTTGCCCCTGGTAGGTAGATAGGCCTTCCCAAGCCTATTCTCTCATCGCTTCAGCCCATGACTTATTTCTCCCTGGTAGGTAGACAGGCCTTCCCAAGCCTATTCTGTAATAGTCCCAGCAAATTACATGCTTGTCCCTGGTAGGTAGACTGGCCTTCCCAAGCCTATTCCGTAATAGCCCCAGCAAATTACTTGCTTGCCCCTGGTAGGTAGACAGGTCTTCCCAAACCAATTCTCTTATAGCCCAAGCCAATTCTAGAATAGCCCCAGCACATTACTTGCTTGCGCCTGGTAGGTAGACAGGCCTTTCCAAACCAATTCTCTTATAGCCCAAGCCAATTCTCGAATAGCCCCAGCACATTACTTGCTTGCCCCTGGTAGGTAGACAGGCCTTCCCAAGCCAATTCTCTAATAGCCCCTGCACATTACTTGCTTGCCCCTGGTAGGTAGACAGGCTTTCCCAAGCCTATTCTGTAATAGTCCCAGCAAATTACTTGCTTGCCCCTGGTAGGTAGATAAGCCTTCCCAAGCCTATTCTCTCATCGCTTCAGCCCATGACTTATTTCTCCCTGGTAGGTAGACAGGCCTTCCCAAGCCTGTTCTGTAATAGCCCCAGCAAATTACTTGCTTGCCTCTGGTAGGTAGACAGGCCTTTCCAAACCAATTCTCTTATAGTCCAAGCCAATTCTCTAATAGCCCCTGCACATTAATTGCTTGCCCCTGGTAGGTAGACAGGCCTTCCCAAGCCAATTCTCTAATAGCCCCTGCACATTAATTGCTTGCCCCTGGTAGGTAGACAGGCCTTCCCAAGCCAATTCTCTAATAGCCCCTGCACATTAATTGCTTGTCCCTGGTAGGTAGACAGGCTTTCCCAAGCCTATTCTGTAATAGCCCCAGCAAATTACTTGCTTGCCCCTGGTAGGTAGACAGGCCTTCCCAAACCAATTCTCTTATAGCCCAACCCAATTCTCTAATAGCCCCTGCACATTACTTGCTTGCCCCTGGTAGGTAGACAGGCCTTCCCAAGCCAATTCTCTAATAGCCCGTGCACATTACTTGCTTGCCCCTGGTAGGTAGATAGGTCTTCCCAAACCAATTCTCTTATAGCCCAAGCCAATTCTAGAATAGCCCCAGCACATTACTTACTTGCCCCTGGTAGGTAGACAGGCCTTCCCAAGCCTATTCTGTAATAGCCCCAGCAAATTACTTGCTTGCCCCTGGTAGGTAGACAGGCCTTCCCAAACCAATTCTCTTATAGCCCAAGCCAATTCTCTAATAGCCCCTGCACATTACTTGCTTGCCCCTGGTAGGTAGACAGGCCTTCCCAAGCCAATTCTCTAATAGCCCGTGCACATTACTTGCTTGCCCCTGGTAGGTAGACAGGCTTTCCCAAGCCTATTCTGTAATAGTCCCAGCAAATTACTTGCTTGCCCCTGGTAGGTAGATAGGCCTTCCCAAGCCTATTCTCTCATCGCTTCAGCCCATGACTTATTTCTCCCTGGTAGGTAGACAGGCCTTCCCAAGCCTATTCTGTAATAGTCCCAGCAAATTACATGCTTGTCCCTGGTAGGTAGACTGGCCTTCCCAAGCCTATTCCGTAATAGCCCCAGCAAATTACTTGCTTGCCCCTGGTAGGTAGACAGGTCTTCCCAAACCAATTCTCTTATAGCCCAAGCCAATTCTAGAATAGCCCCAGCACATTACTTGCTTGCGCCTGGTAGGTAGACAAGCCTTTCCAAACCAATTCTCTTATAGCCCAAGCCAATTCTCGAATAGCCCCAGCACATTACTTGCTTGCCCCTGGTAGGTAGACAGGCCTTCCCAAGCCAATTCTCTAATAGCCCCTGCACATTACTTGCTTGCCCCTGGTAGGTAGACAGGCTTTCCCAAGCCTATTTTGTAATAGTCCCAGCAAATTACTTGCTTGCCCCTGGTAGGTAGATAAGCCTTCCCAAGCCTATTCTCTCATCGCTTCAGCCCATGACTTATTTCTCCCTGGTAGGTAGACAGGCCTTCCCAAGCCTATTCTCTTATAGCACAAGCTAATTCTCGAATAGCCCCAGCACATTACTTACTTGCCCCTGGTAGGTAGACAGGCCTTCCCAAGCCTATTCTGTAATAGCCCCAGCAAATTACTTGCTTGCCCCTGGTAGGTAGACAGGCCTTCCCAAACCAATTCTCTTATAGCCCAAGCCAATTCTCTAATAGCCGGTGCACATTACTTGCTTGCCCCTGGTAGGTAGACAGGCTTTCCCAAGCCTATTCTGTAATAGTCCCAGAAAATTACTTTCTTGCCCCTGGTAGGTAGATAGGTCTTCCCAAACCAATTCTCTTATAGCCCAAGCCAATTCTAGAATAGCCCCAGCACATTACTTACTTGCCCCTGGTAGGTAGACAGGCCTTCCCAAGCCTATTCTGTAATAGCCCCAGCAAATTACTTGCTTGCCCCTGGTAGGTAGACAGGCCTTCCAAACCAATTCTCTTATAGCCCAAGCCAATTCTCTAATAGCCCCTGCACATTACTTGCTTGCCCCTGGTAGGTAGACAGGCCTTCCCAAGCCAATTCTCTAATAGTCCGTGCACATTACTTGCTTGCCCCTGGTAGGTAGACAGGCTTTCCCAAGCCTATTCTGTAATAGTCCCAGCAAATTACTTGCTTGCCCCTGGTAGGTAGATAGGCCTTCCCAAGCCTATTCTCTCATCGCTTCAGCCCATGACTTATTTCTCCCTGGTAGGTAGACAGGCCTTCCCAAGCCTATTCTGTAATAGTCCCAGCAAATTACATGCTTGTCCCTGGTAGGTAGACTGGCCTTCCCAAGCCTATTCCGTAATAGCCCCAGCAAATTACTTGCTTGCCCCTGGTAGGTAGACAGGTCTTCCCAAACCAATTCTCTTATAGCCCAAGCCAATTCTAGAATAGCCCCAGCACATTACTTGCTTGCGCCTGGTAGGTAGACAGGCCTTTCCAAACCAATTCTCTTATAGCCCAAGCCAATTCTCGAATAGCCCCAGCACATTACTTGCTTGCCCCTAGTAGGTAGACAGGCCTTCCCAAGCCAATTCTCTAATAGCCCCTGCACATTACTTGCTTGCCCCTGGTAGGTAGACAGGCTTTCCCAAGCCTATTCTGTAATAGTCCCAGCAAATTACTTGCTTGCCCCTGGTAGGTAGATAAGCCTTCCCAAGCCTATTCTCTCATCGCTTAAGCCCATGACTTATTTCTCCCTGGTAGGTAGACAGGCCTTCCCAAGCCTATTCTGTAATAGCTCCAGCAAATTACTTGCTTGCCTCTGGTAGGTAGACAGGCCTTTCCAAACCAATTCTCTTATAGTCCAAGCCAATTCTCTAATAGCCCCTGCACATTAATTGCTTGCCCCTGGTAGGTAGACAGGCCTTCCCAAGCCAATTCTCTAATAGCCCCTGCACATTAATTGCTTGCCCCTGGTAGGTAGACAGGCCTTCCCAAGCCAATTCTCTAATAGCCCGTGCACATTACTTGCTTGCCCCTGGTAGGTAGACAGGCTTTCCCAAGCCTATTCTGTAATAGTCCCAGCAAATTACTTGCTTGCCCCTGGTAGGTAGACAGGCTCTCCCAAGCCTATTCTGTAATAGTCCCAGCAAATTACTTGCTTGCCCCTGGGAGGTAGATAGGCCTTCCCAAGCCTATTCTCTCATCGCTTCAGCCCATGACTTATTTCTCCCTGGTAGGTAGACAGGTCTTCCCAAGCCTATTCTGTAATAGTCCCAGCAAATTACTTGCTTATCCCTGGTAGGTAGACAGGCCTTCCCAAGCCTATTCTCTCATCGCCTCAGCCCATGACTTATTTCTCCCTGGTAGGTAGACAGGCCTTCCCAAGCCTATTCTGTAATAGTCCCAGCAAATTACTTGCTTGTCCCTGGTAGGTAGACTGGCCTTCCCAAGCCTATTCTGTAATAGCCCCAGCAAATTACTTGCTTGCCCCTGGTAGGTAGACAGGCCTTCCCAAACCAATTCTCTTATAGCCCAAGCCTATTCTGTAATAGCCCCAGCAAATTACTTGCTTGCCCCTGGTAGGTAGACAGGCCTTCCCAAACCAATTCTCTTATAGCCCAAGCCAATTCTAGAATAGCCCCAGCACATTACTTGCTTGCCCCTGGTAGGTAGACAGGCCTTCCCAAACCAATTCTCTTATAGCCCAAGCCAATTCTCGAATAGCCCCAGCACATTACTTGCTTGCCCCTGGTAGGTAGACAGGCCTTCCCAAGCCAATTCTCTAATAGCCCCTGCACATTACTTGCTTGCCCCTGGTAGGTAGACAGGCTTTCCCAAGCCTATTCTGTAATAGTCCCAGCAAATTACTTGCTTGCCCCTGGTAGGTAGATAGGCCTTCCCAAGCCTATTCTCTCATCGCTTCAGCCCATGACTTATTTCTCCCTGGTAGGTAGACAGGCATTCCCAAGCCTATTCTGTAATAGCCCCAGCAAATTGCTTGCTTGCCTCTGGTAGGTAGACAGGCCTTTCCAAACCTATTCTCTTATAGTCCAAGCCAATTCTCTAATAGCCCCAGCACATTACTTACTTGCCCCTGGTAGGTAGACAGGCCTTCCCAAGCCTATTCTGTAATAGCCCCAGCAAATTACTTGCTTGCCCCTTGTAGGTAGACAGGTCTTCCCAAACCAATTCTCTTATAGCCCAAGCCAATTCTAGAATAGCCCCAGCACATTACTTACTTGCCCCTGGTAGGTAGACAGGCCTTCCCAAGCCTATTCTGTAATAGCCCCAGCAAATTACTTGCTTGCCCCTGGTAGGTAGACAGGCCTTCCCAAACCAATTCTCTTATAGCCCAACCCAATTCTCTAATAGCCCCTGCACATTACTTGCTTGCCCCTGGTAGGTAGACAGGCCTTCCCAAGCCAATTCTCTAATAGCCCGTGCACATTACTTGCTTGCCCCTGGTAGGTAGACAGGCTTTCCCAAGCCTATTCTGTAATAGTCCCAGCAAATTACTTGCTTGCCCCTGGTAGGTAGATAGGCCTTCCCAAGCCTATTCTCTCATCGCTTCAGCCCATGACTTATTTCTCCCTGGTAGGTAGACAGGCCTTCCCAAGCCTATTCTGTATTAGTCCCAGCAAATTACTTGCTTGTCCCTGGTAGGTAGACAGGCTTTCCCAAGCCTATTCTGTAATAGCCCAAGCAAATTACTTGCTTGCCCCTGGTAGGTAGACAGGCCTTCCCAAACCAATTCTCTTATAGCCCAACCCAATTCTCTAATAGCCCCTGCACATTACTTGCTTGCCCCTGGTAGGTAGACAGGCCTTCCCAAGCCAATTCTCTAATAGCCCCTGCACATTACTTGCTTGCCCCTGGTAGGTAGACAGGCTTTCCCAAGCCTATTCTGTAATAGTCCCAGCAAATTACTTGTTTGCCCCTGGTAGGTAGATAAGCCTTCCCAAGCCTATTCTCTCATCGCTTCAGCCCATGACTTATTTCTCCCTGGTAGGTAGACAGGCCTTCCCAAGCCTATTCTCTTATAGCACAAGCTAATTCTCGAATAGCCCCAGCAAATTACTTACTTGCCCCTGGTAGGTAGACAGGCCTTCCCAAGCCTATTCTGTAATAGCCCCAGCAAATTACTTGCTTGCCCCTGGTAGGTAGACAGGCCTTCCCAAACCAATTCTCTTATAGCCCAAGCCAATTCTCTAATAGCCGGTGCACATTACTTGCTTGCCCCTGGTAGGTAGACAGGCTTTCCCAAGCCTATTCTGTAATAGTCCCAGAAAATTACTTTCTTGCCCCTGGTAGGTAGATAGGTCTTCCCAAACCAATTCTCTTATAGCCCAAGCCAATTCTAGAATAGCCCCAGCACATTACTTACTTGCCCCTGGTAGGTAGACAGGCCTTCCCAAGCCTATTCTGTAATAGCCCCAGCAAATTTCTTGCTTGCCCCTGGTAGGTAGACAGGCCTTCCCAAGCCTATTCTCTCATCGCCTCAGCCCATGACTTATTTCTCCCTGGTAGGTAGACAGGCCTTCCCAAGCCTATTCTGTAATAGTCCCATCAAATTACTTGCTTATCCCTGGTAGGTAGATAGGCCTTCCCAAGCTAATTCTCTCATCGCTTCAGCCCATGACTTATTTCTCCCTGGTAGGTAGACAGGCCTTCCCAAGCCTATTCTGTAATAGTCCCAGCAAATTACTTGCTTGCCCCTGGTAGGTAGATAGGCCTTCCCAAGCCTATTCTCTCATCGCCTCAGCCCATGACTTATTTCTCCCTGGTAGGTAGACAGGCTATCCCAAGCCTATTCTGTAATAGTCCCAGCAAATTACTTGCTTGCCCCTGGTAGGTAGATAGGTCTTCCCAAGCCTATTCTCTCATCGCTTCAGCCCATGACTTATTTCTCCCTGGTAGGTAGACAGGCCTTCCCAAGCCTATTCTGTAATAGTCCCAGCAAATTACATGCTTGTCCCTGGTAGGTAGACTGGCCTTCCCAAGCCTATTCCGTAATAGCCCCAGCAAATTACTTGCTTGCCCCTGGTAGGTAGACAGGTCTTCCCAAACCAATTCTCTTATAGCCCAAGCCGATTCTAGAATAGCCCCAGCACATTACTTGCTTGCGCCTGGTAGGTAGACAGGCCTTTCCAAACCAATTCTCTTATAGCCCAAGCCAATTCTCGAATAGCCCCAGCACATTACTTGCTTGCCCCTGGTAGGTAGACAGGCCTTCCCAAGCCAATTCTCTAATAGCCCCTGCACATTACTTGCTTGCCCCTGGTAGGTAGACAGGCTTTCCCAAGCCTATTCTGTAATAGTCCCAGCAAATTACTTGCTTGCCCCTGGTAGGTAGATAAGCCTTCCCAAGCCTATTCTCTCATCGCTTCAGCCCATGACTTATTTCTCCCTGGTAGGTAGACAGGCCTTCCCAAGCCTGTTCTGTAATAGCCCCAGCAAATTACTTGCTTGCCTCTGGTAGGTAGACAGGCCTTTCCAAACCAATTCTCTTATAGTCCAAGCCAATTCTCTAATAGCCCCTGCACATTAATTGCTTGCCCCTGGTAGGTAGACAGGCCTACCCAAGCCAATTCTCTAATAGCCCCTGCACATTAATTGCTTGCCCCTGGTAGGTAGACAGGCCTTCCCAAGCCAATTCTCTAATAGCCCCTGCACATTAATTGCTTGTCCCTGGTAGGTAGACAGGCTTTCCCAAGCCTATTCTGTAATAGCCCCAGCAAATTACTTGCTTGCCCCTGGTAGGTAGACAGGCCTTCCCAAACCAATTCTCTTATAGCCCAACCCAATTCTCTAATAGCCCCTGCACATTACTTGCTTGCCCCTGGTAGGTAGACAGGCCTTCCCAAGCCAATTCTCTAATAGCCCGTGCACATTACTTGCTTGCCCCTGGTAGGTAGACAGGCTTTCCCAAGCCTATTCTGTAATAGTCCCAGCAAATTACTTGCTTGCCCCTGGTAGGTAGACAGGCTTTCCCAAGCCTATTCTGTAATAGTCCCAGAAAATTACTTTCTTGCCCCTGGTAGGTAGATAGGTCTTCCCAAACCAATTCTCTTATAGCCCAAGCCAATTCTAGAATAGCCCCAGCACATTACTTACTTGCCCCTGGTAGGTAGACAGGCCTTCCCAAGCCTATTCTGTAATAGCCCCAGCAAATTACTTGCTTGCCCCTTGTAGGTAGACAGGCCTTCCCAAACCAATTCTCTTATAGCCCAAGCCAATTCTCTAATAGCCGGTGCACATTACTTGCTTGCCCCTGGTAGGTAGACAGGCTTTCCCAAGCCTATTCTGTAATAGTCCCAGAAAATTACTTTCTTGCCCCTGGTAGGTAGATAGGTCTTCCCAAACCAATTCTCTTATAGCCCAAGCCAATTCTAGAATAGCCCCAGCACATTACTTACTTGCCCCTGGTAGGTAGACAGGCCTTCCCAAGCCTATTCTGTAATAGCCCCAGCAAATTACTTGCTTGCCCCTGGTAGGTAGACAGGCCTTCCAAAACCAATTCTCTTATAGCCCAACCCAATTCTCTAATAGCCCCTGCACATTACTTGCTTGCCCCTGGTAGGTAGACAGGCCTTCCCAAGCCAATTCTCTAATAGCCCGTGCACATTACTTGCTTGCCCCTGGTAGGTAGACAGGCTTTCCCAAGCCTATTCTGTAATAGTCCCAGCAAATTACTTGCTTGCCCCTGGTAGGTAGATAGGCCTTCCCAAGCCTATTCTCTCATCGCTTCAGCCCATGACTTATTTCTCCCTGGTAGGTAGACAGGCCTTCCCAAGCCTATTCTGTATTAGTCCCAGCAAATTACTTGCTTGTCCCTGGTAGGTAGACTGGCCTTCCCAAGCCTATTCCGTAATAGCCCCAGCAAATTACTTGCTTGCCCCTGGTAGGTAGACAGGTCTTCCCAAACCAATTCTCTTATAGCCCAAGCCAATTCTAGAATAGCCCCAGCACATTACTTGCTTGCCCCTGGTAGGTAGACAGGCCTTCCCAAACCAATTCTCTTATAGCCCAAGCCAATTCTCGAATAGCCCCAGCACATTACTTGCTTGCCACTGGTAGGTAGACAGGCCTTCCCAAGCCAATTCTCTAATAGCCCCTGCACATTACTTGCTTGCCCCTGGTAGGTAGTCAGGCTTTCCCAAGCCTATTCTGTAATAGTCCCAGCAAATTACTTGTTTGCCCCTGGTAGGTAGATAAGCCTTCCCAAGCCTATTCTCTCATCGCTTCAGCCCATGACTTATTTCTCCCTGGTAGGTAGACAGGCCTTCCCAAGCCTATTCTGTAATAGCCCCAGCAAATTACTTGCTTGCCTCTGGTAGGTAGACAGGCCTTTACAAACCAATTCTCTTATAGTCCAAGCCAATTCTCTAATAGCCCCTGCAAATTAATTGCTTGCCCCTGGTAGGTAGACAGGCCTTCCCAAGCCAATTCTCTAATAGCCCCTGCACATTAATTGCTTGCCCCTGGTAGGTAGACAGGCCTTCCCAAGCCAATTCTCTAATAGCCCGTGCACATTACTTGCTTGCCCCTGGTAGGTAGACAGGCTTTCCCAAGCCTATTCTGTAATAGTCCCAGCAAATTACTTGCTTGCCCCTGGTAGGTAGACAGGCTTTCCCAAGCCTATTCTGTAATAGTCCCAGCAAATTACTTGCTTGCCCCTGGGAGGTAGATAGGCCTTCCCAAGCCTATTCTCTCATCGCTTCAGCCCATGACTTATTTCTCCCTGGTAGGTAGACAGGACTTCCCAAGCCTATTCTGTAATAGTCCCAGCAAATTACTTGCTTATCCCTGGTAGGTAGACAGGCCTTCCCAAGCCTATTCTCTCATCGCCTCAGCCCATGACTTATTTCTCCCTGGTAGGTAGACAGGCCTTCCCAAGCCTATTCTGTAATAGTCCCAGCAAATTACTTGCTTGTCCCTGGTAGGTAGACTGGCCTTCCCAAGCCTATTCTGTAATAGTCCCATCAAATTACTTGCTTATCCCTGGTAGGTAGATAGGCCTTCCCAAGCCTATTCTCTCATCGCTTCAGCCCATGACTTATTTCTCCCTGGTAGGTAGACAGCCTTCCCAAGCTATTCTGTAATAGTCCCAGCAAATTACTTGCTTGCCCCTGGTAGGTAGATAGGCCTTCCCAAGCCTATTCTCTCATCGCTTCAGCCCATGACTTATTTCTCCCTGGTAGGTAGACAGGCCTTCCCAAGCCTATTCTGTAATAGTCCCAGCAAATTACATGCTTGTCCCTGGTAGGTAGACTGGCCTTCCCAAGCCTATTCCGTAATAGCCCCAGCAAATTACTTGCTTGCCCCTGGTAGGTAGACAGGTCTTCCCAAACCAATTCTCTTATAGCCCAAGCCAATTCTAGATTAGCCCCAGCACATTACTTGCTTGCGCCTGGTAGGTAGACAGGCCTTTCCAAACCAATTCTCTTATAGCCCAAGCCAATTCTCGAATAGCCCCAGCACATTACTTGCTTGCCCCTGGTAGGTAGACAGGCCTTCCCAAGCCAATTCTCTTATAGCCCAACCCAATTCTCTAATAGCCCCTGCACATTACTTGCTTGCCCCTGGTAGGTAGACAGGCCTTCCCAAGCCAATTCTCTAATAGCCCGTGCACATTACTTGCTTGCCCCTGGTAGGTAGACAGGCTTTCCCAAGCCTATTCTGTAATAGTCCCAGCAAATTACTTGCTTGCCCCTGGTAGGTATATAAGCCTTCCCAAGCCTATTCTCTCATCGCTTCAGCCCATGACTTATTTCTCCCTGGTAGGTAGACAGGCCTTCCCAAGCCTGTTCTGTAATAGCCCCAGCAAATTACTTGCTTGCCTCTGGTAGGTAGACAGGCCTTTCCAAACCAATTCTCTTATAGTCCAAGCCAATTCTCTAATAGCCCCTGCACATTAATTGCTTGCCCCTGGTAGGTAGACAGGCCTTCCCAAGCCAATTCTCTAATAGCCCCTGCACATTAATTGCTTGCCCCTGGTAGGTAGACAGGCCTTCCCAAGCCAATTCTCTAATAGCCCCTGCACATTAATTGCTTGTCCCTGGTAGGTAGACAGGCTTTCCCAAGCCTATTCTGTAATAGCCCCAGCAAATTACTTGCTTGCCCCTGGTAGGTAGACAGGCCTTCCCAAACCAATTCTCTTATAGCCCAACCCAATTCTCTAATAGCCCTTGCACATTACTTGCTTGCCCCTGGTAGGTAGACAGGCCTTCCCAAGCCAATTCTCTAATAGCCCGTGCACATTACTTGCTTGCCCCTGGTAGGTAGACAGGCTTTCCCAAGCCTATTCTGTAATAGTCCCAGCAAATTACTTGTTTGCCCCTGGTAGGTAGATAAGCCTTCCCAAGCCTATTCTCTCATTGCTTCAGCCCATGACTTATTTCTCCCTGGTAGGTAGACAGGCCTTCCCAAGCCTATTCTCTTATAGCACAAGCTAATTCTCGAATAGCCCCAGCAAATTACTTACTTGCCCCTGGTAGGTAGACAGGCCTTCCCAAGCCTATTCTGTAATAGCCCCAGCAAATTACTTGCTTGCCCCTGGTAGGTAGACAGGCCTTCCCAAACCATTTCTCTTATAGCCCAAGCCAATTCTCTAATAGCCGGTGCACATTACTTGCTTGCCCCTGGTAGGTAGACAGGCTTTCCCAAGCCTATTCTGTAATAGTCCCAGAAAATTACTTTCTTGCCCCTGGTAGGTAGATAGGTCTTCCCAAACCAATTCTCTTATAGCCCAAGCCAATTCTAGAATAGCCCCAGCACATTACTTACTTGCCCCTGGTAGGTAGACAGGCCTTCCCAAGCCTATTCTGTAATAGCCCCAGCAAATTACTTGCTTGCCCCTGGTAGGTAGACAGGCCTTCCCAAACCAATTCTCTTATAGCCCAACCCAATTCTCTAATAGCCCCTGCACATTACTTGCTTGCCCCTGGTAGGTAGACAGGCTTTCCCAAGCCTATTCTGTAATA
Organism: Corythoichthys intestinalis; assembly: GCF_030265065.1. Classification (NCBI taxonomy): domain Eukaryota; kingdom Metazoa; phylum Chordata; class Actinopteri; order Syngnathiformes; family Syngnathidae; genus Corythoichthys; species Corythoichthys intestinalis. The sequence continues at coordinate 45,059,261 of NC_080413.1, read as the reverse complement.
GTCCCAGCAAATTACTTGCTTGCCCCTGGTAGGTAGATAGGCCTTCCCAAGCCTATTCTCTCATCGCTTCAGCCCATGACTTATTTCTCCCTGGTAGGTAGACAGGCCTTCCCAAGCCTATTCTGTAATAGTCCCAGCAAATTACATGCTTGTCCCTGGTAGGTAGACTGGCCTTCCCAAGCCTATTCCGTAATAGCCCCAGCAAATTACTTGCTTGCCCCTGGTAGGTAGACAGGTCTTCCCAAACCAATTCTCTTATAGCCCAAGCCAATTCTAGAATAGCCCCAGCACATTACTTGCTTGCGCCTGGTAGGTAGACAGGCCTTTCCAAACCAATTCTCTTATAGCCCAAGCCAATTCTCGAATAGCCCCAGCACATTACTTGCTTGCCCCTGGTAGGTAGACAGGCCTTCCCAAGCCAATTCTCTAATAGCCCCTGCACATTACTTGCTTGCCCCTGGTAGGTAGACAGGCTTTCCCAAGCCTATTCTGTAATAGTCCCAGCAAATTACTTGCTTGCCCCTGGTAGGTAGACAGGCTTTCCCAAGCCTATTCTGTAATAGTCCCAGCAAATTACTTGCTTGCCCCTGGTAGGTAGATAGGCCTTCCCAAGCCTATTCTCTCATCGCTTCAACCCATGACTTATTTCTCCCTGGTAGGTAGACAGGCCTTCCCAAGCCTATTCTGTAATAGTCCCAGCAAATTACTTGCTTATCCCTGGTAGGTAGACAGGCCTTCCCAAGCCTATTCTCTCATCGCCTCAGCCCATGACTTATTTCTCCCTGGTAGGTAGACAGGCCTTCCCAAGCCTATTCTGTAATAGTCCCATCAAATTACTTGCTTATGCCTGGTAGGTAGATAGGCCTTCCCAAGCTAATTCTCTCATCGCTTCAGCCCATGACTTATTTCTCCCTGGTAGGTAGACAGGCCTTCCCAAGCCTATTCTGTAATAGTCCCAGCAAATTACTTGCTTGCCCCTGGTAGGTAGATAGGCCTTCCCAAGCCTATTCTCTCATCGCCTCAGCCCATGACTTATTTCTCCCTGGTAGGTAGACAGGCTTTCCCAAGCCTATTCTGTAATAGTCCCAGCAAATTACTTGCTTGCCCCTGGTAGGTAGATAGGTCTTCCCAAGCCTATTCTCTCATCGCTTCAGCCCATGACTTATTTCTCCCTGGTAGGTAGACAGGCCTTCCCAAGCCTATTCTGTAATAGTCCCAGCAAATTACTTGCTTATCCCTGGTAGGTAGACGGGCCTTCCCAAGCCTATTCTCTCATCGCCTCAGCCCATGACTTATTTCTCCCTGGTAGGTAGACAGGCCTTCCCAAACCAATTCTCTTATAGCCCAACCCAATTCTCTAATAGCCCCTGCACATTACTTGCTTGCCCCTGGTAGGTAGACAGGCCTTCCCAAGCCAATTCTCTAATAGCCCCTGCACATTACTTGCTTGCCCCTGGTAGGTAGACAGGCTTTCCCAAGCCTATTCTGTAATAGTCCCAGCAAATTACTTGTTTGCCCCTGGTAGGTAGATAAGCCTTCCCAAGCCTATTCTCTCATCGCTTCAGCCCATGACTTATTTCTCCCTGGTAGGTAGACAGGCCTTCCCAAGCCTATTCTCTTATAGCACAAGCTAATTCTCGAATAGCCCCAGCAAATTACTTACTTGCCCCTGGTAGGTAGACAGGCCTTCCCAAGCCTATTCTGTAATAGCCCCAGCAAATTACTTGCTTGCCCCTGGTAGGTAGACAGGCCTTCCCAAACCAATTCTCTTATAGCCCAAGCCAATTCTCTAATAGCCGGTGCACATTACTTGCTTGCCCCTGGTAGGTAGACAGGCTTTCCCAAGCCTATTCTGTAATAGTCCCAGAAAATTACTTTCTTGCCCCTGGTAGGTAGATAGGTCTTCCCAAACCAATTCTCTTATAGCCCAAGCCAATTCTAGAATAGCCCCAGCACATTACTTACTTGCCCCTGGTAGGTAGACAGGCCTTCCCAAGCCTATTCTGTAATAGCCCCAGCAAATTACTTGCTTGCCCCTGGTAGGTAGACAGGCCTTCCCAAACCAATTCTCTTATAGCCCAACCCAATTCTCTAATAGCCCCTGCACATTACTTGCTTGCCCCTGGTAGGTAGACAGGCTTTCCCAAGCCTATTCTGTAATAGTCCCAGCAAATTACTTGCTTGCCCCTGGTAGGTAGATAGGCCTTCCCAAGCCTATTCTCTCATCGCTTCAGCCCATGACTTATTTCTCCCTGGTAGGTAGACAGGCCTTCCCAAGCCTATTCTGTAATAGTCCCAGCAAATTACATGCTTGTCCCTGGTAGGTAGACTGGCCTTCCCAAGCCTATTCCGTAATAGCCCCAGCAAATTACTTGCTTGCCCCTGGTAGGTAGACAGGTCTTCCCAAACCAATTCTCTTATAGCCCAAGCCAATTCTAGAATAGCCCCAGCACATTACTTGCTTGCGCCTGGTAGGTAGACAGGCCTTTCCAAACCAATTCTCTTATAGCCCAAGCCAATTCTCGAATAGCCCCAGCACATTACTTGCTTGCCCCTGGTAGGTAGACAGGCCTTCCCAAGCCAATTCTCTAATAGCCCCTGCACATTACTTGCTTGCCCCTGGTAGGTAGACAGGCTTTCCCAAGCCTATTCTGTAATAGTCCCAGCAAATTACTTGCTTGCCCCTGGTAGGTAGACAGGCTTTCCCAAGCCTATTCTGTAATAGTCCCAGCAAATTACTTGCTTGCCCCTGGTAGGTAGATAGGCCTTCCCAAGCCTATTCTCTCATCGCTTCAACCCATGACTTATTTCTCCCTGGTAGGTAGACAGGCCTTCCCAAGCCTATTCTGTAATAGTCCCAGCAAATTACTTGCTTATCCCTGGTAGGTAGACAGGCCTTCCCAAGCCTATTCTCTCATCGCCTCAGCCCATGACTTATTTCTCCCTGGTAGGTAGACAGGCCTTCCCAAGCCTATTCTGTAATAGTCCCATCAAATTACTTGCTTATGCCTGGTAGGTAGATAGGCCTTCCCAAGCTAATTCTCTCATCGCTTCAGCCCATGACTTATTTCTCCCTGGTAGGTAGACAGGCCTTCCCAAGCCTATTCTGTAATAGTCCCAGCAAATTACTTGCTTGCCCCTGGTAGGTAGATAGGCCTTCCCAAGCCTATTCTCTCATCGCCTCAGCCCATGACTTATTTCTCCCTGGTAGGTAGACAGGCTTTCCCAAGCCTATTCTGTAATAGTCCCAGCAAATTACTTGCTTGCCCCTGGTAGGTAGATAGGTCTTCCCAAGCCTATTCTCTCATCGCTTCAGCCCATGACTTATTTCTCCCTGGTAGGTAGACAGGCCTTCCCAAGCCTATTCTGTAATAGTCCCAGCAAATTACTTGCTTATCCCTGGTAGGTAGACGGGCCTTCCCAAGCCTATTCTCTCATCGCCTCAGCCCATGACTTATTTCTCCCTGGTAGGTAGACAGGCCTTCCCAAACCAATTCTCTTATAGCCCAACCCAATTCTCTAATAGCCCCTGCACATTACTTGCTTGCCCCTGGTAGGTAGACAGGCCTTCCCAAGCCAATTCTCTAATAGCCCCTGCACATTACTTGCTTGCCCCTGGTAGGTAGACAGGCTTTCCCAAGCCTATTCTGTAATAGTCCCAGCAAATTACTTGTTTGCCCCTGGTAGGTAGATAAGCCTTCCCAAGCCTATTCTCTCATCGCTTCAGCCCATGACTTATTTCTCCCTGGTAGGTAGACAGGCCTTCCCAAGCCTATTCTCTTATAGCACAAGCTAATTCTCGAATAGCCCCAGCAAATTACTTACTTGCCCCTGGTAGGTAGACAGGCCTTCCCAAGCCTATTCTGTAATAGCCCCAGCAAATTACTTGCTTGCCCCTGGTAGGTAGACAGGCCTTCCCAAACCAATTCTCTTATAGCCCAAGCCAATTCTCTAATAGCCGGTGCACATTACTTGCTTGCCCCTGGTAGGTAGACAGGCTTTCCCAAGCCTATTCTGTAATAGTCCCAGAAAATTACTTTCTTGCCCCTGGTAGGTAGATAGGTCTTCCCAAACCAATTCTCTTATAGCCCAAGCCAATTCTAGAATAGCCCCAGCACATTACTTACTTGCCCCTGGTAGGTAGACAGGCCTTCCCAAGCCTATTCTGTAATAGCCCCAGCAAATTACTTGCTTGCCCCTGGTAGGTAGACAGGCCTTCCTAAACCAATTCTCTTATAGCCCAAGCCAATTCTCTAATAGCCCCTGCACATTACTTGCTTGCCCCTGGTAGGTAGACAGGCCTTCCCAAGCCAATTCTCTAATAGCCCGTGCACATTACTTGCTTGCCCCTGGTAGGTAGACAGGCTTTCCCAAGCCTATTCTGTAATAGTCCCAGCAAATTACTTGCTTGCCCCTGGTAGGTAGATAGGCCTTCCCAAGCCTATTCTCTCATCGCTTCAGCCCATGACTTATTTCTCCCTGGTAGGTAGACAGGCCTTCCCAAGCCTATTCTGTAATAGTCCCAGCAAATTACATGCTTGTCCCTGGTAGGTAGACTGGCCTTCCCAAGCCTATTCCGTAATAGCCCCAGCAAATTACTTGCTTGCCCCTGGTAGGTAGACAGGTCTTCCCAAACCAATTCTCTTATAGCCCAAGCCAATTCTAGAATAGCCCCAGCACATTACTTGCTTGCGCCTGGTAGGTAGACAGGCCTTTCCAAACCAATTCTCTTATAGCCCAAGCCAATTCTCGAATAGCCCCAGCACATTACTTGCTTGCCCCTGGTAGGTAGACAGGCCTTCCCAAGCCAATTCTCTAATAGCCCCTGCACATTACTTGCTTGCCCCTGGTAGGTAGACAGGCTTTCCCAAGCCTATTCTGTAATAGTCCCAGCAAATTACTTGCTTGCCCCTGGTAGGTAGATAAGCCTTCCCAAGCCTATTCTCTCATCGCTTCAGCCCATGACTTATTTCTCCCTGGTAGGTAGACAGGCCTTCCCAAGCCTGTTCTGTAATAGCCCCAGCAAATTACTTGCTTGCCTCTGGTAGGTAGACAGGCCTTTCCAAACCAATTCTCTTATAGTCCAAGCCAATTCTCTAACAGCCCCTGCACATTAATTGCTTGCCCCTGGTAGGTAGACAGGCCTTCCCAAGCCAATTCTCTAATAGCCCCTGCACATTAATTGCTTGCCCCTGGTAGGTAGACAGGCCTTCCCAAGCCAATTCTCTAATAGCCCCTGCACATTAATTGCTTGTCCCTGGTAGGTAGACAGGCTTTCCCAAGCCTATTCTGTAATAGCCCCAGCAAATTACTTGCTTGCCCCTGGTAGGTAGACAGGCCTTCCCAAACCAATTCTCTTATAGCCCAACCCAATTCTCTAATAGCCCCTGCACATTACTTGCTTGCCCCTGGTAGGTAGACAGGCCTTCCCAAGCCAATTCTCTAATAGCCCGTGCACATTACTTGCTTGCCCCTGGTAGGTAGACAGGCTTTCCCAAGCCTATTCTGTAATAGTCCCAGCAAATTACTTGCTTGCCCCTGGTAGGTAGACAGGCTTTCCCAAGCCTATTCTGTAATAGTCCCAGCAAATTACTTGCTTGCCCCTGGTAGGTAGATAGGCCTTCCCAAGCCTATTCTCTCATCGCTTCAACCCATGACTTATTTCTCCCTGGTAGGTAGACAGGCCTTCCCAAGCCTATTCTGTAATAGTCCCAGCAAATTACTTGCTTATCCCTGGTAGGTAGACAGGCCTTCCCAAGCCTATTCTCTCATCGCCTCAGCCCATGACTTATTTCTCCCTGGTAGGTAGACAGGCCTTCCCAAGCCTATTCTGTAATAGTCCCATCAAATTACTTGCTTATGCCTGGTAGGTAGATAGGCCTTCCCAAGCTAATTCTCTCATCGCTTCAGCCCATGACTTATTTCTCCCTGGTAGGTAGACAGGCCTTCCCAAGCCTATTCTGTAATAGTCCCAGCAAATTACTTGCTTGCCCCTGGTAGGTAGATAGGCCTTCCCAAGCCTATTCTCTCATCGCCTCAGCCCATGACTTATTTCTCCCTGGTAGGTAGACAGGCTTTCCCAAGCCTATTCTGTAATAGTCCCAGCAAATTACTTGCTTGCCCCTGGTAGGTAGATAGGTCTTCCCAAGCCTATTCTCTCATCGCTTCAGCCCATGACTTATTTCTCCCTGGTAGGTAGACAGGCCTTCCCAAGCCTATTCTGTAATAGTCCCAGCAAATTACTTGCTTATCCCTGGTAGGTAGACGGGCCTTCCCAAGCCTATTCTCTCATCGCCTCAGCCCATGACTTATTTCTCCCTGGTAGGTAGACAGGCCTTCCCAAGCCTATTCTGTAATAGTCCCAGCAAATTACTTGCTTGCCCCTGGTAGGTAGACAGGCCTTCCCAAACCAATTCTCTTATAGCACAAGCTAATTCTCGAATAGCCCCAGCACATTACTTACTTGCCCCTGGTAGGTAGACAGGCCTTCCCAAGCCTATTCTGTAATAGCCCCAGCAAATTACTTGCTTGCCCCTTGTAGGTAGACAGGCCTTCCCAAACAAATTCTCTTATAGCCCAAGCCAATTCTCTAATAGCCGGTGCACATTACTTGCTTGCCCCTGGTAGGTAGACAGGCTTTCCCAAGCCTATTCTGTAATAGTCCCAGAAAATTACTTTCTTGCCCCTGGTAGGTAGATAGGTCTTCCCAAACCAATTCTCTTATAGCCCAAGCCAATTCTAGAATAGCCCCAGCACATTACTTACTTGCCCCTGGTAGGTAGACAGGCCTTCCCAAGCCTATTCTGTAATAGCCCCAGCAAATTACTTGCTTGCCCCTGGTAGGTAGACAGGCCTTCCCAAACCAATTCTCTTATAGCCCAACCCAATTCTCTAATAGCCCCTGCACATTACTTGCTTGCCCCTGGTAGGTAGACAGGCCTTCCCAAGCCAATTCTCTAATAGCCCGTGCACATTACTTGCTTGCCCCTGGTAGGTAGACAGGCTTTCCCAAGCCTATTCTGTAATAGTCCCAGCAAATTACTTACTTGCCCCTGGTAGGTAGATAGGCCTTCCCAAGCCTATTCTCTCATCGCTTCAGCCCATGACTTATTTCTCCCTGGTAGGTAGACAGGCCTTCCCAAGCCTATTCTGTAATAGTCCCAGCAAATTACTTGCTTATCCCTGGTAGGTAGACAGGCCTTCCCAAGCCTATTCTCTCATCTCCTCAGCCCATGACTTATTTCTCCCTGGTAGGTAGACAGGCCTTCCCAAGCCTATTCTGTAATAGTCCCATCAAATTACTTGCTTATCCCTGGTAGGTATATAGGCCTTCCCAAGCCTATTCTCTCATCGCTTAAGCCCATGACTTATTTCTCCCTGGTAGGTAGACAGGCCCTCCCAAGCCTATTCTCTCATCGCCTCAGCCCATGACTTATTTCTCCCTGGTAGGTAGACAGGCTTTCCCAAGCCTATTCTGTAATAGTCCCAGCAAATTACTTGCTTGCCCCTGGTAGGTAGACAGGCCTTCCCAAACCAATTCTCTTATAGCACAAGCTAATTCTCGAATAGCCCCAGCACATTACTTACTTGCCCCTGGTAGGTAGACAGGCCTTCCCAAGCCTATTCTGTAATAGCCCCAGCAAATTACTTGCTTGCCCCTGGTAGGTCGATAGGCCTTCCCAAGCCTATTCTCTCATCGCCTCACCCCATGACTTATTTCTCCCTGGTAGGTAGACAGGCCTTCCCAAGCCTATTCTGTAATAGTCCCAGCAAATTACTTGCTTGTCCCTGGTAGGTAGACAGGGCTTCCCAAGCCAATTCTCTAATAGCCCCAGCAAATTACTTGCTTGCCCCTGGTAGGTAGACAGGCCTTCCCAAACCAATTCTCTTATAGCCCAACCCAATTCTCTAATAGCCCCTGCACATTACTTGCTTGCCCCTGGTAGGTAGACAGGCCTTCCCAAGCCAATTCTCTAATAGCCCCTGCACATTACTTGCTTGCCCCTGGTAGGTAGACAGGCCTTCCCAAGCCAATTCTCTAATAGCCCGTGCACATTACTTGCTTGCCCCTGGTAGGTAGACAGGCTTTCCCAAGCCTATTCTGTAATAGTCCCAGCAAATTACTTGCTTGCCCCTGGTAGGTAGATAGGCCTTCCCAAGCCTATTCTCTCATCGCTTCAGCCCATGACTTATTTCTCCCTGGTAGGTAGACAGGCCTTCCCAAGCCTATTCTGTAATAGTCCCAGCAAATTACATGCTTGTCCCTGGTAGGTAGACTGGCCTTCCCAAGCCTATTCCGTAATAGCCCCAGCAAATTACTTGCTTGCCCCTGGTAGGTAGACAGGTCTTCCCAAACCAATTCTCTTATAGCCCAAGCCAATTCTAGAATAGCCCCAGCACATTACTTGCTTGCGCCTGGTAGGTAGACAGGCCTTTCCAAACCAATTCTCTTATAGCCCAAGCCAATTCTCGAATAGCCCCAGCACATTACTTGCTTGCCCCTGGTAGGTAGACAGGCCTTCCCAAGCCAATTCTCTAATAGCCCCTGCACATTACTTGCTTGCCCCTGGTAGGTAGACAGGCTTTCCCAAGCCTATTCTGTAATAGTCCCAGCAAATTACTTGCTTGCCCCTGGTAGGTAGATAAGCCTTCCCAAGCCTATTCTCTCATCGCTTCAGCCCATGACTTATTTCTCCCTGGTAGGTAGACAGGCCTTCCCAAGCCTGTTCTGTAATAGCCCCAGCAAATTACTTGCTTGCCTCTGGTAGGTAGACAGGCCTTTCCAAACCAATTCTCTTATAGTCCAAGCCAATTCTCTAATAGCCCCTGCACATTAATTGCTTGCCCCTGGTAGGTAGACAGGCCTTCCCAAGCCAATTCTCTAATAGCCCCTGCACATTAATTGCTTGCCCCTGGTAGGTAGACAGGCCTTCCCAAGCCAATTCTCTAATAGCCCCTGCACATTAATTGCTTGTCTCTGGTAGGTAGACAGGCTTTCCCAAGCCTATTCTGTAATAGCCCCAGCAAATTACTTGCTTGCCCCTGGTAGGTAGACAGGCCTTCCCAAACCAATTCTCTTATAGCCCAACCCAATTCTCTAATAGCCCCTGCACATTACTTGCTTGCCCCTGGTAGGTAGACAGGCCTTCCCAAGCCAATTCTCTAATAGCCCGTGCACATTACTTGCTTGCCCCTGGTAGGTAGACAGGCTTTCCCAAGCCTATTCTGTAATAGTCCCAGCAAATTACTTGCTTGCCCCTGGTAGGTAGACAGGCTTTCCCAAGCCTATTCTGTAATAGTCCCAGCAAATTACTTGCTTGCCCCTGGTAGGTAGATAGGCCTTCCCAAGCCTATTCTCTCATCGCTTCAACCCATGACTTATTTCTCCCTGGTAGGTAGACAGGCCTTCCCAAGCCTATTCTGTAATAGTCCCAGCAAATTACTTGCTTATCCCTGGTAGGTAGACAGGCCTTCCCAAGCCTATTCTCTCATCGCCTCAGCCCATGACTTATTTCTCCCTGGTAGGTAGACAGGCCTTCCCAAGCCTATTCTGTAATAGTCCCATCAAATTACTTGCTTATGCCTGGTAGGTAGATAGGCCTTCACAAGCTAATTCTCTCATCGCTTCAGCCCATGACTTATTTCTCCCTGGTAGGTAGACAGGCCTTCCCAAGCCTATTCTGTAATAGTCCCAGCAAATTACTTGCTTGCCCCTGGTAGGTAGATAGGCCTTCCCAAGCCTATTCTCTCATCGCCTCAGCCCATGACTTATTTCTCCCTGGTAGGTAGACAGGCTTTCCCAAGCCTATTCTGTAATAGTCCCAGCAAATTACTTGCTTGCCCCTGGTAGGTAGATAGGTCTTCCCAAGCCTATTCTCTCATCGCTTCAGCCCATGACTTATTTCTCCCTGGTAGGTAGACAGGCCTTCCCAAGCCTATTCTGTAATAGTCCCAGCAAATTACTTGCTTATCCCTGGTAGGTAGACGGGCCTTCCCAAGCCTATTCTCTCATCGCCTCAGCCCATGACTTATTTCTCCCTGGTAGGTAGACAGGCCTTCCCAAGCCTATTCTGTAATAGTCCCAGCAAATTACTTGCTTGCCCCTGGTAGGTAGACAGGCCTTCCCAAACCAATTCTCTTATAGCACAAGCTAATTCTCGAATAGCCCCAGCACATTACTTACTTGCCCCTGGTAGGTAGACAGGCCTTCCCAAGCCTATTCTGTAATAGCCCCAGCAAATTACTTGCTTGCCCCTTGTAGGTAGACAGGCCTTCCCAAACAAATTCTCTTATAGCCCAAGCCAATTCTCTAATAGCCGGTGCACATTACTTGCTTGCCCCTGGTAGGTAGACAGGCTTTCCCAAGCCTATTCTGTAATAGTCCCAGAAAATTACTTTCTTGCCCCTGGTAGGTAGATAGGTCTTCCCAAACCAATTCTCTTATAGCCCAAGCCAATTCTAGAATAGCCCCAGCACATTACTTACTTGCCCCTGGTAGGTAGACAGGCCTTCCCAAGCCTATTCTGTAATAGCCCCAGCAAATTACTTGCTTGCCCCTGGTAGGTAGACAGGCCTTCCCAAACCAATTCTCTTATAGCCCAACCCAATTCTCTAATAGCCCCTGCACATTACTTGCTTGCCCCTGGTAGGTAGACAGGCCTTCCCAAGCCAATTCTCTAATAGCCCGTGCACATTACTTGCTTGCCCCTGGTAGGTAGACAGGCTTTCCCAAGCCTATTCTGTAATAGTCCCAGCAAATTACTTACTTGCCCCTGGTAGGTAGATAGGCCTTCCCAAGCCTATTCTCTCATCGCTTCAGCCCATGACTTATTTCTCCCTGGTAGGTAGACAGGCCTTCCCAAGCCTATTCTGTATTAGTCCCAGCAAATTACTTGCTTGTCCCTGGTAGGTAGACAGGCTTTCCCAAGCCTATTCTGTAATAGCCCCAGCAAATTACTTGCTTGCCCCTGGTAGGTAGACAGGCCTTCCCAAACCAATTCTCTTATAGCCCAACCCAATTCTCTAATAGCCCCTGCACATTACTTGCTTGCCCCTGGTAGGTAGACAGGCCTTCCCAAGCCAATTCTCTAATAGCCCGTGCACATTACTTGCTTGCCCCTGGTAGGTAGACAGGCTTTCCCAAGCCTATTCTGTAATAGTCCCAGCAAATTACTTGCTTGCCCCTGGTAGGTAGACAGGCTTTCCCAAGCCTATTCTGTAATAGTCCCAGCAAATTACTTGCTTGCCCCTGGTAGGTAGATAGGCCTTCCCAAGCCTATTCTCTCATCGCTTCAGCCCATGACTTATTTCTCACTGGTAGGTAGACAGGCCTTCCCAAGCCTATTCTGTAATAGTCCCAGCAAATTACTTGCTTATCCCTGGTAGGTAGACAGGCCTTCCCAAGCCTATTCTCTCATCTCCTCAGCCCATGACTTATTTCTCCCTGGTAGGTAGACAGGCCTTCCCAAGCCTATTCTGTAATAGTCCCATCAAATTACTTGCTTATCCCTGGTAGGTAGATAGGCCTTCCCAAGCCTATTCTCTCATCGCTTAAGCCCATGACTTATTTCTCCCTGGTAGGTAGACAGGCCCTCCCAAGCCTAATCTCTCATCGCCTCAGCCCATGACTTATTTCTCCCTGGTAGGTAGACAGGCTTTCCCAAGCCTATTCTGTAATAGTCCCAGCAAATTACTTGCTTGCCCCTGGTAGGTAGACAGGCCTTCCCAAACCAATTCTCTTATAGCACAAGCTAATTCTCGAATAGCCCCAGCACATTACTTACTTGCCCCTGGTAGGTAGACAGGCCTTCCCAAGCCTATTCTGTAATAGCCCCAGCAAATTACTTGCTTGCCCCTTGTAGGTAGACAGGCCTTCCCAAACCAATTCTCTTATAGCCCAAGCCAATTCTCTAATAGCCGGTGCACATTACTTGCTTGCCCCTGGTAGGTAGACAGGCTTTCCCAAGCCTATTCTGTAATAGTCCCAGCACATTACTTACTTGCCCCTGGTAGGTAGACAGGCCTTCCCAAGCCTATTCTGTAATAGCCCCAGCAAATTACTTGCTTGCCCCTGGTAGGTAGACAGGCCTTCCCAAACCAATTCTCTTATAGCCCAACCCAATTCTCTAATAGCCCCTGCACATTACTTGCTTGCCCCTGGTAGGTAGACAGGCCTTCCCAAGCCAATTCTCTAATAGCCCGTGCACATTACTTGCTTGCCCCTGGTAGGTAGACAGGCTTTCCCAAGCCTATTCTGTAATAGTCCCAGCAAATTACTTGCTTGCCCCTGGTAGGTAGATAGGCCTTCCCAAGCCTATTCTCTCATCGCTTCAGCCCATGACTTATTTCTCCCTGGTAGGTAGACAGGCCTTCCCAAGCCTATTCTGTATTAGTCCCAGCAAATTACTTGCTTGTCCCTGGTAGGTAGACAGGCTTTCCCAAGCCTATTCTGTAATAGCCCCAGCAAATTACTTGCTTGCCCCTGGTAGGTAGACAGGCCTTCCCAAACCAATTCTCTTATAGCCCAACCCAATTCTCTAATAGCCCCTGCACATTACTTGCTTGCCCCTGGTAGGTAGACAGGCCTTCCCAAGCCAATTCTCTAATAGCCCCTGCACATTACTTGCTTGCCCCTGGTAGGTAGACAGGCCTTCCCAAGCCTATTCTGTAATAGTCCCAGCAAATTACTTGCTTATCCCTGGTAGGTAGACGGGCCTTCCCAAGCCTATTCTCTCATCGCCTCAGCCCATGACTTATTTCTCCCTGGTAGGTAGACAGGCTTTCCCAAGCCTATTCTGTAATAGTCCCAGCAAATTACTTGCTTGCCCCTGGTAGGTAGACAGGCCTTCCCAAACCAATTCTCTTATAGCACAAGCTAATTCTCGAATAGCCCCAGCACATTACTTACTTGCCCCTGGTAGGTAGACAGGCCTTCCCAAGCCTATTCTGTAATAGCCCCAGCAAATTACTTGCTTGCCCCTTGTAGGTAGACAGGCCTTCCCAAACCAATTCTCTTATAGCCCAAGCCAATTCTCTAATAGCCGGTGCACATTACTTGCTTGCCCCTGGTAGGTAGACAGGCTTTCCCAAGCCTATTCTGTAATAGTCCCAGAAAATTACTTTCTTGCCCCTGGTAGGTAGATAGGTCTTCCCAAACCAATTCTCTTATAGCCCAAGCCAATTCTAGAATAGCCCCAGCACATTACTTACTTGCCCCTGGTAGGTAGACAGGCCTTCCCAAGCCTATTCTGTAATAGCCAGAGCAAATTACTTGCTTGCCCCTGGTAGGTAGACAGGCCTTCCCAAACCAATTCTCTTATAGCCCAACCCAATTCTCTAATAGCCCCTGCACATTACTTGCTTGCCCCTGGTAGGTAGACAGGCCTTCCCAAGCCAATTCTCTAATAGCCCGTGCACATTACTTGCTTGCCCCTGGTAGGTAGACAAGCTTTCCCAAGCCTATTCTGTAATAGTCCCAGCAAATTACTTGCTTGCCCCTGGTAGGTAGATAGGCCTTCCCAAGCCTATTCTCTCATCGCTTCAGCCCATGACTTATTTCTCCCTGGTAGGTAGACAGGCCTTCCCAAGCCTATTCTGTATTAGTCCCAGCAAATTACTTGCTTGTCCCTGGTAGGTAGACAGGCTTTCCCAAGCCTATTCTGTAATAGCCCCAGCAAATTACTTGCTTGCCCCTGGTAGGTAGACAGGCCTTCCCAAACCAATTCTCTTATAGCCCAACCCAATTCTCTAATAGCCCCTGCACATTACTTGCTTGCCCCTGGTAGGTAGACAGGCCTTCCCAAGCCAATTCTCTAATAGCCCCTGCACATTACTTGCTTGCCCCTGGTAGGTAGACAGGCCTTCCCAAGCCAATTCTCTAATAGCCCGTGCACATTACTTGCTTGCCCCTGGTAGGTAGACAGGCTTTCCCAAGCCTATTCTGTAATAGTCCCAGCAAATTACTTGCTTGCCCCTGGTAGGTAGATAGGCCTTCCCAAGCCTATTCTCTCATCGCTTCAGCCCATGACTTATTTCTCCCTGGTAGGTAGACAGGCCTTCCCAAGCCTATTCTGTAATAGTCCCAGCAAATTACATGCTTGTCCCTGGTAGGTAGACTGGCCTTCCCAAGCCTATTCCGTAATAGCCCCAGCAAATTAATTGCTTGCCCCTGGTAGGTAGACAGGTCTTCCCAAACCAATTCTCTTATAGCCCAAGCCAATTCTAGAATAGCCCCAGCACATTACTTGCTTGCGCCTGGTAGGTAGACAGGCCTTTCCAAACCAATTCTCTTATAGCCCAAGCCAATTCTCGAATAGCCCCAGCACATTACTTGCTTGCCCCTGGTAGGTAGACAGGCCTTCCCAAGCCAATTCTCTAATAGCTCCTGCACATTACTTGCTTGCCCCTGGTAGGTAGACAGGCTTTCCCAAGCCTATTCTGTAATAGTCCCAGCAAATTACTTGCTTGCCCCTGGTAGGTAGATAAGCCTTCCCAAGCCTATTCTCTCATCGCTTCAGCCCATGACTTATTTCTCCCTGGTAGGTAGACAGGGCTTCCCAAGCCTGTTCTGTAATAGCCCCAGCAAATTACTTGCTTGCCTCTGGTAGGTAGACAGGCCTTTCCAAACCAATTCTCTTATAGTCCAAGCCAATTCTCTAATAGCCCCTGCACATTAATTGCTTGCCCCTGGTAGGTAGACAGGCCTTCGCAAGCCAATTCTCTAATAGCCCCTGCACATTAATTGCTTGCCCCTGGTAGGTAGACAGGCCTTCCCAAGCCAATTCTCTAATAGCCCCTGCACATTAATTGCTTGTCCCTGGTAGGTAGACAGGCTTTCCCAAGCCTATTCTGTAATAGCCCCAGCAAATTACTTGCTTGCCCCTGGTAGGTAGACAGGCCTTCCCAAACCAATTCTCTTATAGCCCAACCCAATTCTCTAATAGCCCCTTCACATTACTTGCTTGCCCCTGGTAGGTAGACAGGCCTTCCCAAGCCAATTCTCTAATAGCCCGTGCACATTACTTGCTTGCCCCTGGTAGGTAGACAGGCCTTCCCAAACCAATTCTCTTATAGCCCAACCCAATTCTCTAATAGCCCCTTCACATTACTTGCTTGCCCCTGGTAGGTAGACAGGCCTTCCCAAACCAATTCTCTTATAGCACAAGCTAATTCTCGAATAGCCCCAGCACATTACTTACTTGCCCCTGGTAGGTAGACAGGCCTTCCCAAGCCTATTCTGTAATAGCCCCAGCAAATTACTTGCTTGCCCCTGGTAGGTAGACAGGCCTTCCTAAACCAATTCTCTTATAGCCCAAGCCAATTCTCTAATAGCCCCTGCACATTACTTGCTTGCCCCTGGTAGGTAGACAGGCCTTCCCAAGCCAATTCTCTAATAGCCCGTGCACATTACTTGCTTGCCCCTGGTAGGTAGACAGGCTTTCCCAAGCCTATTCTGTAATAGTCCCAGCAAATTACTTGCTTGCCCCTGGTAGGTAGATAGGCCTTCCCAAGCCTATTCTCTCATCGCTTCAGCCCATGACTTATTTCTCCCTGGTAGGTAGACAGGCCTTCCCAAGCCTATTCTGTAATAGTCCCAGCAAATTACTTGCTTGCCCCTGGTAGGTAGATAAGCCTTCCCAAGCCTATTCTCTCATCGCTTCAGCCCATGACTTATTTCTCCCTGGTAGGTAGACAGGGCTTCCCAAGCCTGTTCTGTAATAGCCCCAGCAAATTACTTGCTTGCCTCTGGTAGGTAGACAGGCCTTTCCAAACCAATTCTCTTATAGTCCAAGCCAATTCTCTAATAGCCCCTGCACATTAATTGCTTGCCCCTGGTAGGTAGACAGGCCTTCGCAAGCCAATTCTCTAATAGCCCCTGCACATTAATTGCTTGCCCCTGGTAGGTAGACAGGCCTTCCCAAGCCAATTCTCTAATAGCCCCTGCACATTAATTGCTTGTCCCTGGTAGGTAGACAGGCTTTCCCAAGCCTATTCTGTAATAGCCCCAGCAAATTACTTGCTTGCCCCTGGTAGGTAGACAGGCCTTCCCAAACCAATTCTCTTATAGCCCAACCCAATTCTCTAATAGCCCCTTCACATTACTTGCTTGCCCCTGGTAGGTAGACAGGCCTTCCCAAGCCAATTCTCTAATAGCCCGTGCACATTACTTGCTTGCCCCTGGTAGGTAGACAGGCCTTCCCAAACCAATTCTCTTATAGCCCAACCCAATTCTCTAATAGCCCCTTCACATTACTTGCTTGCCCCTGGTAGGTAGACAGGCCTTCCCAAACCAATTCTCTTATAGCACAAGCTAATTCTCGAATAGCCCCAGCACATTACTTACTTGCCCCTGGTAGGTAGACAGGCCTTCCCAAGCCTATTCTGTAATAGCCCCAGCAAATTACTTGCTTGCCCCTGGTAGGTAGACAGGCCTTCCTAAACCAATTCTCTTATAGCCCAAGCCAATTCTCTAATAGCCCCTGCACATTACTTGCTTGCCCCTGGTAGGTAGACAGGCCTTCCCAAGCCAATTCTCTAATAGCCCGTGCACATTACTTGCTTGCCCCTGGTAGGTAGACAGGCTTTCCCAAGCCTATTCTGTAATAGTCCCAGCAAATTACTTGCTTGCCCCTGGTAGGTAGATAGGCCTTCCCAAGCCTATTCTCTCATCGCTTCAGCCCATGACTTATTTCTCCCTGGTAGGTAGACAGGCCTTCCCAAGCCTATTCTGTAATAGTCCCAGCAAATTACATGCTTGTCCCTGGTAGGTAGACGGGCCTTCCCAAGCCTATTCTCTCATCGCCTCAGCCCATGACTTATTTCTCCCTGGTAGGTAGACAGGCTTTCCCAAGCCTATTCTGTAATAGTCCCAGCAAATTACTTGCTTGCCCCTGGTAGGTAGACAGGCCTTCCCAAACCAATTCTCTTATAGCACAAGCTAATTCTCGAATAGCCCCAGCACATTACTTACTTGCCCCTGGTAGGTAGACAGGCCTTCCCAAGCCTATTCTGTAATAGCCCCAGCAAATTACTTGCTTGCCCCTGGTAGGTAGACAGGCCTTCCTAAACCAATTCTCTTATAGCCCAAGCCAATTCTCTAATAGCCCCTGCACATTACTTGCTTGCCCCTGGTAGGTAGACAGGCCTTCCCAAGCCAATTCTCTAATAGCCCGTGCACATTACTTGCTTGCCCCTGGTAGGTAGACAGGCTTTCCCAAGCCTATTCTGTAATAGTCCCAGCAAATTACTTGCTTGCCCCTGGTAGGTAGACAGGCTTTCCCAAGCCTATTCTGTAATAGTCCCAGCAAATTACTTGCTTGCCCCTGGTAGGTAGATAGGCCTTCCCAAGCCTATTCTCTCATCGCTTCAACCCATGACTTATTTCTCCCTGGTAGGTAGACAGGCCTTCCCAAGCCTATTCTGTAATAGTCCCAGCAAATTACTTGCTTATCCCTGGTAGGTAGACAGGCCTTCCCAAGCCTATTCTCTCATCGCCTCAGCCCATGACTTATTTCTCCCTGGTAGGTAGACAGGCCTTCCCAAGCCTATTCTGTAATAGTCCCATCAAATTACTTGCTTATGCCTGGTAGGTAGATAGGCCTTCCCAAGCTAATTCTCTCATCGCTTCAGCCCATGACTTATTTCTCCCTGGTAGGTAGACAGGCCTTCCCAAGCCTATTCTGTAATAGTCCCAGCAAATTACTTGCTTGCCCCTGGTAGGTAGATAGGCCTTCCCAAGCCTATTCTCTCATCGCCTCAGCCCATGACTTATTTCTCCCTGGTAGGTAGACAGGCTTTCCCAAGCCTATTCTGTAATAGTCCCAGCAAATTACTTGCTTGCCCCTGGTAGGTAGATAGGTCTTCCCAAGCCTATTCTCTCATCGCTTCAGCCCATGACTTATTTCTCCCTGGTAGGTAGACAGGCCTTCCCAAGCCTATTCTGTAATAGTCCCAGCAAATTACTTGCTTATCCCTGGTAGGTAGACGGGCCTTCCCAAGCCTATTCTCTCATCGCCTCAGCCCATGACTTATTTCTCCCTGGTAGGTAGACAGGCCTTCCCAAGCCTATTCTGTAATAGTCCCAGCAAATTACTTGCTTGCCCCTGGTAGGTAGACAGGCCTTCCCAAACCAATTCTCTTATAGCACAAGCTAATTCTCGAATAGCCCCAGCACATTACTTACTTGCCCCTGGTAGGTAGACAGGCCTTCCCAAGCCTATTCTGTAATAGCCCCAGCAAATTACTTGCTTGCCCCTTGTAGGTAGACAGGCCTTCCCAAACAAATTCTCTTATAGCCCAAGCCAATTCTCTAATAGCCGGTGCACATTACTTGCTTGCCCCTGGTAGGTAGACAGGCTTTCCCAAGCCTATTCTGTAATAGTCCCAGAAAATTACTTTCTTGCCCCTGGTAGGTAGATAGGTCTTCCCAAACCAATTCTCTTATAGCCCAAGCCAATTCTAGAATAGCCCCAGCACATTACTTACTTGCCCCTGGTAGGTAGACAGGCCTTCCCAAGCCTATTCTGTAATAGCCCCAGCAAATTACTTGCTTGCCCCTGGTAGGTAGACAGGCCTTCCCAAACCAATTCTCTTATAGCCCAACCCAATTCTCTAATAGCCCCTGCACATTACTTGCTTGCCCCTGGTAGGTAGACAGGCCTTCCCAAGCCAATTCTCTAATAGCCCGTGCACATTACTTGCTTGCCCCTGGTAGGTAGACAGGCTTTCCCAAGCCTATTCTGTAATAGTCCCAGCAAATTACTTACTTGCCCCTGGTAGGTAGATAGGCCTTCCCAAGCCTATTCTCTCATCGCTTCAGCCCATGACTTATTTCTCCCTGGTAGGTAGACAGGCCTTCCCAAGCCTATTCTGTATTAGTCCCAGCAAATTACTTGCTTGTCCCTGGTAGGTAGACAGGCTTTCCCAAGCCTATTCTGTAATAGCCCCAGCAAATTACTTGCTTGCCCCTGGTAGGTAGACAGGCCTTCCCAAACCAATTCTCTTATAGCCCAACCCAATTCTCTAATAGCCCCTGCACATTACTTGCTTGCCCCTGGTAGGTAGACAGGCCTTCCCAAGCCAATTCTCTAATAGCCCGTGCACATTACTTGCTTGCCCCTGGTAGGTAGACAGGCTTTCCCAAGCCTATTCTGTAATAGTCCCAGCAAATTGCTTGCTTGCCCCTGGTAGGTAGACAGGCTTTCCCAAGCCTATTCTGTAATAGTCCCAGCAAATTACTTGCTTGCCCCTGGTAGGTAGATAGGCCTTCCCAAGCCTATTCTCTCATCGCTTCAGCCCATGACTTATTTCTCCCTGGTAGGTAGACAGGCCTTCCCAAGCCTATTCTGTAATAGTCCCAGCAAATTACTTGCTTATCCCTGGTAGGTAGACAGGCCTTCCCAAGCCTATTCTCTCATCTCCTCAGCCCATGACTTATTTCTCCCTGGTAGGTAGACAGGCCTTCCCAAGCCTATTCTGTAATAGTCCCATCAAATTACTTGCTTATCCCTGGTAGGTAGATAGGCCTTCCCAAGCCTATTCTCTCATCGCTTAAGCCCATGACTTATTTCTCCCTGGTAGGTAGACAGGCCCTCCCAAGCCTATTCTCTCATCGCCTCAGCCCATGACTTATTTCTCCCTGGTAGGTAGACAGGCTTTCCCAAGCCTATTCTGTAATAGTCCCAGCAAATTACTTGCTTGCCCCTGGTAGGTAGACAGGCCTTCCCAAACCAATTCTCTTATAGCACAAGCTAATTCTCGAATAGCCCCAGCACATTACTTACTTGCCCCTGGTAGGTAGACAGGCCTTACCAAGCCTATTCTGTAATAGCCCCAGCAAATTACTTGCTTGCCCCTTGTAGGTAGACAGGCCTTCCCAAACCAATTCTCTTATAGCCCAAGCCAATTCTCTAATAGCCGGTGCACATTACTTGCTTGCCCCTGGTAGGTAGACAGGCTTTCCCAAGCCTATTCTGTAATAGTCCCAGCACATTACTTACTTGCCCCTGGTAGGTAGACAGGCCTTCCCAAGCCTATTCTGTAATAGCCCCAGCAAATTACTTGCTTGCCCCTGGTAGGTAGACAGGCCTTCCCAAACCAATTCTCTTATAGCCCAACCCAATTCTCTAATAGCCCCTGCACATTACTTGCTTGCCCCTGGTAGGTAGACAGGCCTTCCCAAGCCAATTCTCTAATAGCCCGTGCACATTACTTGCTTGCCCCTGGTAGGTAGACAGGCTTTCCCAAGCCTATTCTGTAATAGTCCCAGCAAATTACTTGCTTGCCCCTGGTAGGTAGATAGGCCTTCCCAAGCCTATTCTCTCATCGCTTCAGCCCATGACTTATTTCTCCCTGGTAGGTAGACAGGCCTTCCCAAGCCTATTCTGTATTAGTCCCAGCAAATTACTTGCTTGTCCCTGGTAGGTAGACAGGCTTTCCCAAGCCTATTCTGTAATAGTCCCAGCAAATTACTTGCTTGCCCCTGGTAGGTAGATAGGCCTTCCCAAGCCTATTCTCTCATCGCTTCAGCCCATGACTTATTTCTCCCTGGTAGGTAGACAGGCCTTCCCAAGCCTATTCTGTATTAGTCCCAGCAAATTACTTACTTGCCCCTGGTAGGTAGACAGGCCTTCCCAAGCCTATTCTGTAATAGCCCCAGCAAATTACTTGCTTGCCCCTGGTAGGTAGACAGGCCTTCCCAAACCAATTCTCTTATAGCCCAACCCAATTCTCTAATAGCCCCTGCACATTACTTGCTTGCCCCTGGTAGGTAGACAGGCCTTCCCAAGCCAATTCTCTAATAGCCCGTGCACATTACTTGCTTGCCCCTGGTAGGTAGACAAGCTTTCCCAAGCCTATTCTGTAATAGTCCCAGCAAATTACTTGCTTGCCCCTGGTAGGTAGATAGGCCTTCCCAAGCCTATTCTCTCATCGCTTCAGCCCATGACTTATTTCTCCCTGGTAGGTAGACAGGCCTTCCCAAGCCTATTCTGTATTAGTCCCAGCAAATTACTTGCTTGTCCCTGGTAGGTAGACAGGCTTTCCCAAGCCTATTCTGTAATAGCCCCAGCAAATTACTTGCTTGCCCCTGGTAGGTAGACAGGCCTTCCCAAACCAATTCTCTTATAGCCCAACCCAATTCTCTAATAGCCCCTGCACATTACTTGCTTGCCCCTGGTAGGTAGACAGGCCTTCCCAAGCCAATTCTCTAATAGCCCCTGCACATTACTTGCTTGCCCCTGGTAGGTAGACAGGCCTTCCCAAGCCAATTCTCTAATAGCCCGTGCACATTACTTGCTTGCCCCTGGTAGGTAGACAGGCTTTCCCAAGCCTATTCTGTAATAGTCCCAGCAAATTACTTGCTTGCCCCTGGTAGGTAGATAGGCCTTCCCAAGCCTATTCTCTCATCGCTTCAGCCCATGACTTATTTCTCCCTGGTAGGTAGACAGGCCTTCCCAAGCCTATTCTGTAATAGTCCCAGCAAATTACATGCTTGTCCCTGGTAGGTAGACTGGCCTTCCCAAGCCTATTCCGTAATAGCCCCAGCAAATTAATTGCTTGCCCCTGGTAGGTAGACAGGTCTTCCCAAACCAATTCTCTTATAGCCCAAGCCAATTCTAGAATAGCCCCAGCACATTACTTGCTTGCGCCTGGTAGGTAGACAGGCCTTTCCAAACCAATTCTCTTATAGCCCAAGCCAATTCTCTAATAGCTCCTGCACATTACTTGCTTGCCCCTGGTAGGTAGACAGGCTTTCCCAAGCCTATTCTGTAATAGTCCCAGCAAATTACTTGCTTGCCCCTGGTAGGTAGATAAGCCTTCCCAAGCCTATTCTCTCATCGCTTCAGCCCATGACTTATTTCTCCCTGGTAGGTAGACAGGCCTTCCCAAGCCTGTTCTGTAATAGCCCCAGCAAATTACTTGCTTGCCTCTGGTAGGTAGACAGGCCTTTCCAAACCAATTCTCTTATAGTCCAAGCCAATTCTCTAATAGCCCCTGCACATTAATTGCTTGCCCCTGGTAGGTAGACAGGCCTTCCCAAGCCAATTCTCTAATAGCCCCTGCACATTAATTGCTTGCCCCTGGTAGGTAGACAGGCCTTCCCAAGCCAATTCTCTAATAGCCCCTGCACATTAATTGCTTGTCCCTGGTAGGTAGACAGGCTTTCCCAAGCCTATTCTGTAATAGCCCCAGCAAATTACTTGCTTGCCCCTGGTAGGTAGACAGGCCTTCCCAAACCAATTCTCTTATAGCCCAACCCAATTCTCTAATAGCCCCTTCACATTACTTGCTTGCCCCTGGTAGGTAGACAGGCCTTCCCAAGCCAATTCTCTAATAGCCCGTGCACATTACTTGCTTGCCCCTGGTAGGTAGACAGGCTTTCCCAAGCCTATTCTGTAATAGTCCCAGCAAATTACTTGCTTGCCCCTGGTAGGTAGACAGGCTTTCCCAAGCCTATTCTGTAATAGTCCCAGCAAATTACTTGCTTGCCCCTGGTAGGTAGATAGGCCTTCCCAAGCCTATTCTCTCATCGCTTCAACCCATGACTTATTTCTCCCTGGTAGGTAGACAGGCCTTCCCAAGCCTATTCTGTAATAGTCCCAGCAAATTACTTGCTTATCCCTGGTAGGTAGACAGGCCTTCCCAAGCCTATTCTCTCATCGCCTCAGCCCATGACTTATTTCTCCCTGGTAGGTAGACAGGCCTTCCCAAGCCTATTCTGTAATAGTCCCATCAAATTACTTGCTTATCCCTGGTAGGTAGATAGGCTTTCCCAAGCCTATTCTCTCATCGCTTCAGCCCATGACTTATTTCTCCCTGGTAGGTAGACAGGCCTTCCCAAGCCTATTCTGTAATAGTCCCAGCAAATTACTTGCTTGCCCCTGGTAGGTAGATAGGCCTTCCCAAGCCTATTCTCTCATCGCCTCAGCCCATGACTTATTTCTCCCTGGTAGGTAGACAGGCTTTCCCAAGCCTATTCTGTAATAGTCCCAGCAAATTACTTGCTTGCCCCTGGTAGGTAGATAGGTCTTCCCAAGCCTATTCTCTCATTGCTTCAGCCCATGACTTATTTCTCCCTGGTAGGTAGACAGGCCTTCCCAAGCCTATTCTGTAATAGTCCCAGCAAATTACTTGCTTATCCCTGGTAGGTAGACGGGCCTTCCCAAGCCTATTCTCTCATCGCCTCAGCCCATGACTTATTTCTCCCTGGTAGGTAGACAGGCTTTCCCAAGCCTATTCTGTAATAGTCCCAGCAAATTACTTGCTTGCCCCTGGTAGGTAGACAGGCCTTCCCAAACCAATTCTCTTATAGCACAAGCTAATTCTCGAATAGCCCCAGCACATTACTTACTTGCCCCTGGTAGGTAGACAGGCCTTCCCAAGCCTATTCTGTAATAGCCCCAGCAAATTACTTGCTTGCCCCTTGTAGGTAGACAGGCCTTCCCAAACCAATTCTCTTACAGCCCAAGCCAATTCTCTAATAGCCGGTGCACATTACTTGCTTGCCCCTGGTAGGTAGACAGGCTTTCCCAAGCCTATTCTGTAATAGTCCCAGAAAATTACTTTCTTGCCCCTGGTAGGTAGATAGGTCTTCCCAAACCAATTCTCTTATAGCCCAAGCCAATTCTAGAATAGCCCCAGCACATTACTTACTTGCCCCTGGTAGGTAGACAGGCCTTCCCAAGCCTATTCTGTAATAGCCCCAGCAAATTACTTGCTTGCCCCTGGTAGGTAGACAGGCCTTCCCAAACCAATTCTCTTATAGCCCAACCCAATTCTCTAATAGCCCCTGCACATTACTTGCTTGCCCCTGGTAGGTAGACAGGCCTTCCCAAGCCAATTCTCTAATAGCCCGTGCACATTACTTGCTTGCCCCTGGTAGGTAGACAGGCTTTCCCAAGCCTATTCTGTAATAGTCCCAGCAAATTACTTGCTTGCCCCTGGTAGGTAGATAGGCCTTCCAAAGCCTATTCTCTCATCGCTTCAGCCCATGACTTATTTCTCCCTGGTAGGTAGACAGGCCTTCCCAAGCCTATTCTGTATTAGTCCCAGCAAATTACTTGCTTGTCCCTGGTAGGTAGACAGGCTTTCCCAAGCCTATTCTGTAATAGCCCCAGCAAATTACTTGCTTGCCCCTGGTAGGTAGACAGGCCTTCCCAAACCAATTCTCTTATAGCCCAACCCAATTCTCTAATAGCCCCTGCACATTACTTGCTTGCCCCTGGTAGGTAGACAGGCCTTCCCAAGCCAATTCTCTAATAGCCCCTGCACATTACTTGCTTGCCCCTGGTAGGTAGACAGGCCTTCCCAAGCCAATTCTCTAATAGCCCGTGCACATTACTTGCTTGCCCCTGGTAGGTAGACAGGCTTTCCCAAGCCTATTCTGTAATAGTCCCAGCAAACTACTTGCTTGCCCCTGGTAGGTAGATAGGCCTTCCCAAGCCTATTCTCTCATCGCTTCAGCCCATGACTTATTTCTCCCTGGTAGGTAGACAGGCCTTCCCAAGCCTATTCTGTAATAGTCCCAGCAAATTACATGCTTGTCCCTGGTAGGTAGACTGGCCTTCCCAAGCCTATTCCGTAATAGCCCCAGCAAATTACTTGCTTGCCCCTGGTAGGTAGACAGGTCTTCCCAAACCAATTCTCTTATAGCCCAAGCCAATTCTAGAATAGCCCCAGCACATTACTTGCTTGCGCCTGGTAGGTAGACAGGCCTTTCCAAACCAATTCTCTTATAGTCCAAGCCAATTCTCTAATAGCCCCTGCACATTAATTGCTTGCCCCTGGTAGGTAGACAGGCCTTCCCAAGCCAATTCTCTAATAGCCCCTGCACATTAATTGCTTGCCCCTGGTAGGTAGACAGGCCTTCCCAAGCCAATTCTCTAATAGCCCCTGCACATTAATTGCTTGTCCCTGGTAGGTAGACAGGCTTTCCCAAGCCTATTCTGTAATAGCCCCAGCAAATTACTTGCTTGCCCCTGGTAGGTAGACAGGCCTTCCCAAACCAATTCTCTTATAGCCCAACCCAATTCTCTAATAGCCCCTTCACATTACTTGCTTGCCCCTGGTAGGTAGACAGGCCTTCCCAAGCCAATTCTCTAATAGCCCGTGCACATTACTTGCTTGCCCCTGGTAGGTAGACAGGCTTTCCCAAGCCTATTCTGTAATAGTCCCAGCAAATTACTTGCTTATCCCTGGTAGGTAGACAGGCCTTCCCAAGCCTATTCTCTCATCGCCTCAGCCCATGACTTATTTCTCCCTGGTAGGTAGACAGGCCTTCCCAAGCCTATTCTGTAATAGTCCCATCAAATTACTTGCTTATCCCTGGTAGGTAGATAGGCCTTCCCAAGCCTATTCTCTCATCGCTTCAGCCCATGACTTATTTCTCCCTGGTAGGTAGACAGGCCTTCCCAAGCCTATTCTGTAATAGTCCCAGCAAATTACTTGCTTGCCCCTGGTAGGTAGATAGGCCTTCCCAAGCCTATTCTCTCATCGCCTCAGCCCATGACTTATTTCTCCCTGGTAGGTAGACAGGCTTTCCCAAGCCTATTCTGTAATAGTCCCAGCAAATTACTTGCTTGCCCCTGGTAGGTAGATAGGTCTTCCCAAGCCTATTCTCTCATTGCTTCAGCCCATGACTTATTTCTCCCTGGTAGGTAGACAGGCCTTCCCAAGCCTATTCTGTAATAGTCCCAGCAAATTACTTGCTTATCCCTGGTAGGTAGACGGGCCTTCCCAAGCCTATTCTCTCATCGCCTCAGCCCATGACTTATTTCTCCCTGGTAGGTAGACAGGCTTTCCCAAGCCTATTCTGTAATAGTCCCAGCAAATTACTTGCTTGCCCCTGGTAGGTAGACAGGCCTTCCCAAACCAATTCTCTTATAGCACAAGCTAATTCTCGAATAGCCCCAGCACATTACTTACTTGCCCCTGGTAGGTAGACAGGCCTTCCCAAGCCTATTCTGTAATAGCCCCAGCAAATTACTTGCTTGCCCCTTGTAGGTAGACAGGCCTTCCCAAACCAATTCTCTTATAGCCCAAGCCAATTCTCTAATAGCCGGTGCACATTACTTGCTTGCCCCTGGTAGGTAGACAGGCTTTCCCAAGCCTATTCTGTAATAGTCCCAGAAAATTACTTTCTTGCCCCTGGTAGGTAGATAGGTCTTCCCAAACAAATTCTCTTATAGCCCAAGCCAATTCTAGAATAGCCCCAGCACATTACTTACTTGCCCCTGGTAGGTAGACAGGCCTTCCCAAGCCTATTCTGTAATAGCCCCAGCAAATTACTTGCTTGCCCCTGGTAGGTAGACAGGCCTTCCCAAACCAATTCTCTTATAGCCCAACCCAATTCTCTAATAGTCCCTGCACATTACTTGCTTGCCCCTGGTAGGTAGACAGGCCTTCCCAAGCCAATTCTCTAATAGCCCGTGCACATTACTTGCTTGCCCCTGGTAGGTAGACAGGCTTTCCCAAGCCTATTCTGTAATAGTCCCAGCAAATTACTTGCTTGCCCCTGGTAGGTAGATAGGCCTTCCCAAGCCTATTCTCTCATCGCTTCAGCACATGACTTATTTCTCCCTGGTAGGTAGACAGGCCTTCCCAAGCCTATTCTGTATTAGTCCCAGCAAATTACTTGCTTGTCCCTGGTAGGTAGACAGGCTTTCCCAAGCCTATTCTGTAATAGCCCCAGCAAATTACTTGCTTGCCCCTGGTAGGTAGACAGGCCTTCCCAAACCAATTCTCTTATAGCCCAACCCAATTCTCTAATAGCCCCTGCACATTACTTGCTTGCCCCTGGTAGGTAGACAGGCCTTCCCAAGCCAATTCTCTAATAGCCCCTGCACATTACTTGCTTGCCCCTGGTAGGTAGACAGGCCTTCCCAAGCCTATTCTGTAATAGTCCCAGCAAATTACTTGCTTATCCCTGGTAGGTAGACGGGCCTTCCCAAGCCTATTCTCTCATCGCCTCAGCCCATGACTTATTTCTCCCTGGTAGGTAGACAGGCTTTCCCAAGCCTATTCTGTAATAGTCCCAGCAAATTACTTGCTTGCCCCTGGTAGGTAGACAGGCCTTCCCAAACCAATTCTCTTATAGCACAAGCTAATTCTCGAATAGCCCCAGCACATTACTTACTTGCCCCTGGTAGGTAGACAGGCCTTCCCAAGCCTATTCTGTAATAGCCCCAGCAAATTACTTGCTTGCCCCTTGTAGGTAGACAGGCCTTCCCAAACCAATTCTCTTATAGCCCAAGCCAATTCTCTAATAGCCGGTGCACATTACTTGCTTGCCCCTGGTAGGTAGACAGGCTTTCCCAAGCCTATTCTGTAATAGTCCCAGAAAATTACTTTCTTGCCCCTGGTAGGTAGATAGGTCTTCCCAAACCAATTCTCTTATAGCCCAAGCCAATTCTAGAATAGCCCCAGCACATTACTTACTTGCCCCTGGTAGGTAGACAGGCCTTCCCAAGCCTATTCTGTAATAGCCCCAGCAAATTACTTGCTTGCCCCTGGTAGGTAGACAGGCCTTCCCAAACCAATTCTCTTATAGCCCAACCCAATTCTCTAATAGCCCCTGCACATTACTTGCTTGCCCCTGGTAGGTAGACAGGCCTTCCCAAGCCAATTCTCTAATAGCCCGTGCACATTACTTGCTTGCCCCTGGTAGGTAGACAGGCTTTCCCAAGCCTATTCTGTAATAGTCCCAGCAAATTACTTGCTTGCCCCTGGTAGGTAGATAGGCCTTCCAAAGCCTATTCTCTCATCGCTTCAGCCCATGACTTATTTCTCCCTGGTAGGTAGACAGGCCTTCCCAAGCCTATTCTGTATTAGTCCCAGCAAATTACTTGCTTGTCCCTGGTAGGTAGACAGGCTTTCCCAAGCCTATTCTGTAATAGCCCCAGCAAATTACTTGCTTGCCCCTGGTAGGTAGACAGGCCTTCCCAAACCAATTCTCTTATAGCCCAACCCAATTCTCTAATAGCCCCTGCACATTACTTGCTTGCCCCTGGTAGGTAGACAGGCCTTCCCAAGCCAATTCTCTAATAGCCCCTGCACATTACTTGCTTGCCCCTGGTAGGTAGACAGGCCTTCCCAAGCCAATTCTCTAATAGCCCGTGCACATTACTTGCTTGCCCCTGGTAGGTAGACAGGCTTTCCCAAGCCTATTCTGTAATAGTCCCAGCAAACTACTTGCTTGCCCCTGGTAGGTAGATAGGCCTTCCCAAGCCTATTCTCTCATCGCTTCAGCCCATGACTTATTTCTCCCTGGTAGGTAGACAGGCCTTCCCAAGCCTATTCTGTAATAGTCCCAGCAAATTACATGCTTGTCCCTGGTAGGTAGACTGGCCTTCCCAAGCCTATTCCGTAATAGCCCCAGCAAATTACTTGCTTGCCCCTGGTAGGTAGACAGGTCTTCCCAAACCAATTCTCTTATAGCCCAAGCCAATTCTAGAATAGCCCCAGCACATTACTTGCTTGCGCCTGGTAGGTAGACAGGCCTTTCCAAACCAATTCTCTTATAGTCCAAGCCAATTCTCTAATAGCCCCTGCACATTAATTGCTTGCCCCTGGTAGGTAGACAGGCCTTCCCAAGCCAATTCTCTAATAGCCCCTGCACATTAATTGCTTGCCCCTGGTAGGTAGACAGGCCTTCCCAAGCCAATTCTCTAATAGCCCCTGCACATTAATTGCTTGTCCCTGGTAGGTAGACAGGCTTTCCCAAGCCTATTCTGTAATAGCCCCAGCAAATTACTTGCTTGCCCCTGGTAGGTAGACAGGCCTTCCCAAACCAATTCTCTTATAGCCCAACCCAATTCTCTAATAGCCCCTTCACATTACTTGCTTGCCCCTGGTAGGTAGACAGGCCTTCCCAAGCCAATTCTCTAATAGCCCGTGCACATTACTTGCTTGCCCCTGGTAGGTAGACAGGCTTTCCCAAGCCTATTCTGTAATAGTCCCAGCAAATTACTTGCTTATCCCTGGTAGGTAGACAGGCCTTCCCAAGCCTATTCTCTCATCGCCTCAGCCCATGACTTATTTCTCCCTGGTAGGTAGACAGGCCTTCCCAAGCCTATTCTGTAATAGTCCCATCAAATTACTTGCTTATCCCTGGTAGGTAGATAGGCCTTCCCAAGCCTATTCTCTCATCGCTTCAGCCCATGACTTATTTCTCCCTGGTAGGTAGACAGGCCTTCCCAAGCCTATTCTGTAATAGTCCCAGCAAATTACTTGCTTGCCCCTGGTAGGTAGATAGGCCTTCCCAAGCCTATTCTCTCATCGCCTCAGCCCATGACTTATTTCTCCCTGGTAGGTAGACAGGCTTTCCCAAGCCTATTCTGTAATAGTCCCAGCAAATTACTTGCTTGCCCCTGGTAGGTAGATAGGTCTTCCCAAGCCTATTCTCTCATTGCTTCAGCCCATGACTTATTTCTCCCTGGTAGGTAGACAGGCCTTCCCAAGCCTATTCTGTAATAGTCCCAGCAAATTACTTGCTTATCCCTGGTAGGTAGACGGGCCTTCCCAAGCCTATTCTCTCATCGCCTCAGCCCATGACTTATTTCTCCCTGGTAGGTAGACAGGCTTTCCCAAGCCTATTCTGTAATAGTCCCAGCAAATTACTTGCTTGCCCCTGGTAGGTAGACAGGCCTTCCCAAACCAATTCTCTTATAGCACAAGCTAATTCTCGAATAGCCCCAGCACATTACTTACTTGCCCCTGGTAGGTAGACAGGCCTTCCCAAGCCTATTCTGTAATAGCCCCAGCAAATTACTTGCTTGCCCCTTGTAGGTAGACAGGCCTTCCCAAACCAATTCTCTTATAGCCCAAGCCAATTCTCTAATAGCCGGTGCACATTACTTGCTTGCCCCTGGTAGGTAGACAGGCTTTCCCAAGCCTATTCTGTAATAGTCCCAGAAAATTACTTTCTTGCCCCTGGTAGGTAGATAGGTCTTCCCAAACAAATTCTCTTATAGCCCAAGCCAATTCTAGAATAGCCCCAGCACATTACTTACTTGCCCCTGGTAGGTAGACAGGCCTTCCCAAGCCTATTCTGTAATAGCCCCAGCAAATTACTTGCTTGCCCCTGGTAGGTAGACAGGCCTTCCCAAACCAATTCTCTTATAGCCCAACCCAATTCTCTAATAGTCCCTGCACATTACTTGCTTGCCCCTGGTAGGTAGACAGGCCTTCCCAAGCCAATTCTCTAATAGCCCGTGCACATTACTTGCTTGCCCCTGGTAGGTAGACAGGCTTTCCCAAGCCTATTCTGTAATAGTCCCAGCAAATTACTTGCTTGCCCCTGGTAGGTAGATAGGCCTTCCCAAGCCTATTCTCTCATCGCTTCAGCACATGACTTATTTCTCCCTGGTAGGTAGACAGGCCTTCCCAAGCCTATTCTGTATTAGTCCCAGCAAATTACTTGCTTGTCCCTGGTAGGTAGACAGGCTTTCCCAAGCCTATTCTGTAATAGCCCCAGCAAATTACTTGCTTGCCCCTGGTAGGTAGACAGGCCTTCCCAAACCAATTCTCTTATAGCCCAACCCAATTCTCTAATAGCCCCTGCACATTACTTGCTTGCCCCTGGTAGGTAGACAGGCCTTCCCAAGCCAATTCTCTAATAGCCCCTGCACATTACTTGCTTGCCCCTGGTAGGTAGACAGGCCTTCCCAAGCCTATTCTGTAATAGTCCCAGCAAATTACTTGCTTATCCCTGGTAGGTAGACGGGCCTTCCCAAGCCTATTCTCTCATCGCCTCAGCCCATGACTTATTTCTCCCTGGTAGGTAGACAGGCTTTCCCAAGCCTATTCTGTAATAGTCCCAGCAAATTACTTGCTTGCCCCTGGTAGGTAGACAGGCCTTCCCAAACCAATTCTCTTATAGCACAAGCTAATTCTCGAATAGCCCCAGCACATTACTTACTTGCCCCTGGTAGGTAGACAGGCCTTCCCAAGCCTATTCTGTAATAGCCCCAGCAAATTACTTGCTTGCCCCTTGTAGGTAGACAGGCCTTCCCAAACCAATTCTCTTATAGCCCAAGCCAATTCTCTAATAGCCGGTGCACATTACTTGCTTGCCCCTGGTAGGTAGACAGGCTTTCCCAAGCCTATTCTGTAATAGTCCCAGAAAATTACTTTCTTGCCCCTGGTAGGTAGATAGGTCTTCCCAAACCAATTCTCTTATAGCCCAAGCCAATTCTAGAATAGCCCCAGCACATTACTTACTTGCCCCTGGTAGGTAGACAGGCCTTCCCAAGCCTATTCTGTAATAGCCCCAGCAAATTACTTGCTTGCCCCTGGTAGGTAGACAGGCCTTCCCAAACCAATTCTCTTATAGCCCAACCCAATTCTCTAATAGCCCCTGCACATTACTTGCTTGCCCCTGGTAGGTAGACAGGCCTTCCCAAGCCAATTCTCTAATAGCCCGTGCACATTACTTGCTTGCCCCTGGTAGGTAGACAGGCTTTCCCAAGCCTATTCTGTAATAGTCCCAGCAAATTACTTGCTTGCCCCTGGTAGGTAGATAGGCCTTCCCAAGCCTATTCTCTCATCGCTTCAGCCCATGACTTATTTCTCCCTGGTAGGTAGACAGGCCTTCCCAAGCCTATTCTGTATTAGTCCCAGCAAATTACTTGCTTGTCCCTGGTAGGTAGACAGGCTTTCCCAAGCCTATTCTGTAATAGCCCCAGCAAATTACTTGCTTGCCCCTGGTAGGTAGACAGGCCTTCCCAAACCAATTCTCTTATAGCCCAACCCAATTCTCTAATAGCCCCTGCACATTACTTGCTTGCCCCTGGTAGGTAGACAGGCCTTCCCAAGCCAATTCTCTAATAGCCCCTGCACATTACTTGCTTGCCCCTGGTAGGTAGACAGGCCTTCCCAAGCCAATTCTCTAATAGCCCGTGCACATTACTTGCTTGCCCCTGGTAGGTAGACAGGCTTTCCCAAGCCTATTCTGTAATAGTCCCAGCAAATTACTTGCTTGCCCCTGGTAGGTAGATAGGCCTTCCCAAGCCTATTCTCTCATCGCTTCAGCCCATGACTTATTTCTCCCTGGTAGGTAGACAGGCCTTCCCAAGCATATTCTGTAATAGTCCCAGCAAATTACATGCTTGTCCCTGGTAGGTAGACTGGCCTTCCCAAGCCTATTCCGTAATAGCCCCAGCAAATTACATGCTTGCCCCTGGTAGGTAGACAGGTCTTCCCAAACCAATTCTCTTATAGCCCAAGCCAATTCTAGAATAGCCCCAGCACATTACTTGCTTGCGCCTGGTAGGTAGACAGGCCTTTCCAAACCAATTCTCTTATAGCCCAAGCCAATTCTCGAATAGCCCCAGCACATTACTTGCTTGCCCCTGGTAGGTAGACAGGCCTTCCCAAGCCAATTCTCTAATAGCTCCTGCACATTACTTGCTTGCCCCTGGTAGGTAGACAGGCTTTCCCAAGCCTATTCTGTAATAGTCCCAGCAAATTACTTGCTTGCCCCTGGTAGGTAGATAAGCCTTCCCAAGCCTATTCTCTCATCGCTTCAGCCCATGACTTATTTCTCCCTGGTAGGTAGACAGGCCTTCCCAAGCCTGTTCTGTAATAGCCCCAGCAAATTACTTGCTTGCCTCTGGTAGGTAGACAGGCCTTCCCAAACCAATTCTCTTATAGCCCAACCCAATTCTCTAATAGCCCCTTCACATTACTTGCTTGCCCCTGGTAGGTAGACAGGCCTTCCCAAGCCAATTCTCTAATAGCCCGTGCACATTACTTGCTTGCCCCTGGTAGGTAGACAGGCTTTCCCAAGCCTATTCTGTAATAGTCCCAGCAAATTACTTGCTTGCCCCTGGTAGGTAGACAGGCTTTCCCAAGCCTATTCTGTAATAGTCCCAGCAAATTACTTGCTTGCCCCTTGTAGGTAGACAGGCCTTCCCAAACCAATTCTCTTATAGCCCAAGCCAATTCTCTAATAGCCGGTGCACATTACTTGCTTGCCCCTGGTAGGTAGACAGGCCTTCCCAAGCCAATTCTCTAATAGCCCCTGCACTTTACTTGCTTGCCCCTGGTAGGTAGACAGGCCTTCCCAAGCCTATTCTGTAATAGCCCCAGCACATTATTTGCTTGCCCCTGGTAGGTAGACAGGCCTTCCCAAGCCTATTCTGTAATAGCCCCAGCACATTATTTGCTTGCCCCTGGTAGGTAGACAGGCCTTCCCAAGCCTATTCTGTAATAGTCCCAGCAAATTACTTGCTTGCCCCTGGTAGGTAGACAGGCCTTCCCAAACCAATTCTCTTAAAGCCCAAGCCAATTCTCGAATAGCTCCAGCATATTATTTGCTTGCCCCTGGTAGGTAGACAGGCCTTCCCAAGCCAATTCTCTAATAGCCCCAGCACATTATTTGCTTGCCCCTGTTAGGTAGACAGGCCTTCCCAAGCCAATTCTATAATAGCCCCTGCACTTTACTTGCTTGTCCCTGGTAGGTAGACAGGCCTTCCCAAGCCTATTCTGTAATAGCCACAGCAAATTACTTGCTTGCCCAAGTATGGTAGACAGGGCTTCCCAAGCCTATTCTGTAATAGTCCCAGCAAATTACTTGCTTGCCCCTGGTAGGTAGACAGGCCTTCCCAAGCCTATTCTGTAATAGCCCCAGCAAATTACTTGCTTGCCCAAGTATGGTAGGCAGGGCTTCCCAAGCCTATTCTGTAATAGTCCCAGCAAATTACTTGCTTGCCCCTGGTAGGTAGACAGGCCTTCCCAAGCCTATTCTGTAATAGTCCCAGCAAATTACTTGCTTGCCCCTGGTTGGTAGACAGGCCTTCCCAAGCCAATTCTCTAATAGCCCCTGCACTTTACTTGCTTGCCCTTGGTAGGTAGACAGGCCTTCCCAAACCAATTCTCTTATAGCCCAAGCCAATTCTCTAATAGCCCCTGCACTTTACTTGCTTGCCCTTGGTAGGTAGACAGGCCTTCCCAAACCAATTCTCTTATAGCCCAAGCCAATTCTCGAATAGCCCCAGCATATTATTTGCTTGCCCCTGGTAGGTAGACAGGCCTTCCCAAGCCAATTCTCTAATAGCCCCTGCACTTTACTTGCTTGCCCTTGGTTGGTCCACTGGCCTTCCCGAGCCAATTCTCTTATATCCCAAGCCAATTCTCTAATAGCCCCTGCACATTACTTGCTTGCCCCTGATAGGTAGACAGGCTTTCCCAAGCCTATTCTGTAATAGTCCCAGCAAATTACTTGCTTTCCCCTGGTAGGTAGACAGGCCTTCCCAAGCCTATTCTCTCATCGCCTCAGCCCATGGCTTATTTCTCCCTGGTAGGTAGACAGGCCTTCCCAAGCCTATTCTGTAATAGTCCCAGCAAATTACTTGCTTGCCCCTGGTAGGTAGACAGGCCTTCCCAAACCAATTCTCTTATAGCCCAAGCCAATTCTCGAATAGCTCCAGCATATTATTTGCTTTCCCCTGGTAGGTAGACAGGCCTTCCCAAGCCAATTCTCGAATAGCCCCAGCACATTATTTGCTTGCCCCTGTTAGGTAGACAGGCCTTCCCAAGCCAATTCTCTAATAGCCCCTGCACATTACTTGCTTGCCCCTGATAGGTAGACAGGCTTTCCCAAGCCTATTCTGTAATAGTCCCAGCAAATTACTTGCTTGCCCCTGGTAGGTAGACAGGCCTTCCCAAGCCTATTCTCTCATCGCCTCAGCCCATGGCTTATATCTCCCTGGTAGGTAGACAGGCCTTCCCAAGCCTTTTCTGTAATAGTCCCAGCAAATTACTTGCTTGCCCCTGGTAGGTAGACAGGCCTTCCCAAACCAATTCTCTTATAGCCCAAGCCAATTCTCGAATAGCTCCAGCATATTATTTGCTTGCCCCTGGTAGGTAGACAGGCCTTCCCAAGCCAATTCTCTAATAGCCCCTGCACTTTACTTGCTTGCCCCTGGTAGTTAGACAGGCTTTCCCAAGCCTATTCTGTAATAGTCCCAGCAAATTACTTGCTTGCCCCTGGTAGGTAGATAGGCCTTCCCAAGCCTATTCTCTCATCGCCTCAGCCCATGACTTATTTCTCCTTGGTAGGTAGACAGGCCTTACCAAGCCTATTCTGTAATAGTCCCAGCAAATTACTTGCTTGTCCCTGGTTGGTAGACAGGCCTTCCCAAACCAATTCTCTTATAGCCCAAGCCAATTATCGAATAGCCCCAGCAAATTACTTGCTTGTCCCTGGTAGGTAGACAGGCCTTCCCAAGCCTATTCTGTAATAGCCACAGCAAATTACTTGCTTGCCCAAGTATGGTAGACAGGGCTTCCCAAGCCTATTCTGTAATAGTCCCAGCAAATTACTTGCTTGCCCCTGGTAGGTAGACAGGGCTTCCCAAGCCTATTCTGTAATAGTCCCAGCAAATTACTTGCTTGTCCCTGGTAGGTAGACAGGCCTTCCCAAACCAATTCTCTTATAGCCCAAGCCAATTATCGAATAACCCCAGCACATTACTTGCTTGCCCCATGTAGGTAGACAGGCTTTCCCAAGCCTATTCTGTAATAGTTCCAGCAAATTACTTGCTTGCCCCTGGTAGGTAGACAGGCCTTCCCAAGCCTATTCTGTACTAGCCCCAGCACATTATTTGCTTGTCCCTGGTAGGTAGACAGGCCTTCCCAAACCAATTCTCTTATAGCCCAAGCCAATTATTGAATAGCCCCAGCAAATTACTTGCTTGTCCCTGGTAGGTAGACAGGCCTTCCCAAGCCTATTCTGTAATAGCCCCAGCAAATTACTTGCTTGCCCAAGTATGGTAGACAGGGCTTCCCAAGCCTATTCTGTAATAGTCCCAGCAAATTACTTGCTTGCCCCTGGTAGGTAGACAGGCCTTCCCAAGCCTATTCTGTAATAGTCCCAGCAAATTACTTGCTTGCCCCTGGTAGGTAGACAGGCCTTCCCAAGCCTATTCTGTAATAGTCCCAGCAAATTACTTGCTTGCCCCTGGTAGGTAGACAGGCCTTCCCAAACCAATTCTCTTATAGCACAAGCCAATTCTCGAATAGCCCCAGCAAATTATTTGCTTTCCCCTGGTAGGTAGACAGGCCTTCCCAAGCCAATTCTCGGATAGCCCCAGCACATTACTTGCTTGCCCCTGGTAGGTAGACAGGCCTTCCCAAGCCAATTATCGAATAGCCCCAGCACATTACTTGCTTGCCCCATGTAGGTAGACAGGCTTTTCCAAGCCTATTCTGTAATAGCCCCAGCAAATTACTTGCTTGCCCCTGGTATGTAGACAGGCCTTCCTAAGCCTATTCTGTAATAGTTCCAGCAAATTACTTGCTTGCCCCTGGTAGGTAGACAGGCCTTCCCAAGCCTATTCTCTCATCGCCTCAGCCCATGGCTTATTTCTCCCTGGTAGGTAGACAGGCCTTCCCAAGCCTATTCTGTAATAGCCCCAGCAAATTACTTGCTTGCTCCTGGTAGGTAGACAGGGCTTCCCAAGCCTATTCTGTAATAGTCCCAGCAAATTACTTGCTTGCCCCTGGTAGGTAGACAGGCCTTCCCAAACCAATTCTCTTATAGCCCAAGCCAATTCTCGAATAGCCCCAGCAAATTATTTGCTTTCCCCTGGTAGGTAGACAGGCCTTCCCAAGCCAATTCTCGAATAGCCCCAGCACATTATTTGCTTGCCCCTGTTAGGTAGACAGGCCTTCCCAAGCCAATTCTCTAATAGCCCCTGCACATTACTTGCTTGCCCCTGATAGGTAGACAGGCTTTCCCAAGCCTATTCTGTAATAGTCCCAGCAAATTACTTGCTTGCCCCTGGTAGGTAGACAGGCCTTCCCAAGCCTATTCTCTCATCGCCTCAGCCCATGGCTTATTTCTCCCTGGTAGGTAGACAGGCCTTCCCAAGCCTATTCTGTAATAGTCCCAGCAAATTACTTGCTTGCCCCTGGTAGGTAGACAGGCCTTCCCAAACCAATTCTCTTAAAGCCCAAGCCAATTCTCGAATAGCTCCAGCATATTATTTGCTTGCCCCTGGTAGGTAGACAGGCCTTCCCAAGCCAATTCTCTAATAGCCCCAGCACATTATTTGCTTGCCCCTGTTAGGTAGACAGGCCTTCCCAAGCCAATTCTCTAATAGCCCCTGCACATTACTTGCTTGCCCCTGATAGGTAGACAGGCTTTCCCAAGCCTATTCTGTAATAGTCCCAGCAAATTACTTGCTTGCCCCTGGTAGGTAGACAGGCCTTCCCAAGCCTATTCTCTCATCGCCTCAGCCCATGGCTTATTTCTCCCTGGTAGGTAGACAGGCCTTCCCAAGCCTATTCTGTAATAGTCCCAGCAAATTACTTGCTTGCCCCTGGTTGGTAGACAGGCCTTCCCAAGCCAATTCTCTAATAGCCCCTGCACTTTACTTGCTTGCCCTTGGTAGGTAGACAGGCCTTCCCAAACCAATTCTCTTATAGCCCAAGCCAATTCTCGAATAGCCCCAGCATATTATTTGCTTGCCCCTGGTAGGTAGACAGGCCTTCCCAAGCCAATTCTCTAATAGCCCCTGCACTTTACTTGCTTGCCCTTGGTTGGTCCACTGGCCTTCCCGAGCCAATTCTCTTATATCCCAAGCCAATTCTCTAATAGCCCCTGCACATTACTTGCTTGCCCCTGGTAGGTAGACAGGCCTTCCCAAGCCAATTCTCTAATAGCCCCTGCACATTACTTGCTTGCCCCTGATAGGTAGACAGGCTTTCCCAAGCCTATTCTGTAACAGTCCCAGCAAATTACTTGCTTGCCCCTGGTAGGTAGACAGGCCTTCCCAAGCCTATTCTCTCATCGCCTCAGCCCATGGCTTATTTCTCCCTGGTAGGTAGACAGGCCTTCCCAAGCCTATTCTGTAATAGTCCCAGCAAATTACTTAATTGCCCCTGGTAGGTAGACAGGCCTTCCCAAACCAATTCTCTTATAGCCCAAGCCAATTATTGAATAGCCCCAGCAAATTACTTGCTTGTCCCTGGTAGGTAGACAGGCCTTCCCAAGCCTATTCTGTAATAGCCCCAGCAAATTACTTGCTTGCCCAAGTATGGTAGACAGGGCTTCCCAAGCCTATTCTGTAATAGTCCCAGCAAATTACTTGCTTGCCCCTGGTAGGTAGACAGGCCTTCCCAAGCCTATTCTGTAATAGTCCCAGCAAATTACTTGCTTGCCCCTGGTAGGTAGACAGGCCTTCCCAAGCCTATTCTGTAATAGTCCCAGCAAATTACTTGCTTGCCCCTGGTAGGTAGACAGGCCTTCCCAAACCAATTCTCTTATAGCACAAGCCAATTCTCGAATAGCCCCAGCAAA
This sequence comes from Corythoichthys intestinalis, assembly GCF_030265065.1. Lineage (NCBI taxonomy): Eukaryota > Metazoa > Chordata > Actinopteri > Syngnathiformes > Syngnathidae > Corythoichthys > Corythoichthys intestinalis. The sequence continues at coordinate 45,020,959 of NC_080413.1, read as the reverse complement.
TTATTTGCTTTCCCCTGGTAGGTAGACAGGCCTTCCCAAGCCAATTCTCGGATAGCCCCAGCACATTACTTGCTTGCCCCATGTAGGTAGACAGGCTTTTCCAAGCCTATTCTGTAATAGCCCCAGCAAATTACTTGCTTGCCCCTGGTATGTAGACAGGCCTTCCTAAGCCTATTCTGTAATAGTTCCAGCAAATTACTTGCTTGCCCCTGGTAGGTAGACAGGCCTTCCCAAGCCTATTCTGTAATAGCCCCAGCACATTATTTGCTTGCCCCTGGTAGGTAGACAGGCCTTCCCAAGCCTATTCTGTAATAGTCCCAGCAAATTACTTGCTTGCCCCTGGTAGGTAGACAGGCCTTCCCAAGCCAATTATCGAATAGCCCCAGCACATTACTTGCTTGCCCCATGTAGGTAGACAGGCTTTTCCAAGCCTATTCTGTAATAGCCCCAGCAAATTACTTGCTTGCCCCTGGTATGTAGACAGGCCTTCCTAAGCCTATTCTGTAATAGTTCCAGCAAATTACTTGCTTGCCCCTGGTAGGTAGACAGGCCTTCCCAAGCCTATTCTGTAATAGCCCCAGCACATTATTTGCTTGCCCCTGGTAGGTAGACAGGCCTTCCCAAGCCTATTCTGTAATAGCCCCAGCAAATTACTTGCTTGCTCCTGGTAGGTAGACAGGGCTTCCCAAGCCTATTCTGTAATAGTCCCAGCAAAGTACTTGCTTGCCCCTGGTAGGTAGACAGGCCTTCCCAAACCAATTCTCTTATAGCCCAAGCCAATTCTCGAATAGCCCCAGCAAATTATTTGCTTTCCCCTGGTAGGTAGACAGGCCTTCCCAAGCCAATTCTCGAATAGCCCCAGCACATTATTTGCTTGCCCCTGTTAGATAGACAGGCCTTCCCAAGCCAATTCTCTAATAGCCCCTGCACATTACTTGCTTGCCCCTGATAGGTAGACAGGCTTTCCCAAGCCTATTCTGTAATAGTCCCAGCAAATTACTTGCTTGCCCAAGTATGGTAGGCAGGGCTTCCCAAGCCTATTCTGTAATAGTCCCAGCAAATTACTTGCTTGCCCCTGGTAGGTAGACAGGCCTTCCCAAGCCTATTCTGTAATAGTCCCAGCAAATTACTTGCTTGCCCAAGTATGGTAGGCAGGGCTTCCCAAGCCTATTCTGTAATAGTCCCAGCAAATTACTTGCTTGCCCCTGGTAGGTTGACAGGCCTTCCCAAGCCTATTCTGTAATAGTCCCAGCAAATTACTTGCTTGCCCCTGGTAGGTAGACAGGCCTTCCCAAGCCTATTCTGTAATAGTCCCAGCAAATAACTTGCTTGCCCCTGGTTGGTAGACAGGCCTTCCCAAGCCAATTCTCTAATAGCCCCTGCACTTTACTTGCTTGCCCTTGGTAGGTAGACAGGCCTTCCCAAACCAATTCTCTTATAGCCCAAGCCAATTCTCGAATAGCCCCAGCATATTATTTGCTTGCCCCTGGTAGGTAGACAGGCCTTCCCAAGCCAATTCTCTAATAGCCCCTGCACTTTACTTGCTTGCCCTTGGTTGGTCCACTGGCCTTCCCGAGCCAATTCTCTTATATCCCAAGCCAATTCTCTAATAGCCCCTGCACATTACTTGCTTGCCCCTGATAGGTAGACAGGCTTTCCCAAGCCTATTCTGTAATAGTCCCAGTAAATTACTTGCTTTCCCCTGGTAGGTAGACAGGCCTTCCCAAGCCTATTCTCTCATCGCCTCAGCCCATGGCTTATTTCTCCCTGGTAGGTAGACAGGCCTTCCCAAGCCTATTCTGTAATAGTCCCAGCAAATTACTTGCTTGCCCCTGGTAGGTAGACAGGCCTTCCCAAGCCTATTCTGTAATAGTCCCAGCAAATTACTTGCTTGCCCCTGGTTGGTAAACAGGCCTTCCCAAGCCAATTCTCTAATAGCCCCTGCACTTTACTTGCTTGCCCTTGGTAGGTAGACAGGCCTTCCCAAACCAATTCTCTTATAGCCCAAGCCAATTCTCGAATAGCCCCAGCATATTATTTGCTTGCCCCTGGTAGGTAGACAGGCCTTCCCAAGCCTATTCTCTCATCGCCTCAGCCCATGGCTTATTTCTCCCTGGTAGGTAGACAGGCCTTCCCAAGCCTATTCTGTAATAGTCCCAGCAAATTACTTGCTTGCCCCTGGTAGGTAGACAGGCCTTCCCAAACCAATTCTCTTATAGCCCAAGCCAATTCTCGAATAGCTCCAGCATATTATTTGCTTTCCCCTGGTAGGTAGACAGGCCTTCCCAAGCCAATTCTCGAATAGCCCCAGCACATTATTTGCTTGCCCCTGTTAGGTAGACAGGCCTTCCCAAGCCAATTCTCTAATAGCCCCTGCACATTACTTGCTTGCCCCTGATAGGTAGACAGGCTTTCCCAAGCCTATTCTGTAATAGTCCCAGCAAATTACTTGCTTGCTCCTGGTAGGTAGACAGGCCTTCCCAAGCCTATTCTCTCATCGCCTCAGCCCATGGCTTATATCTCCCTGGTAGGTAGACAGGCCTTCCCAAGCCTTTTCTGTAATAGTCCCAGCAAATTACTTGCTTGCCCCTGGTAGGTAGACAGGCCTTCCCAAACCAATTCTCTTATAGCCCAAGCCAATTCTCGAATAGCTCCAGCATATTATTTGCTTGCCCCTGGTAGGTAGACAGGCCTTCCCAAGCCAATTCTCTAATAGCCCCTGCACTTTACTTGCTTGCCCCTGGTAGTTATACAGGCTTTCCCAAGCCTATTCTGTAATAGTCCCAGCAAATTACTTGCTTGCCCCTGGTAGGTAGATAGGCCTTCCCAAGCCTATTCTCTCATCGCCTCAGCCCATGACTTATTTCTCCTTGGTAGGTAGACAGGCCTTACCAAGCCTATTCTGTAATAGTCCCAGCAAATTACTTGCTTGTCCCTGGTTGGTAGACAGGCCTTCCCAAACCAATTCTCTTATAGCCCAAGCCAATTATCGAATAGCCCCAGCAAATTACTTGCTTGTCCCTGGTAGGTAGACAGGCCTTCCCAAGCCTATTCTGTAATAGCCACAGCAAATTACTTGCTTGCCCAAGTATGGTAGACAGGGCTTCCCAAGCCTATTCTGTAATAGTCCCAGCAAATTACTTGCTTGCCCCTGGTAGGTAGACAGGGCTTCCCAAGCCTATTCTGTAATAGTCCCAGCAAATTACTTGCTTGTCCCTGGTAGGTAGACAGGCCTTCCCAAACCAATTCTCTTATAGCCCAAGCCAATTATCGAATAGCCCCAGCACATTACTTGCTTGCCCCATGTAGGTAGACAGGCTTTCCCAAGCCTATTCTGTAATAGTTCCAGCAAATCACTTGCTTGCCCCTGGTAGGTAGACAGGCCTTCCCAAGCCTATTCTGTACTAGCCCCAGCACATTATTTGCTTGTCCCTGGTAGGTAGACAGGCCTTCCCAAACCAATTCTCTTATAGCCCAAGCCAATTATTGAATAGCCCCAGCAAATTACTTGCTTGTCCCTGGTAGGTAGACAGGCCTTCCCAAGCCTATTCTGTAATAGCCCCAGCAAATTACTTGCTTGCCCAAGTATGGTAGACAGGGCTTCCCAAGCCTATTCTGTAATAGTCCCAGCAAATTACTTGCTTGCCCCTGGTAGGTAGACAGGCCTTCCCAAGCCTATTCTGTAATAGTCCCAGCAAATTACTTGCTTGCCCCTGGTAGGTAGACAGGCCTTCCCAAGCCTATTCTGTAATAGTCCCAGCAAATTACTTGCTTGCCCCTGGTAGGTAGACAGGCCTTCCCAAACCAATTCTCTTATAGCACAAGCCAATTCTCGAATAGCCCCAGCAAATTATTTGCTTTCCCCTGGTAGGTAGACAGGCCTTCCCAAGCCAATTCTCGGATAGCCCCAGCACATTACTTGCTTGCCCCATGTAGGTAGACAGGCTTTTCCAAGCCTATTCTGTAATAGCCCCAGCAAATTACTTGCTTGCCCCTGGTATGTAGACAGGCCTTCCTAAGCCTATTCTGTAATAGTTCCAGCAAATTACTTGCTTGCCCCTGGTAGGTAGACAGGCCTTCCCAAGCCTATTCTGTAATAGCCCCAGCACATTATTTGCTTGCCCCTGGTAGGTAGACAGGCCTTCCCAAGCCAATTCTCTAATAGCCCCTGCACATTACTTGCTTGCCCCTGATAGGTAGACAGGCTTTCCCAAGCCTATTCTGTAACAGTCCCAGCAAATTACTTGCTTGCCCCTGGTAGGTAGACAGGCCTTCCCAAGCCTATTCTCTCATCGCCTCAGCCCATGGCTTATTTCTCCCTGGTAGGTAGACAGGCCTTCCCAAGCCTATTCTGTAATAGTCCCAGCAAATTACTTGCTTGCCCCTGGTAGGTAGACAGGCCTTCCCAAACCAATTCTCTTATAGCCCAAGCCAATTATTGAATAGCCCCAGCAAATTACTTGCTTGTCCCTGGTAGGTAGACAGGCCTTCCCAAGCCTATTCTGTAATAGCCCCAGCAAATTACTTGCTTGCCCAAGTATGGTAGACAGGGCTTCCCAAGCCTATTCTGTAATAGTCCCAGCAAATTACTTGCTTGCCCCTGGTAGGTAGACAGGCCTTCCCAAGCCTATTCTGTAATAGTCCCAGCAAATTACTTGCTTGCCCCTGGTAGGTAGACAGGCCTTCCCAAGCCTATTCTGTAATAGTCCCAGCAAATTACTTGCTTGCCCCTGGTAGGTAGACAGGCCTTCCCAAACCAATTCTCTTATAGCACAAGCCAATTCTCGAATAGCCCCAGCAAATTATTTGCTTTCCCCTGGTAGGTAGACAGGCCTTCCCAAGCCAATTCTCGGATAGCCCCAGCACATTACTTGCTTGCCCCATGTAGGTAGACAGGCTTTTCCAAGCCTATTCTGTAATAGCCCCAGCAAATTACTTGCTTGCCCCTGGTATGTAGACAGGCCTTCCTAAGCCTATTCTGTAATAGTTCCAGCAAATTACTTGCTTGCCCCTGGTAGGTAGACAGGCCTTCCCAAGCCTATTCTGTAATAGCCCCAGCACATTATTTGCTTGCCCCTGGTAGGTAGACAGGCCTTCCCAAGCCTATTCTGTAATAGTCCCAGCAAATTACTTGCTTGCCCCTGGTAGGTAGACAGGCCTTCCCAAGCCAATTATCGAATAGCCCCAGCACATTACTTGCTTGCCCCATGTAGGTAGACAGGCTTTTCCAAGCCTATTCTGTAATAGCCCCAGCAAATTACTTGCTTGCCCCTGGTATGTAGACAGGCCTTCCTAAGCCTATTCTGTAATAGTTCCAGCAAATTACTTGCTTGCCCCTGGTAGGTAGACAGGCCTTCCCAAGCCTATTCTGTAATAGCCCCAGCACATTATTTGCTTGCCCCTGGTAGGTAGACAGGCCTTCCCAAGCCTATTCTGTAATAGCCCCAGCAAATTACTTGCTTGCTCCTGGTAGGTAGACAGGGCTTCCCAAGCCTATTCTGTAATAGTCCCAGCAAAGTACTTGCTTGCCCCTGGTAGGTAGACAGGCCTTCCCAAACCAATTCTCTTATAGCCCAAGCCAATTCTCGAATAGCCCCAGCAAATTATTTGCTTTCCCCTGGTAGGTAGACAGGCCTTCCCAAGCCAATTCTCGAATAGCCCCAGCACATTATTTGCTTGCCCCTGTTAGATAGACAGGCCTTCCCAAGCCAATTCTCTAATAGCCCCTGCACATTACTTGCTTGCCCCTGATAGGTAGACAGGCTTTCCCAAGCCTATTCTGTAATAGTCCCAGCAAATTACTTGCTTGCCCAAGTATGGTAGGCAGGGCTTCCCAAGCCTATTCTGTAATAGTCCCAGCAAATTACTTGCTTGCCCCTGGTAGGTAGACAGGCCTTCCCAAGCCTATTCTGTAATAGTCCCAGCAAATTACTTGCTTGCCCAAGTATGGTAGGCAGGGCTTCCCAAGCCTATTCTGTAATAGTCCCAGCAAATTACTTGCTTGCCCCTGGTAGGTTGACAGGCCTTCCCAAGCCTATTCTGTAATAGTCCCAGCAAATTACTTGCTTGCCCCTGGTAGGTAGACAGGCCTTCCCAAGCCTATTCTGTAATAGTCCCAGCAAATAACTTGCTTGCCCCTGGTTGGTAGACAGGCCTTCCCAAGCCAATTCTCTAATAGCCCCTGCACTTTACTTGCTTGCCCTTGGTAGGTAGACAGGCCTTCCCAAACCAATTCTCTTATAGCCCAAGCCAATTCTCGAATAGCCCCAGCATATTATTTGCTTGCCCCTGGTAGGTAGACAGGCCTTCCCAAGCCAATTCTCTAATAGCCCCTGCACTTTACTTGCTTGCCCTTGGTTGGTCCACTGGCCTTCCCGAGCCAATTCTCTTATATCCCAAGCCAATTCTCTAATAGCCCCTGCACATTACTTGCTTGCCCCTGATAGGTAGACAGGCTTTCCCAAGCCTATTCTGTAATAGTCCCAGTAAATTACTTGCTTTCCCCTGGTAGGTAGACAGGCCTTCCCAAGCCTATTCTCTCATCGCCTCAGCCCATGGCTTATTTCTCCCTGGTAGGTAGACAGGCCTTCCCAAGCCTATTCTGTAATAGTCCCAGCAAATTACTTGCTTGCCCCTGGTAGGTAGACAGGCCTTCCCAAGCCTATTCTGTAATAGTCCCAGCAAATTACTTGCTTGCCCCTGGTTGGTAAACAGGCCTTCCCAAGCCAATTCTCTAATAGCCCCTGCACTTTACTTGCTTGCCCTTGGTAGGTAGACAGGCCTTCCCAAACCAATTCTCTTATAGCCCAAGCCAATTCTCGAATAGCCCCAGCATATTATTTGCTTGCCCCTGGTAGGTAGACAGGCCTTCCCAAGCCTATTCTCTCATCGCCTCAGCCCATGGCTTATTTCTCCCTGGTAGGTAGACAGGCCTTCCCAAGCCTATTCTGTAATAGTCCCAGCAAATTACTTGCTTGCCCCTGGTAGGTAGACAGGCCTTCCCAAACCAATTCTCTTATAGCCCAAGCCAATTCTCGAATAGCTCCAGCATATTATTTGCTTTCCCCTGGTAGGTAGACAGGCCTTCCCAAGCCAATTCTCGAATAGCCCCAGCACATTATTTGCTTGCCCCTGTTAGGTAGACAGGCCTTCCCAAGCCAATTCTCTAATAGCCCCTGCACATTACTTGCTTGCCCCTGATAGGTAGACAGGCTTTCCCAAGCCTATTCTGTAATAGTCCCAGCAAATTACTTGCTTGCTCCTGGTAGGTAGACAGGCCTTCCCAAGCCTATTCTCTCATCGCCTCAGCCCATGGCTTATATCTCCCTGGTAGGTAGACAGGCCTTCCCAAGCCTTTTCTGTAATAGTCCCAGCAAATTACTTGCTTGCCCCTGGTAGGTAGACAGGCCTTCCCAAACCAATTCTCTTATAGCCCAAGCCAATTCTCGAATAGCTCCAGCATATTATTTGCTTGCCCCTGGTAGGTAGACAGGCCTTCCCAAGCCAATTCTCTAATAGCCCCTGCACTTTACTTGCTTGCCCCTGGTAGTTATACAGGCTTTCCCAAGCCTATTCTGTAATAGTCCCAGCAAATTACTTGCTTGCCCCTGGTAGGTAGATAGGCCTTCCCAAGCCTATTCTCTCATCGCCTCAGCCCATGACTTATTTCTCCTTGGTAGGTAGACAGGCCTTACCAAGCCTATTCTGTAATAGTCCCAGCAAATTACTTGCTTGTCCCTGGTTGGTAGACAGGCCTTCCCAAACCAATTCTCTTATAGCCCAAGCCAATTATCGAATAGCCCCAGCAAATTACTTGCTTGTCCCTGGTAGGTAGACAGGCCTTCCCAAGCCTATTCTGTAATAGCCACAGCAAATTACTTGCTTGCCCAAGTATGGTAGACAGGGCTTCCCAAGCCTATTCTGTAATAGTCCCAGCAAATTACTTGCTTGCCCCTGGTAGGTAGACAGGGCTTCCCAAGCCTATTCTGTAATAGTCCCAGCAAATTACTTGCTTGTCCCTGGTAGGTAGACAGGCCTTCCCAAACCAATTCTCTTATAGCCCAAGCCAATTATCGAATAGCCCCAGCACATTACTTGCTTGCCCCATGTAGGTAGACAGGCTTTCCCAAGCCTATTCTGTAATAGTTCCAGCAAATCACTTGCTTGCCCCTGGTAGGTAGACAGGCCTTCCCAAGCCTATTCTGTACTAGCCCCAGCACATTATTTGCTTGTCCCTGGTAGGTAGACAGGCCTTCCCAAACCAATTCTCTTATAGCCCAAGCCAATTATTGAATAGCCCCAGCAAATTACTTGCTTGTCCCTGGTAGGTAGACAGGCCTTCCCAAGCCTATTCTGTAATAGCCCCAGCAAATTACTTGCTTGCCCAAGTATGGTAGACAGGGCTTCCCAAGCCTATTCTGTAATAGTCCCAGCAAATTACTTGCTTGCCCCTGGTAGGTAGACAGGCCTTCCCAAGCCTATTCTGTAATAGTCCCAGCAAATTACTTGCTTGCCCCTGGTAGGTAGACAGGCCTTCCCAAGCCTATTCTGTAATAGTCCCAGCAAATTACTTGCTTGCCCCTGGTAGGTAGACAGGCCTTCCCAAACCAATTCTCTTATAGCACAAGCCAATTCTCGAATAGCCCCAGCAAATTATTTGCTTTCCCCTGGTAGGTAGACAGGCCTTCCCAAGCCAATTCTCGGATAGCCCCAGCACATTACTTGCTTGCCCCATGTAGGTAGACAGGCTTTTCCAAGCCTATTCTGTAATAGCCCCAGCAAATTACTTGCTTGCCCCTGGTATGTAGACAGGCCTTCCTAAGCCTATTCTGTAATAGTTCCAGCAAATTACTTGCTTGCCCCTGGTAGGTAGACAGGCCTTCCCAAGCCTATTCTGTAATAGCCCCAGCACATTATTTGCTTGCCCCTGGTAGGTAGACAGGCCTTCCCAAGCCAATTCTCTAATAGCCCCTGCACATTACTTGCTTGCCCCTGATAGGTAGACAGGCTTTCCCAAGCCTATTCTGTAACAGTCCCAGCAAATTACTTGCTTGCCCCTGGTAGGTAGACAGGCCTTCCCAAGCCTATTCTCTCATCGCCTCAGCCCATGGCTTATTTCTCCCTGGTAGGTAGACAGGCCTTCCCAAGCCTATTCTGTAATAGTCCCAGCAAATTACTTGCTTGCCCCTGGTAGGTAGACAGGCCTTCCCAAACCAATTCTCTTATAGCCCAAGCCAATTATTGAATAGCCCCAGCAAATTACTTGCTTGTCCCTGGTAGGTAGACAGGCCTTCCCAAGCCTATTCTGTAATAGCCCCAGCAAATTACTTGCTTGCCCAAGTATGGTAGACAGGGCTTCCCAAGCCTATTCTGTAATAGTCCCAGCAAATTACTTGCTTGCCCCTGGTAGGTAGACAGGCCTTCCCAAGCCTATTCTGTAATAGTCCCAGCAAATTACTTGCTTGCCCCTGGTAGGTAGACAGGCCTTCCCAAGCCTATTCTGTAATAGTCCCAGCAAATTACTTGCTTGCCCCTGGTAGGTAGACAGGCCTTCCCAAACCAATTCTCTTATAGCACAAGCCAATTCTCGAATAGCCCCAGCAAATTATTTGCTTTCCCCTGGTAGGTAGACAGGCCTTCCCAAGCCAATTCTCGGATAGCCCCAGCACATTACTTGCTTGCCCCATGTAGGTAGACAGGCTTTTCCAAGCCTATTCTGTAATAGCCCCAGCAAATTACTTGCTTGCCCCTGGTATGTAGACAGGCCTTCCTAAGCCTATTCTGTAATAGTTCCAGCAAATTACTTGCTTGCCCCTGGTAGGTAGACAGGCCTTCCCAAGCCTATTCTGTAATAGCCCCAGCACATTATTTGCTTGCCCCTGGTAGGTAGACAGGCCTTCCCAAGCCTATTCTGTAATAGTCCCAGCAAATTACTTGCTTGCCCCTGGTAGGTAGACAGGCCTTCCCAAGCCAATTATCGAATAGCCCCAGCACATTACTTGCTTGCCCCATGTAGGTAGACAGGCTTTTCCAAGCCTATTCTGTAATAGCCCCAGCAAATTACTTGCTTGCCCCTGGTATGTAGACAGGCCTTCCTAAGCCTATTCTGTAATAGTTCCAGCAAATTACTTGCTTGCCCCTGGTAGGTAGACAGGCCTTCCCAAGCCTATTCTGTAATAGCCCCAGCACATTATTTGCTTGCCCCTGGTAGGTAGACAGGCCTTCCCAAGCCTATTCTGTAATAGCCCCAGCAAATTACTTGCTTGCTCCTGGTAGGTAGACAGGGCTTCCCAAGCCTATTCTGTAATAGTCCCAGCAAAGTACTTGCTTGCCCCTGGTAGGTAGACAGGCCTTCCCAAACCAATTCTCTTATAGCCCAAGCCAATTCTCGAATAGCCCCAGCAAATTATTTGCTTTCCCCTGGTAGGTAGACAGGCCTTCCCAAGCCAATTCTCGAATAGCCCCAGCACATTATTTGCTTGCCCCTGTTAGATAGACAGGCCTTCCCAAGCCAATTCTCTAATAGCCCCTGCACATTACTTGCTTGCCCCTGATAGGTAGACAGGCTTTCCCAAGCCTATTCTGTAATAGTCCCAGCAAATTACTTGCTTGCCCAAGTATGGTAGGCAGGGCTTCCCAAGCCTATTCTGTAATAGTCCCAGCAAATTACTTGCTTGCCCCTGGTAGGTAGACAGGCCTTCCCAAGCCTATTCTGTAATAGTCCCAGCAAATTACTTGCTTGCCCAAGTATGGTAGGAAGGGCTTCCCAAGCCTATTCTGTAATAGTCCCAGCAAATTACTTGCTTGCCCCTGGTAGGTTGACAGGCCTTCCCAAGCCTATTCTGTAATAGTCCCAGCAAATTACTTGCTTGCCCCTGGTAGGTAGACAGGCCTTCCCAAGCCTATTCTGTAATAGTCCCAGCAAATAACTTGCTTGCCCCTGGTTGGTAGACAGGCCTTCCCAAGCCAATTCTCTAATAGCCCCTGCACTTTACTTGCTTGCCCTTGGTAGGTAGACAGGCCTTCCCAAACCAATTCTCTTATAGCCCAAGCCAATTCTCGAATAGCCCCAGCATATTATTTGCTTGCCCCTGGTAGGTAGACAGGCCTTCCCAAGCCAATTCTCTAATAGCCCCTGCACTTTACTTGCTTGCCCTTGGTTGGTCCACTGGCCTTCCCGAGCCAATTCTCTTATATCCCAAGCCAATTCTCTAATAGCCCCTGCACATTACTTGCTTGCCCCTGATAGGTAGACAGGCTTTCCCAAGCCTATTCTGTAATAGTCCCAGCAAATTACTTGCTTTCCCCTGGTAGGTAGACAGGCCTTCCCAAGCCTATTCTCTCATCGCCTCAGCCCATGGCTTATTTCTCCCTGGTAGGTAGACAGGCCTTCCCAAGCCTATTCTGTAATAGTCCCAGCAAATTACTTGCTTGCCCCTGGTAGGTAGACAGGCCTTCCCAAGCCTATTCTGTAATAGTCCCAGCAAATTACTTGCTTGCCCCTGGTTGGTAGATAGGCCTTCCCAAGCCAATTCTCTAATAGCCCCTGCACTTTACTTGCTTGCCCTTGGTAGGTAGACAGGCCTTCCCAAACCAATTCTCTTATAGCCCAAGCCAATTCTCGAATAGCCCCAGCATATTATTTGCTTGCCCCTGGTAGGTAGACAGGCCTTCCCAAGCCAATTCTCTAATAGCCCCTGCACTTTACTTGCTTGCCCTTGGTTGGTCCACTGGCCTTCCCGAGCCAATTCTCTTATATCCCAAGCCAATTCTCTAATAGCCCCTGCACATTACTTGCTTGCCCCTGATAGGTAGACAGGCTTTCCCAAGCCTATTCTGTAATAGTCCCAGCAAATTACTTGCTTTCCCCTGGTAGGTAGACAGGCCTTCCCAAGCCTATTCTCTCATCGCCTCAGCCCATGGCTTATTTCTCCCTGGTAGGTAGACAGGCCTTCCCAAGCCTATTCTGTAATAGTCCCAGCAAATTACTTGCTTGCCCCTGGTAGGTAGACAGGCCTTCCCAAACCAATTCTCTTATAGCCCAAGCCAATTCTCGAATAGCTCCAGCATATTATTTGCTTTCCCCTGGTAGGTAGACAGGCCTTCCCAAGCCAATTCTCGAATAGCCCCAGCACATTATTTGCTTGCCCCTGGTAGGTAGACAGGCCTTCCCAAGCCAATTCTCTAATAGCCCCTGCACTTTACTTGCTTGCCCCTGGTAGTTAGACAGGCTTTCCCAAGCCTATTCTGTAATAGTCCCAGCAAATTACTTGCTTGCCCCTGGTAGGTAGATAGGCCTTCCCAAGCCTATTCTCTCATCGCCTCAGCCCATGACTTATTTCTCCTTGGTAGGTAGACAGGCCTTACCAAGCCTATTCTGTAATAGTCCCAGCAAATTACTTGCTTGTCCCTGGTTGGTAGACAGGCCTTCCCAAACCAATTCTCTTATAGCCCAAGCCAATTATCGAATAGCCCCAGCAAATTACTTGCTTGTCCCTGGTAGGTAGACAGGCCTTCCCAAGCCTATTCTGTAATAGCCACAGCAAATTACTTGCTTGCCCAAGTATGGTAGACAGGGCTTCCCAAGCCTATTCTGTAATAGTCCCAGCAAATTACTTGCTTGCCCCTGGTAGGTAGACAGGGCTTCCCAAGCCTATTCTGTAATAGTCCCAGCAAATTACTTGCTTGTCCCTGGTAGGTAGACAGGCCTTCCCAAACCAATTCTCTTATAGCCCAAGCCAATTATCGAATAGCCCCAGCACATTACTTGCTTGCCCCATGTAGGTAGACAGGCTTTCCCAAGCCTATTCTGTAATAGTTCCAGCAAATTACTTGCTTGCCCCTGGTAGGTAGACAGGCCTTCCCAAGCCTATTCTGTAATAGCCCCAGCAAATTACTTGCTTGCCCAAGTATGGTAGACAGGGCTTCCCAAGCCTATTCTGTAATAGTCCCAGCAAATTACTTGCTTGCCCCTGGTAGGTAGACAGTACTTCCCAAGCCTATTCTGTAATAGTCCCAGCAAATTACTTGCTTGCCCCTGGTAGGTAGACAGGCCTTCCCAAGCCTATTCTGTAATAGTCCCAGCAAATTACTTGCTTGCCCCTGGTAGGTAGACAGGCCTTCCCAAACCAATTCTCTTATAGCACAAGCCAATTCTCGAATAGCCCCAGCAAATTATTTGCTTTCCCCTGGTAGGTAGACAGGCCTTCCCAAGCCAATTCTCGGATAGCCCCAGCACATTACTTGCTTGCCCCATGTAGGTAGACAGGCTTTTCCAAGCCTATTCTGTAATAGCCCCAGCAAATTACTTGCTTGCCCCTGGTATGTAGACAGGCCTTCCTAAGCCTATTCTGTAATAGTTCCAGCAAATTACTTGCTTGCCCCTGGTAGGTAGACAGGCCTTCCCAAGCCTATTCTGTAATAGCCCCAGCACATTATTTGCTTGCCCCTGGTAGGTAGACAGGCCTTCCCAAGCCAATTCTCTAATAGCCCCTGCACATTACTTGCTTGCCCCTGATAGGTAGACAGGCTTTCCCAAGCCTATTCTGTAACAGTCCCAGCAAATTACTTGCTTGCCCCTGGTAGGTAGACAGGCCTTCCCAAGCCTATTCTCTCATCGCCTCAGCCCATGGCTTATTTCTCCCTGGTAGGTAGACAGGCCTTCCCAAGCCTATTCTGTAATAGTCCCAGCAAATTACTTGCTTGCCCCTGGTAGGTAGACAGGCCTTCCCAAACCAATTCTCTTATAGCCCAAGCCAATTATTGAATAGCCCCAGCAAATTACTTGCTTGTCCCTGGTAGGTAGACAGGCCTTCCCAAGCCTATTCTGTAATAGCCCCAGCAAATTACTTGCTTGCCCAAGTATGGTAGACAGGGCTTCCCAAGCCTATTCTGTAATAGTCCCAGCAAATTACTTGCTTGCCCCTGGTAGGTAGACAGGCCTTCCCAAGCCTATTCTGTAATAGTCCCAGCAAATTACTTGCTTGCCCCTGGTAGGTAGACAGGCCTTCCCAAGCCTATTCTGTAATAGTCCCAGCAAATTACTTGCTTGCCCCTGGTAGGTAGACAGGCCTTCCCAAACCAATTCTCTTATAGCACAAGCCAATTCTCGAATAGCCCCAGCAAATTATTTGCTTTCCCCTGGTAGGTAGACAGGCCTTCCCAAGCCAATTCTCGGATAGCCCCAGCACATTACTTGCTTGCCCCATGTAGGTAGACAGGCTTTTCCAAGCCTATTCTGTAATAGCCCCAGCAAATTACTTGCTTGCCCCTGGTATGTAGACAGGCCTTCCTAAGCCTATTCTGTAATAGTTCCAGCAAATTACTTGCTTGCCCCTGGTAGGTAGACAGGCCTTCCCAAGCCTATTCTGTAATAGCCCCAGCACATTATTTGCTTGCCCCTGGTAGGTAGACAGGCCTTCCCAAGCCTATTCTGTAATAGTCCCAGCAAATTACTTGCTTGCCCCTGGTAGGTAGACAGGCCTTCCCAAGCCAATTATCGAATAGCCCCAGCACATTACTTGCTTGCCCCATGTAGGTAGACAGGCTTTTCCAAGCCTATTCTGTAATAGCCCCAGCAAATTACTTGCTTGCCCCTGGTATGTAGACAGGCCTTCCTAAGCCTATTCTGTAATAGTTCCAGCAAATTACTTGCTTGCCCCTGGTAGGTAGACAGGCCTTCCCAAGCCTATTCTGTAATAGCCCCAGCACATTATTTGCTTGCCCCTGGTAGGTAGACAGGCCTTCCCAAGCCTATTCTGTAATAGCCCCAGCAAATTACTTGCTTGCTCCTGGTAGGTAGACAGGGCTTCCCAAGCCTATTCTGTAATAGTCCCAGCAAAGTACTTGCTTGCCCCTGGTAGGTAGACAGGCCTTCCCAAACCAATTCTCTTATAGCCCAAGCCAATTCTCGAATAGCCCCAGCAAATTATTTGCTTTCCCCTGGTAGGTAGACAGGCCTTCCCAAGCCAATTCTCGAATAGCCCCAGCACATTATTTGCTTGCCCCTGTTAGATAGACAGGCCTTCCCAAGCCAATTCTCTAATAGCCCCTGCACATTACTTGCTTGCCCCTGATAGGTAGACAGGCTTTCCCAAGCCTATTCTCTCATCGCCTCAGCCCATGGCTTATTTCTCCCTGGTAGGTAGACAGGCCTTCCCAAGCCTATTCTGTAATAGTCCCAGCAAATTACTTGCTTGCCCCTGGTAGGTAGACAGGCCTTCCCAAGCCTATTCTGTAATAGTCCCAGCAAATTACTTGCTTGCCCCTGGTAGGTAGACAGGCCTTCCCAAGCCTATTCTGTAATAGTCCCAGCAAATTACTTGCTTTCCCCTGGTAGGTAGACAGGCCTTCCCAAGCCTATTCTCTCATCGCCTCAGCCCATGGCTTATTTCTCCCTGGTAGGTAGACAGGCCTTCCCAAGCCTATTCTGTAATAGTCCCAGCAAATTACTTGCTTGCCCCTGGTAGGTAGACAGGCCTTCCAAAACCAATTCTCTTATAGCCCAAGCCAATTCTCGAATAGCTCCAGCATATTATTTGCTTTCCCCTGGTAGGTAGACAGGCCTTCCCAAGCCAATTCTCGAATAGCCCCAGCACATTATTTGCTTGCCCCTGTTAGGTAGACAGGCCTTCCCAAGCCAATTCTCTAATAGCCCCTGCACATTACTTGCTTGCCCCTGATAGGTAGACAGGCTTTCCCAAGCCTATTCTGTAATAGTCCCAGCAAATTACTTGCTTGCCCCTGGTAGGTAGACAGGCCTTCCCAAGCCTATTCTCTCATCGCCTCAGCCCATGGCTTATATCTCCCTGGTAGGTAGACAGGCCTTCCCAAGCCTTTACTGTAATAGTCCCAGCAAATTACTTGCTTGCCCCTGGTAGGTAGACAGGCCTTCCCAAACCAATTCTCTTATAGCCCAAGCCAATTCTCGAATAGCTCCAGCATATTATTTGCTTGCCCCTGGTAGGTAGACAGGCCTTCCCAAGCCAATTCTCTAATAGCCCCTGCACTTTACTTGCTTGCCCCTGGTAGTTAGACAGGCTTTCCCAAGCCTATTCTGTAATAGTCCCAGCAAATTACTTGCTTGCCCCTGGTAGGTAGATAGGCCTTCCCAAGCCTATTCTCTCATCGCCTCAGCCCATGACTTATTTCTCCTTGGTAGGTAGACAGGCCTTACCAAGCCTATTCTGTAATAGTCCCAGCAAATTACTTGCTTGTCCCTGGTTGGTAGACAGGCCTTCCCAAACCAATTCTCTTATAGCCCAAGCCAATTATCGAATAGCCCCAGCAAATTACTTGCTTGTCCCTGGTAGGTAGACAGGCCTTCCCAAGCCTATTCTGTAATAGCCACAGCAAATTACTTGCTTGCCCAAGTATGGTAGACAGGGCTTCCCAAGCCTATTCTGTAATAGTCCCAGCAAATTACTTGCTTGCCCCTGGTAGGTAGACAGGGCTTCCCAAGCCTATTCTGTAATAGTCCCAGCAAATTACTTGCTTGTCCCTGGTAGGTAGACAGGCCTTCCCAAACCAATTCTCTTATAGCCCAAGCCAATTATCGAATAGCCCCAGCACATTACTTGCTTGCCCCATGTAGGTAGACAGGCTTTCCCAAGCCTATTCTGTAATAGTTCCAGCAAATTACTTGCTTGCCCCTGGTAGGTAGACAGGCCTTCCCAAGCCTATTCTGTACTAGCCCCAGCACATTATTTGCTTGTCCCTGGTAGGTAGACAGGCCTTCCCAAACCAATTCTCTTATAGCCCAAGCCAATTATTGAATAGCCCCAGCAAATTACTTGCTTGTCCCTGGTAGGTAGACAGGCCTTCCCAAGCCTATTCTGTAATAGTCCCAGCAAAGTACTTGCTTGCCCCTGGTAGGTAGACAGGCCTTCCCAAACCAATTCTCTTATAGCCCAAGCCAATTCTCGAATAGCCCCAGCAAATTATTTGCTTTCCCCTGGTAGGTAGACAGGCCTTCCCAAGCCAATTCTCGAATAGCCCCAGCACATTATTTGCTTGCCCCTGTTAGATAGACAGGCCTTCCCAAGCCAATTCTCTAATAGCCCCTGCACATTACTTGCTTGCCCCTGATAGGTAGACAGGCTTTCCCAAGCCTATTCTGTAATTGTCCCAGCAAATTACTTGCTTGCCCAATTATGGTAGGCAGGGCTTCCCAAGCCTATTCTGTAATAGTCCCAGCAAATTACTTGCTTGCCCCTGGTAGGTAGACAGGCCTTCCCAAGCCTATTCTGTAATAGTCCCAGCAAATTACTTGCTTGCCCCTGGTAGGTTGACAGGCCTTCCCAAGCCTATTCTGTAATAGTCCCAGCAAATTACTTGCTTGCCCCTGGTAGGTAGACAGGCCTTCCCAAGCCTATTCTGTAATAGTCCCAGCAAATAACTTGCTTGCCCCTGGTTGGTAGACAGGCCTTCCCAAGCCAATTCTCTAATATCCCCTGCACTTTACTTGCTTGCCCTTGGTAGGTAGACAGGCCTTCCCAAACCAATTCTCTTATAGCCCAAGCCAATTCTCGAATAGCCCCAGCATATTATTTGCTTGCCCCTGGTAGGTAGACAGGCCTTCCCAAGCCAATTCTCTAATAGCCCCTGCACTTTACTTGCTTGCCCTTGGTTGGTCCACTGGCCTTCCCGAGCCAATTCTCTTATATCCCAAGCCAATTCTCTAATAGCCCCTGCACATTACTTGCTTGCCCCTGATAGGTAGACAGGCTTTCCCAAGCCTATTCTGTAATAGTCCCAGCAAATTACTTGCTTTCCCCTGGTAGGTAGACAGGCCTTCCCAAGCCTATTCTCTCATCGCCTCAGCCCATGGCTTATTTCTCCCTGGTAGGTAGACAGGCCTTCCCAAGCCTATTCTGTAATAGTCCCAGCAAATTACTTGCTTGCCCCTGGTAGGTAGACAGGCCTTCCCAAGCCTATTCTGTAATAGTCCCAGCAAATTACTTGCTTGCCCCTGGTAGGTAGACAGGCCTTCCCAAGCCTATTCTGTAATAGTCCCAGCAAATTACTTGCTTTCCCCTGGTAGGTAGAGAGGCCTTCCCAAGCCTATTCTCTCATCGCCTCAGCCCATGGCTTATTTCTCCCTGGTAGGTAGACAGGCCTTCCCAAGCCTATTCTGTAATAGTCCCAGCAAATTACTTGCTTGCCCCTGGTAGGTAGACAGGCCTTCCAAAACCAATTCTCTTATAGCCCAAGCCAATTCTCGAATAGCTCCAGCATATTATTTGCTTTCCCCTGGTAGGTAGACAGGCCTTCCCAAGCCAATTCTCGAATAGCCCCAGCACATTATTTGCTTGCCCCTGTTAGGTAGACAGGCCTTCCCAAGCCAATTCTCTAATAGCCCCTGCACATTACTTGCTTGCCCCTGATAGGTAGACAGGCTTTCCCAAGCCTATTCTGTAATAGTCCCAGCAAATTACTTGCTTGCCCCTGGTAGGTAGACAGGCCTTCCCAAACCAATTCTCTTATAGCCCAAGCCAATTCTCGAATAGCTCCAGCATATTATTTGCTTGCCCCTGGTAGGTAGACAGGCCTTCCCAAGCCAATTCTCTAATAGCCCCTGCACTTTACTTGCTTGCCCCTGGTAGTTAGACAGGCTTTCCCAAGCCTATTCTGTAATAGTCCCAGCAAATTACTTGCTTGCCCCTGGTAGGTAGATAGGCCTTCCCAAGCCTATTCTCTCATCGCCTCAGCCCATGACTTATTTCTCCTTGGTAGGTAGACAGGCCTTACCAAGCCTATTCTGTAATAGTCCCAGCAAATTACTTGCTTGTCCCTGGTTGGTAGACAGGCCTTCCCAAACCAATTCTCTTATAGCCCAAGCCAATTATCGAATAGCCCCAGCAAATTACTTGCTTGTCCCTGGTAGGTAGACAGGCCTTCCCAAGCCTATTCTGTAATAGCCACAGCAAATTACTTGCTTGCCCAAGTATGGTAGACAGGGCTTCCCAAGCCTATTCTGTAATAGTCCCAGCAAATTACTTGCTTGCCCCTGGTAGGTAGACAGGGCTTCCCAAGCCTATTCTGTAATAGTCCCAGCAAATTACTTGCTTGTCCCTGGTAGGTAGACAGGCCTTCCCAAACCAATTCTCTTATAGCCCAAGCCAATTATCGAATAGCCCCAGCACATTACTTGCTTGCCCCATGTAGGTAGACAGGCTTTCCCAAGCCTATTCTGTAATAGTTCCAGCAAATTACTTGCTTGCCCCTGGTAGGTAGACAGGCCTTCCCAAGCCTATTCTGTACTAGCCCCAGCACATTATTTGCTTGTCCCTGGTAGGTAGACAGGCCTTCCCAAACCAATTCTCTTATAGCCCAAGCCAATTATTGAATAGCCCCAGCAAATTACTTGCTTGTCCCTGGTAGGTAGACAGGCCTTCCCAAGCCTATTCTGTAATAGCCCCAGCAAATTACTTGCTTGCCCAAGTATGGTAGACAGGGCTTCCCAAGCCTATTCTGTAATAGTCCCAGCAAATTACTTGCTTGCCCCTGGTAGGTAGACAGGCCTTCCCAAGCCTATTCTGTAATAGTCCCAGCAAATTACTTGCTTGCCCCTGGTAGGTAGACAGGCCTTCCCAAGCCTATTCTGTAATAGTCCCAGCAAATTACTTGCTTGCCCCTGGTAGGTAGACAGGCCTTCCCAAACCAATTGTCTTATAGCACAAGCCAATTCTCGAATAGCCCCAGCAAATTATTTGCTTTCCCCTGGTAGGTAGACAGGCCTTCCCAAGCCAATTCTCGGATAGCCCCAGCACATTACTTGCTTGCCCCATGTAGGTAGACAGGCTTTTCCAAGCCTATTCTGTAATAGCCCCAGCAAATTACTTGCTTGCCCCTGGTATGTAGACAGGCCTTCCTAAGCCTATTCTGTAATAGTTCCAGCAAATTACTTGCTTGCCCCTGGTAGGTAGACAGGCCTTCCCAAGCCTATTCTGTAATAGCCCCAGCACATTATTTGCTTGCCCCTGGTAGGTAGACAGGCCTTCCCAAGCCTATTCTGTAATAGTCCCAGCAAATAACTTGCTTGCCCCTGGTTGGTAGACAGGCCTTCCCAAGCCAATTCTCTAATAGCCCCAGCACATTACTTGCTTGCCCCATGTAGGTAGACAGGCTTTTCCAAGCCTATTCTGTAATAGCCCCAGCAAATTACTTGCTTGCCCCTGGTATGTAGACAGGCCTTCCTAAGCCTATTCTGTAATAGTTCCAGCAAATTACTTGCTTGCCCCTGGTAGGTAGACAGGCCTTCCCAAGCCTATTCTGTAATAGCCCCAGCACATTATTTGCTTGCCCCTGGTAGGTAGACAGGCCTT
This sequence comes from Corythoichthys intestinalis, assembly GCF_030265065.1. Classification (NCBI taxonomy): domain Eukaryota; kingdom Metazoa; phylum Chordata; class Actinopteri; order Syngnathiformes; family Syngnathidae; genus Corythoichthys; species Corythoichthys intestinalis. The sequence goes on along the minus strand of NC_080413.1, from coordinate 45,000,635 downwards.
CCCAAGCCTATTCTGTAATAGCCCCAGCAAATTACTTGCTTGCTCCTGGTAGGTAGACAGGGCTTCCCAAGCCTATTCTGTAATAGTCCCAGCAAAGTACTTGCTTGCCCCTGGTAGGTAGACAGGCCTTCCCAAACCAATTCTCTTATAGCCCAAGCCAATTCTCGAATAGCCCCAGCAAATTATTTGCTTTCCCCTGGTAGGTAGACAGGCCTTCCCAAGCCAATTCTCGAATAGCCCCAGCACATTATTTGCTTGCCCCTGTTAGATAGACAGGCCTTCCCAAGCCAATTCTCTAATAGCCCCTGCACATTACTTGCTTGCCCCTGATAGGTAGACAGGCTTTCCCAAGCCTATTCTGTAATAGTCCCAGCAAATTACTTGCTTGCCCAAGTATGGTAGGCAGGGCTTCCCAAGCCTATTCTGTAATAGTCCCAGCAAATTACTTGCTTGCCCCTGGTAGGTAGACAGGCCTTCCCAAGCCTATTCTGTAATAGTCCCAGCAAATTACTTGCTTGCCCAAGTATGGTAGGAAGGGCTTCCCAAGCCTATTCTGTAATAGTCCCAGCAAATTACTTGCTTGCCCCTGGTAGGTTGACAGGCCTTCCCAAGCCTATTCTGTAATAGTCCCAGCAAATTACTTGCTTGCCCCTGGTAGGTAGACAGGCCTTCCCAAGCCTATTCTGTAATAGTCCCAGCAAATAACTTGCTTGCCCCTGGTTGGTAGACAGGCCTTCCCAAGCCAATTCTCTAATAGCCCCTGCACTTTACTTGCTTGCCCTTGGTAGGTAGACAGGCCTTCCCAAACCAATTCTCTTATAGCCCAAGCCAATTCTCGAATAGCCCCAGCATATTATTTGCTTGCCCCTGGTAGGTAGACAGGCCTTCCCAAGCCAATTCTCTAATAGCCCCTGCACTTTACTTGCTTGCCCTTGGTTGGTCCACTGGCCTTCCCGAGCCAATTCTCTTATATCCCAAGCCAATTCTCTAATAGCCCCTGCACATTACTTGCTTGCCCCTGATAGGTAGACAGGCTTTCCCAAGCCTATTCTGTAATAGTCCCAGCAAATTACTTGCTTTCCCCTGGTAGGTAGACAGGCCTTCCCAAGCCTATTCTCTCATCGCCTCAGCCCATGGCTTATTTCTCCCTGGTAGGTAGACAGGCCTTCCCAAGCCTATTCTGTAATAGTCCCAGCAAATTACTTGCTTGCCCCTGGTAGGTAGACAGGCCTTCCCAAGCCTATTCTGTAATAGTCCCAGCAAATTACTTGCTTGCCCCTGGTTGGTAGATAGGCCTTCCCAAGCCAATTCTCTAATAGCCCCTGCACTTTACTTGCTTGCCCTTGGTAGGTAGACAGGCCTTCCCAAACCAATTCTCTTATAGCCCAAGCCAATTCTCGAATAGCCCCAGCATATTATTTGCTTGCCCCTGGTAGGTAGACAGGCCTTCCCAAGCCAATTCTCTAATAGCCCCTGCACTTTACTTGCTTGCCCTTGGTTGGTCCACTGGCCTTCCCGAGCCAATTCTCTTATATCCCAAGCCAATTCTCTAATAGCCCCTGCACATTACTTGCTTGCCCCTGATAGGTAGACAGGCTTTCCCAAGCCTATTCTGTAATAGTCCCAGCAAATTACTTGCTTTCCCCTGGTAGGTAGACAGGCCTTCCCAAGCCTATTCTCTCATCGCCTCAGCCCATGGCTTATTTCTCCCTGGTAGGTAGACAGGCCTTCCCAAGCCTATTCTGTAATAGTCCCAGCAAATTACTTGCTTGCCCCTGGTAGGTAGACAGGCCTTCCCAAACCAATTCTCTTATAGCCCAAGCCAATTCTCGAATAGCTCCAGCATATTATTTGCTTTCCCCTGGTAGGTAGACAGGCCTTCCCAAGCCAATTCTCGAATAGCCCCAGCACATTATTTGCTTGCCCCTGGTAGGTAGACAGGCCTTCCCAAGCCAATTCTCTAATAGCCCCTGCACTTTACTTGCTTGCCCCTGGTAGTTAGACAGGCTTTCCCAAGCCTATTCTGTAATAGTCCCAGCAAATTACTTGCTTGCCCCTGGTAGGTAGATAGGCCTTCCCAAGCCTATTCTCTCATCGCCTCAGCCCATGACTTATTTCTCCTTGGTAGGTAGACAGGCCTTACCAAGCCTATTCTGTAATAGTCCCAGCAAATTACTTGCTTGTCCCTGGTTGGTAGACAGGCCTTCCCAAACCAATTCTCTTATAGCCCAAGCCAATTATCGAATAGCCCCAGCAAATTACTTGCTTGTCCCTGGTAGGTAGACAGGCCTTCCCAAGCCTATTCTGTAATAGCCACAGCAAATTACTTGCTTGCCCAAGTATGGTAGACAGGGCTTCCCAAGCCTATTCTGTAATAGTCCCAGCAAATTACTTGCTTGCCCCTGGTAGGTAGACAGGGCTTCCCAAGCCTATTCTGTAATAGTCCCAGCAAATTACTTGCTTGTCCCTGGTAGGTAGACAGGCCTTCCCAAACCAATTCTCTTATAGCCCAAGCCAATTATCGAATAGCCCCAGCACATTACTTGCTTGCCCCATGTAGGTAGACAGGCTTTCCCAAGCCTATTCTGTAATAGTTCCAGCAAATTACTTGCTTGCCCCTGGTAGGTAGACAGGCCTTCCCAAGCCTATTCTGTAATAGCCCCAGCAAATTACTTGCTTGCCCAAGTATGGTAGACAGGGCTTCCCAAGCCTATTCTGTAATAGTCCCAGCAAATTACTTGCTTGCCCCTGGTAGGTAGACAGTACTTCCCAAGCCTATTCTGTAATAGTCCCAGCAAATTACTTGCTTGCCCCTGGTAGGTAGACAGGCCTTCCCAAGCCTATTCTGTAATAGTCCCAGCAAATTACTTGCTTGCCCCTGGTAGGTAGACAGGCCTTCCCAAACCAATTCTCTTATAGCACAAGCCAATTCTCGAATAGCCCCAGCAAATTATTTGCTTTCCCCTGGTAGGTAGACAGGCCTTCCCAAGCCAATTCTCGGATAGCCCCAGCACATTACTTGCTTGCCCCATGTAGGTAGACAGGCTTTTCCAAGCCTATTCTGTAATAGCCCCAGCAAATTACTTGCTTGCCCCTGGTATGTAGACAGGCCTTCCTAAGCCTATTCTGTAATAGTTCCAGCAAATTACTTGCTTGCCCCTGGTAGGTAGACAGGCCTTCCCAAGCCTATTCTGTAATAGCCCCAGCACATTATTTGCTTGCCCCTGGTAGGTAGACAGGCCTTCCCAAGCCAATTCTCTAATAGCCCCTGCACATTACTTGCTTGCCCCTGATAGGTAGACAGGCTTTCCCAAGCCTATTCTGTAACAGTCCCAGCAAATTACTTGCTTGCCCCTGGTAGGTAGACAGGCCTTCCCAAGCCTATTCTCTCATCGCCTCAGCCCATGGCTTATTTCTCCCTGGTAGGTAGACAGGCCTTCCCAAGCCTATTCTGTAATAGTCCCAGCAAATTACTTGCTTGCCCCTGGTAGGTAGACAGGCCTTCCCAAACCAATTCTCTTATAGCCCAAGCCAATTATTGAATAGCCCCAGCAAATTACTTGCTTGTCCCTGGTAGGTAGACAGGCCTTCCCAAGCCTATTCTGTAATAGCCCCAGCAAATTACTTGCTTGCCCAAGTATGGTAGACAGGGCTTCCCAAGCCTATTCTGTAATAGTCCCAGCAAATTACTTGCTTGCCCCTGGTAGGTAGACAGGCCTTCCCAAGCCTATTCTGTAATAGTCCCAGCAAATTACTTGCTTGCCCCTGGTAGGTAGACAGGCCTTCCCAAGCCTATTCTGTAATAGTCCCAGCAAATTACTTGCTTGCCCCTGGTAGGTAGACAGGCCTTCCCAAACCAATTCTCTTATAGCACAAGCCAATTCTCGAATAGCCCCAGCAAATTATTTGCTTTCCCCTGGTAGGTAGACAGGCCTTCCCAAGCCAATTCTCGGATAGCCCCAGCACATTACTTGCTTGCCCCATGTAGGTAGACAGGCTTTTCCAAGCCTATTCTGTAATAGCCCCAGCAAATTACTTGCTTGCCCCTGGTATGTAGACAGGCCTTCCTAAGCCTATTCTGTAATAGTTCCAGCAAATTACTTGCTTGCCCCTGGTAGGTAGACAGGCCTTCCCAAGCCTATTCTGTAATAGCCCCAGCACATTATTTGCTTGCCCCTGGTAGGTAGACAGGCCTTCCCAAGCCTATTCTGTAATAGTCCCAGCAAATTACTTGCTTGCCCCTGGTAGGTAGACAGGCCTTCCCAAGCCAATTATCGAATAGCCCCAGCACATTACTTGCTTGCCCCATGTAGGTAGACAGGCTTTTCCAAGCCTATTCTGTAATAGCCCCAGCAAATTACTTGCTTGCCCCTGGTATGTAGACAGGCCTTCCTAAGCCTATTCTGTAATAGTTCCAGCAAATTACTTGCTTGCCCCTGGTAGGTAGACAGGCCTTCCCAAGCCTATTCTGTAATAGCCCCAGCACATTATTTGCTTGCCCCTGGTAGGTAGACAGGCCTTCCCAAGCCTATTCTGTAATAGCCCCAGCAAATTACTTGCTTGCTCCTGGTAGGTAGACAGGGCTTCCCAAGCCTATTCTGTAATAGTCCCAGCAAAGTACTTGCTTGCCCCTGGTAGGTAGACAGGCCTTCCCAAACCAATTCTCTTATAGCCCAAGCCAATTCTCGAATAGCCCCAGCAAATTATTTGCTTTCCCCTGGTAGGTAGACAGGCCTTCCCAAGCCAATTCTCGAATAGCCCCAGCACATTATTTGCTTGCCCCTGTTAGATAGACAGGCCTTCCCAAGCCAATTCTCTAATAGCCCCTGCACATTACTTGCTTGCCCCTGATAGGTAGACAGGCTTTCCCAAGCCTATTCTCTCATCGCCTCAGCCCATGGCTTATTTCTCCCTGGTAGGTAGACAGGCCTTCCCAAGCCTATTCTGTAATAGTCCCAGCAAATTACTTGCTTGCCCCTGGTAGGTAGACAGGCCTTCCCAAGCCTATTCTGTAATAGTCCCAGCAAATTACTTGCTTGCCCCTGGTAGGTAGACAGGCCTTCCCAAGCCTATTCTGTAATAGTCCCAGCAAATTACTTGCTTTCCCCTGGTAGGTAGACAGGCCTTCCCAAGCCTATTCTCTCATCGCCTCAGCCCATGGCTTATTTCTCCCTGGTAGGTAGACAGGCCTTCCCAAGCCTATTCTGTAATAGTCCCAGCAAATTACTTGCTTGCCCCTGGTAGGTAGACAGGCCTTCCAAAACCAATTCTCTTATAGCCCAAGCCAATTCTCGAATAGCTCCAGCATATTATTTGCTTTCCCCTGGTAGGTAGACAGGCCTTCCCAAGCCAATTCTCGAATAGCCCCAGCACATTATTTGCTTGCCCCTGTTAGGTAGACAGGCCTTCCCAAGCCAATTCTCTAATAGCCCCTGCACATTACTTGCTTGCCCCTGATAGGTAGACAGGCTTTCCCAAGCCTATTCTGTAATAGTCCCAGCAAATTACTTGCTTGCCCCTGGTAGGTAGACAGGCCTTCCCAAGCCTATTCTCTCATCGCCTCAGCCCATGGCTTATATCTCCCTGGTAGGTAGACAGGCCTTCCCAAGCCTTTACTGTAATAGTCCCAGCAAATTACTTGCTTGCCCCTGGTAGGTAGACAGGCCTTCCCAAACCAATTCTCTTATAGCCCAAGCCAATTCTCGAATAGCTCCAGCATATTATTTGCTTGCCCCTGGTAGGTAGACAGGCCTTCCCAAGCCAATTCTCTAATAGCCCCTGCACTTTACTTGCTTGCCCCTGGTAGTTAGACAGGCTTTCCCAAGCCTATTCTGTAATAGTCCCAGCAAATTACTTGCTTGCCCCTGGTAGGTAGATAGGCCTTCCCAAGCCTATTCTCTCATCGCCTCAGCCCATGACTTATTTCTCCTTGGTAGGTAGACAGGCCTTACCAAGCCTATTCTGTAATAGTCCCAGCAAATTACTTGCTTGTCCCTGGTTGGTAGACAGGCCTTCCCAAACCAATTCTCTTATAGCCCAAGCCAATTATCGAATAGCCCCAGCAAATTACTTGCTTGTCCCTGGTAGGTAGACAGGCCTTCCCAAGCCTATTCTGTAATAGCCACAGCAAATTACTTGCTTGCCCAAGTATGGTAGACAGGGCTTCCCAAGCCTATTCTGTAATAGTCCCAGCAAATTACTTGCTTGCCCCTGGTAGGTAGACAGGGCTTCCCAAGCCTATTCTGTAATAGTCCCAGCAAATTACTTGCTTGTCCCTGGTAGGTAGACAGGCCTTCCCAAACCAATTCTCTTATAGCCCAAGCCAATTATCGAATAGCCCCAGCACATTACTTGCTTGCCCCATGTAGGTAGACAGGCTTTCCCAAGCCTATTCTGTAATAGTTCCAGCAAATTACTTGCTTGCCCCTGGTAGGTAGACAGGCCTTCCCAAGCCTATTCTGTACTAGCCCCAGCACATTATTTGCTTGTCCCTGGTAGGTAGACAGGCCTTCCCAAACCAATTCTCTTATAGCCCAAGCCAATTATTGAATAGCCCCAGCAAATTACTTGCTTGTCCCTGGTAGGTAGACAGGCCTTCCCAAGCCTATTCTGTAATAGTCCCAGCAAAGTACTTGCTTGCCCCTGGTAGGTAGACAGGCCTTCCCAAACCAATTCTCTTATAGCCCAAGCCAATTCTCGAATAGCCCCAGCAAATTATTTGCTTTCCCCTGGTAGGTAGACAGGCCTTCCCAAGCCAATTCTCGAATAGCCCCAGCACATTATTTGCTTGCCCCTGTTAGATAGACAGGCCTTCCCAAGCCAATTCTCTAATAGCCCCTGCACATTACTTGCTTGCCCCTGATAGGTAGACAGGCTTTCCCAAGCCTATTCTGTAATTGTCCCAGCAAATTACTTGCTTGCCCAATTATGGTAGGCAGGGCTTCCCAAGCCTATTCTGTAATAGTCCCAGCAAATTACTTGCTTGCCCCTGGTAGGTAGACAGGCCTTCCCAAGCCTATTCTGTAATAGTCCCAGCAAATTACTTGCTTGCCCCTGGTAGGTTGACAGGCCTTCCCAAGCCTATTCTGTAATAGTCCCAGCAAATTACTTGCTTGCCCCTGGTAGGTAGACAGGCCTTCCCAAGCCTATTCTGTAATAGTCCCAGCAAATAACTTGCTTGCCCCTGGTTGGTAGACAGGCCTTCCCAAGCCAATTCTCTAATATCCCCTGCACTTTACTTGCTTGCCCTTGGTAGGTAGACAGGCCTTCCCAAACCAATTCTCTTATAGCCCAAGCCAATTCTCGAATAGCCCCAGCATATTATTTGCTTGCCCCTGGTAGGTAGACAGGCCTTCCCAAGCCAATTCTCTAATAGCCCCTGCACTTTACTTGCTTGCCCTTGGTTGGTCCACTGGCCTTCCCGAGCCAATTCTCTTATATCCCAAGCCAATTCTCTAATAGCCCCTGCACATTACTTGCTTGCCCCTGATAGGTAGACAGGCTTTCCCAAGCCTATTCTGTAATAGTCCCAGCAAATTACTTGCTTTCCCCTGGTAGGTAGACAGGCCTTCCCAAGCCTATTCTCTCATCGCCTCAGCCCATGGCTTATTTCTCCCTGGTAGGTAGACAGGCCTTCCCAAGCCTATTCTGTAATAGTCCCAGCAAATTACTTGCTTGCCCCTGGTAGGTAGACAGGCCTTCCCAAGCCTATTCTGTAATAGTCCCAGCAAATTACTTGCTTGCCCCTGGTAGGTAGACAGGCCTTCCCAAGCCTATTCTGTAATAGTCCCAGCAAATTACTTGCTTTCCCCTGGTAGGTAGAGAGGCCTTCCCAAGCCTATTCTCTCATCGCCTCAGCCCATGGCTTATTTCTCCCTGGTAGGTAGACAGGCCTTCCCAAGCCTATTCTGTAATAGTCCCAGCAAATTACTTGCTTGCCCCTGGTAGGTAGACAGGCCTTCCAAAACCAATTCTCTTATAGCCCAAGCCAATTCTCGAATAGCTCCAGCATATTATTTGCTTTCCCCTGGTAGGTAGACAGGCCTTCCCAAGCCAATTCTCGAATAGCCCCAGCACATTATTTGCTTGCCCCTGTTAGGTAGACAGGCCTTCCCAAGCCAATTCTCTAATAGCCCCTGCACATTACTTGCTTGCCCCTGATAGGTAGACAGGCTTTCCCAAGCCTATTCTGTAATAGTCCCAGCAAATTACTTGCTTGCCCCTGGTAGGTAGACAGGCCTTCCCAAGCCTATTCTCTCATCGCCTCAGCCCATGGCTTATATCTCCCTGGTAGGTAGACAGGCCTTCCCAAGCCTTTTCTGTAATAGTCCCAGCAAATTACTTGCTTGCCCCTGGTAGGTAGACAGGCCTTCCCAAACCAATTCTCTTATAGCCCAAGCCAATTCTCGAATAGCTCCAGCATATTATTTGCTTGCCCCTGGTAGGTAGACAGGCCTTCCCAAGCCAATTCTCTAATAGCCCCTGCACTTTACTTGCTTGCCCCTGGTAGTTAGACAGGCTTTCCCAAGCCTATTCTGTAATAGTCCCAGCAAATTACTTGCTTGCCCCTGGTAGGTAGATAGGCCTTCCCAAGCCTATTCTCTCATCGCCTCAGCCCATGACTTATTTCTCCTTGGTAGGTAGACAGGCCTTACCAAGCCTATTCTGTAATAGTCCCAGCAAATTACTTGCTTGTCCCTGGTTGGTAGACAGGCCTTCCCAAACCAATTCTCTTATAGCCCAAGCCAATTATCGAATAGCCCCAGCAAATTACTTGCTTGTCCCTGGTAGGTAGACAGGCCTTCCCAAGCCTATTCTGTAATAGCCACAGCAAATTACTTGCTTGCCCAAGTATGGTAGACAGGGCTTCCCAAGCCTATTCTGTAATAGTCCCAGCAAATTACTTGCTTGCCCCTGGTAGGTAGACAGGGCTTCCCAAGCCTATTCTGTAATAGTCCCAGCAAATTACTTGCTTGTCCCTGGTAGGTAGACAGGCCTTCCCAAACCAATTCTCTTATAGCCCAAGCCAATTATCGAATAGCCCCAGCACATTACTTGCTTGCCCCATGTAGGTAGACAGGCTTTCCCAAGCCTATTCTGTAATAGTTCCAGCAAATTACTTGCTTGCCCCTGGTAGGTAGACAGGCCTTCCCAAGCCTATTCTGTACTAGCCCCAGCACATTATTTGCTTGTCCCTGGTAGGTAGACAGGCCTTCCCAAACCAATTCTCTTATAGCCCAAGCCAATTATTGAATAGCCCCAGCAAATTACTTGCTTGTCCCTGGTAGGTAGACAGGCCTTCCCAAGCCTATTCTGTAATAGCCCCAGCAAATTACTTGCTTGCCCAAGTATGGTAGACAGGGCTTCCCAAGCCTATTCTGTAATAGTCCCAGCAAATTACTTGCTTGCCCCTGGTAGGTAGACAGGCCTTCCCAAGCCTATTCTGTAATAGTCCCAGCAAATTACTTGCTTGCCCCTGGTAGGTAGACAGGCCTTCCCAAGCCTATTCTGTAATAGTCCCAGCAAATTACTTGCTTGCCCCTGGTAGGTAGACAGGCCTTCCCAAACCAATTGTCTTATAGCACAAGCCAATTCTCGAATAGCCCCAGCAAATTATTTGCTTTCCCCTGGTAGGTAGACAGGCCTTCCCAAGCCAATTCTCGGATAGCCCCAGCACATTACTTGCTTGCCCCATGTAGGTAGACAGGCTTTTCCAAGCCTATTCTGTAATAGCCCCAGCAAATTACTTGCTTGCCCCTGGTATGTAGACAGGCCTTCCTAAGCCTATTCTGTAATAGTTCCAGCAAATTACTTGCTTGCCCCTGGTAGGTAGACAGGCCTTCCCAAGCCTATTCTGTAATAGCCCCAGCACATTATTTGCTTGCCCCTGGTAGGTAGACAGGCCTTCCCAAGCCTATTCTGTAATAGTCCCAGCAAATTACTTGCTTGCCCCTGGTAGGTAGACAGGCCTTCCCAAGCCAATTATCGAATAGCCCCAGCACATTACTTGCTTGCCCCATGTAGGTAGACAGGCTTTTCCAAGCCTATTCTGTAATAGCCCCAGCAAATTACTTGCTTGCCCCTGGTATGTAGACAGGCCTTCCTAAGCCTATTCTGTAATAGTTCCAGCAAATTACTTGCTTGCCCCTGGTAGGTAGACAGGCCTTCCCAAGCCTATTCTGTAATAGCCCCAGCACATTATTTGCTTGCCCCTGGTAGGTAGACAGGCCTTCCCAAGCCTATTCTGTAATAGCCCCAGCAAATTACTTGCTTGCTCCTGGTAGGTAGACAGGGCTTCCCAAGCCTATTCTGTAATAGTCCCAGCAAAGTACTTGCTTCCCCCTGGTAGGTAGACAGGCCTTCCCAAACCAATTCTCTTATAGCCCAAGCCAATTCTCGAATAGCCCCAGCAAATTATTTGCTTTCCCCTGGTAGGTAGACAGGCCTTCCCAAGCCAATTCTCGAATAGCCCCAGCACATTATTTGCTTGCCCCTGTTAGATAGACAGGCCTTCCCAAGCCAATTCTCTAATAGCCCCTGCACATTACTTGCTTGCCCCTGATAGGTAGACAGGCTTTCCCAAGCCTATTCTGTAATAGTCCCAGCAAATTACTTGCTTGCCCAAGTATGGTAGGCAGGGCTTCCCAAGCCTATTCTGTAATAGTCCCAGCAAATTACTTGCTTGCCCCTGGTAGGTAGACAGGCCTTCCCAAGCCTATTCTGTAATAGTCCCAGCAAATTACTTGCTTGCCCCTGGTAGGTAGACAGGCCTTCCCAAGCCTATTCTGTAATAGTCCCAGCAAATAACTTGCTTGCCCCTGGTTGGTAGACAGGCCTTCCCAAGCCAATTCTCTAATAGCCCCTGCACTTTACTTGCTTGCCCTTGGTAGGTAGACAGAACTTCCCAAACCAATTCTCTTATAGCCCAAGCCAATTCTCGAATAGCCCCAGCATATTATTTGCTTGCCCCTGGTAGGTAGACAGGCCTTCCCAAGCCAATTCTCTAATAGCCCCTGCACTTTACTTGCTTGCCCTTGGTTGGTCCACTGGCCTTCCCGAGCCAATTCTCTTATATCCCAAGCCAATTCTCTAATAGCCCCTGCACATTGCTTGCTTGCCCCTGATAGGTAGACAGGCTTTCCCAAGCCTATTCTGTAATAGTCCCAGCAAATTACTTGCTTTCCCCTGGTAGGTAGACAGGCCTTCCCAAGCCTATTCTCTCATCGCCTCAGCCCATGGCTTATTTCTCCCTGGTAGGTAGACAGGCCTTCCCAAGCCTATTCTGTAATAGTCCCAGCAAATTACTTGCTTGCCCCTGGTAGGTAGACAGGGCTTCCCAAGCCTATTCTGTAATAGTCCCAGCAAATTACTTGCTTGCCCCTGGTAGGTAGACAGGGCTTCCCAAGCCTATTCTGTAATAGTCCCAGCAAATTACTTGCTTGTCCCTGGTAGGTAGACAGGCCTTCCCAAACCAATTCTCTTATAGCCCAAGCCAATTATCGAATAGCCCCAGCACATTACTTGCTTGCCCCATGTAGGTAGACAGGCTTTCCCAAGCCTATTCTGTAATAGTTCCAGCAAATTACTTGCTTGCCCCTGGTAGGTAGACAGGCCTTCCCAAGCCTATTCTGTACTAGCCCCAGCACATTATTTGCTTGTCCCTGGTAGGTAGACAGGCCTTCCCAAACCAATTCTCTTATAGCCCAAGCCAATTATTGAATAGCCCCAGCAAATTACTTGCTTGTCCCTGGTAGGTAGACAGGCCTTCCCAAGCCTATTCTGTAATAGTCCCAGCAAAGTACTTGCTTGCCCCTGGTAGGTAGACAGGCCTTCCCAAACCAATTCTCTTATAGCCCAAGCCAATTCTCGAATAGCCCCAGCAAATTATTTGCTTTCCCCTGGTAGGTAGACAGGCCTTCCCAAGCCAATTCTCGAATAGCCCCAGCACATTATTTGCTTGCCCCTGTTAGATAGACAGGCCTTCCCAAGCCAATTCTCTAATAGCCCCTGCACATTACTTGCTTGCCCCTGATAGGTAGACAGGCTTTCCCAAGCCTATTCTGTAATTGTCCCAGCAAATTACTTGCTTGCCCAATTATGGTAGGCAGGGCTTCCCAAGCCTATTCTGTAATAGTCCCAGCAAATTACTTGCTTGCCCCTGGTAGGTAGACAGGCCTTCCCAAGCCTATTCTGTAATAGTCCCAGCAAATTACTTGCTTGCCCCTGGTAGGTTGACAGGCCTTCCCAAGCCTATTCTGTAATAGTCCCAGCAAATTACTTGCTTGCCCCTGGTAGGTAGACAGGCCTTCCCAAGCCTATTCTGTAATAGTCCCAGCAAATAACTTGCTTGCCCCTGGTTGGTAGACAGGCCTTCCCAAGCCAATTCTCTAATATCCCCTGCACTTTACTTGCTTGCCCTTGGTAGGTAGACAGGCCTTCCCAAACCAATTCTCTTATAGCCCAAGCCAATTCTCGAATAGCCCCAGCATATTATTTGCTTGCCCCTGGTAGGTAGACAGGCCTTCCCAAGCCAATTCTCTAATAGCCCCTGCACTTTACTTGCTTGCCCTTGGTTGGTCCACTGGCCTTCCCGAGCCAATTCTCTTATATCCCAAGCCAATTCTCTAATAGCCCCTGCACATTACTTGCTTGCCCCTGATAGGTAGACAGGCTTTCCCAAGCCTATTCTGTAATAGTCCCAGCAAATTACTTGCTTTCCCCTGGTAGGTAGACAGGCCTTCCCAAGCCTATTCTCTCATCGCCTCAGCCCATGGCTTATTTCTCCCTGGTAGGTAGACAGGCCTTCCCAAGCCTATTCTGTAATAGTCCCAGCAAATTACTTGCTTGCCCCTGGTAGGTAGACAGGCCTTCCCAAGCCTATTCTGTAATAGTCCCAGCAAATTACTTGCTTGCCCCTGGTAGGTAGACAGGCCTTCCCAAGCCTATTCTGTAATAGTCCCAGCAAATTACTTGCTTTCCCCTGGTAGGTAGAGAGGCCTTCCCAAGCCTATTCTCTCATCGCCTCAGCCCATGGCTTATTTCTCCCTGGTAGGTAGACAGGCCTTCCCAAGCCTATTCTGTAATAGTCCCAGCAAATTACTTGCTTGCCCCTGGTAGGTAGACAGGCCTTCCAAAACCAATTCTCTTATAGCCCAAGCCAATTCTCGAATAGCTCCAGCATATTATTTGCTTTCCCCTGGTAGGTAGACAGGCCTTCCCAAGCCAATTCTCGAATAGCCCCAGCACATTATTTGCTTGCCCCTGTTAGGTAGACAGGCCTTCCCAAGCCAATTCTCTAATAGCCCCTGCACATTACTTGCTTGCCCCTGATAGGTAGACAGGCTTTCCCAAGCCTATTCTGTAATAGTCCCAGCAAATTACTTGCTTGCCCCTGGTAGGTAGACAGGCCTTCCCAAGCCTATTCTCTCATCGCCTCAGCCCATGGCTTATATCTCCCTGGTAGGTAGACAGGCCTTCCCAAGCCTTTTCTGTAATAGTCCCAGCAAATTACTTGCTTGCCCCTGGTAGGTAGACAGGCCTTCCCAAACCAATTCTCTTATAGCCCAAGCCAATTCTCGAATAGCTCCAGCATATTATTTGCTTGCCCCTGGTAGGTAGACAGGCCTTCCCAAGCCAATTCTCTAATAGCCCCTGCACTTTACTTGCTTGCCCCTGGTAGTTAGACAGGCTTTCCCAAGCCTATTCTGTAATAGTCCCAGCAAATTACTTGCTTGCCCCTGGTAGGTAGATAGGCCTTCCCAAGCCTATTCTCTCATCGCCTCAGCCCATGACTTATTTCTCCTTGGTAGGTAGACAGGCCTTACCAAGCCTATTCTGTAATAGTCCCAGCAAATTACTTGCTTGTCCCTGGTTGGTAGACAGGCCTTCCCAAACCAATTCTCTTATAGCCCAAGCCAATTATCGAATAGCCCCAGCAAATTACTTGCTTGTCCCTGGTAGGTAGACAGGCCTTCCCAAGCCTATTCTGTAATAGCCACAGCAAATTACTTGCTTGCCCAAGTATGGTAGACAGGGCTTCCCAAGCCTATTCTGTAATAGTCCCAGCAAATTACTTGCTTGCCCCTGGTAGGTAGACAGGGCTTCCCAAGCCTATTCTGTAATAGTCCCAGCAAATTACTTGCTTGTCCCTGGTAGGTAGACAGGCCTTCCCAAACCAATTCTCTTATAGCCCAAGCCAATTATCGAATAGCCCCAGCACATTACTTGCTTGCCCCATGTAGGTAGACAGGCTTTCCCAAGCCTATTCTGTAATAGTTCCAGCAAATTACTTGCTTGCCCCTGGTAGGTAGACAGGCCTTCCCAAGCCTATTCTGTACTAGCCCCAGCACATTATTTGCTTGTCCCTGGTAGGTAGACAGGCCTTCCCAAACCAATTCTCTTATAGCCCAAGCCAATTATTGAATAGCCCCAGCAAATTACTTGCTTGTCCCTGGTAGGTAGACAGGCCTTCCCAAGCCTATTCTGTAATAGCCCCAGCAAATTACTTGCTTGCCCAAGTATGGTAGACAGGGCTTCCCAAGCCTATTCTGTAATAGTCCCAGCAAATTACTTGCTTGCCCCTGGTAGGTAGACAGGCCTTCCCAAGCCTATTCTGTAATAGTCCCAGCAAATTACTTGCTTGCCCCTGGTAGGTAGACAGGCCTTCCCAAGCCTATTCTGTAATAGTCCCAGCAAATTACTTGCTTGCCCCTGGTAGGTAGACAGGCCTTCCCAAACCAATTGTCTTATAGCACAAGCCAATTCTCGAATAGCCCCAGCAAATTATTTGCTTTCCCCTGGTAGGTAGACAGGCCTTCCCAAGCCAATTCTCGGATAGCCCCAGCACATTACTTGCTTGCCCCATGTAGGTAGACAGGCTTTTCCAAGCCTATTCTGTAATAGCCCCAGCAAATTACTTGCTTGCCCCTGGTATGTAGACAGGCCTTCCTAAGCCTATTCTGTAATAGTTCCAGCAAATTACTTGCTTGCCCCTGGTAGGTAGACAGGCCTTCCCAAGCCTATTCTGTAATAGCCCCAGCACATTATTTGCTTGCCCCTGGTAGGTAGACAGGCCTTCCCAAGCCTATTCTGTAATAGTCCCAGCAAATTACTTGCTTGCCCCTGGTAGGTAGACAGGCCTTCCCAAGCCAATTATCGAATAGCCCCAGCACATTACTTGCTTGCCCCATGTAGGTAGACAGGCTTTTCCAAGCCTATTCTGTAATAGCCCCAGCAAATTACTTGCTTGCCCCTGGTATGTAGACAGGCCTTCCTAAGCCTATTCTGTAATAGTTCCAGCAAATTACTTGCTTGCCCCTGGTAGGTAGACAGGCCTTCCCAAGCCTATTCTGTAATAGCCCCAGCACATTATTTGCTTGCCCCTGGTAGGTAGACAGGCCTTCTCAAGCCTATTCTGTAATAGCCCCAGCAAATTACTTGCTTGCTCCTGGTAGGTAGACAGGGCTTCCCAAGCCTATTCTGTAATAGTCCCAGCAAAGTACTTGCTTCCCCCTGGTAGGTAGACAGGCCTTCCCAAACCAATTCTCTTATAGCCCAAGCCAATTCTCGAATAGCCCCAGCAAATTATTTGCTTTCCCCTGGTAGGTAGACAGGCCTTCCCAAGCCAATTCTCGAATAGCCCCAGCACATTATTTGCTTGCCCCTGTTAGATAGACAGGCCTTCCCAAGCCAATTCTCTAATAGCCCCTGCACATTACTTGCTTGCCCCTGATAGGTAGACAGGCTTTCCCAAGCCTATTCTGTAATAGTCCCAGCAAATTACTTGCTTGCCCAAGTATGGTAGGCAGGGCTTCCCAAGCCTATTCTGTAATAGTCCCAGCAAATTACTTGCTTGCCCCTGGTAGGTAGACAGGCCTTCCCAAGCCTATTCTGTAATAGTCCCAGCAAATTACTTGCTTGCCCAAGTATGGTAGGCAGGGCTTCCCAAGCCTATTCTGTAATAGTCCCAGCAAATTACTTGCTTGCCCCTGGTAGGTTGACAGGCCTTCCCAAGCCTATTCTGTAATAGTCCCAGCAAATTACTTGCTTGCCCCTGGTAGGTAGACAGGCCTTCCCAAGCCTATTCTGTAATAGTCCCAGCAAATAACTTGCTTGCCCCTGGTTGGTAGACAGGCCTTCCCAAGCCAATTCTCTAATAGCCCCTGCACTTTACTTGCTTGCCCTTGGTAGGTAGACAGAACTTCCCAAACCAATTCTCTTATAGCCCAAGCCAATTCTCGAATAGCCCCAGCATATTATTTGCTTGCCCCTGGTAGGTAGACAGGCCTTCCCAAGCCAATTCTCTAATAGCCCCTGCACTTTACTTGCTTGCCCTTGGTTGGTCCACTGGCCTTCCCGAGCCAATTCTCTTATATCCCAAGCCAATTCTCTAATAGCCCCTGCACATTACTTGCTTGCCCCTGATAGGTAGACAGGCTTTCCCAAGCCTATTCTGTAATAGTCCCAGCAAATTACTTGCTTTCCCCTGGTAGGTAGACAGGCCTTCCCAAGCCTATTCTCTCATCGCCTCAGCCCATGGCTTATTTCTCCCTGGTAGGTAGACAGGCCTTCCCAAGCCTATTCTGTAATAGTCCCAGCAAATTACTTGCTTGCCCCTGGTAGGTAGACAGGCCTTCCCAAACCAATTCTCTTATAGCCCAAGCCAATTCTCGAATAGCTCCAGCATATTATTTGCTTTCCCCTGGTAGGTAGACAGGCCTTCCCAAGCCAATTCTCGAATAGCCCCAGCACATTATTTGCTTGCCCCTGTTAGGTAGACAGGCCTTCCCAAGCCAATTCTCTAATAGCCCCTGCACATTACTTGCTTGCCCCTGATAGGTAGACAGGCTTTCCCAAGCCTATTCTGTAATAGTCCCAGCAAATTACTTGCTTGCCCCTGGTAGGTAGACAGGCCTTCCCAAGCCTATTCTCTCATCGCCTCAGCCCATGGCTTATATCTCCCTGGTAGGTAGACAGGCCTTCCCAAGCCTTTTCTGTAATAGTCCCAGCAAATTACTTGCTTGCCCCTGGTAGGTAGACAGGCCTTCCCAAACCAATTCTCTTATAGCCCAAGCCAATTCTCGAATAGCTCCAGCATATTATTTGCTTGCCCCTGGTAGGTAGACAGGCCTTCCCAAGCCAATTCTCTAATAGCCCCTGCACTTTACTTGCTTGCCCCTGGTAGTTAGACAGGCTTTCCCAAGCCTATTCTGTAATAGTCCCAGCAAATTACTTGCTTGCCCCTGGTAGGTAGATAGGCCTTCCCAAGCCTATTCTCTCATCGCCTCAGCCCATGACTTATTTCTCCTTGGTAGGTAGACAGGCCTTACCAAGCCTATTCTGTAATAGTCCCAGCAAATTACTTGCTTGTCCCTGGTTGGTAGACAGGCCTTCCCAAACCAATTCTCTTATAGCCCAAGCCAATTATCGAATAGCCCCAGCAAATTACTTGCTTGTCCCTGGTAGGTAGACAGGCCTTCCCAAGCCTATTCTGTAATAGCCACAGCAAATTACTTGCTTGCCCAAGTATGGTAGACAGGGCTTCCCAAGCCTATTCTGTAATAGTCCCAGCAAATTACTTGCTTGCCCCTGGTAGGTAGACAGGGCTTCCCAAGCCTATTCTGTAATAGTCCCAGCAAATTACTTGCTTGTCCCTGGTAGGTAGACAGGCCTTCCCAAACCAATTCTCTTATAGCCCAAGCCAATTATCGAATAGCCCCAGCACATTACTTGCTTGCCCCATGTAGGTAGACAGGCTTTCCCAAGCCTATTCTGTAATAGTTCCAGCAAATTACTTGCTTGCCCCTGGTAGGTAGACAGGCCTTCCCAAGCCTATTCTGTACTAGCCCCAGCACATTATTTGCTTGTCCCTGGTAGGTAGACAGGCCTTCCCAAACCAATTCTCTTATAGCCCAAGCCAATTATTGAATAGCCCCAGCAAATTACTTGCTTGTCCCTGGTAGGTAGACAGGCCTTCCCAAGCCTATTCTGTAATAGCCCCAGCAAATTACTTGCTTGCCCAAGTATGGTAGACAGGGCTTCCCAAGCCTATTCTGTAATAGTCCCAGCAAATTACTTGCTTGCCCCTGGTAGGTAGACAGGCCTTCCCAAGCCTATTCTGTAATAGTCCCAGCAAATTACTTGCTTGCCCCTGGTAGGTAGACAGGCCTTCCCAAGCCTATTCTGTAATAGTCCCAGCAAATTACTTGCTTGCCCCTGGTAGGTAGACAGGCCTTCCCAAACCAATTCTCTTATAGCACAAGCCAATTCTCGAATAGCCCCAGCACATTACTTGCTTGCCCCATGTAGGTAGACAGGCTTTCCCAAGCCTATTCTGTAATAGCCCCAGCAAATTACTTGCTTGCCCCTGGTATGTAGACAGGCCTTCCTAAGTCTATTCTGTAATAGTTCCAGCAAATTACTTGCTTGCCCCTGGTAGGTAGACAGGCCTTCCCAAGCCTATTCTGTAATAGCCCCAGCACATTATTTGCTTGCCCCTGGTAGGTAGACAGGCCTTCCCAAGCCTATTCTGTAATAGCCCCAGCAAATTACTTGCTTGCTCCTGGTAGGTAGACAGGGCTTCCCAAGCCTAATCTGTAATAGTCCCAGCAAATTACTTGCTTGCCCCTGGTAGGTAGACAGGCCTTCCCAAACCAATTCTCTTATAGCCCAAGCCAATTCTCGAATAGCCCCAGCAAATTATTTGCTTTCCCCTGGTAGGTAGACAGGCCTTCCCAAGCCAATTCTCGAATAGCCCCAGCACATTATTTGCTTGCCCCTGTTAGGTAGACAGGCCTTCCCAAGCCAATTCTCTAATAGCCCCTGCACATTACTTGCTTGCCCCTGATAGGTAGACAGGCTTTCCCAAGCCTATTCTGTAATAGTCCCAGCAAATTACTTGCTTGCCCCTGGTAGGTAGACAGGCCTTCCCAAGCCTATTCTCTCATCGCCTCAGCCCATGGCTTATTTCTCCCTGGTAGGTAGACAGGGCTTCCCAAGCCTATTCTGTAATAGTCCCAGCAAATTACTTGCTTGCCCCTGGTAGGTAGACAGGCCTTCCCAAGCCTATTCTGTAATAGTCCCAGCAAATTACTTGCTTGCCCCTGGTAGGTAGACAGGCCTTCCCAAGCCTATTCTGTAATAGTCCCAGCAAATTACTTGCTTGCCCCTGGTAGGTAGACAGGCCTTCCCAAACCAATTCTCTTATAGCACAAGCCAATTCTCGAATAGCCCCAGCACATTACTTGCTTGCCCCATGTAGGTAGACAGGCTTTCCCAAGCCTATTCTGTAATAGCCCCAGCAAATTACTTGCTTGCCCCTGGTATGTAGACAGGCCTTCCTAAGCCTATTCTGTAATAGTTCCAGCAAATTACTTGCTTGCCCCTGGTAGGTAGACAGGCCTTCCCAAGCCTATTCTGTAATAGCCCCAGCACATTATTTGCTTGCCCCTGGTAGGTAGACAGGCCTTCCCAAGCCTATTCTGTAATAGCCCCAGCAAATTACTTGCTTGCTCCTGGTAGGTAGACAGGGCTTCCCAAGCCTATTCTGTAATAGTCCCAGCAAATTACTTGCTTGCCCCTGGTAGGTAGACAGGCCTTCCCAAACCAATTCTCTTATAGCCCAAGCCAATTCTCGAATAGCCCCAGCAAATTATTTGCTTTCCCCTGGTAGGTAGACAGGCCTTCCCAAGCCAATTCTCGAATAGCCCCAGCACATTATTTGCTTGCCCCTGTTAGGTAGACAGGCCTTCCCAAGCCAATTCTCTAATAGCCCCTGCACATTACTTGCTTGCCCCTGATAGGTAGACAGGCTTTCCCAAGCCTATTCTGTAATAGTCCCAGCAAATTACTTGCTTGCCCCTGGTAGGTAGACAGGCCTTCCCAAGCCTATTCTCTCATCGCCTCAGCCCATGGCTTATTTCTCCCTGGTAGGTAGACAGGCCTTCCCAAGCCTATTCTGTAATAGTCCCAGCAAATTACTTGCTTGCCCCTGGTAGGTAGACAGGCCTTCCCAAACCAATTCTCTTAAAGCCCAAGCCAATTCTCGAATAGCTCCAGCATATTATTTGCTTGCCCCTGGTAGGTAGACAGGCCTTCCCAAGCCAATTCTCTAATAGCCCCAGCACATTATTTGCTTGCCCCTGTTAGGTAGACAGGCCTTCCCAAGCCAATTCTCTAATAGCCCCTGCACATTACTTGCTTGCCCCTGATAGGTAGACAGGCTTTCCCATGCCTATTCTGTAATAGTCCCAGCAAATTACTTGCTTGCCCCTGGTAGGTAGACAGGCCTTCCCAAGCCTATTCTCTCATCGCCTCAGCCCATGGCTTATTTCTCCCTGGTAGGTAGACAGGCCTTCCCAAGCCTATTCTGTAATAGTCCCAGCAAATTACTTGCTTGCCCCTGGTAGGTAGACAGGCCTTCCCAAACCAATTCTCTTATAGCCCAAGCCAATTCTCGAATAGCTCCAGCATATTATTTGCTTGCCCCTAGTAGGTAGACAGGCCTTCCCAAGCCAATTCTCTAATAGCCCCTGCACATTACTTGCTTGCCCCTGATAGGTAGACAGGCTTTCCCAAGCCTATTCTGTAATAGTCCCAGCAAATTACTTGCTTGCCCCTGGTAGGTAGACAGGCCTTCCCAAGCCTATTCTCTCATCGCCTCAGCCCATGGCTTATTTCTCCCTGGTAGGTAGACAGGCCTTCCCAAGCCTATTCTGTAATAGTCCCAGCAAATTACTTGCTTGCCCCTGGTAGGTAGACAGGCCTTCCCAAACCAATTCTCTTAAAGCCCAAGCCAATTCTCGAATAGCTCCAGCATATTATTTGCTTGCCCCTGGTAGGTAGACAGGCCTTCCCAAGCCAATTCTCTAATAGCCCCAGCACATTATTTGCTTGCCCCTGTTAGGTAGACAGGCCTTCCCAAGCCAATTCTCTAATAGCCCCTGCACATTACTTGCTTGCCCCTGATAGGTAGACAGGCTTTCCCAAGCCTATTCTGTAATAGTCCCAGCAAATTACTTGCTTGCCCCTGGTAGGTAGACAGGCCTTCCCAAGCCTATTCTCTCATCGCCTCAGCCCATGGCTTATTTCTCCCTGGTAGGTAGACAGGCCTTCCCAAGCCTATTCTGTAATAGTCCCAGCAAATTACTTGCTTGCCCCTGGTAGGTAGACAGGCCTTCCCAAACCAATTCTCTTATAGCCCAAGCCAATTCTCGAATAGCTCCAGCATATTATTTGCTTTCCCCTAGTAGGTAGACAGGCCTTCCCAAGCCAATTCTCTAATAGCCCCTGCACTTTACTTGCTTGTCCCTGGTAGGTAGACAGGCCTTCCCAAGCCTATTCTGTAATAGCCACAGCAAATTACTTGCTTGCCCAAGTATGGTAGACAGGGCTTCCCAAGCCTATTCTGTAATAGTCCCAGCAAATTACTTGCTTGCCCCTGGTAGGTAGACAGGCATTCCCAAGCCTATTCTGTAATAGCCCCAGCAAATTACTTGCTTGCCCAAGTATGGTAGGCAGGGCTTCCCAAGCCTATTCTGTAATAGTCCCAGCAAATTACTTGATTGCCCCTGGTAGGTAGACAGTCCTTCCCAAGCCTATTCTGTAATAGTCCCAGCAAATTACTTGCTTGCCCCTGGTAGGTAAACTGGCCTTCCCAAGCCTATTCTCTCTTAGCTTCAGCAAATTACTTGCCTTCCCCTGGTAGGTAGAAAGGCCTTCCCAAGCCTATTCTTTCATAGCCCCAGCAAATTACTTGCTTGCTCCTGGGAGGTAGACTGGCCTTCCCAAGCCTTTTCTCTCATAGCCCCTCAAATTAATTGCTTGCCCCTGGTAGGACAAGCCTTCCCAGCCTGGGACCAGCCTTCCCAGGTAGGTAGACAGTCCTTCCCAAGCCTATTCTGTAATAGCCCCAGCAAATTACTTGCTTGCCCCTGGTATGTAGACAGGCCTTCCCAAGCCTATTCTGTAATAGCCCCAGCAAATTACTTGCTTGCCCCTGGTAGGTAAACTGGCCTTCCCAAGCCTATTCTCTCTTAGCTTCAGCAAATTACTTGCCTTCCCCTGGTAGGTAGAAAGGCCTTCCCAAGCCTATTCTGTAATAGCCCCAGCAAATTAATTGCTTGCTCCTGGTAGGTGTACTGGCCTTCCCAAGCGTTTTCTTTCATAGCCCCTGCAAATTACTTGCTTGCCCCTGGTAGGTAGAAAGGCCTTCCCAAGCCTATTCTCTCATAGCCTTAGCAAATTACTTGCTTGCCCCTGGTAGGTAGACATCTTTCCCAAGCCTATTCTGTAATAGTCCCAGCAAATTACTTGCTTGCCCCTGGTAGGTCGATAGGCCTTCCCAAGCCTATTCTCTCATCGCCTCAGCCCATGACTTATTTCTCCCTGGTAGGTAGACAGGCCTTCCCAAGCCTATTCTGTAATACTCCCAGCAAATTACTTGCTTGTCCCTGGTAGGTAGACAGGCCTTCCCAAGCCTTTTCTCTCATAGCCCCTGCAAATTACTTGCTTGCCCCTGGTAGTTAGACAGGCCTTTCAAAGCCTTTTCTCTCATAGCCCCTGCAAATTACTTGCTTGCCCCTGGTAGTTAGACAGGCCTTCCAAACCCTTTTCTCTCATAGCCCCTGCACATTACTTGCTTGCCCCTGGTAGGTAGACATCTTTCCCAAGCCTATTCTGTAATAGTCCCAGCAAATTACTTGCTTGCCCCTGGTAGGTAGACAGGCCTTCCCAAGCCTATTCTGTAAGAGTCCCAGCAAATTACTTGCTTGCCCCTGGTAGGTAGACACGCTTTCCCAAGCCTATTCTGTAATAGTCCCAGCAAATTACTTGCTTGCCCCTGGTAGGTCGATAGGCCTTCCCAAGCCTATTCTCTCATCGCCTCAGCCCATGACTTATTTCTCCCTGGTAGGTAGACAGGCCTTCCCAAGCCTATTCTGTAATAGTCCCAGCAAATTACTTGCTTGTCCCTGGTAGGTAGACAGGGCTTCCCAAGCCAATTCTCTAATAGCCCCTGCACATTACTTGCTTGCCCCTGGTAGGTAGACATCTTTCCCAAGCCTATTCTGTAATAGTCCCAGCAAATTACTTGCTTGCCCCTGGTAGGTAGACAGGCCTTCCCAAGCCTATTCTGTAATAGTCCCAGCAAATTACTTGCTTGCCCCTGGTAGGTAGACAGGCCTTCCCAAACCTATTCTGTAATAGCCCCAGCAAATTACTTGCTTGCCCCTGGTAGGTAGACAGGCCTTCCCAAGCCTATTCTGTAATAGTCCCAGCAAATTACTTGCTTGCCCCTGGTAGGTCGATAGGCCTTCCCAAGCCTATTCTCTCATCGCCTCAGCCCATGACTTATTTCTCCCTGGTAGGTAGACAGGCCTTCCCAAGCCTATTCTGTAATACTCCCAGCAAATTACTTGCTTGTCCCTGGTAGGTAGACAGGCCTTCCCAAGCCTTTTCTCTCATAGCCCCTGCAAATTACTTGCTTGCCCCTGGTAGTTAGACAGGCCTTCCAAAGCCTTTTCTCTCATAGCCCCTGCAAATTACTTGCTTGCCCCTGGTAGGTAGACATCATTCCCAAGCCTTTTCTCTCATAGCCCCTGCACATTACTTGCTTGCCCCTGGTGGTAGACAGGCCTTCCCAAGCCTATTCTGTAATAGCCCCAGCAAATTACTTGCTTGCCCCTGGTAGGTAGACAGGGCTTCCCAAGCCAATTCTCTAATAGCCCCTGCACATTACTTGCTTGCCCCTGGTAGGTAGACAGGCCTTCCCAAGCCTATTCTGTAATAGTCCCAGCAAATTACTTGCTTGCCCCTGGTAGTTAGACAGGCCTTCCAAAGCCTTTTCTCTCATAGCCCCTGCAAATTACTTGCTTGCCCCTGGTATGGTAGAAAGGCCTTCCCAAGCCTTTTCTCTCATAGCCCCTGCACATTACTTGCTTGCCCCTGGTAGGTAGACAGGCCTTCCCAAGCCTATTCTGTAATAGCCCCAGCAAATTACTTGATTGCCCCTGGTAGGTAGACAGGGCTTCCCAAGCCAATTCTCTAATAGCCCCTGCACATTACTTGCTTGCCCCTGGTAGGTAAACATCTTTCCCAAGCCTATTCTGTAATAGTCCCAGCAAATTACTTGCTTGCCCCTGGTAGGTAGACAGGCCTTCCCAAGCCTATTCTGTAATAGCCCCAGCAAATTACTTGCTTGCCCCTGGTAGGTAGACAGGGCTTCCCAAGCCAATTCTCTAATAGCCCCTGCACATTACTTGCTTGCCCCTGGTAGGTAGACATCTTTCCCAAGCCTATTCTGTAATAGTCCCAGCAAATTACTTGCTTGCCCCTGGTAGGTAGACAGGCCTTCCCAAGCCTATTCTGTAATAGTCCCAGCAAATTACTTGCTTGCCCCTGGTAGGTAAACAGGCCTTCCCAAGCCTTTTCTCTCATCGCCTCAGCCCATGACTTATTTCTCCCTGGTAGGCAGACAGGCCTTCCCAATCCTATTCTGTAATAGTCCCAGCAAATTACTTGCTTGTCCCTGGTAGGTAGACAGGCCTTCCCAAGCCTATTCTGTAATAGTCCCAGCAAATTACTTGCTTGCCCCTGGTAGGTCGATAGGCCTTCCCAAGCCTATTCTCTCATCGCCTCAGCCCATGACTTATTTCTCCCTGGTAGGTAGACAGGCCTTCCCAAGCCTATTCTGTAATAGCCCCAGCAAATTACTTGCTTGCCCCTGGTAGGTAGACAGGCCTTCCCAAGCCTATTCTGTAATAGCCCCAGCAAATTATTTGCTTGCCCCTGGTAGGTAGACAGGCCTTCCCAAGCCTATTCTGTAATAGCCCCAGCAAATTACTTGCTTGCCCCTGGTAGGTAGACAGGCCTTCCCAAGCCTATTCTGTAATAGCCCCAGCAAATTTATTGCTTGCCCCTGGTAGGTAGACAGGCTTTCCCAAGCCTAATCTGCATTAGTCCTAGCAAATTACTTGCTTGCCCCTGGTAGGTAGACAGGCCTTCCCAAGCCTATTCTGTAATAGCCCCAGCAAATTATTTGCTTGCCCCTGGTAGGTAGACAGGGCTTCCCAAGCCAATTCTCTAATAGCCCCTGCACATTACTTGCTTGCCCCTGGTAGGTAGACATCTTTCCCAAGCCTATTCTGTAATAGTCCCAGCAAATTACTTGCTTGCCCCTGGTAGGTCGATAGGCCTTCCCAAGCCTATTCTCTCATCGCCTCAGCCCATGACTTATTTCTCCCTGGTAGGTAGACAGGCCTTCCCAAGCCTATTCTGTAATAGTCCCAGCAAATTACTTGCTTGTCCCTGGTAGGTAGACAGGCCTTCCCAAGCCTATTCTGTAATAGTCCTAGCAAATTACTTGCTTGCCCCTGGTAGGTCGATAGGCCTTCCCAAGCCTATTCTGTAATAGTCCCAGCAAATTACTTGCTTGCCCCTGGTAGGTAGACAGGCCTTCCCAAGCCTATTCTGTAATAGTCCCAGCAAATTACTTGCTTGCCCCTGGTAGGTAGACAGGCCTTCCCAAACCTATTCTGTAATAGCCCCAGCAAATTACTTGCTTGCCCCTGGTAGGTAGACAGGCCTTCCCAAGCCTATTCTGTAATAGCCCCAGGAAATTACTTGCTTGCCCCTGGTAGGTAGACACGCCTTCCCAAGCCTATTCTCTCATCGCCTCAGCCCATGACTTATTTCTCCCTGGTAGGTAGACAGGCCTTATCAAGCCTATTCTGTAATAGTTTCAGCAAATTACTTGCTTGTCCCTGATAGGTAGACAGGCCTTCCCAAGCCTATTCTGTTATAGCCCCTGCAAATTACTTGCTTGCTCTTGGTAGGTAGACAGGCTTTCCCAAGCCTATTCTGTTATAGCCCCTGCAAATTACTTGCTTGCCCTTGGTAGGTAGACAGGCTTTCCCAAGCCTATTCTGTAATAGCCGCTGCAAATTACTTGCTTGCCCCTGGTAGGTAGACACGCCTTCCCAAGCCTATTCTCTCATCGCCTCAGCCCATGACTTATTTCTCCCTGGTAGGTAGACAGGCCTTCCCAAGCCTATTCTGTAATAGCCCCAGCAAATTACTTGCTTGCCCCTGGTAGGTAAACTGGCCTTCCCAAGCCTATTCTCTCTTAGCTTCAGCAAATTACTTGCCTTCCCCTGGTAGGTAGAAAGGCCTTCCCAAGCCTATTCTGTAATAGCCCCAGCAAATTAATTGCCTTCCCCTGGTAGGTAGAAAGGCCTTCCCAAGCCTATTCTGTAATAGCCCCAGCAAATTAATTGCTTGCTCCTGGTAGGTATACTGGCCTTCCCAAGCGTTTTCTTTCATAGCCCCTGCAAATTACTTGCTTGCCCCTGGTAGGTAGAAAGGCCTTCCCAAGCCTATTCTCTCATAGCCTTAGCAAATTACTTGCTTGCCCCTGGTAGGTAGACATCTTTCCCAAGCCTATTCTGTAATAGTCCCAGCAAATTACTAGCTTGCCCCTGGTAGGTCGATAGGCCTTCCAAAGCCTATTCTCTCATCGCCTCAGCCCATGACTTATTTCTCCCTGGTAGGTAGACAGGCCTTCCCAAGCCTATTCTGTAATAGCCCCAGCAAATTACTTGCTTGCCCCTGGTAGGTAGACAGGCCTTCCCAAGCCTATTCTGTAATAGCCCCAGCAAATTATTTGCTTGCCCCTGGTAGGTAGACAGGCCTTCCCAAGCCTATTCTGTAATAGCCCCAGCAAATTACTTGCTTGCCCCTGGTAGGTAGACAGGCCTTCCCAAGCCTATTCTGTAATAGCCCCAGCAAATTTATTGCTTGCCCCTGGTAGGTAGACAGGCTTTCCCAAGCCTAATCTGCATTAGTCCTAGCAAATTACTTGCTTGCCCCTGGTAGGTAGACAGGCCTTCCCAAGCCTATTCTGTAATAGCCCCAGCAAATTATTTGCTTGCCCCTGGTAGGTAGACAGGGCTTCCCAAGCCAATTCTCTAATAGCCCCTGCACATTACTTGCTTGCCCCTGGTAGGTAGACATCTTTCCCAAGCCTATTCTGTAATAGTCCCAGCAAATTACTTGCTTGCCCCTGGTAGGTCGATAGGCCTTCCCAAGCCTATTCTCTCATCGCCTCAGCCCATGACTTATTTCTCCCTGGTAGGTAGACAGGCCTTCCCAAGCCTATTCTGTAATAGTCCCAGCAAATTACTTGCTTGTCCCTGGTAGGTAGACAGGCCTTCCCAAGCCTATTCTGTAATAGTCCTAGCAAATTACTTGCTTGCCCCTGGTAGGTCGATAGGCCTTCCCAAGCCTATTCTGTAATAGTCCCAGCAAATTACTTGCTTGCCCCTGGTAGGTAGACAGGCCTTCCCAAGCCTATTCTGTAATAGTCCCAGCAAATTACTTGCTTGCCCCTGGTAGGTAGACAGGCCTTCCCAAACCTATTCTGTAATAGCCCCAGCAAATTACTTGCTTGCCCCTGGTAGGTAGACAGGCCTTCCCAAGCCTATTCTGTAATAGCCCCAGGAAATTACTTGCTTGCCCCTGGTAGGTAGACACGCCTTCCCAAGCCTATTCTCTCATCGCCTCAGCCCATGACTTATTTCTCCCTGGTAGGTAGACAGGCCTTATCAAGCCTATTCTGTAATAGTTTCAGCAAATTACTTGCTTGTCCCTGATAGGTAGACAGGCCTTCCCAAGCCTATTCTGTTATAGCCCCTGCAAATTACTTGCTTGCTCTTGGTAGGTAGACAGGCTTTCCCAAGCCTATTCTGTTATAGCCCCTGCAAATTACTTGCTTGCCCTTGGTAGGTAGACAGGCTTTCCCAAGCCTATTCTGTAATAGCCGCTGCAAATTACTTGCTTGCCCCTGGTAGGTAGACACGCCTTCCCAAGCCTATTCTCTCATCGCCTCAGCCCATGACTTATTTCTCCCTGGTAGGTAGACAGGCCTTCCCAAGCCTATTCTGTAATAGCCCCAGCAAATTACTTGCTTGCCCCTGGTAGGTAAACTGGCCTTCCCAAGCCTATTCTCTCTTAGCTTCAGCAAATTACTTGCCTTCCCCTGGTAGGTAGAAAGGCCTTCCCAAGCCTATTCTGTAATAGCCCCAGCAAATTAATTGCTTGCTCCTGGTAGGTATACTGGCCTTCCCAAGCGTTTTCTTTCATAGCCCCTGCAAATTACTTGCTTGCCCCTGGTAGGTAGAAAGGCCTTCCCAAGCCTATTCTCTCATAGCCTTAGCAAATTACTTGCTTGCCCCTGGTAGGTAGACATCTTTCCCAAGCCTATTCTGTAATAGTCCCAGCAAATTACTTGCTTGCCCCTGGTAGGTCGATAGGCCTTCCCAAGCCTATTCTCTCATCGCCTCAGCCCATGACTTATTTCTCCCTGGTAGGTAGACATCTTTCCCAAGCCTATTCTGTAATAGTCCCAGCAAATTACTTGCTTGCCCCTGGTAGGTAGACAGGCCTTCCCAAGCCTATTCTGTAATAGTCCCAGCAAATTACTTGCTTGCCCCTGGTAGGTAAACAGGCCTTCCCAAGCCTTTTCTCTCATCGCCTCAGCCCATGACTTATTTCTCCCTGGTAGGCAGACAGGCCTTCCCAATCCTATTCTGTAATAGTCCCAGCAAATTACTTGCTTGTCCCTGGTAGGTAGACAGGCCTTCCCAAGCCTATTCTGTAATAGTCCCAGCAAATTACTTGCTTGCCCCTGGTAGGTCGATAGGCCTTCCCAAGCCTATTCTCTCATCGCCTCAGCCCATGACTTATTTCTCCCTGGTAGGTAGACAGGCCTTCCCAAGCCTATTCTGTAATAGCCCCAGCAAATTACTTGCTTGCCCCTGGTAGGTAGACAGGCCTTCCCAAGCCTATTCTGTAATAGCCCCAGCAAATTATTTGCTTGCCCCTGGTAGGTAGACAGGCCTTCCCAAGCCTATTCTGTAATAGCCCCAGCAAATTACTTGCTTGCCCCTGGTAGGTAGACAGGCCTTCCCAAGCCTATTCTGTAATAGCCCCAGCAAATTTATTGCTTGCCCCTGGTAGGTAGACAGGCTTTCCCAAGCCTAATCTGCATTAGTCCTAGCAAATTACTTGCTTGCCCCTGGTAGGTAGACAGGCCTTCCCAAGCCTATTCTGTAATAGCCCCAGCAAATTATTTGCTTGCCCCTGGTAGGTAGACAGGGCTTCCCAAGCCAATTCTCTAATAGCCCCTGCACATTACTTGCTTGCCCCTGGTAGGTAGACATCTTTCCCAAGCCTATTCTGTAATAGTCCCAGCAAATTACTTGCTTGCCCCTGGTAGGTCGATAGGCCTTCCCAAGCCTATTCTCTCATCGCCTCAGCCCATGACTTATTTCTCCCTGGTAGGTAGACAGGCCTTCCCAAGCCTATTCTGTAATAGTCCCAGCAAATTACTTGCTTGTCCCTGGTAGGTAGACAGGCCTTCCCAAGCCTATTCTGTAATAGTCCTAGCAAATTACTTGCTTGCCCCTGGTAGGTCGATAGGCCTTCCCAAGCCTATTCTGTAATAGTCCCAGCAAATTACTTGCTTGCCCCTGGTAGGTAGACAGGCCTTCCCAAGCCTATTCTGTAATAGTCCCAGCAAATTACTTGCTTGCCCCTGGTAGGTAGACAGGCCTTCCCAAACCTATTCTGTAATAGCCCCAGCAAATTACTTGCTTGCCCCTGGTAGGTAGACAGGCCTTCCCAAGCCTATTCTGTAATAGCCCCAGGAAATTACTTGCTTGCCCCTGGTAGGTAGACACGCCTTCCCAAGCCTATTCTCTCATCGCCTCAGCCCATGACTTATTTCTCCCTGGTAGGTAGACAGGCCTTATCAAGCCTATTCTGTAATAGTTTCAGCAAATTACTTGCTTGTCCCTGATAGGTAGACAGGCCTTCCCAAGCCTATTCTGTTATAGCCCCTGCAAATTACTTGCTTGCTCTTGGTAGGTAGACAGGCTTTCCCAAGCCTATTCTGTTATAGCCCCTGCAAATTACTTGCTTGCCCTTGGTAGGTAGACAGGCTTTCCCAAGCCTATTCTGTAATAGCCGCTGCAAATTACTTGCTTGCCCCTGGTAGGTAGACACGCCTTCCCAAGCCTATTCTCTCATCGCCTCAGCCCATGACTTATTTCTCCCTGGTAGGTAGACAGGCCTTCCCAAGCCTATTCTGTAATAGCCCCAGCAAATTACTTGCTTGCCCCTGGTAGGTAAACTGGCCTTCCCAAGCCTATTCTCTCTTAGCTTCAGCAAATTACTTGCCTTCCCCTGGTAGGTAGAAAGGCCTTCCCAAGCCTATTCTGTAATAGCCCCAGCAAATTAATTGCCTTCCCCTGGTAGGTAGAAAGGCCTTCCCAAGCCTATTCTGTAATAGCCCCAGCAAATTAATTGCTTGCTCCTGGTAGGTATACTGGCCTTCCCAAGCGTTTTCTTTCATAGCCCCTGCAAATTACTTGCTTGCCCCTGGTAGGTAGAAAGGCCTTCCCAAGCCTATTCTCTCATAGCCTTAGCAAATTACTTGCTTGCCCCTGGTAGGTAGACATCTTTCCCAAGCCTATTCTGTAATAGTCCCAGCAAATTACTAGCTTGCCCCTGGTAGGTCGATAGGCCTTCCAAAGCCTATTCTCTCATCGCCTCAGCCCATGACTTATTTCTCCCTGGTAGGTAGACAGGCCTTCCCAAGCCTATTCTGTAATAGCCCCAGCAAATTACTTGCTTGCCCCTGGTAGGTAGACAGGCCTTCCCAAGCCTATTCTGTAATAGCCCCAGCAAATTATTTGCTTGCCCCTGGTAGGTAGACAGGCCTTCCCAAGCCTATTCTGTAATAGCCCCAGCAAATTACTTGCTTGCCCCTGGTAGGTAGACAGGCCTTCCCAAGCCTATTCTGTAATAGCCCCAGCAAATTTATTGCTTGCCCCTGGTAGGTAGACAGGCTTTCCCAAGCCTAATCTGCATTAGTCCTAGCAAATTACTTGCTTGCCCCTGGTAGGTAGACAGGCCTTCCCAAGCCTATTCTGTAATAGCCCCAGCAAATTATTTGCTTGCCCCTGGTAGGTAGACAGGGCTTCCCAAGCCAATTCTCTAATAGCCCCTGCACATTACTTGCTTGCCCCTGGTAGGTAGACATCTTTCCCAAGCCTATTCTGTAATAGTCCCAGCAAATTACTTGCTTGCCCCTGGTAGGTCGATAGGCCTTCCCAAGCCTATTCTCTCATCGCCTCAGCCCATGACTTATTTCTCCCTGGTAGGTAGACAGGCCTTCCCAAGCCTATTCTGTAATAGTCCCAGCAAATTACTTGCTTGTCCCTGGTAGGTAGACAGGCCTTCCCAAGCCTATTCTGTAATAGTCCTAGCAAATTACTTGCTTGCCCCTGGTAGGTCGATAGGCCTTCCCAAGCCTATTCTGTAATAGTCCCAGCAAATTACTTGCTTGCCCCTGGTAGGTAGACAGGCCTTCCCAAGCCTATTCTGTAATAGTCCCAGCAAATTACTTGCTTGCCCCTGGTAGGTAGACAGGCCTTCCCAAACCTATTCTGTAATAGCCCCAGCAAATTACTTGCTTGCCCCTGGTAGGTAGACAGGCCTTCCCAAGCCTATTCTGTAATAGCCCCAGGAAATTACTTGCTTGCCCCTGGTAGGTAGACACGCCTTCCCAAGCCTATTCTCTCATCGCCTCAGCCCATGACTTATTTCTCCCTGGTAGGTAGACAGGCCTTATCAAGCCTATTCTGTAATAGTTTCAGCAAATTACTTGCTTGTCCCTGATAGGTAGACAGGCCTTCCCAAGCCTATTCTGTTATAGCCCCTGCAAATTACTTGCTTGCTCTTGGTAGGTAGACAGGCTTTCCCAAGCCTATTCTGTTATAGCCCCTGCAAATTACTTGCTTGCCCTTGGTAGGTAGACAGGCTTTCCCAAGCCTATTCTGTAATAGCCGCTGCAAATTACTTGCTTGCCCCTGGTAGGTAGACACGCCTTCCCAAGCCTATTCTCTCATCGCCTCAGCCCATGACTTATTTCTCCCTGGTAGGTAGACAGGCCTTCCCAAGCCTATTCTGTAATAGCCCCAGCAAATTACTTGCTTGCCCCTGGTAGGTAAACTGGCCTTCCCAAGCCTATTCTCTCTTAGCTTCAGCAAATTACTTGCCTTCCCCTGGTAGGTAGAAAGGCCTTCCCAAGCCTATTCTGTAATAGCCCCAGCAAATTAATTGCCTTCCCCTGGTAGGTAGAAAGGCCTTCCCAAGCCTATTCTGTAATAGCCCCAGCAAATTAATTGCTTGCTCCTGGTAGGTATACTGGCCTTCCCAAGCGTTTTCTTTCATAGCCCCTGCAAATTACTTGCTTGCCCCTGGTAGGTAGAAAGGCCTTCCCAAGCCTATTCTCTCATAGCCTTAGCAAATTACTTGCTTGCCCCTGGTAGGTAGACATCTTTCCCAAGCCTATTCTGTAATAGTCCCAGCAAATTACTAGCTTGCCCCTGGTAGGTCGATAGGCCTTCCAAAGCCTATTCTCTCATCGCCTCAGCCCATGACTTATTTCTCCCTGGTAGGTAGACAGGCCTTCCCAAGCCTATTCTGTAATAGCCCCAGCAAATTACTTGCTTGCCCCTGGTAGGTAGACAGGCCTTCCCAAGCCTATTCTGTAATAGCCCCAGCAAATTATTTGCTTGCCCCTGGTAGGTAGACAGGCCTTCCCAAGCCTATTCTGTAATAGCCCCAGCAAATTACTTGCTTGCCCCTGGTAGGTAGACAGGCCTTCCCAAGCCTATTCTGTAATAGCCCCAGCAAATTTATTGCTTGCCCCTGGTAGGTAGACAGGCTTTCCCAAGCCTAATCTGCATTAGTCCTAGCAAATTACTTGCTTGCCCCTGGTAGGTAGACAGGCCTTCCCAAGCCTATTCTGTAATAGCCCCAGCAAATTATTTGCTTGCCCCTGGTAGGTAGACAGGGCTTCCCAAGCCAATTCTCTAATAGCCCCTGCACATTACTTGCTTGCCCCTGGTAGGTAGACATCTTTCCCAAGCCTATTCTGTAATAGTCCCAGCAAATTACTTGCTTGCCCCTGGTAGGTCGATAGGCCTTCCCAAGCCTATTCTCTCATCGCCTCAGCCCATGACTTATTTCTCCCTGGTAGGTAGACAGGCCTTCCCAAGCCTATTCTGTAATAGTCCCAGCAAATTACTTGCTTGTCCCTGGTAGGTAGACAGGCCTTCCCAAGCCTATTCTGTAATAGTCCTAGCAAATTACTTGCTTGCCCCTGGTAGGTCGATAGGCCTTCCCAAGCCTATTCTGTAATAGTCCCAGCAAATTACTTGCTTGCCCCTGGTAGGTAGACAGGCCTTCCCAAGCCTATTCTGTAATAGTCCCAGCAAATTACTTGCTTGCCCCTGGTAGGTAGACAGGCCTTCCCAAACCTATTCTGTAATAGCCCCAGCAAATTACTTGCTTGCCCCTGGTAGGTAGACAGGCCTTCCCAAGCCTATTCTGTAATAGCCCCAGGAAATTACTTGCTTGCCCCTGGTAGGTAGACACGCCTTCCCAAGCCTATTCTCTCATCGCCTCAGCCCATGACTTATTTCTCCCTGGTAGGTAGACAGGCCTTATCAAGCCTATTCTGTAATAGTTTCAGCAAATTACTTGCTTGTCCCTGATAGGTAGACAGGCCTTCCCAAGCCTATTCTGTTATAGCCCCTGCAAATTACTTGCTTGCTCTTGGTAGGTAGACAGGCTTTCCCAAGCCTATTCTGTTATAGCCCCTGCAAATTACTTGCTTGCCCTTGGTAGGTAGACAGGCTTTCCCAAGCCTATTCTGTAATAGCCGCTGCAAATTACTTGCTTGCCCCTGGTAGGTAGACACGCCTTCCCAAGCCTATTCTCTCATCGCCTCAGCCCATGACTTATTTCTCCCTGGTAGGTAGACAGGCCTTCCCAAGCCTATTCTGTAATAGCCCCAGCAAATTACTTGCTTGCCCCTGGTAGGTAAACTGGCCTTCCCAAGCCTATTCTCTCTTAGCTTCAGCAAATTACTTGCCTTCCCCTGGTAGGTAGAAAGGCCTTCCCAAGCCTATTCTGTAATAGCCCCAGCAAATTAATTGCTTGCTCCTGGTAGGTATACTGGCCTTCCCAAGCGTTTTCTTTCATAGCCCCTGCAAATTACTTGCTTGCCCCTGGTAGGTAGAAAGGCCTTCCCAAGCCTATTCTCTCATAGCCTTAGCAAATTACTTGCTTGCCCCTGGTAGGTAGACATCTTTCCCAAGCCTATTCTGTAATAGTCCCAGCAAATTACTTGCTTGCCCCTGGTAGGTCGATAGGCCTTCCCAAGCCTATTCTCTCATCGCCTCAGCCCATGACTTATTTCTCCCTGGTAGGTAGACAGGCCTTCCCAAGCCTATTCTGTAATAGTCCCAGCAAATTACTTGCTTGTCCCTGGTAGGTAGACAGGCCTTCCCAAGCCTTTTCTCTCATAGCCCCTGCAAATTACTTGCTTGCCCCTGGTAGTTAGACAGGCCTTCCAAACCCTTTTCTCTCATAGCCCCTGCACATTACTTGCTTGCCCCTGGTAGGTAGACATCTTTCCCAAGCCTATTCTGTAATAGTCCCAGCAAATTACTTGCTTGCCCCTGGTAGGTAGACAGGCCTTCCCAAGCCTATTCTGTAAGAGTCCCAGCAAATTACTTGCTTGCCCCTGGTAGGTAGACACGCTTTCCCAAGCCTATTCTGTAATAGTCCCAGCAAATTACTTGCTTGCCCCTGGTAGGTCGATAGGCCTTCCCAAGCCTATTCTCTCATCGCCTCAGCCCATGACTTATTTCTCCCTGGTAGGTAGACAGGCCTTCCCAAGCCTATTCTGTAATAGTCCCAGCAAATTACTTGCTTGTCCCTGGTAGGTAGACAGGGCTTCCCAAGCCAATTCTCTAATAGCCCCTGCACATTACTTGCTTGCCCCTGGTAGGTAGACATCTTTCCCAAGCCTATTCTGTAATAGTCCCAGCAAATTACTTGCTTGCCCCTGGTAGGTAGACAGGCCTTCCCAAGCCTATTCTGTAATAGTCCCAGCAAATTACTTGCTTGCCCCTGGTAGGTAGACAGGCCTTCCCAAACCTATTCTGTAATAGCCCCAGCAAATTACTTGCTTGCCCCTGGTAGGTAGACAGGCCTTCCCAAGCCTATTCTGTAATAGTCCCAGGAAATTACTTGCTTGCCCCTGGTAGGTAGACAGGCATTCCCAAGCCTTTTCTCTCATAGCCCCTGCAAATTACTTGCTTGCCCCTGGTAGTTAGACAGGCCTTCCAAAGCCTTTTCTCTCATAGCCCCTGCAAATTACTTGCTTGCCCCTGGTAGGTAGACATCATTCCCAAGCCTTTTCTCTCATAGCCCCTGCACATTACTTGCTTGCCCCTGGTAGGTAGAAAGGCCTTCCCAAGCCTATTCTGTAATAGCCCCAGCAAATTACTTGCTTGCCCCTGGTAGGTAAACTGGCCTTCCCAAGCCTATTCTCTCTTAGCTTCAGCAAATTACTTGCCTTCCCCTGGTAGGTAGACAGGCCTTCCCAAGCCTATTCTGTAATAGTCCCAGCAAATTACTTGCTTGCCCCTGGTAGTTAGACAGGCCTTCCAAAGCCTTTTCTCTCATAGCCCCTGCAAATTACTTGCTTGCCCCTGGTATGGTAGACAGGCCTTCCCAAGCCTTTTCTCTCATAGCCCCTGCACATTACTTGCTTGCCCCTGGTAGGTAGACAGGCCTTCCCAAGCCTATTCTGTAATAGCCCCAGCAAATTACTTGCTTGCCCCTGGTAGGTAGACAGGGCTTCCCAAGCCAATTCTCTAATAGCCCCTGCACATTACTTGCTTGCCCCTGGTAGGTAAACATCTTTCCCAAGCCTATTCTGTAATAGTCCCAGCAAATTACTTGCTTGCCCCTGGTAGGTAGACAGGGCTTCCCAAGCCAATTCTCTAATAGCCCCTGCACATTACTTGCTTGCCCCTGGTAGGTAGACAGGCCTTCCCAAGCCTATTCTGTAATAGTCCCAGCAAATTACTTGCTTGCCCCTGGTAGGTAAACAGGCCTTCCCAAGCCTTTTCTCTCATCGCCTCAGCCCATGACTTATTTCTCCCTGGTAGGCAGACAGGCCTTCCCAAGCCTATTCTGTAATAGCCCCAGCAAATTGCTTGCTTGCCCCTGGTATGGTAGACAGGCCTTCCCAAGCCTTTTCTCTCATAGCCCCTGCACATTACTTGCTTGCCCTTGGTAGGTAGACAGGCCTTCCCAAGCCTATTCTGTAATAGTCCCAGCAAATTACTTGCTTGCCCCTGGTAGGTCGATAGGCCTTCCCAAGCCTATTCTCTCATCGCCTCAGCCCATGACTTATTTCTCCCTGGTAGGTAGACAGGCCTTCCCAAGCCTATTCTGTAATAGTCCCAGCAAATTACTTGCTTGTCCCTGGTCGGTAGACAGGGCTTCCCAAGCCAATTCTCTAATAGCCCCTGCACATTACTTGCTTGCCCCTGGTAGGTAGACATCTTTCCCAAGCCTATTCTGTAATAGTCCCAGCAAATTACTTGCTTGCCCCTGGTAGGTAGACAGGCCTTCCCAAGCCTATTCTGTAATAGTCCCAGCAAATTACTTGCTTGCCCCTGGTAGGTAGACAGGCCTTCCCAAACCTATTCTGTAATAGCCCCAGCAAATTACTTGCTTGCCCCTGGTAGGTAGACAGGCCTTCCCAAGCCTATTCTGTAATAGCCCCAGGAAATTACTTGCTTGCCCCTGGTAGGTAGACACGCCTTCCCAAGCCTATTCTCTCATAGCCCCTGCACATTACTTGCTTGCCCCTGGTGGTAGACAGGCCTTCCCAAGCCTATTCTGTAATAGCCCCAGCAAATTACTTGCTTGCCCCTGGTAGGTAGACAGGGCTTCCCAAGCCAATTCTCTAATAGCCCCTGCACATTACTTGCTTGCCCCTGGTAGGTAGACAGGCCTTCCCAAGCCTATTCTGTAATAGTCCCAGCAAATTACTTGCTTGCCCCTGGTAGTTAGACAGGCCTTCCAAAGCCTTTTCTCTCATAGCCCCTGCAAATTACTTGCTTGCCCCTGGTATGGTAGAAAGGCCTTCCCAAGCCTTTTCTCTCATAGCCCCTGCACATTACTTGCTTGCCCCTGGTAGGTAGACAGGCCTTCCCAAGCCTATTCTGTAATAGCCCCAGCAAATTACTTGATTGCCCCTGGTAGGTAGACAGGGCTTCCCAAGCCAATTCTCTAATAGCCCCTGCACATTACTTGCTTGCCCCTGGTAGGTAAACATCTTTCCCAAGCCTATTCTGTAATAGTCCCAGCAAATTACTTGCTTGCCCCTGGTAGGTAGACAGGCCTTCCCAAGCCTATTCTGTAATAGCCCCAGCAAATTACTTGCTTGCCCCTGGTAGGTAGACAGGGCTTCCCAAGCCAATTCTCTAATAGCCCCTGCACATTACTTGCTTGCCCCTGGTAGGTAGACATCTTTCCCAAGCCTATTCTGTAATAGTCCCAGCAAATTACTTGCTTGCCCCTGGTAGGTAGACAGGCCTTCCCAAGCCTATTCTGTAATAGTCCCAGCAAATTACTTGCTTGCCCCTGGTAGGTAAACAGGCCTTCCCAAGCCTTTTCTCTCATCGCCTCAGCCCATGACTTATTTCTCCCTGGTAGGCAGACAGGCCTTCCCAATCCTATTCTGTAATAGTCCCAGCAAATTACTTGCTTGTCCCTGGTAGGTAGACAGGCCTTCCCAAGCCTATTCTGTAATAGCCCCAGCAAATTGCTTGCTTGCCCCTGGTATGGTAGACAGGCCTTCCCAAGCCTTTTCTCTCATAGCCCCTGCACATTACTTGCTTGCCCTTGGTAGGTAGACAGGCCTTCCCAAGCCTATTCTGTAATAGTCCCAGCAAATTACTTGCTTGCCCCTGGTAGGTCGATAGGCCTTCCCAAGCCTATTCTCTCATCGCCTCAGCCCATGACTTATTTCTCCCTGGTAGGTAGACAGGCCTTCCCAAGCCTATTCTGTAATAGCCCCAGCAAATTACTTGCTTGCCCCTGGTAGGTAGACAGGCCTTCCCAAGCCTATTCTGTAATAGCCCCAGCAAATTATTTGCTTGCCCCTGGTAGGTAGACAGGACTTCCCAAGCCAATTCTCTAATAGCCCCTGCACATTACTTGCTTGCCCCTGGTAGGTAGACAGGCCTTCCCAAGCCTATTCTGTAATAGTCCCAGCAAATTACTTGCTTGCCCCTGGTAGGTAAACAGGCCTTCCCAAGCCTATTCTCTCATCGCCTCAGCCCATGACTTATTTCTCCCTGGTAGGTAGACAGGCCTTCCCAAGCCTATTCTGTAATAGTCCCAGCAAATTACTTGTTTGTCCCAGGTAGGTAGACAGGCCTTCCCAAGCCTATTCTGTAATAGCCCCAGCAAATTTATTGCTTGCCCCTGGTAGGTAGACAGGCTTTCCCAAGCCTATTCTGTAATAGTCCTAGCAAATTACTTGCTTGCCCCTGGTAGGTAGACAGGCCTTCCCAAGCCTATTCTGTAATAGCCCCAGCAAATTACTTGCTTGCCCCTGGTAGGTAGACAGGCCTTCCCAAGCCTATTCTGTAATAGCCCCAGCAAATTTATTGCTTGCCCCTGGTAGGTAGACAGGCTTTCCCAAGCCTAATCTGCATTAGTCCTAGCAAATTACTTGCTTGCCCCTGGTAGGTAGACAGGCCTTCCCAAGCCTATTCTGTAATAGCCCCAGCAAATTATTTGCTTGCCCCTGGTAGGTAGACAGGGCTTCCCAAGCCTATTCTGTAATAGCCCCAGCAAATTTATTGCTTGCCCCTGGTAGGTAGACAGGCTTTCCCAAGCCTAATCTGCATTAGTCCTAGCAAATTACTTGCTTGCCCCTGGTAGGTAAACTGGCCTTCCCAAGCCTATTCTCTCTTAGCTTCAGCAAATTACTTGCCTTCCCCTGGTAGGTAGAAAGGCCTTCCCAAGCCTATTCTGTAATAGCCCCAGCAAATTAATTGCTTGCTCCTGGTAGGTATACTGGCCTTCCCAAGCGTTTTCTTTCATAGCCCCTGCAAATTACTTGCTTGCCCCTGGTAGGTAGAAAGGCCTTCCCAAGCCTATTCTCTCATAGCCTTAGCAAATTACTTGCTTGCCCCTGGTAGGTAGACATCTTTCCCAAGCCTATTCTGTAATAGTCCCAGCAAATTACTTGCTTGCCCCTGGTAGGTAGACAGGCCTTCCCAAGCCTATTCTGTAAGAGTCCCAGCAAATTACTTGCTTGCCCCTGGTAGGTAGACACGCTTTCCCAAGCCTATTCTGTAATAGTCCCAGCAAATTACTTGCTTGCCCCTGGTAGGTCGATAGGCCTTCCCAAGCCTATTCTCTCATCGCCTCAGCCCATGACTTATTTCTCCCTGGTAGGTAGACAGGCCTTCCCAAGCCTATTCTGTAATAGTCCCAGCAAATTACTTGCTTGTCCCTGGTAGGTAGACAGGGCTTCCCAAGCCAATTCTCTAATAGCCCCTGCACATTACTTGCTTGCCCCTGGTAGGTAGACATCTTTCCCAAGCCTATTCTGTAATAGTCCCAGCAAATTACTTGCTTGCCCCTGGTAGGTAGACAGGCCTTCCCAAGCCTATTCTGTAATAGTCCCAGCAAATTACTTGCTTGCCCCTGGTAGGTAGACAGGCCTTCCCAAACCTATTCTGTAATAGCCCCAGCAAATTACTTGCTTGCCCCTGGTAGGTAGACAGGCCTTCCCAAGCCTATTCTGTAATAGTCCCAGGAAATTACTTGCTTGCCCCTGGTAGGTAGACAGGCCTTCCCAAGCCTTTTCTCTCATAGCCCCTGCAAATTACTTGCTTGCCCCTGGTAGTTAGACAGGCCTTCCAAAGCCTTTTCTCTCATAGCCCCTGCAAATTACTTGCTTGCCCCTGGTAGGTAGACATCATTCCCAAGCCTTTTCTCTCATAGCCCCTGCACATTACTTGCTTGCCCCTGGTAGGTAGACAGGCCTTCCCAAGCCTATTCTGTAATAGCCCCAGCAAATTACTTGCTTGCCCCTGGTAGGTAGACAGGGCTTCCCAAGCCAATTCTCTAATAGCCCCTGCACATTACTTGCTTGCCCCTGGTAGGTAGACAGGCCTTCCCAAGCCTATTCTGTAATAGTCCCAGCAAATTACTTGCTTGCCCCTGGTAGTTAGACAGGCCTTCCAAAGCCTTTTCTCTCATAGCCCCTGCAAATTACTTGCTTGCCCCTGGTATGGTAGACAGGCCTTCCCAAGCCTTTTCTCTCATAGCCCCTGCACATTACTTGCTTGCCCCTGGTAGGTAGACAGGCCTTCCCAAGCCTATTCTGTAATAGCCCCAGCAAATTACTTGCTTGCCCCTGGTAGGTAGACAGGGCTTCCCAAGCCAATTCTCTAATAGCCCCTGCACATTACTTGCTTGCCCCTGGTAGGTAAACATCTTTCCCAAGCCTATTCTGTAATAGTCCCAGCAAATTACTTGCTTGCCCCTGGTAGGTAGACAGGCCTTCCCAAGCCTATTCTGTAATAGCCCCAGCAAATTACTTGCTTGCCCCTGGTAGGTAGACAGGGCTTCCCAAGCCAATTCTCTAATAGCCCCTGCACATTACTTGCTTGCCCCTGGTAGGTAGACATCTTTCCCAAGCCTATTCTGTAATAGTCCCAGCAAATTACTTGCTTGCCCCTGGTAGGTAGACAGGCCTTCCCAAGCCTATTCTGTAATAGTCCCAGCAAATTACTTGCTTGCCCCTGGTAGGTAAACAGGCCTTCCCAAGCCTTTTCTCTCATCGCCTCAGCCCATGACTTATTTCTCCCTGGTAGGTAGACAGGCCTTCCCAAGCCTATTCTGTAATAGTCCCAGCAAATTACTTGCTTGTCCCTGGTAGGTAGACAGGCCTTCCCAAGCCTATTCTGTAATAGTCCTAGCAAATTACTTGCTTGCCCCTGGTAGGTCGATAGGCCTTCCCAAGCCTATTCTGTAATAGTCCCAGCAAATTACTTGCTTGCCCCTGGTAGGTAGACAGGCCTTCCCAAGCCTATTCTGTAATAGTCCCAGCAAATTACTTGCTTGCCCCTGGTAGGTAGACAGGCCTTCCCAAACCTATTCTGTAATAGCCCCAGCAAATTACTTGCTTGCCCCTGGTAGGTAGACAGGCCTTCCCAAGCCTATTCTGTAATAGCCCCAGGAAATTACTTGCTTGCCCCTGGTAGGTAGACACGCCTTCCCAAGCCTATTCTCTCATCGCCTCAGCCCATGACTTATTTCTCCCTGGTAGGTAGACAGGCCTTATCAAGCCTATTCTGTAATAGTTTCAGCAAATTACTTGCTTGTCCCTGATAGGTAGACAGGCCTTCCCAAGCCTATTCTGTTATAGCCCCTGCAAATTACTTGCTTGCTCTTGGTAGGTAGACAGGCTTTCCCAAGCCTATTCTGTTATAGCCCCTGCAAATTACTTGCTTGCCCTTGGTAGGTAGACAGGCTTTCCCAAGCCTATTCTGTAATAGCCGCTGCAAATTACTTGCTTGCCCCTGGTAGGTAGACACGCCTTCCCAAGCCTATTCTCTCATCGCCTCAGCCCATGACTTATTTCTCCCTGGTAGGTAGACAGGCCTTCCCAAGCCTATTCTGTAATAGCCCCAGCAAATTACTTGCTTGCCCCTGGTAGGTAAACTGGCCTTCCCAAGCCTATTCTCTCTTAGCTTCAGCAAATTACTTGCCTTCCCCTGGTAGGTAGAAAGGCCTTCCCAAGCCTATTCTGTAATAGCCCCAGCAAATTAATTGCTTGCTCCTGGTAGGTATACTGGCCTTCCCAAGCGTTTTCTTTCATAGCCCCTGCAAATTACTTGCTTGCCCCTGGTAGGTAGAAAGGCCTTCCCAAGCCTATTCTCTCATAGCCTTAGCAAATTACTTGCTTGCCCCTGGTAGGTAGACATCTTTCCCAAGCCTATTCTGTAATAGTCCCAGCAAATTACTTGCTTGCCCCTGGTAGGTCGATAGGCCTTCCCAAGCCTATTCTCTCATCGCCTCAGCCCATGACTTATTTCTCCCTGGTAGGTAGACAGGCCTTCCCAAGCCTATTCTGTAATAGTCCCAGCAAATTACTTGCTTGTCCCTGGTAGGTAGACAGGCCTTCCCAAGCCTTTTCTCTCATAGCCCCTGCAAATTACTTGCTTGCCCCTGGTAGTTAGACAGGCCTTCCAAACCCTTTTCTCTCATAGCCCCTGCACATTACTTGCTTGCCCCTGGTAGGTAGACATCTTTCCCAAGCCTATTCTGTAATAGTCCCAGCAAATTACTTGCTTGCCCCTGGTAGGTAGACAGGCCTTCCCAAGCCTATTCTGTAAGAGTCCCAGCAAATTACTTGCTTGCCCCTGGTAGGTAGACACGCTTTCCCAAGCCTATTCTGTAATAGTCCCAGCAAATTACTTGCTTGCCCCTGGTAGGTCGATAGGCCTTCCCAAGCCTATTCTCTCATCGCCTCAGCCCATGACTTATTTCTCCCTGGTAGGTAGACAGGCCTTCCCAAGCCTATTCTGTAATAGTCCCAGCAAATTACTTGCTTGTCCCTGGTAGGTAGACAGGGCTTCCCAAGCCAATTCTCTAATAGCCCCTGCACATTACTTGCTTGCCCCTGGTAGGTAGACATCTTTCCCAAGCCTATTCTGTAATAGTCCCAGCAAATTACTTGCTTGCCCCTGGTAGGTAGACAGGCCTTCCCAAGCCTATTCTGTAATAGTCCCAGCAAATTACTTGCTTGCCCCTGGTAGGTAGACAGGCCTTCCCAAACCTATTCTGTAATAGCCCCAGCAAATTACTTGCTTGCCCCTGGTAGGTAGACAGGCCTTCCCAAGCCTATTCTGTAATAGTCCCAGGAAATTACTTGCTTGCCCCTGGTAGGTAGACAGGCATTCCCAAGCCTTTTCTCTCATAGCCCCTGCAAATTACTTGCTTGCCCCTGGTAGTTAGACAGGCCTTCCAAAGCCTTTTCTCTCATAGCCCCTGCAAATTACTTGCTTGCCCCTGGTAGGTAGACATCATTCCCAAGCCTTTTCTCTCATAGCCCCTGCACATTACTTGCTTGCCCCTGGTAGGTAGAAAGGCCTTCCCAAGCCTATTCTGTAATAGCCCCAGCAAATTACTTGCTTGCCCCTGGTAGGTAAACTGGCCTTCCCAAGCCTATTCTCTCTTAGCTTCAGCAAATTACTTGCCTTCCCCTGGTAGGTAGACAGGCCTTCCCAAGCCTATTCTGTAATAGTCCCAGCAAATTACTTGCTTGCCCCTGGTAGTTAGACAGGCCTTCCAAAGCCTTTTCTCTCATAGCCCCTGCAAATTACTTGCTTGCCCCTGGTATGGTAGACAGGCCTTCCCAAGCCTTTTCTCTCATAGCCCCTGCACATTACTTGCTTGCCCCTGGTAGGTAGACAGGCCTTCCCAAGCCTATTCTGTAATAGCCCCAGCAA
Source organism: Corythoichthys intestinalis (assembly GCF_030265065.1). Classification (NCBI taxonomy): domain Eukaryota; kingdom Metazoa; phylum Chordata; class Actinopteri; order Syngnathiformes; family Syngnathidae; genus Corythoichthys; species Corythoichthys intestinalis. Next base: position 44,957,169 of record NC_080413.1, on the reverse strand, counting down.
ATTACTTGCTTGCCCCTGGTAGGTAGACAGGGCTTCCCAAGCCAATTCTCTAATAGCCCCTGCACATTACTTGCTTGCCCCTGGTAGGTAAACATCTTTCCCAAGCCTATTCTGTAATAGTCCCAGCAAATTACTTGCTTGCCCCTGGTAGGTAGACAGGGCTTCCCAAGCCAATTCTCTAATAGCCCCTGCACATTACTTGCTTGCCCCTGGTAGGTAGACAGGCCTTCCCAAGCCTATTCTGTAATAGTCCCAGCAAATTACTTGCTTGCCCCTGGTAGGTAAACAGGCCTTCCCAAGCCTTTTCTCTCATCGCCTCAGCCCATGACTTATTTCTCCCTGGTAGGCAGACAGGCCTTCCCAAGCCTATTCTGTAATAGCCCCAGCAAATTGCTTGCTTGCCCCTGGTATGGTAGACAGGCCTTCCCAAGCCTTTTCTCTCATAGCCCCTGCACATTACTTGCTTGCCCTTGGTAGGTAGACAGGCCTTCCCAAGCCTATTCTGTAATAGTCCCAGCAAATTACTTGCTTGCCCCTGGTAGGTCGATAGGCCTTCCCAAGCCTATTCTCTCATCGCCTCAGCCCATGACTTATTTCTCCCTGGTAGGTAGACAGGCCTTCCCAAGCCTATTCTGTAATAGTCCCAGCAAATTACTTGCTTGTCCCTGGTCGGTAGACAGGGCTTCCCAAGCCAATTCTCTAATAGCCCCTGCACATTACTTGCTTGCCCCTGGTAGGTAGACATCTTTCCCAAGCCTATTCTGTAATAGTCCCAGCAAATTACTTGCTTGCCCCTGGTAGGTAGACAGGCCTTCCCAAGCCTATTCTGTAATAGTCCCAGCAAATTACTTGCTTGCCCCTGGTAGGTAGACAGGCCTTCCCAAACCTATTCTGTAATAGCCCCAGCAAATTACTTGCTTGCCCCTGGTAGGTAGACAGGCCTTCCCAAGCCTATTCTGTAATAGCCCCAGGAAATTACTTGCTTGCCCCTGGTAGGTAGACACGCCTTCCCAAGCCTATTCTCTCATAGCCCCTGCACATTACTTGCTTGCCCCTGGTGGTAGACAGGCCTTCCCAAGCCTATTCTGTAATAGCCCCAGCAAATTACTTGCTTGCCCCTGGTAGGTAGACAGGGCTTCCCAAGCCAATTCTCTAATAGCCCCTGCACATTACTTGCTTGCCCCTGGTAGGTAGACAGGCCTTCCCAAGCCTATTCTGTAATAGTCCCAGCAAATTACTTGCTTGCCCCTGGTAGTTAGACAGGCCTTCCAAAGCCTTTTCTCTCATAGCCCCTGCAAATTACTTGCTTGCCCCTGGTATGGTAGAAAGGCCTTCCCAAGCCTTTTCTCTCATAGCCCCTGCACATTACTTGCTTGCCCCTGGTAGGTAGACAGGCCTTCCCAAGCCTATTCTGTAATAGCCCCAGCAAATTACTTGATTGCCCCTGGTAGGTAGACAGGGCTTCCCAAGCCAATTCTCTAATAGCCCCTGCACATTACTTGCTTGCCCCTGGTAGGTAAACATCTTTCCCAAGCCTATTCTGTAATAGTCCCAGCAAATTACTTGCTTGCCCCTGGTAGGTAGACAGGCCTTCCCAAGCCTATTCTGTAATAGCCCCAGCAAATTACTTGCTTGCCCCTGGTAGGTAGACAGGGCTTCCCAAGCCAATTCTCTAATAGCCCCTGCACATTACTTGCTTGCCCCTGGTAGGTAGACATCTTTCCCAAGCCTATTCTGTAATAGTCCCAGCAAATTACTTGCTTGCCCCTGGTAGGTAGACAGGCCTTCCCAAGCCTATTCTGTAATAGTCCCAGCAAATTACTTGCTTGCCCCTGGTAGGTAAACAGGCCTTCCCAAGCCTTTTCTCTCATCGCCTCAGCCCATGACTTATTTCTCCCTGGTAGGCAGACAGGCCTTCCCAATCCTATTCTGTAATAGTCCCAGCAAATTACTTGCTTGTCCCTGGTAGGTAGACAGGCCTTCCCAAGCCTATTCTGTAATAGCCCCAGCAAATTGCTTGCTTGCCCCTGGTATGGTAGACAGGCCTTCCCAAGCCTTTTCTCTCATAGCCCCTGCACATTACTTGCTTGCCCTTGGTAGGTAGACAGGCCTTCCCAAGCCTATTCTGTAATAGTCCCAGCAAATTACTTGCTTGCCCCTGGTAGGTCGATAGGCCTTCCCAAGCCTATTCTCTCATCGCCTCAGCCCATGACTTATTTCTCCCTGGTAGGTAGACAGGCCTTCCCAAGCCTATTCTGTAATAGCCCCAGCAAATTACTTGCTTGCCCCTGGTAGGTAGAAAGGCCTTCCCAAGCCTATTCTCTCATAGCCTTAGCAAATTACTTGCTTGCCCCTGGTAGGTAGACAGGCCTTCCCAAACCTATTCTGTAATAGCCCCAGCAAATTACTTGCTTGCCCCTGGTAGGTAGACAGGCCTTCCCAAGCCTATTCTGTAATAGCCCCAGGAAATTACTTGCTTGCCCCTGGTAGGTAGACACGCCTTCCCAAGCCTATTCTCTCATCGCCTCAGCCCATGACTTATTTCTCCCTGGTAGGTAGACAGGCCTTATCAAGCCTATTCTGTAATAGTTTCAGCAAATTACTTGCTTGTCCCTGATAGGTAGACAGGCCTTCCCAAGCCTATTCTGTTATAGCCCCTGCAAATTACTTGCTTGCTCTTGGTAGGTAGACAGGCTTTCCCAAGCCTATTCTGTTATAGCCCCTGCAAATTACTTGCTTGCCCTTGGTAGGTAGACAGGCTTTCCCAAGCCTATTCTGTAATAGCCGCTGCAAATTACTTGCTTGCCCCTGGTAGGTAGACACGCCTTCCCAAGCCTATTCTCTCATCGCCTCAGCCCATGACTTATTTCTCCCTGGTAGGTAGACAGGCCTTCCCAAGCCTATTCTGTAATAGCCCCAGCAAATTACTTGCTTGCCCCTGGTAGGTAAACTGGCCTTCCCAAGCCTATTCTCTCTTAGCTTCAGCAAATTACTTGCCTTCCCCTGGTAGGTAGAAAGGCCTTCCCAAGCCTATTCTGTAATAGCCCCAGCAAATTAATTGCTTGCTCCTGGTAGGTATACTGGCCTTCCCAAGCGTTTTCTTTCATAGCCCCTGCAAATTACTTGCTTGCCCCTGGTAGGTAGAAAGGCCTTCCCAAGCCTATTCTCTCATAGCCTTAGCAAATTACTTGCTTGCCCCTGGTAGGTAGACATCTTTCCCAAGCCTATTCTGTAATAGTCCCAGCAAATTACTTGCTTGCCCCTGGTAGGTCGATAGGCCTTCCCAAGCCTATTCTCTCATCGCCTCAGCCCATGACTTATTTCTCCCTGGTAGGTAGACAGGCCTTCCCAAGCCTATTCTGTAATAGTCCCAGCAAATTACTTGCTTGTCCCTGGTAGGTAGACAGGCCTTCCCAAGCCTTTTCTCTCATAGCCCCTGCAAATTACTTGCTTGCCCCTGGTAGTTAGACAGGCCTTCCAAACCCTTTTCTCTCATAGCCCCTGCACATTACTTGCTTGCCCCTGGTAGGTAGACATCTTTCCCAAGCCTATTCTGTAATAGTCCCAGCAAATTACTTGCTTGCCCCTGGTAGGTAGACAGGCCTTCCCAAGCCTATTCTGTAAGAGTCCCAGCAAATTACTTGCTTGCCCCTGGTAGGTAGACACGCTTTCCCAAGCCTATTCTGTAATAGTCCCAGCAAATTACTTGCTTGCCCCTGGTAGGTCGATAGGCCTTCCCAAGCCTATTCTCTCATCGCCTCAGCCCATGACTTATTTCTCCCTGGTAGGTAGACAGGCCTTCCCAAGCCTATTCTGTAATAGTCCCAGCAAATTACTTGCTTGTCCCTGGTAGGTAGACAGGGCTTCCCAAGCCAATTCTCTAATAGCCCCTGCACATTACTTGCTTGCCCCTGGTAGGTAGACATCTTTCCCAAGCCTATTCTGTAATAGTCCCAGCAAATTACTTGCTTGCCCCTGGTAGGTAGACAGGCCTTCCCAAGCCTATTCTGTAATAGTCCCAGCAAATTACTTGCTTGCCCCTGGTAGGTAGACAGGCCTTCCCAAACCTATTCTGTAATAGCCCCAGCAAATTACTTGCTTGCCCCTGGTAGGTAGACAGGCCTTCCCAAGCCTATTCTGTAATAGTCCCAGGAAATTACTTGCTTGCCCCTGGTAGGTAGACAGGCATTCCCAAGCCTTTTCTCTCATAGCCCCTGCAAATTACTTGCTTGCCCCTGGTAGTTAGACAGGCCTTCCAAAGCCTTTTCTCTCATAGCCCCTGCAAATTACTTGCTTGCCCCTGGTAGGTAGACATCATTCCCAAGCCTTTTCTCTCATAGCCCCTGCACATTACTTGCTTGCCCCTGGTAGGTAGAAAGGCCTTCCCAAGCCTATTCTGTAATAGCCCCAGCAAATTACTTGCTTGCCCCTGGTAGGTAAACTGGCCTTCCCAAGCCTATTCTCTCTTAGCTTCAGCAAATTACTTGCCTTCCCCTGGTAGGTAGACAGGCCTTCCCAAGCCTATTCTGTAATAGTCCCAGCAAATTACTTGCTTGCCCCTGGTAGTTAGACAGGCCTTCCAAAGCCTTTTCTCTCATAGCCCCTGCAAATTACTTGCTTGCCCCTGGTATGGTAGACAGGCCTTCCCAAGCCTTTTCTCTCATAGCCCCTGCACATTACTTGCTTGCCCCTGGTAGGTAGACAGGCCTTCCCAAGCCTATTCTGTAATAGCCCCAGCAAATTACTTGCTTGCCCCTGGTAGGTAGACAGGGCTTCCCAAGCCAATTCTCTAATAGCCCCTGCACATTACTTGCTTGCCCCTGGTAGGTAAACATCTTTCCCAAGCCTATTCTGTAATAGTCCCAGCAAATTACTTGCTTGCCCCTGGTAGGTAGACAGGGCTTCCCAAGCCAATTCTCTAATAGCCCCTGCACATTACTTGCTTGCCCCTGGTAGGTAGACAGGCCTTCCCAAGCCTATTCTGTAATAGTCCCAGCAAATTACTTGCTTGCCCCTGGTAGGTAAACAGGCCTTCCCAAGCCTTTTCTCTCATCGCCTCAGCCCATGACTTATTTCTCCCTGGTAGGCAGACAGGCCTTCCCAAGCCTATTCTGTAATAGCCCCAGCAAATTGCTTGCTTGCCCCTGGTATGGTAGACAGGCCTTCCCAAGCCTTTTCTCTCATAGCCCCTGCACATTACTTGCTTGCCCTTGGTAGGTAGACAGGCCTTCCCAAGCCTATTCTGTAATAGTCCCAGCAAATTACTTGCTTGCCCCTGGTAGGTCGATAGGCCTTCCCAAGCCTATTCTCTCATCGCCTCAGCCCATGACTTATTTCTCCCTGGTAGGTAGACAGGCCTTCCCAAGCCTATTCTGTAATAGTCCCAGCAAATTACTTGCTTGTCCCTGGTCGGTAGACAGGGCTTCCCAAGCCAATTCTCTAATAGCCCCTGCACATTACTTGCTTGCCCCTGGTAGGTAGACATCTTTCCCAAGCCTATTCTGTAATAGTCCCAGCAAATTACTTGCTTGCCCCTGGTAGGTAGACAGGCCTTCCCAAGCCTATTCTGTAATAGTCCCAGCAAATTACTTGCTTGCCCCTGGTAGGTAGACAGGCCTTCCCAAACCTATTCTGTAATAGCCCCAGCAAATTACTTGCTTGCCCCTGGTAGGTAGACAGGCCTTCCCAAGCCTATTCTGTAATAGCCCCAGGAAATTACTTGCTTGCCCCTGGTAGGTAGACACGCCTTCCCAAGCCTATTCTCTCATAGCCCCTGCACATTACTTGCTTGCCCCTGGTGGTAGACAGGCCTTCCCAAGCCTATTCTGTAATAGCCCCAGCAAATTACTTGCTTGCCCCTGGTAGGTAGACAGGGCTTCCCAAGCCAATTCTCTAATAGCCCCTGCACATTACTTGCTTGCCCCTGGTAGGTAGACAGGCCTTCCCAAGCCTATTCTGTAATAGTCCCAGCAAATTACTTGCTTGCCCCTGGTAGTTAGACAGGCCTTCCAAAGCCTTTTCTCTCATAGCCCCTGCAAATTACTTGCTTGCCCCTGGTATGGTAGAAAGGCCTTCCCAAGCCTTTTCTCTCATAGCCCCTGCACATTACTTGCTTGCCCCTGGTAGGTAGACAGGCCTTCCCAAGCCTATTCTGTAATAGCCCCAGCAAATTACTTGATTGCCCCTGGTAGGTAGACAGGGCTTCCCAAGCCAATTCTCTAATAGCCCCTGCACATTACTTGCTTGCCCCTGGTAGGTAAACATCTTTCCCAAGCCTATTCTGTAATAGTCCCAGCAAATTACTTGCTTGCCCCTGGTAGGTAGACAGGCCTTCCCAAGCCTATTCTGTAATAGCCCCAGCAAATTACTTGCTTGCCCCTGGTAGGTAGACAGGGCTTCCCAAGCCAATTCTCTAATAGCCCCTGCACATTACTTGCTTGCCCCTGGTAGGTAGACATCTTTCCCAAGCCTATTCTGTAATAGTCCCAGCAAATTACTTGCTTGCCCCTGGTAGGTAGACAGGCCTTCCCAAGCCTATTCTGTAATAGTCCCAGCAAATTACTTGCTTGCCCCTGGTAGGTAAACAGGCCTTCCCAAGCCTTTTCTCTCATCGCCTCAGCCCATGACTTATTTCTCCCTGGTAGGCAGACAGGCCTTCCCAATCCTATTCTGTAATAGTCCCAGCAAATTACTTGCTTGTCCCTGGTAGGTAGACAGGCCTTCCCAAGCCTATTCTGTAATAGCCCCAGCAAATTGCTTGCTTGCCCCTGGTATGGTAGACAGGCCTTCCCAAGCCTTTTCTCTCATAGCCCCTGCACATTACTTGCTTGCCCTTGGTAGGTAGACAGGCCTTCCCAAGCCTATTCTGTAATAGTCCCAGCAAATTACTTGCTTGCCCCTGGTAGGTCGATAGGCCTTCCCAAGCCTATTCTCTCATCGCCTCAGCCCATGACTTATTTCTCCCTGGTAGGTAGACAGGCCTTCCCAAGCCTATTCTGTAATAGCCCCAGCAAATTACTTGCTTGCCCCTGGTAGGTAGACAGGCCTTCCCAAGCCTATTCTGTAATAGCCCCAGCAAATTATTTGCTTGCCCCTGGTAGGTAGACAGGACTTCCCAAGCCAATTCTCTAATAGCCCCTGCACATTACTTGCTTGCCCCTGGTAGGTAGACAGGCCTTCCCAAGCCTATTCTGTAATAGTCCCAGCAAATTACTTGCTTGCCCCTGGTAGGTAAACAGGCCTTCCCAAGCCTATTCTCTCATCGCCTCAGCCCATGACTTATTTCTCCCTGGTAGGTAGACAGGCCTTCCCAAGCCTATTCTGTAATAGTCCCAGCAAATTACTTGTTTGTCCCAGGTAGGTAGACAGGCCTTCCCAAGCCTATTCTGTAATAGCCCCAGCAAATTTATTGCTTGCCCCTGGTAGGTAGACAGGCTTTCCCAAGCCTATTCTGTAATAGTCCTAGCAAATTACTTGCTTGCCCCTGGTAGGTAGACAGGCCTTCCCAAGCCTATTCTGTAATAGCCCCAGCAAATTACTTGCTTGCCCCTGGTAGGTAGACAGGCCTTCCCAAGCCTATTCTGTAATAGCCCCAGCAAATTTATTGCTTGCCCCTGGTAGGTAGACAGGCTTTCCCAAGCCTAATCTGCATTAGTCCTAGCAAATTACTTGCTTGCCCCTGGTAGGTAGACAGGCCTTCCCAAGCCTATTCTGTAATAGCCCCAGCAAATTATTTGCTTGCCCCTGGTAGGTAGACAGGGCTTCCCAAGCCTATTCTGTAATAGCCCCAGCAAATTTATTGCTTGCCCCTGGTAGGTAGACAGGCTTTCCCAAGCCTAATCTGCATTAGTCCTAGCAAATTACTTGCTTGCCCCTGGTAGGTAAACTGGCCTTCCCAAGCCTATTCTCTCTTAGCTTCAGCAAATTACTTGCCTTCCCCTGGTAGGTAGAAAGGCCTTCCCAAGCCTATTCTGTAATAGCCCCAGCAAATTAATTGCTTGCTCCTGGTAGGTATACTGGCCTTCCCAAGCGTTTTCTTTCATAGCCCCTGCAAATTACTTGCTTGCCCCTGGTAGGTAGAAAGGCCTTCCCAAGCCTATTCTCTCATAGCCTTAGCAAATTACTTGCTTGCCCCTGGTAGGTAGACATCTTTCCCAAGCCTATTCTGTAATAGTCCCAGCAAATTACTTGCTTGCCCCTGGTAGGTAGACAGGCCTTCCCAAGCCTATTCTGTAAGAGTCCCAGCAAATTACTTGCTTGCCCCTGGTAGGTAGACACGCTTTCCCAAGCCTATTCTGTAATAGTCCCAGCAAATTACTTGCTTGCCCCTGGTAGGTCGATAGGCCTTCCCAAGCCTATTCTCTCATCGCCTCAGCCCATGACTTATTTCTCCCTGGTAGGTAGACAGGCCTTCCCAAGCCTATTCTGTAATAGTCCCAGCAAATTACTTGCTTGTCCCTGGTAGGTAGACAGGGCTTCCCAAGCCAATTCTCTAATAGCCCCTGCACATTACTTGCTTGCCCCTGGTAGGTAGACATCTTTCCCAAGCCTATTCTGTAATAGTCCCAGCAAATTACTTGCTTGCCCCTGGTAGGTAGACAGGCCTTCCCAAGCCTATTCTGTAATAGTCCCAGCAAATTACTTGCTTGCCCCTGGTAGGTAGACAGGCCTTCCCAAACCTATTCTGTAATAGCCCCAGCAAATTACTTGCTTGCCCCTGGTAGGTAGACAGGCCTTCCCAAGCCTATTCTGTAATAGTCCCAGGAAATTACTTGCTTGCCCCTGGTAGGTAGACAGGCCTTCCCAAGCCTTTTCTCTCATAGCCCCTGCAAATTACTTGCTTGCCCCTGGTAGTTAGACAGGCCTTCCAAAGCCTTTTCTCTCATAGCCCCTGCAAATTACTTGCTTGCCCCTGGTAGGTAGACATCATTCCCAAGCCTTTTCTCTCATAGCCCCTGCACATTACTTGCTTGCCCCTGGTAGGTAGACAGGCCTTCCCAAGCCTATTCTGTAATAGCCCCAGCAAATTACTTGCTTGCCCCTGGTAGGTAGACAGGGCTTCCCAAGCCAATTCTCTAATAGCCCCTGCACATTACTTGCTTGCCCCTGGTAGGTAGACAGGCCTTCCCAAGCCTATTCTGTAATAGTCCCAGCAAATTACTTGCTTGCCCCTGGTAGTTAGACAGGCCTTCCAAAGCCTTTTCTCTCATAGCCCCTGCAAATTACTTGCTTGCCCCTGGTATGGTAGACAGGCCTTCCCAAGCCTTTTCTCTCATAGCCCCTGCACATTACTTGCTTGCCCCTGGTAGGTAGACAGGCCTTCCCAAGCCTATTCTGTAATAGCCCCAGCAAATTACTTGCTTGCCCCTGGTAGGTAGACAGGGCTTCCCAAGCCAATTCTCTAATAGCCCCTGCACATTACTTGCTTGCCCCTGGTAGGTAAACATCTTTCCCAAGCCTATTCTGTAATAGTCCCAGCAAATTACTTGCTTGCCCCTGGTAGGTAGACAGGCCTTCCCAAGCCTATTCTGTAATAGCCCCAGCAAATTACTTGCTTGCCCCTGGTAGGTAGACAGGGCTTCCCAAGCCAATTCTCTAATAGCCCCTGCACATTACTTGCTTGCCCCTGGTAGGTAGACATCTTTCCCAAGCCTATTCTGTAATAGTCCCAGCAAATTACTTGCTTGCCCCTGGTAGGTAGACAGGCCTTCCCAAGCCTATTCTGTAATAGTCCCAGCAAATTACTTGCTTGCCCCTGGTAGGTAAACAGGCCTTCCCAAGCCTTTTCTCTCATCGCCTCAGCCCATGACTTATTTCTCCCTGGTAGGCAGACAGGCCTTCCCAAGCCTATTCTGTAATAGTCCCAGCAAATTACTTGCTTGTCCCTGGTAGGTAGACAGGCCTTCCCAAGCCTATTCTGTAATAGCCCCAGCAAATTGCTTGCTTGCCCCTGGTATGGTAGACAGGCCTTCCCAAGCCTTTTCTCTCATAGCCCCTGCACATTACTTGCTTGCCCTTGGTAGGTAGACAGGCCTTCCCAAGCCTATTCTGTAATAGTCCCAGCAAATTACTTGCTTGCCCCTGGTAGGTCGATAGGCCTTCCCAAGCCTATTCTCTCATCGCCTCAGCCCATGACTTATTTCTCCCTGGTAGGTAGACAGGCCTTCCCAAGCCTATTCTGTAATAGTCCCAGCAAATTACTTGCTTGTCCCTGGTAGGTAGACAGGGCTTCCCAAGCCAATTCTCTAATAGCCCCTGCACATTACTTGCTTGCCCCTGGTAGGTAGACATCTTTCCCAAGCCTATTCTGTAATAGTCCCAGCAAATTACTTGCTTGCCCCTGGTAGGTAGACAGGCCTTCCCAAGCCTATTCTGTAATAGTCCCAGCAAATTACTTGCTTGCCCCTGGTAGGTAGACAGGCCTTCCCAAACCTATTCTGTAATAGCCCCAGCAAATTACTTGCTTGCCCCAGGTAGGTAGACAGGCCTTCCCAAGCCTATTCTGTAATAGCCCCAGGAAATTACTTGCTTGCCCCTGGTAGGTAGACAGGCCTTCCCAAGCCTTTTCTCTCATAGCCCCTGCAAATTACTTGCTTGCCCCTGGTAGGTAGACAGGCCTTCCCAAGCCTATTCTGTAATAGCCCCAGCAAATTACTTGCTTGCCCCTGGTAGGTAGACAGGGCTTCCCAAGCCAATTCTCTAATAGCCCCTGCACATTACTTGCTTGCCCCTGGTAGGTAAACATCTTTCCCAAGCCTATTCTGTAATAGTCCCAGCAAATTACTTGCTTGCCCCTGGTAGGTAGACAGGCCTTCCCAAGCCTATTCTGTAATAGCCCCAGCAAATTACTTGCTTGCCCCTGGTAGGTAGACAGGGCTTCCCAAGCCAATTCTCTAATAGCCCCTGCACATTACTTGCTTGCCCCTGGTAGGTAGACATCTTTCCCAAGCCTATTCTGTAATAGTCCCAGCAAATTACTTGCTTGCCCCTGGTAGGTAGACAGGCCTTCCCAAGCCTATTCTGTAATAGTCCCAGCAAATTACTTGCTTGCCCCTGGTAGGTAAACAGGCCTTCCCAAGCCTTTTCTCTCATCGCCTCAGCCCATGACTTATTTCTCCCTGGTAGGCAGACAGGCCTTCCCAAGCCTATTCTGTAATAGTCCCAGCAAATTACTTGCTTGTCCCTGGTAGGTAGACAGGCCTTCCCAAGCCTATTCTGTAATAGCCCCAGCAAATTGCTTGCTTGCCCCTGGTATGGTAGACAGGCCTTCCCAAGCCTTTTCTCTCATAGCCCCTGCACATTACTTGCTTGCCCTTGGTAGGTAGACAGGCCTTCCCAAGCCTATTCTGTAATAGTCCCAGCAAATTACTTGCTTGCCCCTGGTAGGTCGATAGGCCTTCCCAAGCCTATTCTCTCATCGCCTCAGCCCATGACTTATTTCTCCCTGGTAGGTAGACAGGCCTTCCCAAGCCTATTCTGTAATAGTCCCAGCAAATTACTTGCTTGTCCCTGGTAGGTAGACAGGCCTTCCCAAGCCTATTCTGTAATAGCCCCAGCAAATTACTTGCTTGCCCCTGGTAGGTAGAAAGGCCTTCCCAAGCCTATTCTGTAATAGCCCCAGCAAATTATTTGCTTGCCCCTGGTAGGTAGACAGGACTTCCCAAGCCAATTCTCTAATAGCCCCTGCACATTACTTGCTTGCCCCTGGTAGGTAGACAGGCCTTCCCAAGCCTATTCTGTAATAGTCCCAGCAAATTACTTGCTTGCCCCTGGTAGGTCGATAGGCCTTCCCAAGCCTATTCTCTCATCGCCTCAGCCCATGACTTATTTCTCCCTGGTAGGTAGACAGGCCTTCCCAAGCCTATTCTGTAATAGCCCCAGCAAATTACTTGCTTGCCCCTGGTAGGTAGACAGGCCTTCCCAAGCCTATTCTGTAATAGCCCCAGCAAATTTATTGCTTGCCCCTGGTAGGTAGACAGGCTTTCCCAAGCCTAATCTGCATTAGTCCTAGCAAATTACTTGCTTGCCCCTGGTAGGTAGACAGGCCTTCCCAAGCCTATTCTGTAATAGCCCCAGCAAATTATTTGCTTGCCCCTGGTAGGTAGACAGGGCTTCCCAAGCCAATTCTCTAATAGCCCCTGCACATTACTTGCTTGCCCCTGGTAGGTAGACATCTTTCCCAAGCCTATTCTGTAATAGTCCCAGCAAATTACTTGCTTGCCCCTGGTAGGTCGATAGGCCTTCCCAAGCCTATTCTCTCATCGCCTCAGCCCATGACTTATTTCTCCCTGGTAGGTAGACAGGCCTTCCCAAGCCTATTCTGTAATAGTCCCAGCAAATTACTTGCTTGTCCCTGGTAGGTAGACAGGCCTTCCCAAGCCTATTCTGTAATAGTCCTAGCAAATTACTTGCTTGCCCCTGGTAGGTCGATAGGCCTTCCCAAGCCTATTCTGTAATAGTCCCAGCAAATTACTTGCTTGCCCCTGGTAGGTAGACAGGCCTTCCCAAGCCTATTCTGTAATAGTCCCAGCAAATTACTTGCTTGCCCCTGGTAGGTAGACAGGCCTTCCCAAACCTATTCTGTAATAGCCCCAGCAAATTACTTGCTTGCCCCTGGTAGGTAGACAGGCCTTCCCAAGCCTATTCTGTAATAGCCCCAGGAAATTACTTGCTTGCCCCTGGTAGGTAGACACGCCTTCCCAAGCCTATTCTCTCATCGCCTCAGCCCATGACTTATTTCTCCCTGGTAGGTAGACAGGCCTTATCAAGCCTATTCTGTAATAGTTTCAGCAAATTACTTGCTTGTCCCTGATAGGTAGACAGGCCTTCCCAAGCCTATTCTGTTATAGCCCCTGCAAATTACTTGCTTGCTCTTGGTAGGTAGACAGGCTTTCCCAAGCCTATTCTGTTATAGCCCCTGCAAATTACTTGCTTGCCCTTGGTAGGTAGACAGGCTTTCCCAAGCCTATTCTGTAATAGCCGCTGCAAATTACTTGCTTGCCCCTGGTAGGTAGACACGCCTTCCCAAGCCTATTCTCTCATCGCCTCAGCCCATGACTTATTTCTCCCTGGTAGGTAGACAGGCCTTCCCAAGCCTATTCTGTAATAGCCCCAGCAAATTACTTGCTTGCCCCTGGTAGGTAAACTGGCCTTCCCAAGCCTATTCTCTCTTAGCTTCAGCAAATTACTTGCCTTCCCCTGGTAGGTAGAAAGGCCTTCCCAAGCCTATTCTGTAATAGCCCCAGCAAATTAATTGCTTGCTCCTGGTAGGTATACTGGCCTTCCCAAGCGTTTTCTTTCATAGCCCCTGCAAATTACTTGCTTGCCCCTGGTAGGTAGAAAGGCCTTCCCAAGCCTATTCTCTCATAGCCTTAGCAAATTACTTGCTTGCCCCTGGTAGGTAGACATCTTTCCCAAGCCTATTCTGTAATAGTCCCAGCAAATTACTTGCTTGCCCCTGGTAGGTAGACAGGCCTTCCCAAACCTATTCTGTAATAGCCCCAGCAAATTACTTGCTTGCCCCTGGTAGGTAGACAGGCCTTCCCAAGCCTATTCTGTAATAGTCCCAGGAAATTACTTGCTTGCCCCTGGTAGGTAGACAGGCCTTCCCAAGCCTTTTCTCTCATAGCCCCTGCAAATTACTTGCTTGCCCCTGGTAGTTAGACAGGCCTTCCAAAGCCTTTTCTCTCATAGCCCCTGCAAATTACTTGCTTGCCCCTGGTAGGTAGACATCATTCCCAAGCCTTTTCTCTCATAGCCCCTGCACATTACTTGCTTGCCCCTGGTAGGTAGACAGGCCTTCCCAAGCCTATTCTGTAATAGCCCCAGCAAATTACTTGCTTGCCCCTGGTAGGTAGACAGGGCTTCCCAAGCCAATTCTCTAATAGCCCCTGCACATTACTTGCTTGCCCCTGGTAGGTAGACAGGCCTTCCCAAGCCTATTCTGTAATAGTCCCAGCAAATTACTTGCTTGCCCCTGGTAGTTAGACAGGCCTTCCAAAGCCTTTTCTCTCATAGCCCCTGCAAATTACTTGCTTGCCCCTGGTATGGTAGACAGGCCTTCCCAAGCCTTTTCTCTCATAGCCCCTGCACATTACTTGCTTGCCCCTGGTAGGTAGACAGGCCTTCCCAAGCCTATTCTGTAATAGCCCCAGCAAATTACTTGCTTGCCCCTGGTAGGTAGACAGGGCTTCCCAAGCCAATTCTCTAATAGCCCCTGCACATTACTTGCTTGCCCCTGGTAGGTAAACATCTTTCCCAAGCCTATTCTGTAATAGTCCCAGCAAATTACTTGCTTGCCCCTGGTAGGTAGACAGGCCTTCCCAAGCCTATTCTGTAATAGCCCCAGCAAATTACTTGCTTGCCCCTGGTAGGTAGACAGGGCTTCCCAAGCCAATTCTCTAATAGCCCCTGCACATTACTTGCTTGCCCCTGGTAGGTAGACATCTTTCCCAAGCCTATTCTGTAATAGTCCCAGCAAATTACTTGCTTGCCCCTGGTAGGTAGACAGGCCTTCCCAAGCCTATTCTGTAATAGTCCCAGCAAATTACTTGCTTGCCCCTGGTAGGTAAACAGGCCTTCCCAAGCCTTTTCTCTCATCGCCTCAGCCCATGACTTATTTCTCCCTGGTAGGCAGACAGGCCTTCCCAAGCCTATTCTGTAATAGTCCCAGCAAATTACTTGCTTGTCCCTGGTAGGTAGACAGGCCTTCCCAAGCCTATTCTGTAATAGCCCCAGCAAATTGCTTGCTTGCCCCTGGTATGGTAGACAGGCCTTCCCAAGCCTTTTCTCTCATAGCCCCTGCACATTACTTGCTTGCCCTTGGTAGGTAGACAGGCCTTCCCAAGCCTATTCTGTAATAGTCCCAGCAAATTACTTGCTTGCCCCTGGTAGGTCGATAGGCCTTCCCAAGCCTATTCTCTCATCGCCTCAGCCCATGACTTATTTCTCCCTGGTAGGTAGACAGGCCTTCCCAAGCCTATTCTGTAATAGTCCCAGCAAATTACTTGCTTGTCCCTGGTAGGTAGACAGGGCTTCCCAAGCCAATTCTCTAATAGCCCCTGCACATTACTTGCTTGCCCCTGGTAGGTAGACATCTTTCCCAAGCCTATTCTGTAATAGTCCCAGCAAATTACTTGCTTGCCCCTGGTAGGTAGACAGGCCTTCCCAAGCCTATTCTGTAATAGTCCCAGCAAATTACTTGCTTGCCCCTGGTAGGTAGACAGGCCTTCCCAAACCTATTCTGTAATAGCCCCAGCAAATTACTTGCTTGCCCCAGGTAGGTAGACAGGCCTTCCCAAGCCTATTCTGTAATAGCCCCAGGAAATTACTTGCTTGCCCCTGGTAGGTAGACAGGCCTTCCCAAGCCTTTTCTCTCATAGCCCCTGCAAATTACTTGCTTGCCCCTGGTAGGTAGACAGGCCTTCCCAAGCCTATTCTGTAATAGCCCCAGCAAATTACTTGCTTGCCCCTGGTAGGTAGACAGGGCTTCCCAAGCCAATTCTCTAATAGCCCCTGCACATTACTTGCTTGCCCCTGGTAGGTAAACATCTTTCCCAAGCCTATTCTGTAATAGTCCCAGCAAATTACTTGCTTGCCCCTGGTAGGTAGACAGGCCTTCCCAAGCCTATTCTGTAATAGCCCCAGCAAATTACTTGCTTGCCCCTGGTAGGTAGACAGGGCTTCCCAAGCCAATTCTCTAATAGCCCCTGCACATTACTTGCTTGCCCCTGGTAGGTAGACATCTTTCCCAAGCCTATTCTGTAATAGTCCCAGCAAATTACTTGCTTGCCCCTGGTAGGTAGACAGGCCTTCCCAAGCCTATTCTGTAATAGTCCCAGCAAATTACTTGCTTGCCCCTGGTAGGTAAACAGGCCTTCCCAAGCCTTTTCTCTCATCGCCTCAGCCCATGACTTATTTCTCCCTGGTAGGCAGACAGGCCTTCCCAAGCCTATTCTGTAATAGTCCCAGCAAATTACTTGCTTGTCCCTGGTAGGTAGACAGGCCTTCCCAAGCCTATTCTGTAATAGCCCCAGCAAATTGCTTGCTTGCCCCTGGTATGGTAGACAGGCCTTCCCAAGCCTTTTCTCTCATAGCCCCTGCACATTACTTGCTTGCCCTTGGTAGGTAGACAGGCCTTCCCAAGCCTATTCTGTAATAGTCCCAGCAAATTACTTGCTTGCCCCTGGTAGGTCGATAGGCCTTCCCAAGCCTATTCTCTCATCGCCTCAGCCCATGACTTATTTCTCCCTGGTAGGTAGACAGGCCTTCCCAAGCCTATTCTGTAATAGTCCCAGCAAATTACTTGCTTGTCCCTGGTAGGTAGACAGGCCTTCCCAAGCCTATTCTGTAATAGCCCCAGCAAATTACTTGCTTGCCCCTGGTAGGTAGAAAGGCCTTCCCAAGCCTATTCTGTAATAGCCCCAGCAAATTATTTGCTTGCCCCTGGTAGGTAGACAGGACTTCCCAAGCCAATTCTCTAATAGCCCCTGCACATTACTTGCTTGCCCCTGGTAGGTAGACAGGCCTTCCCAAGCCTATTCTGTAATAGTCCCAGCAAATTACTTGCTTGCCCCTGGTAGGTCGATAGGCCTTCCCAAGCCTATTCTCTCATCGCCTCAGCCCATGACTTATTTCTCCCTGGTAGGTAGACAGGCCTTCCCAAGCCTATTCTGTAATAGCCCCAGCAAATTACTTGCTTGCCCCTGGTAGGTAGACAGGCCTTCCCAAGCCTATTCTGTAATAGCCCCAGCAAATTTATTGCTTGCCCCTGGTAGGTAGACAGGCTTTCCCAAGCCTAATCTGCATTAGTCCTAGCAAATTACTTGCTTGCCCCTGGTAGGTAGACAGGCCTTCCCAAGCCTATTCTGTAATAGCCCCAGCAAATTATTTGCTTGCCCCTGGTAGGTAGACAGGGCTTCCCAAGCCAATTCTCTAATAGCCCCTGCACATTACTTGCTTGCCCCTGGTAGGTAGACATCTTTCCCAAGCCTATTCTGTAATAGTCCCAGCAAATTACTTGCTTGCCCCTGGTAGGTCGATAGGCCTTCCCAAGCCTATTCTCTCATCGCCTCAGCCCATGACTTATTTCTCCCTGGTAGGTAGACAGGCCTTCCCAAGCCTATTCTGTAATAGTCCCAGCAAATTACTTGCTTGTCCCTGGTAGGTAGACAGGCCTTCCCAAGCCTATTCTGTAATAGTCCTAGCAAATTACTTGCTTGCCCCTGGTAGGTCGATAGGCCTTCCCAAGCCTATTCTGTAATAGTCCCAGCAAATTACTTGCTTGCCCCTGGTAGGTAGACAGGCCTTCCCAAGCCTATTCTGTAATAGTCCCAGCAAATTACTTGCTTGCCCCTGGTAGGTAGACAGGCCTTCCCAAACCTATTCTGTAATAGCCCCAGCAAATTACTTGCTTGCCCCTGGTAGGTAGACAGGCCTTCCCAAGCCTATTCTGTAATAGCCCCAGGAAATTACTTGCTTGCCCCTGGTAGGTAGACACGCCTTCCCAAGCCTATTCTCTCATCGCCTCAGCCCATGACTTATTTCTCCCTGGTAGGTAGACAGGCCTTATCAAGCCTATTCTGTAATAGTTTCAGCAAATTACTTGCTTGTCCCTGATAGGTAGACAGGCCTTCCCAAGCCTATTCTGTTATAGCCCCTGCAAATTACTTGCTTGCTCTTGGTAGGTAGACAGGCTTTCCCAAGCCTATTCTGTTATAGCCCCTGCAAATTACTTGCTTGCCCTTGGTAGGTAGACAGGCTTTCCCAAGCCTATTCTGTAATAGCCGCTGCAAATTACTTGCTTGCCCCTGGTAGGTAGACACGCCTTCCCAAGCCTATTCTCTCATCGCCTCAGCCCATGACTTATTTCTCCCTGGTAGGTAGACAGGCCTTCCCAAGCCTATTCTGTAATAGCCCCAGCAAATTACTTGCTTGCCCCTGGTAGGTAAACTGGCCTTCCCAAGCCTATTCTCTCTTAGCTTCAGCAAATTACTTGCCTTCCCCTGGTAGGTAGAAAGGCCTTCCCAAGCCTATTCTGTAATAGCCCCAGCAAATTAATTGCTTGCTCCTGGTAGGTATACTGGCCTTCCCAAGCGTTTTCTTTCATAGCCCCTGCAAATTACTTGCTTGCCCCTGGTAGGTAGAAAGGCCTTCCCAAGCCTATTCTCTCATAGCCTTAGCAAATTACTTGCTTGCCCCTGGTAGGTAGACATCTTTCCCAAGCCTATTCTGTAATAGTCCCAGCAAATTACTAGCTTGCCCCTGGTAGGTCGATAGGCCTTCCAAAGCCTATTCTCTCATCGCCTCAGCCCATGACTTATTTCTCCCTGGTAGGTAGACAGGCCTTCCCAAGCCTATTCTGTAATAGCCCCAGCAAATTACTTGCTTGCCCCTGGTAGGTAGACAGGCCTTCCCAAGCCTATTCTGTAATAGCCCCAGCAAATTATTTGCTTGCCCCTGGTAGGTAGACAGGCCTTCCCAAGCCTATTCTGTAATAGCCCCAGCAAATTACTTGCTTGCCCCTGGTAGGTAGACAGGCCTTCCCAAGCCTATTCTGTAATAGCCCCAGCAAATTTATTGCTTGCCCCTGGTAGGTAGACAGGCTTTCCCAAGCCTAATCTGCATTAGTCCTAGCAAATTACTTGCTTGCCCCTGGTAGGTAGACAGGCCTTCCCAAGCCTATTCTGTAATAGCCCCAGCAAATTATTTGCTTGCCCCTGGTAGGTAGACAGGGCTTCCCAAGCCAATTCTCTAATAGCCCCTGCACATTACTTGCTTGCCCCTGGTAGGTAGACATCTTTCCCAAGCCTATTCTGTAATAGTCCCAGCAAATTACTTGCTTGCCCCTGGTAGGTCGATAGGCCTTCCCAAGCCTATTCTCTCATCGCCTCAGCCCATGACTTATTTCTCCCTGGTAGGTAGACAGGCCTTCCCAAGCCTATTCTGTAATAGTCCCAGCAAATTACTTGCTTGTCCCTGGTAGGTAGACAGGCCTTCCCAAGCCTATTCTGTAATAGTCCTAGCAAATTACTTGCTTGCCCCTGGTAGGTCGATAGGCCTTCCCAAGCCTATTCTGTAATAGTCCCAGCAAATTACTTGCTTGCCCCTGGTAGGTAGACAGGCCTTCCCAAGCCTATTCTGTAATAGTCCCAGCAAATTACTTGCTTGCCCCTGGTAGGTAGACAGGCCTTCCCAAACCTATTCTGTAATAGCCCCAGCAAATTACTTGCTTGCCCCTGGTAGGTAGACAGGCCTTCCCAAGCCTATTCTGTAATAGCCCCAGGAAATTACTTGCTTGCCCCTGGTAGGTAGACACGCCTTCCCAAGCCTATTCTCTCATCGCCTCAGCCCATGACTTATTTCTCCCTGGTAGGTAGACAGGCCTTATCAAGCCTATTCTGTAATAGTTTCAGCAAATTACTTGCTTGTCCCTGATAGGTAGACAGGCCTTCCCAAGCCTATTCTGTTATAGCCCCTGCAAATTACTTGCTTGCTCTTGGTAGGTAGACAGGCTTTCCCAAGCCTATTCTGTTATAGCCCCTGCAAATTACTTGCTTGCCCTTGGTAGGTAGACAGGCTTTCCCAAGCCTATTCTGTAATAGCCGCTGCAAATTATTTGCTTGCCCCTGGTAGGTAGACACGCCTTCCCAAGCCTATTCTCTCATCGCCTCAGCCCATGACTTATTTCTCCCTGGTAGGTAGACAGGCCTTCCCAAGCCTATTCTGTAATAGCCCCAGCAAATTACTTGCTTGCCCCTGGTAGGTAAACTGGCCTTCCCAAGCCTATTCTCTCTTAGCTTCAGCAAATTACTTGCCTTCCCCTGGTAGGTAGAAAGGCCTTCCCAAGCCTATTCTGTAATAGCCCCAGCAAATTAATTGCTTGCTCCTGGTAGGTATACTGGCCTTCCCAAGCGTTTTCTTTCATAGCCCCTGCAAATTACTTGCTTGCCCCTGGTAGGTAGAAAGGCCTTCCCAAGCCTATTCTCTCATAGCCTTAGCAAATTACTTGCTTGCCCCTGGTAGGTAGACATCTTTCCCAAGCCTATTCTGTAATAGTCCCAGCAAATTACTTGCTTGCCCCTGGTAGGTCGATAGGCCTTCCCAAGCCTATTCTCTCATCGCCTCAGCCCATGACTTATTTCTCCCTGGTAGGTAGACAGGCCTTCCCAAGCCTATTCTGTAATAGTCCCAGCAAATTACTTGCTTGTCCCTGGTAGGTAGACAGGCCTTCCCAAGCCTTTTCTCTCATAGCCCCTGCAAATTACTTGCTTGCCCCTGGTAGTTAGACAGGCCTTCCAAACCCTTTTCTCTCATAGCCCCTGCACATTACTTGCTTGCCCCTGGTAGGTAGACATCTTTCCCAAGCCTATTCTGTAATAGTCCCAGCAAATTACTTGCTTGCCCCTGGTAGGTAGACAGGCCTTCCCAAGCCTATTCTGTAAGAGTCCCAGCAAATTACTTGCTTGCCCCTGGTAGGTAGACACGCTTTCCCAAGCCTATTCTGTAATAGTCCCAGCAAATTACTTGCTTGCCCCTGGTAGGTCGATAGGCCTTCCCAAGCCTATTCTCTCATCGCCTCAGCCCATGACTTATTTCTCCCTGGTAGGTAGACAGGCCTTCCCAAGCCTATTCTGTAATAGTCCCAGCAAATTACTTGCTTGTCCCTGGTAGGTAGACAGGGCTTCCCAAGCCAATTCTCTAATAGCCCCTGCACATTACTTGCTTGCCCCTGGTAGGTAGACATCTTTCCCAAGCCTATTCTGTAATAGTCCCAGCAAATTACTTGCTTGCCCCTGGTAGGTAGACAGGCCTTCCCAAGCCTATTCTGTAATAGTCCCAGCAAATTACTTGCTTGCCCCTGGTAGGTAGACAGGCCTTCCCAAACCTATTCTGTAATAGCCCCAGCAAATTACTTGCTTGCCCCTGGTAGGTAGACAGGCCTTCCCAAGCCTATTCTGTAATAGTCCCAGGAAATTACTTGCTTGCCCCTGGTAGGTAGACAGGCATTCCCAAGCCTTTTCTCTCATAGCCCCTGCAAATTACTTGCTTGCCCCTGGTAGTTAGACAGGCCTTCCAAAGCCTTTTCTCTCATAGCCCCTGCAAATTACTTGCTTGCCCCTGGTAGGTAGACATCATTCCCAAGCCTTTTCTCTCATAGCCCCTGCACATTACTTGCTTGCCCCTGGTAGGTAGAAAGGCCTTCCCAAGCCTATTCTGTAATAGCCCCAGCAAATTACTTGCTTGCCCCTGGTAGGTAAACTGGCCTTCCCAAGCCTATTCTCTCTTAGCTTCAGCAAATTACTTGCCTTCCCCTGGTAGGTAGACAGGCCTTCCCAAGCCTATTCTGTAATAGTCCCAGCAAATTACTTGCTTGCCCCTGGTAGTTAGACAGGCCTTCCAAAGCCTTTTCTCTCATAGCCCCTGCAAATTACTTGCTTGCCCCTGGTATGGTAGACAGGCCTTCCCAAGCCTTTTCTCTCATAGCCCCTGCACATTACTTGCTTGCCCCTGGTAGGTAGACAGGCCTTCCCAAGCCTATTCTGTAATAGCCCCAGCAAATTACTTGCTTGCCCCTGGTAGGTAGACAGGGCTTCCCAAGCCAATTCTCTAATAGCCCCTGCACATTACTTGCTTGCCCCTGGTAGGTAAACATCTTTCCCAAGCCTATTCTGTAATAGTCCCAGCAAATTACTTGCTTGCCCCTGGTAGGTAGACAGGGCTTCCCAAGCCAATTCTCTAATAGCCCCTGCACATTACTTGCTTGCCCCTGGTAGGTAGACAGGCCTTCCCAAGCCTATTCTGTAATAGTCCCAGCAAATTACTTGCTTGCCCCTGGTAGGTAAACAGGCCTTCCCAAGCCTTTTCTCTCATCGCCTCAGCCCATGACTTATTTCTCCCTGGTAGGCAGACAGGCCTTCCCAAGCCTATTCTGTAATAGCCCCAGCAAATTGCTTGCTTGCCCCTGGTATGGTAGACAGGCCTTCCCAAGCCTTTTCTCTCATAGCCCCTGCACATTACTTGCTTGCCCTTGGTAGGTAGACAGGCCTTCCCAAGCCTATTCTGTAATAGTCCCAGCAAATTACTTGCTTGCCCCTGGTAGGTCGATAGGCCTTCCCAAGCCTATTCTCTCATCGCCTCAGCCCATGACTTATTTCTCCCTGGTAGGTAGACAGGCCTTCCCAAGCCTATTCTGTAATAGTCCCAGCAAATTACTTGCTTGTCCCTGGTCGGTAGACAGGGCTTCCCAAGCCAATTCTCTAATAGCCCCTGCACATTACTTGCTTGCCCCTGGTAGGTAGACATCTTTCCCAAGCCTATTCTGTAATAGTCCCAGCAAATTACTTGCTTGCCCCTGGTAGGTAGACAGGCCTTCCCAAGCCTATTCTGTAATAGTCCCAGCAAATTACTTGCTTGCCCCTGGTAGGTAGACAGGCCTTCCCAAACCTATTCTGTAATAGCCCCAGCAAATTACTTGCTTGCCCCTGGTAGGTAGACAGGCCTTCCCAAGCCTATTCTGTAATAGCCCCAGGAAATTACTTGCTTGCCCCTGGTAGGTAGACACGCCTTCCCAAGCCTATTCTCTCATAGCCCCTGCAAATTACTTGCTTGCCCCTGGTAGGTAGACAGGCCTTCCCAAGCCTATTCTGTAATAGTCCCAGCAAATTACTTGCTTGCCCCTGGTAGTTAGACAGGCCTTCCAAAGCCTTTTCTCTCATAGCCCCTGCAAATTACTTGCTTGCCCCTGGTATGGTAGAAAGGCCTTCCCAAGCCTTTTCTCTCATAGCCCCTGCACATTACTTGCTTGCCCCTGGTAGGTAGACAGGCCTTCCCAAGCCTATTCTGTAATAGCCCCAGCAAATTACTTGATTGCCCCTGGTAGGTAGACAGGGCTTCCCAAGCCAATTCTCTAATAGCCCCTGCACATTACTTGCTTGCCCCTGGTAGGTAGACAGGCCTTCCCAAGCCTATTCTGTAATAGTCCCAGCAAATTACTTGCTTGCCCCTGGTAGGTAAACAGGCCTTCCCAAGCCTTTTCTCTCATCGCCTCAGCCCATGACTTATTTCTCCCTGGTAGGCAGACAGGCCTTCCCAATCCTATTCTGTAATAGTCCCAGCAAATTACTTGCTTGTCCCTGGTAGGTAGACAGGCCTTCCCAAGCCTATTCTGTAATAGCCCCAGCAAATTGCTTGCTTGCCCCTGGTATGGTAGACAGGCCTTCCCAAGCCTTTTCTCTCATAGCCCCTGCACATTACTTGCTTGCCCTTGGTAGGTAGACAGGCCTTCCCAAGCCTATTCTGTAATAGTCCCAGCAAATTACTTGCTTGCCCCTGGTAGGTCGATAGGCCTTCCCAAGCCTATTCTCTCATCGCCTCAGCCCATGACTTATTTCTCCCTGGTAGGTAGACAGGCCTTCCCAAGCCTATTCTGTAATAGCCCCAGCAAATTACTTGCTTGCCCCTGGTAGGTAGACAGGCCTTCCCAAGCCTATTCTGTAATAGCCCCAGCAAATTATTTGCTTGCCCCTGGTAGGTAGACAGGACTTCCCAAGCCAATTCTCTAATAGCCCCTGCACATTACTTGCTTGCCCCTGGTAGGTAGACAGGCCTTCCCAAGCCTATTCTGTAATAGTCCCAGCAAATTACTTGCTTGCCCCTGGTAGGTAAACAGGCCTTCCCAAGCCTATTCTCTCATCGCCTCAGCCCATGACTTATTTCTCCCTGGTAGGTAGACAGGCCTTCCCAAGCCTATTCTGTAATAGTCCCAGCAAATTACTTGTTTGTCCCAGGTAGGTAGACAGGCCTTCCCAAGCCTATTCTGTAATAGCCCCAGCAAATTTATTGCTTGCCCCTGGTAGGTAGACAGGCTTTCCCAAGCCTATTCTGTAATAGTCCTAGCAAATTACTTGCTTGCCCCTGGTAGGTAGACAGGCCTTCCCAAGCCTATTCTGTAATAGCCCCAGCAAATTACTTGCTTGCCCCTGGTAGGTAGACAGGCCTTCCCAAGCCTATTCTGTAATAGCCCCAGCAAATTTATTGCTTGCCCCTGGTAGGTAGACAGGCTTTCCCAAGCCTAATCTGCATTAGTCCTAGCAAATTACTTGCTTGCCCCTGGTAGGTAGACAGGCCTTCCCAAGCCTATTCTGTAATAGCCCCAGCAAATTATTTGCTTGCCCCTGGTAGGTAGACAGGGCTTCCCAAGCCTATTCTGTAATAGCCCCAGCAAATTTATTGCTTGCCCCTGGTAGGTAGACAGGCTTTCCCAAGCCTAATCTGCATTAGTCCTAGCAAATTACTTGCTTGCACCTGGTAGGTAAACTGGCCTTCCCAAGCCTATTCTCTCTTAGCTTCAGCAAATTACTTGCCTTCCCCTGGTAGGTAGAAAGGCCTTCCCAAGCCTATTCTGTAATAGCCCCAGCAAATTAATTGCTTGCTCCTGGTAGGTATACTGGCCTTCCCAAGCGTTTTCTTTCATAGCCCCTGCAAATTACTTGCTTGCCCCTGGTAGGTAGAAAGGCCTTCCCAAGCCTATTCTCTCATAGCCTTAGCAAATTACTTGCTTGCCCCTGGTAGGTAGACATCTTTCCCAAGCCTATTCTGTAATAGTCCCAGCAAATTACTTGCTTGCCCCTGGTAGGTAGACAGGCCTTCCCAAGCCTATTCTGTAAGAGTCCCAGCAAATTACTTGCTTGCCCCTGGTAGGTAGACACGCTTTCCCAAGCCTATTCTGTAATAGTCCCAGCAAATTACTTGCTTGCCCCTGGTAGGTCGATAGGCCTTCCCAAGCCTATTCTCTCATCGCCTCAGCCCATGACTTATTTCTCCCTGGTAGGTAGACAGGCCTTCCCAAGCCTATTCTGTAATAGTCCCAGCAAATTACTTGCTTGTCCCTGGTAGGTAGACAGGGCTTCCCAAGCCAATTCTCTAATAGCCCCTGCACATTACTTGCTTGCCCCTGGTAGGTAGACATCTTTCCCAAGCCTATTCTGTAATAGTCCCAGCAAATTACTTGCTTGCCCCTGGTAGGTAGACAGGCCTTCCCAAGCCTATTCTGTAATAGTCCCAGCAAATTACTTGCTTGCCCCTGGTAGGTAGACAGGCCTTCCCAAACCTATTCTGTAATAGCCCCAGCAAATTACTTGCTTGCCCCTGGTAGGTAGACAGGCCTTCCCAAGCCTATTCTGTAATAGTCCCAGGAAATTACTTGCTTGCCCCTGGTAGGTAGACAGGCCTTCCCAAGCCTTTTCTCTCATAGCCCCTGCAAATTACTTGCTTGCCCCTGGTAGTTAGACAGGCCTTCCAAAGCCTTTTCTCTCATAGCCCCTGCAAATTACTTGCTTGCCCCTGGTAGGTAGACATCATTCCCAAGCCTTTTCTCTCATAGCCCCTGCACATTACTTGCTTGCCCCTGGTAGGTAGACAGGCCTTCCCAAGCCTATTCTGTAATAGCCCCAGCAAATTACTTGCTTGCCCCTGGTAGGTAGACAGGGCTTCCCAAGCCAATTCTCTAATAGCCCCTGCACATTACTTGCTTGCCCCTGGTAGGTAGACAGGCCTTCCCAAGCCTATTCTGTAATAGTCCCAGCAAATTACTTGCTTGCCCCTGGTAGTTAGACAGGCCTTCCAAAGCCTTTTCTCTCATAGCCCCTGCAAATTACTTGCTTGCCCCTGGTATGGTAGACAGGCCTTCCCAAGCCTTTTCTCTCATAGCCCCTGCACATTACTTGCTTGCCCCTGGTAGGTAGACAGGCCTTCCCAAGCCTATTCTGTAATAGCCCCAGCAAATTACTTGCTTGCCCCTGGTAGGTAGACAGGGCTTCCCAAGCCAATTCTCTAATAGCCCCTGCACATTACTTGCTTGCCCCTGGTAGGTAAACATCTTTCCCAAGCCTATTCTGTAATAGTCCCAGCAAATTACTTGCTTGCCCCTGGTAGGTAGACAGGCCTTCCCAAGCCTATTCTGTAATAGCCCCAGCAAATTACTTGCTTGCCCCTGGTAGGTAGACAGGGCTTCCCAAGCCAATTCTCTAATAGCCCCTGCACATTACTTGCTTGCCCCTGGTAGGTAGACATCTTTCCCAAGCCTATTCTGTAATAGTCCCAGCAAATTACTTGCTTGCCCCTGGTAGGTAGACAGGCCTTCCCAAGCCTATTCTGTAATAGTCCCAGCAAATTACTTGCTTGCCCCTGGTAGGTAAACAGGCCTTCCCAAGCCTTTTCTCTCATCGCCTCAGCCCATGACTTATTTCTCCCTGGTAGGCAGACAGGCCTTCCCAAGCCTATTCTGTAATAGTCCCAGCAAATTACTTGCTTGTCCCTGGTAGGTAGACAGGCCTTCCCAAGCCTATTCTGTAATAGCCCCAGCAAATTGCTTGCTTGCCCCTGGTATGGTAGACAGGCCTTCCCAAGCCTTTTCTCTCATAGCCCCTGCACATTACTTGCTTGCCCTTGGTAGGTAGACAGGCCTTCCCAAGCCTATTCTGTAATAGTCCCAGCAAATTACTTGCTTGTCCCTGGTAGGTAGACAGGGCTTCCCAAGCCAATTCTCTAATAGCCCCTGCACATTACTTGCTTGCCCCTGGTAGGTAGACAGGCCTTCCCAAGCCTATTCTGTAATAGCCCCAGCAAATTACTTGCTTGCCCCTGGTAGGTAGACAGGGCTTCCCAAGCCAATTCTCTAATAGCCCCTGCACATTACTTGCTTGCCCCTGGTAGGTAAACATCTTTCCCAAGCCTATTCTGTAATAGTCCCAGCAAATTACTTGCTTGCCCCTGGTAGGTAGACAGGGCTTCCCAAGCCAATTCTCTAATAGCCCCTGCACATTACTTGCTTGCCCCTGGTAGGTAGACAGGCCTTCCCAAGCCTATTCTGTAATAGTCCCAGCAAATTACTTGCTTGCCCCTGGTAGGTAAACAGGCCTTCCCAAGCCTTTTCTCTCATCGCCTCAGCCCATGACTTATTTCTCCCTGGTAGGCAGACAGGCCTTCCCAAGCCTATTCTGTAATAGCCCCAGCAAATTGCTTGCTTGCCCCTGGTATGGTAGACAGGCCTTCCCAAGCCTTTTCTCTCATAGCCCCTGCACATTACTTGCTTGCCCTTGGTAGGTAGACAGGCCTTCCCAAGCCTATTCTGTAATAGTCCCAGCAAATTACTTGCTTGCCCCTGGTAGGTCGATAGGCCTTCCCAAGCCTATTCTCTCATCGCCTCAGCCCATGACTTATTTCTCCCTGGTAGGTAGACAGGCCTTCCCAAGCCTATTCTGTAATAGTCCCAGCAAATTACTTGCTTGTCCCTGGTCGGTAGACAGGGCTTCCCAAGCCAATTCTCTAATAGCCCCTGCACATTACTTGCTTGCCCCTGGTAGGTAGACATCTTTCCCAAGCCTATTCTGTAATAGTCCCAGCAAATTACTTGCTTGCCCCTGGTAGGTAGACAGGCCTTCCCAAGCCTATTCTGTAATAGTCCCAGCAAATTACTTGCTTGCCCCTGGTAGGTAGACAGGCCTTCCCAAACCTATTCTGTAATAGCCCCAGCAAATTACTTGCTTGCCCCTGGTAGGTAGACAGGCCTTCCCAAGCCTATTCTGTAATAGCCCCAGGAAATTACTTGCTTGCCCCTGGTAGGTAGACACGCCTTCCCAAGCCTATTCTCTCATAGCCCCTGCACATTACTTGCTTGCCCCTGGTGGTAGACAGGCCTTCCCAAGCCTATTCTGTAATAGCCCCAGCAAATTACTTGCTTGCCCCTGGTAGGTAGACAGGGCTTCCCAAGCCAATTCTCTAATAGCCCCTGCACATTACTTGCTTGCCCCTGGTAGGTAGACAGGCCTTCCCAAGCCTATTCTGTAATAGTCCCAGCAAATTACTTGCTTGCCCCTGGTAGTTAGACAGGCCTTCCAAAGCCTTTTCTCTCATAGCCCCTGCAAATTACTTGCTTGCCCCTGGTATGGTAGAAAGGCCTTCCCAAGCCTTTTCTCTCATAGCCCCTGCACATTACTTGCTTGCCCCTGGTAGGTAGACAGGCCTTCCCAAGCCTATTCTGTAATAGCCCCAGCAAATTACTTGATTGCCCCTGGTAGGTAGACAGGGCTTCCCAAGCCAATTCTCTAATAGCCCCTGCACATTACTTGCTTGCCCCTGGTAGGTAAACATCTTTCCCAAGCCTATTCTGTAATAGTCCCAGCAAATTACTTGCTTGCCCCTGGTAGGTAGACAGGCCTTCCCAAGCCTATTCTGTAATAGCCCCAGCAAATTACTTGCTTGCCCCTGGTAGGTAGACAGGGCTTCCCAAGCCAATTCTCTAATAGCCCCTGCACATTACTTGCTTGCCCCTGGTAGGTAGACATCTTTCCCAAGCCTATTCTGTAATAGTCCCAGCAAATTACTTGCTTGCCCCTGGTAGGTAGACAGGCCTTCCCAAGCCTATTCTGTAATAGTCCCAGCAAATTACTTGCTTGCCCCTGGTAGGTAAACAGGCCTTCCCAAGCCTTTTCTCTCATCGCCTCAGCCCATGACTTATTTCTCCCTGGTAGGCAGACAGGCCTTCCCAATCCTATTCTGTAATAGTCCCAGCAAATTACTTGCTTGTCCCTGGTAGGTAGACAGGCCTTCCCAAGCCTATTCTGTAATAGCCCCAGCAAATTGCTTGCTTGCCCCTGGTATGGTAGACAGGCCTTCCCAAGCCTTTTCTCTCATAGCCCCTGCACATTACTTGCTTGCCCTTGGTAGGTAGACAGGCCTTCCCAAGCCTATTCTGTAATAGTCCCAGCAAATTACTTGCTTGCCCCTGGTAGGTCGATAGGCCTTCCCAAGCCTATTCTCTCATCGCCTCAGCCCATGACTTATTTCTCCCTGGTAGGTAGACAGGCCTTCCCAAGCCTATTCTGTAATAGCCCCAGCAAATTACTTGCTTGCCCCTGGTAGGTAGACAGGCCTTCCCAAGCCTATTCTGTAATAGCCCCAGCAAATTATTTGCTTGCCCCTGGTAGGTAGACAGGACTTCCCAAGCCAATTCTCTAATAGCCCCTGCACATTACTTGCTTGCCCCTGGTAGGTAGACAGGCCTTCCCAAGCCTATTCTGTAATAGTCCCAGCAAATTACTTGCTTGCCCCTGGTAGGTAAACAGGCCTTCCCAAGCCTATTCTCTCATCGCCTCAGCCCATGACTTATTTCTCCCTGGTAGGTAGACAGGCCTTCCCAAGCCTATTCTGTAATAGTCCCAGCAAATTACTTGTTTGTCCCAGGTAGGTAGACAGGCCTTCCCAAGCCTATTCTGTAATAGCCCCAGCAAATTTATTGCTTGCCCCTGGTAGGTAGACAGGCTTTCCCAAGCCTATTCTGTAATAGTCCTAGCAAATTACTTGCTTGCCCCTGGTAGGTAGACAGGCCTTCCCAAGCCTATTCTGTAATAGCCCCAGCAAATTACTTGCTTGCCCCTGGTAGGTAGACAGGCCTTCCCAAGCCTATTCTGTAATAGCCCCAGCAAATTTATTGCTTGCCCCTGGTAGGTAGACAGGCTTTCCCAAGCCTAATCTGCATTAGTCCTAGCAAATTACTTGCTTGCCCCTGGTAGGTAGACAGGCCTTCCCAAGCCTATTCTGTAATAGCCCCAGCAAATTATTTGCTTGCCCCTGGTAGGTAGACAGGGCTTCCCAAGCCTATTCTGTAATAGCCCCAGCAAATTTATTGCTTGCCCCTGGTAGGTAGACAGGCTTTCCCAAGCCTAATCTGCATTAGTCCTAGCAAATTACTTGCTTGCCCCTGGTAGGTAAACTGGCCTTCCCAAGCCTATTCTCTCTTAGCTTCAGCAAATTACTTGCCTTCCCCTGGTAGGTAGAAAGGCCTTCCCAAGCCTATTCTGTAATAGCCCCAGCAAATTAATTGCTTGCTCCTGGTAGGTATACTGGCCTTCCCAAGCGTTTTCTTTCATAGCCCCTGCAAATTACTTGCTTGCCCCTGGTAGGTAGAAAGGCCTTCCCAAGCCTATTCTCTCATAGCCTTAGCAAATTACTTGCTTGCCCCTGGTAGGTAGACATCTTTCCCAAGCCTATTCTGTAATAGTCCCAGCAAATTACTTGCTTGCCCCTGGTAGGTAGACAGGCCTTCCCAAGCCTATTCTGTAAGAGTCCCAGCAAATTACTTGCTTGCCCCTGGTAGGTAGACACGCTTTCCCAAGCCTATTCTGTAATAGTCCCAGCAAATTACTTGCTTGCCCCTGGTAGGTCGATAGGCCTTCCCAAGCCTATTCTCTCATCGCCTCAGCCCATGACTTATTTCTCCCTGGTAGGTAGACAGGCCTTCCCAAGCCTATTCTGTAATAGTCCCAGCAAATTACTTGCTTGTCCCTGGTAGGTAGACAGGGCTTCCCAAGCCAATTCTCTAATAGCCCCTGCACATTACTTGCTTGCCCCTGGTAGGTAGACATCTTTCCCAAGCCTATTCTGTAATAGTCCCAGCAAATTACTTGCTTGCCCCTGGTAGGTAGACAGGCCTTCCCAAGCCTATTCTGTAATAGTCCCAGCAAATTACTTGCTTGCCCCTGGTAGGTAGACAGGCCTTCCCAAACCTATTCTGTAATAGCCCCAGCAAATTACTTGCTTGCCCCTGGTAGGTAGACAGGCCTTCCCAAGCCTATTCTGTAATAGTCCCAGGAAATTACTTGCTTGCCCCTGGTAGGTAGACAGGCCTTCCCAAGCCTTTTCTCTCATAGCCCCTGCAAATTACTTGCTTGCCCCTGGTAGTTAGACAGGCCTTCCAAAGCCTTTTCTCTCATAGCCCCTGCAAATTACTTGCTTGCCCCTGGTAGGTAGACATCATTCCCAAGCCTTTTCTCTCATAGCCCCTGCACATTACTTGCTTGCCCCTGGTAGGTAGACAGGCCTTCCCAAGCCTATTCTGTAATAGCCCCAGCAAATTACTTGCTTGCCCCTGGTAGGTAGACAGGGCTTCCCAAGCCAATTCTCTAATAGCCCCTGCACATTACTTGCTTGCCCCTGGTAGGTAGACAGGCCTTCCCAAGCCTATTCTGTAATAGTCCCAGCAAATTACTTGCTTGCCCCTGGTAGTTAGACAGGCCTTCCAAAGCCTTTTCTCTCATAGCCCCTGCAAATTACTTGCTTGCCCCTGGTATGGTAGACAGGCCTTCCCAAGCCTTTTCTCTCATAGCCCCTGCACATTACTTGCTTGCCCCTGGTAGGTAGACAGGCCTTCCCAAGCCTATTCTGTAATAGCCCCAGCAAATTACTTGCTTGCCCCTGGTAGGTAGACAGGGCTTCCCAAGCCAATTCTCTAATAGCCCCTGCACATTACTTGCTTGCCCCTGGTAGGTAAACATCTTTCCCAAGCCTATTCTGTAATAGTCCCAGCAAATTACTTGCTTGCCCCTGGTAGGTAGACAGGCCTTCCCAAGCCTATTCTGTAATAGCCCCAGCAAATTACTTGCTTGCCCCTGGTAGGTAGACAGGGCTTCCCAAGCCAATTCTCTAATAGCCCCTGCACATTACTTGCTTGCCCCTGGTAGGTAGACATCTTTCCCAAGCCTATTCTGTAATAGTCCCAGCAAATTACTTGCTTGCCCCTGGTAGGTAGACAGGCCTTCCCAAGCCTATTCTGTAATAGTCCCAGCAAATTACTTGCTTGCCCCTGGTAGGTAAACAGGCCTTCCCAAGCCTTTTCTCTCATCGCCTCAGCCCATGACTTATTTCTCCCTGGTAGGCAGACAGGCCTTCCCAAGCCTATTCTGTAATAGTCCCAGCAAATTACTTGCTTGTCCCTGGTAGGTAGACAGGCCTTCCCAAGCCTATTCTGTAATAGCCCCAGCAAATTGCTTGCTTGCCCCTGGTATGGTAGACAGGCCTTCCCAAGCCTTTTCTCTCATAGCCCCTGCACATTACTTGCTTGCCCTTGGTAGGTAGACAGGCCTTCCCAAGCCTATTCTGTAATAGTCCCAGCAAATTACTTGCTTGCCCCTGGTAGGTCGATAGGCCTTCCCAAGCCTATTCTCTCATCGCCTCAGCCCATGACTTATTTCTCCCTGGTAGGTAGACAGGCCTTCCCAAGCCTATTCTGTAATAGTCCCAGCAAATTACTTGCTTGTCCCTGGTAGGTAGACAGGGCTTCCCAAGCCAATTCTCTAATAGCCCCTGCACATTACTTGCTTGCCCCTGGTAGGTAGACATCTTTCCCAAGCCTATTCTGTAATAGTCCCAGCAAATTACTTGCTTGCCCCTGGTAGGTAGACAGGCCTTCCCAAGCCTATTCTGTAATAGTCCCAGCAAATTACTTGCTTGCCCCTGGTAGGTAGACAGGCCTTCCCAAACCTATTCTGTAATAGCCCCAGCAAATTACTTGCTTGCCCCTGGTAGGTAGACAGGCCTTCCCAAGCCTATTCTGTAATAGCCCCAGGAAATTACTTGCTTGCCCCTGGTAGGTAGACAGGCCTTCCCAAGCCTTTTCTCTCATAGCCCCTGCAAATTACTTGCTTGCCCCTGGTAGGTAGACAGGCCTTCCCAAGCCTATTCTGTAATAGCCCCAGCAAATTACTTGCTTGCCCCTGGTAGGTAGACAGGGCTTCCCAAGCCAATTCTCTAATAGCCCCTGCACATTACTTGCTTGCCCCTGGTAGGTAAACATCTTTCCCAAGCCTATTCTGTAATAGTCCCAGCAAATTACTTGCTTGCCCCTGGTAGGTAGACAGGCCTTCCCAAGCCTATTCTGTAATAGCCCCAGCAAATTACTTGCTTGCCCCTGGTAGGTAGACAGGGCTTCCCAAGCCAATTCTCTAATAGCCCCTGCACATTACTTGCTTGCCCCTGGTAGGTAGACATCTTTCCCAAGCCTATTCTGTAATAGTCCCAGCAAATTACTTGCTTGCCCCTGGTAGGTAGACAGGCCTTCCCAAGCCTATTCTGTAATAGTCCCAGCAAATTACTTGCTTGCCCCTGGTAGGTAAACAGGCCTTCCCAAGCCTTTTCTCTCATCGCCTCAGCCCATGACTTATTTCTCCCTGGTAGGCAGACAGGCCTTCCCAAGCCTATTCTGTAATAGTCCCAGCAAATTACTTGCTTGTCCCTGGTAGGTAGACAGGCCTTCCCAAGCCTATTCTGTAATAGCCCCAGCAAATTGCTTGCTTGCCCCTGGTATGGTAGACAGGCCTTCCCAAGCCTTTTCTCTCATAGCCCCTGCACATTACTTGCTTGCCCTTGGTAGGTAGACAGGCCTTCCCAAGCCTATTCTGTAATAGTCCCAGCAAATTACTTGCTTGCCCCTGGTAGGTCGATAGGCCTTCCCAAGCCTATTCTCTCATCGCCTCAGCCCATGACTTATTTCTCCCTGGTAGGTAGACAGGCCTTCCCAAGCCTATTCTGTAATAGTCCCAGCAAATTACTTGCTTGTCCCTGGTAGGTAGACAGGCCTTCCCAAGCCTATTCTGTAATAGCCCCAGCAAATTACTTGCTTGCCCCTGGTAGGTAGAAAGGCCTTCCCAAGCCTATTCTGTAATAGCCCCAGCAAATTATTTGCTTGCCCCTGGTAGGTAGACAGGACTTCCCAAGCCAATTCTCTAATAGCCCCTGCACATTACTTGCTTGCCCCTGGTAGGTAGACAGGCCTTCCCAAGCCTATTCTGTAATAGTCCCAGCAAATTACTTGCTTGCCCCTGGTAGGTCGATAGGCCTTCCCAAGCCTATTCTCTCATCGCCTCAGCCCATGACTTATTTCTCCCTGGTAGGTAGACAGGCCTTCCCAAGCCTATTCTGTAATAGTCCCAGCAAATTACTTGCTTGTCCCTGGTAGGTAGACAGGCCTTCCCAAGCCTATTCTGTAATAGCCCCAGAAAATTTATTGCTTGCCCCTGGTAGGTAGACAGGCTTTCCCAAGCCTATTCTGTAATAGTCCTAGCAAATTACTTGCTTGCCCCTGGTAGGTAGACAGGCCTTCCCAAGCCTATTCTGTAATAGCCCCAGCAAATTACTTGCTTGCCCCTGGTAGGTAGACAGGCCTTCCCAAGCCTATTCTGAAATAGCCCCAGCAAATTTATTGCTTGCCCCTGGTAGGTAGACAGGCTTTCCCAAGCCTAATCTGCATTAGTCCTAGCAAATTACTTGCTTGCCCCTGGTAGGTAGACAGGCCTTCCCAAGCCTATTCTGTAATAGCCCCAGCAAATTATTTGCTTGCCCCTGGTAGGTAGACAGGGCTTCCCAAGCCAATTCTCTAATAGCCCCTGCACATTACTTGCTTGCCCCTGGTAGGTAGACATCTTTCCCAAGCCTATTCTGTAATAGTCCCAGCAAATTACTTGCTTGCCCCTGGTAGGTCGATAGGCCTTCCCAAGCCTATTCTCTCATCGCCTCAGCCCATGACTTATTTCTCCCTGGTAGGTAGACAGGCCTTCCCAAGCCTATTCTGTAATAGTCCCAGCAAATTACTTGCTTGTCCCTGGTAGGTAGACAGGCCTTCCCAAACCTATTCTGTAATAGCCCCAGCAAATTACTTGCTTGCCCCTGGTAGGTAGACAGGCCTTCCCAAGCCTATTCTGTAATAGCCCCAGGAAATTACTTGCTTGCCCCTGGTAGGTAGACAGGCCTTCCCAAGCCTTTTCTCTCATAGCCCCTGCAAATTACTTGCTTGCCCCTGGTAGTTAGACAGGCCTTCCAAAGCCTTTTCTCTCATAGCCCCTGCAAATTACTTGCTTGCCCCTGGTAGGTAGACATCATTCCCAAGCCTATTCTGTAATAGCCCCAGCAAATTACTTGCTTGCCCCTGGTAGGTAGACAGGGCTTCCCAAGCCAATTCTCTAATAGCCCCTGCACATTACTTGCTTGCCCCTGGTAGGTAGACAGGCCTTCCCAAGCCTATTCTGTAATAGTCCCAGCAAATTACTTGCTTGCCCCTGGTAGTTAGACAGGCCTTCCAAAGCCTTTTCTCTCATAGCCCCTGCAAATTACTTGCTTGCCCCTGGTATGGTAGACAGGCCTTCCCAAGCCTTTTCTCTCATAGCCCCTGCACATTACTTGCTTGCCCCTGGTAGGTAGACAGGCCTTCCCAAGCCTATTCTGTAATATCCCCAGCAAATTACTTGCTTGCCCCTGGTAGGTAGACAGGGCTTCCCAAGCCAATTCTCTAATAGCCCCTGCACATTACTTGCTTAACCCTGGTAGGTAAACATCTTTCCCAAGCCTATTCTGTAATAGTCCCAGCAAATTACTTGCTTGCCCCTGGTAGGTAGACAGGCCTTCCCAAGCCTATTCTGTAATAGCCCCAGCAAATTACTTGCTTGCCCCTGGTAGGTAGACAGGGCTTCCCAAGCCAATTCTCTAATAGCCCCTGCACATTACTTGCTTGCCCCTGGTAGGTAGACATCTTTCCCAAGCCTATTCTGTAATAGTCCCAGCAAATTACTTGCTTGCCCCTGGTAGGTAGACAGGCCTTCCCAAGCCTATTCTGTAATAGTCCCAGCAAATTACTTGCTTGCCCCTGGTAGGTCGATAGGCCTTCCCAAGCCTATTCTCTCATCGCCTCAGCCCATGACTTATTTCTCCCTGGTAGGTAGACAGGCCTTCCCAAGCATATTCTGTAATATTCCCAGCAAATTACTTGCTTGTCCCTGGTAGGTAGACAGGCCTTCCCAAGCCTATTCTGTAATAGCCCCAGCAAATTACTTGTTTGCCCCTGGTAGGTAGACAGGCCTTCCCAAGCCTATTCTGTAATAGCCCCAGCAAATTATTTGCTTGCCCCTGGTAGGTAGACAGGACTTCCCAAGCCAATTCTCTAATAGCCCCTGCACATTACTTGCTTGCCCCTGGTAGGTAGACAGGCCTTCCCAAGCCTATTCTGTAACAGTCCCAGCAAATTACTTGCTTGCCCCTGGTAGGTCGATAGGCCTTCCCAAGCCTATTCTCTCATCGCCTCAGCCCATGACTTATTTCTCCCTGGTAGGTAGACAGGCCTTCCCAAGCCTATTCTGTAATAGTCCCAGCAAATTACTTGCTTGTCCCTGGTAGGTAGACAGGCCTTCCCAAGCCTATTCTGTAATAGCCCCAGCAAATTTATTGCTTGCCCCTGGTAGGTAGACAGGCTTTCCCAAGCCTATTCTGTAATAGTCCTAGCAAATTACTTGCTTGCCCCTGGTAGGTAGACAGGCCTTCCCAAGCCTATTCTGTAATAGCCCCAGCAAATTACTTGCTTGCCCCTGGTAGGTAGACAGGCCTTCCCAAGCCTATTCTGAAATAGCCCCAGCAAATTTATTGCTTGCCCCTGGTAGGTAGACAGGCTTTCCCAAGCCTAATCTGCATTAGTCCTAGCAAATTACTTGCTTGCCCCTGGTAGTTAGACAGGCCTTCCAAAGCCTTTTCTCTCATAGCCCCTGCAAATTACTTGCTTGCCCCTGGTATGGTAGACAGGCCTTCCCAAGCCTTTTCTCTCATAGCCCCTGCACATTACTTGCTTGCCCCTGGTAGGTAGACAGGCCTTCCCAAGCCTATTCTGTAATAGCCCCAGCAAATTACTTGCTTGCCCCTGGTAGGTAGACAGGGCTTCCCAAGCCAATTCTCTAATAGCCCCTGCACATTACTTGCTTGCCCCTGGTAGGTAAACATCTTTCCCAAGCCTATTCTGTAATAGTCCCAGCAAATTACTTGCTTGCCCCTGGTAGGTAGACAGGCCTTCCCAAGCCTATTCTGTAATAGCCCCAGCAAATTACTTGCTTGCCCCTGGTAGGTAGACAGGGCTTCCCAAGCCAATTCTCTAATAGCCCCTGCACATTACTTGCTTGCCCCTGGTAGGTAGACATCTTTCCCAAGCCTATTCTGTAATAGTCCCAGCAAATTACTTGCTTGCCCCTGGTAGGTAAACAGGCCTTCCCAAGCCTTTTCTCTCATCGCCTCAGCCCATGACTTATTTCTCCCTGGTAGGCAGACAGGCCTTCCCAAGCCTATTCTGTAATAGTCCCAGCAAATTACTTGCTTGTCCCTGGTAGGTAGACAGGCCTTCCCAAGCCTATTCTGTAATAGCTCCAGCAAATTGCTTGCTTGCCCCTGGTATGGTAGACAGGCCTTCCCAAGCCTTTTCTCTCATAGCCCCTGCACATTACTTGCTTGCCCTTGGTAGGTAGACAGGCCTTCCCAAGCCTATTCTGTAATAGTCCCAGCAAATTACTTGCTTGCCCCTGGTAGGTCGATAGGCCTTCCCAAGCCTATTCTCTCATCGCCTCAGCCCATGACTTATTTCTCCCTGGTAGGTAGACAGGCCTTCCCAAGCCTATTCTGTAATAGTCCCAGCAAATTACTTGCTTGTCCCTGGTAGGTAGACAGGGCTTCCCAAGCCAATTCTCTAATAGCCCCTGCACATTACTTGCTTGCCCCTGGTAGGTAGACATCTTTCCCAAGCCTATTCTGTAATAGTCCCAGCAAATTACTTGCTTGCCCCTGGTAGGTAGACAGGCCTTCCCAAGCCTATTCTGTAATAGTCCCAGCAAATTACTTGCTTGCCCCTGGTAGGTAGACAGGCCTTCCCAAACCTATTCTGTAATAGCCCCAGCAAATTACTTGCTTGCCCCTGGTAGGTAGACAGGCCTTCCCAAGCCTATTCTGTAATAGCCCCAGGAAATTACTTGCTTGCCCCTGGTAGGTAGACAGGCCTTCCCAAGCCTTTTCTCTCATAGCCCCTGCAAATTACTTGCTTGCCCCTGGTAGGTAGACAGGCCTTCCCAAGCCTATTCTGTAATAGCCCCAGCAAATTACTTGCTTGCCCCTGGTAGGTAGACAGGGCTTCCCAAGCCAATTCTCTAATAGCCCCTGCACATTACTTGCTTGCCCCTGGTAGGTAAACATCTTTCCCAAGCCTATTCTGTAATAGTCCCAGCAAATTACTTGCTTGCCCCTGGTAGGTAGACAGGCCTTCCCAAGCCTATTCTGTAATAGCCCCAGCAAATTACTTGCTTGCCCCTGGTAGGTAGACAGGGCTTCCCAAGCCAATTCTCTAATAGCCCCTGCACATTACTTGCTTGCCCCTGGTAGGTAGACATCTTTCCCAAGCCTATTCTGTAATAGTCCCAGCAAATTACTTGCTTGCCCCTGGTAGGTAGACAGGCCTTCCCAAGCCTATTCTGTAATAGTCCCAGCAAATTACTTGCTTGCCCCTGGTAGGTAAACAGGCCTTCCCAAGCCTTTTCTCTCATCGCCTCAGCCCATGACTTATTTCTCCCTGGTAGGCAGACAGGCCTTCCCAAGCCTATTCTGTAATAGTCCCAGCAAATTACTTGCTTGTCCCTGGTAGGTAGACAGGCCTTCCCAAGCCTATTCTGTAATAGCCCCAGCAAATTGCTTGCTTGCCCCTGGTATGGTAGACAGGCCTTCCCAAGCCTTTTCTCTCATAGCCCCTGCACATTACTTGCTTGCCCTTGGTAGGTAGACAGGCCTTCCCAAGCCTATTCTGTAATAGTCCCAGCAAATTACTTGCTTGCCCCTGGTAGGTCGATAGGCCTTCCCAAGCCTATTCTCTCATCGCCTCAGCCCATGACTTATTTCTCCCTGGTAGGTAGACAGGCCTTCCCAAGCCTATTCTGTAATAGTCCCAGCAAATTACTTGCTTGTCCCTGGTAGGTAGACAGGCCTTCCCAAGCCTATTCTGTAATAGCCCCAGCAAATTACTTGCTTGCCCCTGGTAGGTAGAAAGGCCTTCCCAAGCCTATTCTGTAATAGCCCCAGCAAATTATTTGCTTGCCCCTGGTAGGTAGACAGGACTTCCCAAGCCAATTCTCTAATAGCCCCTGCACATTACTTGCTTGCCCCTGGTAGGTAGACAGGCCTTCCCAAGCCTATTCTGTAATAGTCCCAGCAAATTACTTGCTTGCCCCTGGTAGGTCGATAGGCCTTCCCAAGCCTATTCTCTCATCGCCTCAGCCCATGACTTATTTCTCCCTGGTAGGTAGACAGGCCTTCCCAAGCCTATTCTGTAATAGTCCCAGCAAATTACTTGCTTGTCCCTGGTAGGTAGACAGGCCTTCCCAAGCCTATTCTGTAATAGCCCCAGCAAATTTATTGCTTGCCCCTGGTAGGTAGACAGGCTTTCCCAAGCCTATTCTGTAATAGTCCTAGCAAATTACTTGCTTGCCCCTGGTAGGTAGACAGGCCTTCCCAAGCCTATTCTGTAATAGCCCCAGCAAATTACTTGCTTGCCCCTGGTAGGTAGACAGGCCTTCCCAAGCCTATTCTGAAATAGTCCCAGCAAATTTATTGCTTGCCCCTGGTAGGTAGACAGGCTTTCCCAAGCCTAATCTGCATTAGTCCTAGCAAATTACTTGCTTGCCCCTGGTAGGTAGACAGGCCTTCCCAAGCCTATTCTGTAATAGCCCCAGCAAATTATTTGCTTGCCCCTGGTAGGTAGACAGGGCTTCCCAAGCCAATTCTCTAATAGCCCCTGCACATTACTTGCTTGCCCCTGGTAGGTAGACATCTTTCCCAAGCCTATTCTGTAATAGTCCCAGCAAATTACTTGCTTGCCCCTGGTAGGTCGATAGGCCTTCCCAAGCCTATTCTCTCATCGCCTCAGCCCATGACTTATTTCTCCCTGGTAGGTAGACAGGCCTTCCCAAGCCTATTCTGTAATAGTCCCAGCAAATTACTTGCTTGTCCCTGGTAGGTAGACAGGCCTTCCCAAACCTATTCTGTAATAGCCCCAGCAAATTACTTGCTTGCCCCTGGTAGGTAGACAGGCCTTCCCAAGCCTATTCTGTAATAGCCCCAGGAAATTACTTGCTTGCCCCTGGTAGGTAGACAGGCCTTCCCAAGCCTTTTCTCTCATAGCCCCTGCAAATTACTTGCTTGCCCCTGGTAGTTAGACAGGCCTTCCAAAGCCTTTTCTCTCATAGCCCCTGCAAATTACTTGCTTGCCCCTGGTAGGTAGACATCATTCCCAAGCCTATTCTGTAATAGCCCCAGCAAATTACTTGCTTGCCCCTGGTAGGTAGACAGGGCTTCCCAAGCCAATTCTCTAATAGCCCCTGCACATTACTTGCTTGCCCCTGGTAGGTAGACAGGCCTTCCCAAGCCTATTCTGTAATAGTCCCAGCAAATTACTTGCTTGCCCCTGGTAGTTAGACAGGCCTTCCCAAGCCAATTCTCTAATAGCCCCTGCACATTACTTGCTTAACCCTGGTAGGTAAACATCTTTCCCAAGCCTATTCTGTAATAGTCCCAGCAAATTACTTGCTTGCCCCTGGTAGGTAGACAGGCCTTCCCAAGCCTATTCTGTAATAGCCCCAGCAAATTACTTGCTTGCCCCTGGTAGGTAGACAGGGCTTCCCAAGCCAATTCTCTAATAGCCCCTGCACATTACTTGCTTGCCCCTGGTAGGTAGACATCTTTCCCAAGCCTATTCTGTAATAGTCCCAGCAAATTACTTGCTTGCCCCTGGTAGGTAGACAGGCCTTCCCAAGCCTATTCTGTAATAGTCCCAGCAAATTACTTGCTTGCCCCTGGTAGGTCGATAGGCCTTCCCAAGCCTATTCTCTCATCGCCTCAGCCCATGACTTATTTCTCCCTGGTAGGTAGACAGGCCTTCCCAAGCCTATTCTGTAATAGTCCCAGCAAATTACTTGCTTGTCCCTGGTAGGTAGACAGGCCTTCCCAAGCCTATTCTGTAATAGCCCCAGCAAATTACTTGTTTGCCCCTGGTAGGTAGACAGGCCTTCCCAAGCCTATTCTGTAATAGCCCCAGCAAATTATTTGCTTGCCCCTGGTAGGTAGACAGGACTTCCCAATCCAATTCTCTAATAGCCCCTGCACATTACTTGCTTGCCCCTGGTAGGTAGACAGGCCTTCCCAAGCCTATTCTGTAACAGTCCCAGCAAATTACTTGCTTGCCCCTGGTAGGTCGATAGGCCTTCCCAAGCCTATTCTCTCATCGCCTCAGCCCATGACTTATTTCTCCCTGGTAGGTAGACAGGCCTTCCCAAGCCTATTCTGTAATAGTCCCAGCAAATTACTTGCTTGTCCCTGGTAGGTAGACAGGCCTTCCCAAGCCTATTCTGTAATAGCCCCAGCAAATTTATTGCTTGCCCCTGGTAGGTAGACAGGCTTTCCCAAGCCTATTCTGTAATAGTCCTAGCAAATTACTTGCTTGCCCCTGGTAGGTAGACAGGCCTTCCCAAGCCTATTCTGTAATAGCCCCAGCAAATTACTTGCTTGCCCCTGGTAGGTAGACAGGCCTTCCCAAGCCTATTCTGAAATAGCCCCAGCAAATTTATTGCTTGCCCCTGGTAGGTAGACAGGCTTTCCCAAGCCTAATCTGCATTAGTCCTAGCAAATTACTTGCTTGCCCCTGGTAGGTAGACAGGCCTTCCCAAGCCTATTCTGTAATAGCCCCAGCAAATTATTTGCTTGCCCCTGGTAGGTAGACAGGCCTTCCCAAGCCTATTCTGTAATAGCCCCAGCAAATTACTTGATTGCCCCTGGTAGGTAGACAGGGCTTCCCAAGCCAATTCTCTAATAGCCCCTGCACATTACTTGCTTGCCCCTGGTAGGTAAACATCTTTCCCAAGCCTATTCTGTAATAGTCCCAGCAAATTACTTGCTTGCCCCTGGTAGGTAGACAGGCCTTCCCAAGCCTATTCTGTAATAGCCCCAGCAAATTACTTGCTTGCCCCTGGTAGGTAGACAGGGCTTCCCAAGCCAATTCTCTAATAGCCCCTGCACATTACTTGCTTGCCCCTGGTAGGTAGACATCTTTCCCAAGCCTATTCTGTAATAGTCCCAGCAAATTACTTGCTTGCCCCTGGTAGGTAGACAGGCCTTCCCAAGCCTATTCTGTAATAGTCCCAGCAAATTACTTGCTTGCCCCTGGTAGGTAAACAGGCCTTCCCAAGCCTTTTCTCTCATCGCCTCAGCCCATGACTTATTTCTCCCTGGTAGGCAGACAGGCCTTCCCAATCCTATTCTGTAATAGTCCCAGCAAATTACTTGCTTGTCCCTGGTAGGTAGACAGGCCTTCCCAAGCCTATTCTGTAATAGCCCCAGCAAATTGCTTGCTTGCCCCTGGTATGGTAGACAGGCCTTCCCAAGCCTTTTCTCTCATAGCCCCTGCACATTACTTGCTTGCCCTTGGTAGGTAGACAGGCCTTCCCAAGCCTATTCTGTAATAGTCCCAGCAAATTACTTGCTTGCCCCTGGTAGGTCGATAGGCCTTCCCAAGCCTATTCTCTCATCGCCTCAGCCCATGACTTATTTCTCCCTGGTAGGTAGACAGGCCTTCCCAAGCCTATTCTGTAATAGCCCCAGCAAATTACTTGCTTGCCCCTGGTAGGTAGACAGGCCTTCCCAAGCCTATTCTGTAATAGCCCCAGCAAATTATTTGCTTGCCCCTGGTAGGTAGACAGGACTTCCCAAGCCAATTCTCTAATAGCCCCTGCACATTACTTGCTTGCCCCTGGTAGGTAGACAGGCCTTCCCAAGCCTATTCTGTAATAGTCCCAGCAAATTACTTGCTTGCCCCTGGTAGGTCGATAGGCCTTCCCAAGCCTATTCTCTCATCGCCTCAGCCCATGACTTATTTCTCCCTGGTAGGTAGACAGGCCTTCCCAAGCCTATTCTGTAATAGTCCCAGCAAATTACTTGCT
The DNA here is from genome assembly GCF_030265065.1 of Corythoichthys intestinalis. Classification (NCBI taxonomy): domain Eukaryota; kingdom Metazoa; phylum Chordata; class Actinopteri; order Syngnathiformes; family Syngnathidae; genus Corythoichthys; species Corythoichthys intestinalis. The sequence continues at coordinate 44,914,561 of NC_080413.1, read as the reverse complement.
TGTCCCTGGTAGGTAGACAGGCCTTCCCAAGCCTATTCTGTAATAGTCCCAGCAAATTACTTGCTTGTCCCTGGTAGGTAGACAGGCCTTCCCAAGCCTATTCTGTAATAGCCCCAGCAAATTACTTGCTTGCCCCTGGTAGGTAGACAGGCCTTCCCAAGCCTATTCTGTAATAGCCCCAGCAAATTTATTGCTTGCCCCTGGTAGGTAGACAGGCTTTCCCAAGCCTAATCTGCATTAGTCCTAGCAAATTACTTGCTTGCCCCTGGTAGGTAGACAGGCCTTCCCAAGCCTATTCTGTAATAGCCCCAGCAAATTATTTGCTTGCCCCTGGTAGGTAGACAGGGCTTCCCAAGCCAATTCTCTAATAGCCCCTGCACATTACTTGCTTGCCCCTGGTAGGTAGACATCTTTCCCAAGCCTATTCTGTAATAGTCCCAGCAAATTACTTGCTTGCCCCTGGTAGGTCGATAGGCCTTCCCAAGCCTATTCTCTCATCGCCTCAGCCCATGACTTATTTCTCCCTGGTAGGTAGACAGGCCTTCCCAAGCCTATTCTGTAATAGTCCCAGCAAATTACTTGCTTGTCCCTGGTAGGTAGACAGGCCTTCCCAAGCCTATTCTGTAATAGTCCTAGCAAATTACTTGCTTGCCCCTGGTAGGTCGATAGGCCTTCCCAAGCCTATTCTGTAATAGTCCCAGCAAATTACTTGCTTGCCCCTGGTAGGTAGACAGGCCTTCCCAAGCCTATTCTGTAATAGTCCCAGCAAATTACTTGCTTGCCCCTGGTAGGTAGACAGGCCTTCCCAAACCTATTCTGTAATAGCCCCAGCAAATTACTTGCTTGCCCCTGGTAGGTAGACAGGCCTTCCCAAGCCTATTCTGTAATAGCCCCAGGAAATTACTTGCTTGCCCCTGGTAGGTAGACACGCCTTCCCAAGCCTATTCTCTCATCGCCTCAGCCCATGACTTATTTCTCCCTGGTAGGTAGACAGGCCTTATCAAGCCTATTCTGTAATAGTTTCAGCAAATTACTTGCTTGTCCCTGATAGGTAGACAGGCCTTCCCAAGCCTATTCTGTTATAGCCCCTGCAAATTACTTGCTTGCTCTTGGTAGGTAGACAGGCTTTCCCAAGCCTATTCTGTTATAGCCCCTGCAAATTACTTGCTTGCCCTTGGTAGGTAGACAGGCTTTCCCAAGCCTATTCTGTAATAGCCGCTGCAAATTACTTGCTTGCCCCTGGTAGGTAGACACGCCTTCCCAAGCCTATTCTCTCATCCCCTCAGCCCATGACTTATTTCTCCCTGGTAGGTAGACAGGCCTTCCCAAGCCTATTCTGTAATAGCCCCAGCAAATTACTTGCTTGCCCCTGGTAGGTAAACTGGCCTTCCCAAGCCTATTCTCTCTTAGCTTCAGCAAATTACTTGCCTTCCCCTGGTAGGTAGAAAGGCCTTCCCAAGCCTATTCTGTAATAGCCCCAGCAAATTAATTGCTTGCTCCTGGTAGGTATACTGGCCTTCCCAAGCGTTTTCTTTCATAGCCCCTGCAAATTACTTGCTTGCTCCTGGTAGGTAGACAGGCCTTCCCAAGCCTATTCTGTAAGAGTCCCAGCAAATTACTTGCTTGCCCCTGGTAGGTAGACACGCTTTCCCAAGCCTATTCTGTAATAGTCCCAGCAAATTACTTGCTTGCCCCTGGTAGGTCGATAGGCCTTCCCAAGCCTATTCTCTCATCGCCTCAGCCCATGACTTATTTCTCCCTGGTAGGTAGACAGGCCTTCCCAAGCCTATTCTGTAATAGTCCCAGCAAATTACTTGCTTGTCCCTGGTAGGTAGACAGGGCTTCCCAAGCCAATTCTCTAATAGCCCCTGCACATTACTTGCTTGCCCCTGGTAGGTAGACATCTTTCCCAAGCCTATTCTGTAATAGTCCCAGCAAATTACTTGCTTGCCCCTGGTAGGTAGACAGGCCTTCCCAAGCCTATTCTGTAATAGTCCCAGCAAATTACTTGCTTGCCCCTGGTAGGTAGACAGGCCTTCCCAAACCTATTCTGTAATAGCCCCAGCAAATTACTTGCTTGCCCCTGGTAGGTAAACAGGCCTTCCCAAGCCTATTCTGTAATAGTCCCAGGAAATTACTTGCTTGCCCCTGGTAGGTAGACAGGCCTTCCCAAGCCTTTTCTCTCATAGCCCCTGCAAATTACTTGCTTGCCCCTGGTAGTTAGACAGGCCTTCCAAAGCCTTTTCTCTCATAGCCCCTGCAAATTACTTGCTTGCCCCTGGTAGGTAGACATCATTCCCAAGCCTTTTCTCTCATAGCCCCTGCACATTACTTGCTTGCCCCTGGTAGGTAGACAGGCCTTCCCAAGCCTATTCTGTAATAGCCCCAGCAAATTACTTGCTTGCCCCTGGTAGGTAGACAGGGCTTCCCAAGCCAATTCTCTAATAGCCCCTGCACATTACTTGCTTGCCCCTGGTAGGTAGACAGGCCTTCCCAAGCCTATTCTGTAATAGTCCCAGCAAATTACTTGCTTGCCCCTGGTAGTTAGACAGGCCTTCCAAAGCCTTTTCTCTCATAGCCCCTGCAAATTACTTGCTTGCCCCTGGTATGGTAGACAGGCCTTCCCAAGCCTTTTCTCTCATAGCCCCTGCACATTACTTGCTTGCCCCTGGTAGGTAGACAGGCCTTCCCAAGCCTATTCTGTAATAGTCCCAGCAAATTACTTGCTTGCCCCTGGTAGGTAGACAGGCCTTCCCAAGCCTATTCTGTAATAGTCCCAGCAAATTACTTGCTTGCCCCTGGTAGGTAGACAGGCCTTCCCAAACCTATTCTGTAATAGCCCCAGCAAATTACTTGCTTGCCCCTGGTAGGTAGACAGGCCTTCCCAAGCCTATTCTGTAATAGCCCCAGGAAATTACTTGCTTGCCCCTGGTAGGTAGACAGGCCTTCCCAAGCCTTTTCTCTCATAGCCCCTGCAAATTACTTGCTTGCCCCTGGTAGGTAGACAGGCCTTCCCAAGCCTATTCTGTAATAGTCCCAGCAAATTACTTGCTTGCCCCTGGTAGTTAGACAGGCCTTCCAAAGCCTTTTCTCTCATAGCCCCTGCAAATTACTTGCTTGCCCCTGGTATGGTAGAAAGGCCTTCCCAAGCCTTTTCTCTCATAGCCCCTGCACATTACTTGCTTGCCCCTGGTAGGTAGACAGGCCTTCCCAAGCCTATTCTGTAATAGCCCCAGCAAATTACTTGCTTGCCCCTGGTAGGTAGACAGGGCTTCCCAAGCCAATTCTCTAATAGCCCCTGCACATTACTTGCTTGCCCCTGGTAGGTAAACATCTTTCCCAAGCCTATTCTGTAATAGTCCCAGCAAATTACTTGCTTGCCCCTGGTAGGTAGACAGGCCTTCCCAAGCCTATTCTGTAATAGCCCCAGCAAATTACTTGCTTGCCCCTGGTAGGTAGACAGGGCTTCCCAAGCCAATTCTCTAATAGCCCCTGCACATTACTTGCTTGCCCCTGGTAGGTAGACATCTTTCCCAAGCCTATTCTGTAATAGTCCCAGCAAATTACTTGCTTGCCCCTGGTAGGTAGACAGGCCTTCCCAAGCCTATTCTGTAATAGTCCCAGCAAATTACTTGCTTGCCCCTGGTAGGTAAACAGGCCTTCCCAAGCCTTTTCTCTCATCGCCTCAGCCCATGACTTATTTCTCCCTGGTAGGCAGACAGGCCTTCCCAAGCCTATTCTGTAATAGTCCCAGCAAATTACTTGCTTGTCCCTGGTAGGTAGACAGGCCTTCCCAAGCCTATTCTGTAATAGCCCCAGCAAATTGCTTGCTTGCCCCTGGTATGGTAGACAGGCCTTCCCAAGCCTTTTCTCTCATAGCCCCTGCACATTACTTGCTTGCCCTTGGTAGGTAGACAGGCCTTCCCAAGCCTATTCTGTAATAGTCCCAGCAAATTACTTGCTTGCCCCTGGTAGGTCGATAGGCCTTCCCAAGCCTATTCTCTCATCGCCTCAGCCCATGACTTATTTCTCCCTGGTAGGTAGACAGGCCTTCCCAAGCCTATTCTGTAATAGTCCCAGCAAATTACTTGCTTGTCCCTGGTAGGTAGACAGGCCTTCCCAAGCCTATTCTGTAATAGCCCCAGCAAATTACTTGCTTGCCCCTGGTAGGTAGAAAGGCCTTCCCAAGCCTATTCTGTAATAGCCCCAGCAAATTATTTGCTTGCCCCTGGTAGGTAGACAGGACTTCCCAAGCCAATTCTCTAATAGCCCCTGCACATTACTTGCTTGCCCCTGGTAGGTAGACAGGCCTTCCCAAGCCTATTCTGTAATAGTCCCAGCAAATTACTTGCTTGCCCCTGGTAGGTCGATAGGCCTTCCCAAGCCTATTCTCTCATCGCCTCAGCCCATGACTTATTTCTCCCTGGTAGGTAGACAGGCCTTCCCAAGCCTATTCTGTAATAGTCCCAGCAAATTACTTGCTTGTCCCTGGTAGGTAGACAGGCCTTCCCAAGCCTATTCTGTAATAGCCCCAGCAAATTTATTGCTTGCCCCTGGTAGGTAGACAGGCTTTCCCAAGCCTATTCTGTAATAGTCCTAGCAAATTACTTGCTTGCCCCTGGAAGGTAGACAGGCCTTCCCAAGCCTATTCTGTAATAGCCCCAGCAAATTACTTGCTTGCCCCTGGTAGGTAGACAGGCCTTCCCAAGCCTATTCTGAAATAGCCCCAGCAAATTTATTGCTTGCCCCTGGTAGGTAGACAGGCTTTCCCAAGCCTAATCTGCATTAGTCCTAGCAAATTACTTGCTTGCCCCTGGTAGGTAGACAGGCCTTCCCAAGCCTATTCTGTAATAGCCCCAGCAAATTATTTGCTTGCCCCTGGTAGGTAGACAGGGCTTCCCAAGCCAATTCTCTAATAGCCCCTGCACATTACTTGCTTGCCCCTGGTAGGTAGACATCTTTCCCAAGCCTATTCTGTAATAGTCCCAGCAAATTACTTGCTTGCCCCTGGTAGGTCGATAGGCCTTCCCAAGCCTATTCTCTCATCGCCTCAGCCCATGACTTATTTCTCCCTGGTAGGTAGACAGGCCTTCCCAAGCCTATTCTGTAATAGTCCCAGCAAATTACTTGCTTGTCCCTGGTAGGTAGACAGGCCTTCCCAAACCTATTCTGTAATAGCCCCAGCAAATTACTTGCTTGCCCCTGGTAGGTAGACAGGCCTTCCCAAGCCTATTCTGTAATAGCCCCAGGAAATTACTTGCTTGCCCCTGGTAGGTAGACAGGCCTTCCCAAGCCTTTTCTCTCATAGCCCCTGCAAATTACTTGCTTGCCCCTGGTAGTTAGACAGGCCTTCCAAAGCCTTTTCTCTCATAGCCCCTGCAAATTACTTGCTTGCCCCTGGTAGGTAGACATCATTCCCAAGCCTATTCTGTAATAGCCCCAGCAAATTACTTGCTTGCCCCTGGTAGGTAGACAGGGCTTCCCAAGCCAATTCTCTAATAGCCCCTGCACATTACTTGCTTGCCCCTGGTAGGTAGACAGGCCTTCCCAAGCCTATTCTGTAATAGTCCCAGCAAATTACTTGCTTGCCCCTGGTAGTTAGACAGGCCTTCCAAAGCCTTTTCTCTCATAGCCCCTGCAAATTACTTGCTTGCCCCTGGTATGGTAGACAGGCCTTCCCAAGCCTTTTCTCTCATAGCCCCTGCACATTACTTGCTTGCCCCTGGTAGGTAGACAGGCCTTCCCAAGCCTATTCTGTAATATCCCCAGCAAATTACTTGCTTGCCCCTGGTAGGTAGACAGGGCTTCCCAAGCCAATTCTCTAATAGCCCCTGCACATTACTTGCTTAACCCTGGTAGGTAAACATCTTTCCCAAGCCTATTCTGTAATAGTCCCAGCAAATTACTTGCTTGCCCCTGGTAGGTAGACAGGCCTTCCCAAGCCTATTCTGTAATAGCCCCAGCAAATTACTTGCTTGCCCCTGGTAGGTAGACAGGGCTTCCCAAGCCAATTCTCTAATAGCCCCTGCACATTACTTGCTTGCCCCTGGTAGGTAGACATCTTTCCCAAGCCTATTCTGTAATAGTCCCAGCAAATTACTTGCTTGCCCCTGGTAGGTAGACAGGCCTTCCCAAGCCTATTCTGTAATAGTCCCAGCAAATTACTTGCTTGCCCCTGGTAGGTCGATAGGCCTTCCCAAGCCTATTCTCTCATCGCCTCAGCCCATGACTTATTTCTCCCTGGTAGGTAGACAGGCCTTCCCAAGCCTATTCTGTAATAGTCCCAGCAAATTACTTGCTTGTCCCTGGTAGGTAGACAGGCCTTCCCAAGCCTATTCTGTAATAGCCCCAGCAAATTACTTGTTTGCCCCTGGTAGGTAGACAGGCCTTCCCAAGCCTATTCTGTAATAGCCCCAGCAAATTATTTGCTTGCCCCTGGTAGGTAGACAGGACTTCCCAAGCCAATTCTCTAATAGCCCCTGCACATTACTTGCTTGCCCCTGGTAGGTAGACAGGCCTTCCCAAGCCTATTCTGTAATAGTCCCAGCAAATTACTTGCTTGCCCCTGGTAGGTCGATAGGCCTTCCCAAGCCTATTCTCTCATCGCCTCAGCCCATGACTTATTTCTCCCTGGTAGGTAGACAGGCCTTCCCAAGCCTATTCTGTAATAGTCCCAGCAAATTACTTGCTTGTCCCTGGTAGGTAGACAGGCCTTCCCAAGCCTATTCTGTAATAGCCCCAGCAAATTTATTGCTTGCCCCTGGTAGGTAGACAGGCTTTCCCAAGCCTATTCTGTAATAGTCCTAGCAAATTACTTGCTTGCCCCTGGTAGGTAGACAGGCCTTCCCAAGCCTATTCTGTAATAGCCCCAGCAAATTACTTGCTTGCCCCTGGTAGGTAGACAGGCCTTCCCAAGCCTATTCTGAAATAGCCCCAGCAAATTTATTGCTTGCCCCTGGTAGGTAGACAGGCTTTCCCAAGCCTAATCTGCATTAGTCCTAGCAAATTACTTGCTTGCCCCTGGTAGGTAGACAGGCCTTCCCAAGCCTATTCTGTAATAGCCCCAGCAAATTATTTGCTTGCCCCTGGTAGGTAGACAGGGCTTCCCAAGCCAATTCTCTAATAGCCCCTGCACATTACTTGCTTGCCCCTGGTAGGTAGACATCTTTCCCAAGCCTATTCTGTAATAGTCCCAGCAAATTACTTGCTTGCCCCTGGTAGGTCGATAGGCCTTCCCAAGCCTATTCTCTCATCGCCTCAGCCCATGACTTATTTCTCCCTGGTAGGTAGACAGGCCTTCCAAAGCCTATTCTGTAATAGTCCCAGCAAATTACTTGCTTGTCCCTGGTAGGTAGACAGGCCTTCCCAAGCCTATTCTGTAATAGTCCTAGCAAATTACTTGCTTGCCCCTGGTAGGTCGATAGGCCTTCCCAAGCCTATTCTGTAATAGTCCCAGCAAATTACTTGCTTGTCCCTGGTAGGTAGACAGGCCTTCCCAAACCTATTCTGTAATAGCCCCAGCAAATTACTTGCTTGCCCCTGGTAGGTAGACAGGCCTTCCCAAGCCTATTCTGTAATAGCCCCAGGAAATTACTTGCTTGCCCCTGGTAGGTAGACAGGCCTTCCCAAGCCTTTTCTCTCATAGCCCCTGCAAATTACTTGCTTGCCCCTGGTAGTTAGACAGGCCTTCCAAAGCCTTTTCTCTCATAGCCCCTGCAAATTACTTGCTTGCCCCTGGTAGGTAGACATCATTCCCAAGCCTATTCTGTAATAGCCCCAGCAAATTACTTGCTTGCCCCTGGTAGGTAGACAGGGCTTCCCAAGCCAATTCTCTAATAGCCCCTGCACATTACTTGCTTGCCCCTGGTAGGTAGACAGGCCTTCCCAAGCCTATTCTGTAATAGTCCCAGCAAATTACTTGCTTGCCCCTGGTAGTTAGACAGGCCTTCCAAAGCCTTTTCTCTCATAGCCCCTGCAAATTACTTGCTTGCCCCTGGTATGGTAGACAGGCCTTCCCAAGCCTTTTCTCTCATAGCCCCTGCACATTACTTGCTTGCCCCTGGTAGGTAGACAGGCCTTCCCAAGCCTATTCTGTAATATCCCCAGCAAATTACTTGCTTGCCCCTGGTAGGTAGACAGGGCTTCCCAAGCCAATTCTCTAATAGCCCCTGCACATTACTTGCTTAACCCTGGTAGGTAAACATCTTTCCCAAGCCTATTCTGTAATAGTCCCAGCAAATTACTTGCTTGCCCCTGGTAGGTAGACAGGCCTTCCCAAGCCTATTCTGTAATAGCCCCAGCAAATTACTTGCTTGCCCCTGGTAGGTAGACAGGGCTTCCCAAGCCAATTCTCTAATAGCCCCTGCACATTACTTGCTTGCCCCTGGTAGGTAGACATCTTTCCCAAGCCTATTCTGTAATAGTCCCAGCAAATTACTTGCTTGCCCCTGGTAGGTAGACAGGCCTTCCCAAGCCTATTCTGTAATAGTCCCAGCAAATTACTTGCTTGCCCCTGGTAGGTAGACAGGCCTTCCCAAGCCTTTTCTCTCATCGCCTCAGCCCATGACTTATTTCTCCCTGGTAGGTAGACAGGCCTTCCCAAGCCTATTCTGTAATAGTCCCAGCAAATTACTTGCTTGTCCCTGGTAGGTAGACAGGCCTTCCCAAGCCTATTCTGTAATAGTCCTAGCAAATTACTTGCTTGCCCCTGGTAGGTCGATAGGCCTTCCCAAGCCTATTCTGTAATAGTCCCAGCAAATTACTTGCTTGGCCCTGGTAGGTAGACAGGCCTTCCCAAGCCTATTCTGTAATAGTCCCAGCAAATTACTTGCTTGCCCCTGGTAGGTAGACAGGCCTTCCCAAACCTATTCTGTAATAGCCCCAGCAAATTACTTGCTTGCGCCTGGTAGGTCGATAGGCCTTCCCAAGCCTTTTCTCTCATTGCCCCAGCAAATTACTTGCTTGACCCTGGTAGGTCGCCGGCCTTCCCGAAACAATTCTCTTATATCCTAGCCAATTCTCTAATAGCCCCAGCACATTACTTGCTTGCCCCTGGTAGGTAGACAGGCTTTCCCAAGCCTATTCTGTAATAGCCCCTGCAAATTACTTGCTTGCCCCTGGTAGATAGACATGCCTTCCCAAGCCTATTCTGTAATAGCCCCAGCAAATTACTAGTTTGCCCCTGGTAGATAGACAGGCCTTCCCAAGCCTTTTCTCTCATAGCGCCTGGAAATTACTTGCTTGCCCCTGGTAGGTAGACAGGCCTTCCCAAGCGTATTCTGAAATAGCCCCAGCAAATTACTTGCTTGCCCCTGGTAGATAGACTGGCCTTCCCAAGTCTATTCTGTAATAGCCCCAGCAAAGTACTTGCTTGCCCCTGGTAGGTAGACAGTCCTTCCCAAGCCTATTCTGTAATAGTCCCAGCAAATTACTTGCTTGCCCCTGGTAGGTAAACTGGCCTTCCCAAGCCTATTCTCTCTTAGCTTCAGCAAATTACTTGCCTTCCCCTGGTAGGTAGAAAGGCCTTCCCAAGCCTATTCTTTCATAGCCCCAGCAAATTACTTGCTTGCTCCTGGGAGGTAGACTGGCCTTCCCAAGCCTATTCTGTAATAGCCCCAGCAAATTAATTGCTTGCTCCTGGTAGGTATACTGGCCTTCCCAAGCGTTTTCTTTCATAGCCCCTGCAAATTACTTGCTTGCCCCTGGTAGGTAGAAAGGCCTTCCCAAGCCTATTCTCTCATAGCCTTAGCAAATTACTTGCTTGCCCCTGGTAGGTAGACATCTTTCCCAAGCCTATTCTGTAATAGTCCCAGCAAATTACTTGCTTGCCCCTGGTAGGTCGATAGGCCTTCCCAAGCCTATTCTCTCATCGCCTCAGCCCATGACTTATTTCTCCCTGGTAGGTAGACAGGCCTTCCCAAGCCTATTCTGTAATACTCCCAGCAAATTACTTGCTTGTCCCTGGTAGGTAGACAGGCCTTCCCAAGCCTTTTCTCTCATAGCCCCTGCAAATTACTTGCATGCCCCTGGTAGTTAGACAGGCCTTTCAAAGCCTATTCTGTAATAGTCCCAGCAAATTACTTGCTTGCTCTTGGTAGGTAGACAGGCTTTCCCAAGCCTATTCTGTTATAGCCCCTGCAAATTACTTGCTTGCCCTTGGTAGGTAGACAGGCTTTCCCAAGCCTATTCTGTAATAGCCGCTGCAAATTACTTGCTTGCCCCTGGTAGGTAGACACGCCTTCCCAAGCCTTTTCTCTCATAGCCCCTGCACATTACTTATTTCTCCCTGGTAGGTAGACAGGCCTTCCCAAGCCTATTCTGTAATAGCCCCAGCAAATTACTTGCTTGCCCCTGGTAGGTAGACAGGGCTTCCCAAGCCAATTCTCTAATAGCCCCTGCACATTACTTGCTTGCCCCTGGTAGGTAAACATCTTTCCCAAGCCTATTCTGTAATAGTCCCAGCAAATTACTTGCTTGCCCCTGGTAGGTAGACAGGCCTTCCCAAGCCTATTCTGTAATAGCCCCAGCAAATTACTTGCTTGCCCCTGGTAGGTAGACAGGGCTTCCCAAGCCAATTCTCTAATAGCCCCTGCACATTACTTGCTTGCCCCTGGTAGGTAGACATCTTTCCCAAGCCTATTCTGTAATAGTCCCAGCAAATTACTTGCTTGCCCCTGGTAGGTAGACAGGCCTTCCCAAGCCTATTCTGTAATAGTCCCAGCAAATTACTTGCTTGCCCCTGGTAGGTAAACAGGCCTTCCCAAGCCTTTTCTCTCATCGCCTCAGCCCATGACTTATTTCTCCCTGGTAGGCAGACAGGCCTTCCCAAGCCTATTCTGTAATAGTCCCAGCAAATTACTTGCTTGTCCCTGGTAGGTAGACAGGCCTTCCCAAGCCTATTCTGTAATAGCCCCAGCAAATTGCTTGCTTGCCCCTGGTATGGTAGACAGGCCTTCCCAAGCCTTTTCTCTCATAGCCCCTGCACATTACTTGCTTGCCCTTGGTAGGTAGACAGGCCTTCCCAAGCCTATTCTGTAATAGTCCCAGCAAATTACTTGCTTGCCCCTGGTAGGTCGATAGGCCTTCCCAAGCCTATTCTCTCATCGCCTCAGCCCATGACTTATTTCTCCCTGGTAGGTAGACAGGCCTTCCCAAGCCTATTCTGTAATAGTCCCAGCAAATTACTTGCTTGTCCCTGGTAGGTAGACAGGGCTTCCCAAGCCAATTCTCTAATAGCCCCTGCACATTACTTGCTTGCCCCTGGTAGGTAGACATCTTTCCCAAGCCTATTCTGTAATAGTCCCAGCAAATTACTTGCTTGCCCCTGGTAGGTAGACAGGCCTTCCCAAGCCTATTCTGTAATAGTCCCAGCAAATTACTTGCTTGCCCCTGGTAGGTAGACAGGCCTTCCCAAACCTATTCTGTAATAGCCCCAGCAAATTACTTGCTTGCCCCTGGTAGGTAGACAGGCCTTCCCAAGCCTATTCTGTAATAGCCCCAGGAAATTACTTGCTTGCCCCTGGTAGGTAGACAGGCCTTCCCAAGCCATTTCTCTCATAGCCCCTGCAAATTACTTGCTTGCCCCTGGTAGTTAGACAGGCCTTCCCAAGCCTATTCTGTAATAGTCCCAGCAAATTACTTGCTTGCCCCTGGTAGTTAGACAGGCCTTCCAAAGCCTTTTCTCTCATAGCCCCTGCAAATTACTTGCTTGCCCCTGGTATGGTAGAAAGGCCTTCCCAAGCCTTTTCTCTCATAGCCCCTGCACATTACTTGCTTGCCCCTGGTAGGTAGACAGGCCTTCCCAAGCCTATTCTGTAATAGCCCCAGCAAATTACTTGCTTGCCCTTGCCCCTGGTAGGTAGACAAGGCTTCCCAAGCCAATTCTCTAATAGCCCCTGCACATTACTTGCTTGCCCCTGGTAGGTAAACATCTTTCCCAAGCCTATTCTGTAATAGTCCCAGCAAATTACTTGCTTGCCCCTGGTAGGTAGACAGGCCTTCCCAAGCCTATTCTGTAATAGCCCCAGCAAATTACTTGCTTGCCCCTGGTAGGTAGACAGGGCTTCCCAAGCCAATTCTCTAATAGCCCCTGCACATTACTTGCTTGCCCCTGGTAGGTAGACATCTTTCCCAAGCCTATTCTGTAATAGTCCCAGCAAATTACTTGCTTGCCCCTGGTAGGTAGACAGGCCTTCCCAAGCCTATTCTGTAATAGTCCCAGCAAATTACTTGCTTGCCCCTGGTAGGTAAACAGGCCTTCCCAAGCCTTTTCTCTCATCGCCTCAGCCCATGACTTATTTCTCCCTGGTAGGCAGACAGGCCTTCCCAAGCCTATTCTGTAATAGTCCCAGCAAATTACTTGCTTGTCCCTGGTAGGTAGACAGGCCTTCCCAAGCCTATTCTGTAATAGCCCCAGCAAATTACTTGCTTGCCCCTGGTAGGTAAACTGGCCTTCCCAAGCCTATTCTCTCTTAGCTTCAGCAAATTACTTGCCTTCCCCTGGTAGGTAGAAAGGCCTTCCCAAGCCTATTCTGTAATAGCCCCAGCAAATTAATTGCTTGCTCCTGGTAGGTATACTGGCCTTCCCAAGCGTTTTCTTTCATAGCCCCTGCAAATTACTTGCTTGCCCCTGGTAGGTAGAAAGGCCTTCCCAAGCCTATTCTCTCATAGCCTTAGCAAATTACTTGCTTGCCCCTGGTAGGTAGACATCTTTCCCAAGCCTATTCTGTAATAGTCCCAGCAAATTACTTGCTTGCCCCTGGTAGGTCGATAGGCCTTCCCAAGCCTATTCTCTCATCGCCTCAGCCCATGACTTATTTCTCCCTGGTAGGTAGACAGGCCTTCCCAAGCCTATTCTGTAATAGTCCCAGCAAATTACTTGCTTGTCCCTGGTAGGTAGACAGGCCTTCCCAAGCCTTTTCTCTCATAGCCCCTGCAAATTACTTGCTTGCCCCTGGTAGTTAGACAGGCCTTCCAAACCCTTTTCTCTCATAGCCCCTGCACATTACTTGCTTGCCCCTGGTAGGTAGACATCTTTCCCAAGCCTATTCTGTAATAGTCCCAGCAAATTACTTGCTTGCCCCTGGTAGGTAGACAGGCCTTCCCAAGCCTATTCTGTAAGAGTCCCAGCAAATTACTTGCTTGCCCCTGGTAGGTAGACACGCTTTCCCAAGCCTATTCTGTAATAGTCCCAGCAAATTACTTGCTTGCCCCTGGTAGGTCGATAGGCCTTCCCAAGCCTATTCTCTCATCGCCTCAGCCCATGACTTATTTCTCCCTGGTAGGTAGACAGGCCTTCCCAAGCCTATTCTGTAATAGTCCCAGCAAATTACTTGCTTGTCCCTGGTAGGTAGACAGGGCTTCCCAAGCCAATTCTCTAATAGCCCCTGCACATTACTTGCTTGCCCCTGGTAGGTAGACATCTTTCCCAAGCCTATTCTGTAATAGTCCCAGCAAATTACTTGCTTGCCCCTGGTAGGTAGACAGGCCTTCCCAAGCCTATTCTGTAATAGTCCCAGCAAATTACTTGCTTGCCCCTGGTAGGTAGACAGGCCTTCCCAAACCTATTCTGTAATAGCCCCAGCAAATTACTTGCTTGCCCCTGGTAGGTAGACAGGCCTTCCCAAGCCTATTCTGTAATAGTCCCAGGAAATTACTTGCTTGCCCCTGGTAGGTAGACAGGCCTTCCCAAGCCTTTTCTCTCATAGCCCCTGCAAATTACTTGCTTGCCCCTGGTAGTTAGACAGGCCTTCCAAAGCCTTTTCTCTCATAGCCCCTGCAAATTACTTGCTTGCCCCTGGTAGGTAGACATCATTCCCAAGCCTTTTCTCTCATAGCCCCTGCACATTACTTGCTTGCCCCTGGTAGGTAGACAGGCCTTCCCAAGCCTATTCTGTAATAGCCCCAGCAAATTACTTGCTTGCCCCTGGTAGGTAGACAGGGCTTCCCAAGCCAATTCTCTAATAGCCCCTGCACATTACTTGCTTGCCCCTGGTAGGTAGACAGGCCTTCCCAAGCCTATTCTGTAATAGCCCCAGCAAATTACTTGCTTGCCCCTGGTAGGTAGACAGGGCTTCCCAAGCCAATTCTCTAATAGCCCCTGCACATTACTTGCTTGCCCCTGGTAGGTAGACAGGCCTTCCCAAGCCTATTCTGTAATAGTCCCAGCAAATTACTTGCTTGCCCCTGGTAGTTAGACAGGCCTTCCAAAGCCTTTTCTCTCATAGCCCCTGCAAATTACTTGCTTGCCCCTGGTAGGTAGACATCTTTCCCAAGCCTATTCTGTAATAGTCCCAGCAAATTACTTGCTTGCCCCTGGTAGGTAGACAGGCCTTCCCAAGCCTATTCTGTAAGAGTCCCAGCAAATTACTTGCTTGCCCCTGGTAGGTAGACACGCTTTCCCAAGCCTATTCTGTAATAGCCCCAGCAAATTAATTGCTTGCTCCTGGTAGGTATACTGGCCTTCCCAAGCGTTTTCTTTCATAGCCCCAGCAAATTGCTTGCTTGCCCCTGGTATGGTAGACAGGCCTTCCCAAGCCTTTTCTCTCATAGCCCCTGCACATTACTTGCTTGCCCTTGGTAGGTAGACAGGCCTTCCCAAGCCTATTCTGTAATAGTCCCAGCAAATTACTTGCTTGCCCCTGGTAGGTCGATAGGCCTTCCCAAGCCTATTCTCTCATCGCCTCAGCCCATGACTTATTTCTCCCTGGTAGGTAGACAGGCCTTCCCAAGCCTATTCTGTAATAGTCCCAGCAAATTACTTGCTTGTCCCTGGTAGGTAGACAGGGCTTCCCAAGCCAATTCTCTAATAGCCCCTGCACATTACTTGCTTGCCCCTGGTAGGTAGACATCTTTCCCAAGCCTATTCTGTAATAGTCCCAGCAAATTACTTGCTTGCCCCTGGTAGGTAGACAGGCCTTCCCAAGCCTATTCTGTAATAGTCCCAGCAAATTACTTGCTTGCCCCTGGTAGGTAGACAGGCCTTCCCAAACCTATTCTGTAATAGCCCCAGCAAATTACTTGCTTGCCCCTGGTAGGTAGACAGGCCTTCCCAAGCCTATTCTGTAATAGCCCCAGGAAATTACTTGCTTGCCCCTGGTAGGTAGACAGGCCTTCCCAAGCCATTTCTCTCATAGCCCCTGCAAATTACTTGCTTGCCCCTGGTAGTTAGACAGGCCTTCCCAAGCCTATTCTGTAATAGTCCCAGCAAATTACTTGCTTGCCCCTGGTAGTTAGACAGGCCTTCCAAAGCCTTTTCTCTCATAGCCCCTGCAAATTACTTGCTTGCCCCTGGTATGGTAGAAAGGCCTTCCCAAGCCTTTTCTCTCATAGCCCCTGCACATTACTTGCTTGCCCCTGGTAGGTAGACAGGCCTTCCCAAGCCTATTCTGTAATAGCCCCAGCAAATTACTTGCTTGCCCCTGGTAGGTAGACAAGGCTTCCCAAGCCAATTCTCTAATAGCCCCTGCACATTACTTGCTTGCCCCTGGTAGGTAAACATCTTTCCCAAGCCTATTCTGTAATAGTCCCAGCAAATTACTTGCTTGCCCCTGGTAGGTAGACAGGCCTTCCCAAGCCTATTCTGTAATAGCCCCAGCAAATTACTTGCTTGCCCCTGGTAGGTAGACAGGGCTTCCCAAGCCAATTCTCTAATAGCCCCTGCACATTACTTGCTTGCCCCTGGTAGGTAGACATCTTTCCCAAGCCTATTCTGTAATAGTCCCAGCAAATTACTTGCTTGCCCCTGGTAGGTAGACAGGCCTTCCCAAGCCTATTCTGTAATAGTCCCAGCAAATTACTTGCTTGCCCCTGGTAGGTAAACAGGCCTTCCCAAGCCTTTTCTCTCATCGCCTCAGCCCATGACTTATTTCTCCCTGGTAGGCAGACAGGCCTTCCCAAGCCTATTCTGTAATAGTCCCAGCAAATTACTTGCTTGTCCCTGGTAGGTAGACAGGCCTTCCCAAGCCTATTCTGTAATAGCCCCAGCAAATTACTTGCTTGCCCCTGGTAGGTAAACTGGCCTTCCCAAGCCTATTCTCTCTTAGCTTCAGCAAATTACTTGCCTTCCCCTGGTAGGTAGAAAGGCCTTCCCAAGCCTATTCTGTAATAGCCCCAGCAAATTAATTGCTTGCTCCTGGTAGGTATACTGGCCTTCCCAAGCGTTTTCTTTCATAGCCCCTGCAAATTACTTGCTTGCCCCTGGTAGGTAGAAAGGCCTTCCCAAGCCTATTCTCTCATAGCCTTAGCAAATTACTTGCTTGCCCCTGGTAGGTAGACATCTTTCCCAAGCCTATTCTGTAATAGTCCCAGCAAATTACTTGCTTGCCCCTGGTAGGTCGATAGGCCTTCCCAAGCCTATTCTCTCATCGCCTCAGCCCATGACTTATTTCTCCCTGGTAGGTAGACAGGCCTTCCCAAGCCTATTCTGTAATAGTCCCAGCAAATTACTTGCTTGTCCCTGGTAGGTAGACAGGCCTTCCCAAGCCTTTTCTCTCATAGCCCCTGCAAATTACTTGCTTGCCCCTGGTAGTTAGACAGGCCTTCCAAACCCTTTTCTCTCATAGCCCCTGCACATTACTTGCTTGCCCCTGGTAGGTAGACATCTTTCCCAAGCCTATTCTGTAATAGTCCCAGCAAATTACTTGCTTGCCCCTGGTAGGTAGACAGGCCTTCCCAAGCCTATTCTGTAAGAGTCCCAGCAAATTACTTGCTTGCCCCTGGTAGGTAGACACGCTTTCCCAAGCCTATTCTGTAATAGTCCCAGCAAATTACTTGCTTGCCCCTGGTAGGTCGATAGGCCTTCCCAAGCCTATTCTCTCATCGCCTCAGCCCATGACTTATTTCTCCCTGGTAGGTAGACAGGCCTTCCCAAGCCTATTCTGTAATAGTCCCAGCAAATTACTTGCTTGTCCCTGGTAGGTAGACAGGGCTTCCCAAGCCAATTCTCTAATAGCCCCTGCACATTACTTGCTTGCCCCTGGTAGGTAGACATCTTTCCCAAGCCTATTCTGTAATAGTCCCAGCAAATTACTTGCTTGCCCCTGGTAGGTAGACAGGCCTTCCCAAGCCTATTCTGTAATAGTCCCAGCAAATTACTTGCTTGCCCCTGGTAGGTAGACAGGCCTTCCCAAACCTATTCTGTAATAGCCCCAGCAAATTACTTGCTTGCCCCTGGTAGGTAGACAGGCCTTCCCAAGCCTATTCTGTAATAGTCCCAGGAAATTACTTGCTTGCCCCTGGTAGGTAGACAGGCCTTCCCAAGCCTTTTCTCTCATAGCCCCTGCAAATTACTTGCTTGCCCCTGGTAGTTAGACAGGCCTTCCAAAGCCTTTTCTCTCATAGCCCCTGCAAATTACTTGCTTGCCCCTGGTAGGTAGACATCATTCCCAAGCCTTTTCTCTCATAGCCCCTGCACATTACTTGCTTGCCCCTGGTAGGTAGACAGGCCTTCCCAAGCCTATTCTGTAATAGCCCCAGCAAATTACTTGCTTGCCCCTGGTAGGTAGACAGGGCTTCCCAAGCCAATTCTCTAATAGCCCCTGCACATTACTTGCTTGCCCCTGGTAGGTAGACAGGCCTTCCCAAGCCTATTCTGTAATAGCCCCAGCAAATTACTTGCTTGCCCCTGGTAGGTAGACAGGGCTTCCCAAGCCAATTCTCTAATAGCCCCTGCACATTACTTGCTTGCCCCTGGTAGGTAGACAGGCCTTCCCAAGCCTATTCTGTAATAGTCCCAGCAAATTACTTGCTTGCCCCTGGTAGTTAGACAGGCCTTCCAAAGCCTTTTCTCTCATAGCCCCTGCAAATTACTTGCTTGCCCCTGGTAGGTAGACATCTTTCCCAAGCCTATTCTGTAATAGTCCCAGCAAATTACTTGCTTGCCCCTGGTAGGTAGACAGGCCTTCCCAAGCCTATTCTGTAAGAGTCCCAGCAAATTACTTGCTTGCCCCTGGTAGGTAGACACGCTTTCCCAAGCCTATTCTGTAATAGCCCCAGCAAATTAATTGCTTGCTCCTGGTAGGTATACTGGCCTTCCCAAGCGTTTTCTTTCATAGCCCCAGCAAATTGCTTGCTTGCCCCTGGTATGGTAGACAGGCCTTCCCAAGCCTTTTCTCTCATAGCCCCTGCACATTACTTGCTTGCCCTTGGTAGGTAGACAGGCCTTCCCAAGCCTATTCTGTAATAGTCCCAGCAAATTACTTGCTTGCCCCTGGTAGGTCGATAGGCCTTCCCAAGCCTATTCTCTCATCGCCTCAGCCCATGACTTATTTCTCCCTGGTAGGTAGACAGGCCTTCCCAAGCCTATTCTGTAATAGTCCCAGCAAATTACTTGCTTGTCCCTGGTAGGTAGACAGGGCTTCCCAAGCCAATTCTCTAATAGCCCCTGCACATTACTTGCTTGCCCCTGGTAGGTAGACATCTTTCCCAAGCCTATTCTGTAATAGTCCCAGCAAATTACTTGCTTGCCCCTGGTAGGTAGACAGGCCTTCCCAAGCCTATTCTGTAATAGTCCCAGCAAATTACTTGCTTGCCCCTGGTAGGTAGACAGGCCTTCCCAAACCTATTCTGTAATAGCCCCAGCAAATTACTTGCTTGCCCCTGGTAGGTAGACAGGCCTTCCCAAGCCTATTCTGTAATAGCCCCAGGAAATTACTTGCTTGCCCCTGGTAGGTAGACAGGCCTTCCCAAGCCATTTCTCTCATAGCCCCTGCAAATTACTTGCTTGCCCCTGGTAGTTAGACAGGCCTTCCCAAGCCTATTCTGTAATAGTCCCAGCAAATTACTTGCTTGCCCCTGGTAGTTAGACAGGCCTTCCAAAGCCTTTTCTCTCATAGCCCCTGCAAATTACTTGCTTGCCCCTGGTATGGTAGAAAGGCCTTCCCAAGCCTTTTCTCTCATAGCCCCTGCACATTACTTGCTTGCCCCTGGTAGGTAGACAGGCCTTCCCAAGCCTATTCTGTAATAGCCCCAGCAAATTACTTGCTTGCCCCTGGTAGGTAGACAAGGCTTCCCAAGCCAATTCTCTAATAGCCCCTGCACATTACTTGCTTGCCCCTGGTAGGTAAACATCTTTCCCAAGCCTATTCTGTAATAGTCCCAGCAAATTACTTGCTTGCCCCTGGTAGGTAGACAGGCCTTCCCAAGCCTATTCTGTAATAGCCCCAGCAAATTACTTGCTTGCCCCTGGTAGGTAGACAGGGCTTCCCAAGCCAATTCTCTAATAGCCCCTGCACATTACTTGCTTGCCCCTGGTAGGTAGACATCTTTCCCAAGCCTATTCTGTAATAGTCCCAGCAAATTACTTGCTTGCCCCTGGTAGGTAGACAGGCCTTCCCAAGCCTATTCTGTAATAGTCCCAGCAAATTACTTGCTTGCCCCTGGTAGGTAAACAGGCCTTCCCAAGCCTTTTCTCTCATCGCCTCAGCCCATGACTTATTTCTCCCTGGTAGGCAGACAGGCCTTCCCAAGCCTATTCTGTAATAGTCCCAGCAAATTACTTGCTTGTCCCTGGTAGGTAGACAGGCCTTCCCAAGCCTATTCTGTAATAGCCCCAGCAAATTACTTGCTTGCCCCTGGTAGGTAAACTGGCCTTCCCAAGCCTATTCTCTCTTAGCTTCAGCAAATTACTTGCCTTCCCCTGGTAGGTAGAAAGGCCTTCCCAAGCCTATTCTGTAATAGCCCCAGCAAATTAATTGCTTGCTCCTGGTAGGTATACTGGCCTTCCCAAGCGTTTTCTTTCATAGCCCCTGCAAATTACTTGCTTGCCCCTGGTAGGTAGAAAGGCCTTCCCAAGCCTATTCTCTCATAGCCTTAGCAAATTACTTGCTTGCCCCTGGTAGGTAGACATCTTTCCCAAGCCTATTCTGTAATAGTCCCAGCAAATTACTTGCTTGCCCCTGGTAGGTCGATAGGCCTTCCCAAGCCTATTCTCTCATCGCCTCAGCCCATGACTTATTTCTCCCTGGTAGGTAGACAGGCCTTCCCAAGCCTATTCTGTAATAGTCCCAGCAAATTACTTGCTTGTCCCTGGTAGGTAGACAGGCCTTCCCAAGCCTTTTCTCTCATAGCCCCTGCAAATTACTTGCTTGCCCCTGGTAGTTAGACAGGCCTTCCAAACCCTTTTCTCTCATAGCCCCTGCACATTACTTGCTTGCCCCTGGTAGGTAGACATCTTTCCCAAGCCTATTCTGTAATAGTCCCAGCAAATTACTTGCTTGCCCCTGGTAGGTAGACAGGCCTTCCCAAGCCTATTCTGTAAGAGTCCCAGCAAATTACTTGCTTGCCCCTGGTAGGTAGACACGCTTTCCCAAGCCTATTCTGTAATAGTCCCAGCAAATTACTTGCTTGCCCCTGGTAGGTCGATAGGCCTTCCCAAGCCTATTCTCTCATCGCCTCAGCCCATGACTTATTTCTCCCTGGTAGGTAGACAGGCCTTCCCAAGCCTATTCTGTAATAGTCCCAGCAAATTACTTGCTTGTCCCTGGTAGGTAGACAGGGCTTCCCAAGCCAATTCTCTAATAGCCCCTGCACATTACTTGCTTGCCCCTGGTAGGTAGACATCTTTCCCAAGCCTATTCTGTAATAGTCCCAGCAAATTACTTGCTTGCCCCTGGTAGGTAGACAGGCCTTCCCAAGCCTATTCTGTAATAGTCCCAGCAAATTACTTGCTTGCCCCTGGTAGGTAGACAGGCCTTCCCAAACCTATTCTGTAATAGCCCCAGCAAATTACTTGCTTGCCCCTGGTAGGTAGACAGGCCTTCCCAAGCCTATTCTGTAATAGTCCCAGGAAATTACTTGCTTGCCCCTGGTAGGTAGACAGGCCTTCCCAAGCCTTTTCTCTCATAGCCCCTGCAAATTACTTGCTTGCCCCTGGTAGTTAGACAGGCCTTCCAAAGCCTTTTCTCTCATAGCCCCTGCAAATTACTTGCTTGCCCCTGGTAGGTAGACATCATTCCCAAGCCTTTTCTCTCATAGCCCCTGCACATTACTTGCTTGCCCCTGGTAGGTAGACAGGCCTTCCCAAGCCTATTCTGTAATAGCCCCAGCAAATTACTTGCTTGCCCCTGGTAGGTAGACAGGGCTTCCCAAGCCAATTCTCTAATAGCCCCTGCACATTACTTGCTTGCCCCTGGTAGGTAGACAGGCCTTCCCAAGCCTATTCTGTAATAGCCCCAGCAAATTACTTGCTTGCCCCTGGTAGGTAGACAGGGCTTCCCAAGCCAATTCTCTAATAGCCCCTGCACATTACTTGCTTGCCCCTGGTAGGTAGACAGGCCTTCCCAAGCCTATTCTGTAATAGTCCCAGCAAATTACTTGCTTGCCCCTGGTAGTTAGACAGGCCTTCCAAAGCCTTTTCTCTCATAGCCCCTGCAAATTACTTGCTTGCCCCTGGTAGGTAGACATCTTTCCCAAGCCTATTCTGTAATAGTCCCAGCAAATTACTTGCTTGCCCCTGGTAGGTAGACAGGCCTTCCCAAGCCTATTCTGTAAGAGTCCCAGCAAATTACTTGCTTGCCCCTGGTAGGTAGACACGCTTTCCCAAGCCTATTCTGTAATAGCCCCAGCAAATTAATTGCTTGCTCCTGGTAGGTATACTGGCCTTCCCAAGCGTTTTCTTTCATAGCCCCTGCAAATTACTTGCTTGCCCCTGGTAGGTAGAAAGGCCTTCCCAAGCCTATTCTCTCATAGCCTTAGCAAATTACTTGCTTGCCCCTGGTAGGTAGACATCTTTCCCAAGCCTATTCTGTAATAGTCCCAGCAAATTACTTGCTTGCCCCTGGTAGGTCGATAGGCCTTCCCAAGCCTATTCTCTCATCGCCTCAGCCCATGACTTATTTCTCCCTGGTAGGTAGACAGGCCTTCCCAAGCCTATTCTGTAATAGTCCCAGCAAATTACTTGCTTGTCCCTGGTAGGTAGACAGGCCTTCCCAAGCCTTTTCTCTCATAGCCCCTGCAAATTACTTGCTTGCCCCTGGTAGTTAGACAGGCCTTCCAAACCCTTTTCTCTCATAGCCCCTGCACATTACTTGCTTGCCCCTGGTAGGTAGACATCTTTCCCAAGCCTATTCTGTAATAGTCCCAGCAAATTACTTGCTTGCCCCTGGTAGGTAGACAGGCCTTCCCAAGCCTATTCTGTAAGAGTCCCAGCAAATTACTTGCTTGCCCCTGGTAGGTAGACACGCTTTCCCAAGCCTATTCTGTAATAGTCCCAGCAAATTACTTGCTTGCCCCTGGTAGGTCGATAGGCCTTCCCAAGCCTATTCTCTCATCGCCTCAGCCCATGACTTATTTCTCCCTGGTAGGTAGACAGGCCTTCCCAAGCCTATTCTGTAATAGTCCCAGCAAATTACTTGCTTGTCCCTGGTAGGTAGACAGGGCTTCCCAAGCCAATTCTCTAATAGCCCCTGCACATTACTTGCTTGCCCCTGGTAGGTAGACATCTTTCCCAAGCCTATTCTGTAATAGTCCCAGCAAATTACTTGCTTGCCCCTGGTAGGTAGACAGTCCTTCCCAAGCCTATTCTGTAATAGTCCCAGCAAATTACTTGCTTGCCCCTGGTAGGTAGACAGGCCTTCCCAAACCTATTCTGTAATAGCCCCAGCAAATTACTTGCTTGCCCCTGGTAGGTAGACAGGCCTTCCCAAGCCTATTCTGTAATAGTCCCAGGAAATTACTTGCTTGCCCCTGGTAGGTAGACAGGCCTTCCCAAGCCTTTTCTCTCATAGCCCCTGCAAATTACTTGCTTGCCCCTGGTAGTTAGACAGGCCTTCCAAAGCCTTTTCTCTCATAGCCCCTGCAAATTACTTGCTTGCCCCTGGTAGGTAGACATCATTCCCAAGCCTTTTCTCTCATAGCCCCTGCACATTACTTGCTTGCCCCTGGTAGGTAGACAGGCCTTCCCAAGCCTATTCTGTAATAGCCCCAGCAAATTACTTGCTTGCCCCTGGTAGGTAGACAGGGCTTCCCAAGCCAATTCTCTAATAGCCCCTGCACATTACTTGCTTGCCCCTGGTAGGTAGACAGGCCTTCCCAAGCCTATTCTTTAATAGCCCCAGCAAATTACTTGCTTGCCCCTGGTAGGTAGACAGGGCTTCCCAAGCCAATTCTCTAATAGCCCCTGCACATTACTTGCTTGCCCCTGGTAGGTAGACAGGCCTTCCCAAGCCTATTCTGTAATAGTCCCAGCAAATTACTTGCTTGCCCCTGGTAGTTAGACAGGCCTTCCAAAGCCTTTTCTCTCATAGCCCCTGCAAATTACTTGCTTTCCCCTGGTATGGTAGACAGGCCTTCCCAAGCCTTTTCTCTCATAGCCCCTGCACATTACTTGCTTGCCCCTGGTAGGTAGACAGGCCTTCCCAAGCCTATTCTGTAATAGCCCCAGCAAATTACTTGCTTGCCCCTGGTAGGTAGACAGGGCTTCCCAAGCCAATTCTCTAATAGCCCCTGCACATTACTTGCTTGCCCCTGGTAGGTAAACATCTTTCCCAAGCCTATTCTGTAATAGTCCCAGCAAATTACTTGCTTGCCCCTGGTAGGTAGACAGGCCTTCCCAAGCCTATTCTGTAATAGCCCCAGCAAATTACTTGCTTGCCCCTGGTAGGTAGACAGGGCTTCCCAAGCCAATTCTCTAATAGCCCCTGCACATTACTTGCTTGCCCCTGGTAGGTAGACATCTTTCCCAAGCCTATTCTGTAATAGTCCCAGCAAATTACTTGCTTGCCCCTGGTAGGTAGACAGGCCTTCCCAAGCCTATTCTGTAATAGTCCCAGCAAATTACTTGCTTGCCCCTGGTAGGTAAACAGGCCTTCCCAAGCCTTTTCTCTCATCGCCTCAGCCCATGACTTATTTCTCCCTGGTAGGCAGACAGGCCTTCCCAAGCCTATTCTGTAATAGTCCCAGCAAATTACTTGCTTGTCCCTGGTAGGTAGACAGGCCTTCCCAAGCCTATTCTGTAATAGCCCCAGCAAATTGCTTGCTTGCCCCTGGTATGGTAGACAGGCCTTCCCAAGCCTTTTCTCTCATAGCCCCTGCACATTACTTGCTTGCCCTTGGTAGGTAGACAGGCCTTCCCAAGCCTATTCTGTAATAGTCCCAGCAAATTACTTGCTTGCCCCTGGTAGGTCGATAGGCCTTCCCAAGCCTATTCTCTCATCGCCTCAGCCCATGACTTATTTCTCCCTGGTAGGTAGACAGGCCTTCCCAAGCCTATTCTGTAATAGTCCCAGCAAATTACTTGCTTGTCCCTGGTAGGTAGACAGGGCTTCCCAAGCCAATTCTCTAATAGCCCCTGCACATTACTTGCTTGCCCCTGGTAGGTAGACATCTTTCCCAAGCCTATTCTGTAATAGTCCCAGCAAATTACTTGCTTGCCCCTGGTAGGTAGACAGGCCTTCCCAAGCCTATTCTGTAATAGTCCCAGCAAATTACTTGCTTGCCCCTGGTAGGTAGACAGGCCTTCCCAAACCTATTCTGTAATAGCCCCAGCAAATTACTTGCTTGCCCCTGGTAGGTAGACAGGCCTTCCCAAGCCTATTCTGTAATAGCCCCAGGAAATTACTTGCTTGCCCCTGGTAGGTAGACAGGCCTTCCCAAGCCATTTCTCTCATAGCCCCTGCAAATTACTTGCTTGCCCCTGGTAGTTAGACAGGCCTTCCCAAGCCTATTCTGTAATAGTCCCAGCAAATTACTTGCTTGCCCCTGGTAGTTAGACAGGCCTTCCAAAGCCTTTTCTCTCATAGCCCCTGCAAATTACTTGCTTGCCCCTGGTATGGTAGAAAGGCCTTCCCAAGCCTTTTCTCTCATAGCCCCTGCACATTACTTGCTTGCCCCTGGTAGGTAGACAGGCCTTCCCAAGCCTATTCTGTAATAGCCCCAGCAAATTACTTGCTTGCCCCTGGTAGGTAGACAAGGCTTCCCAAGCCAATTCTCTAATAGCCCCTGCACATTACTTGCTTGCCCCTGGTAGGTAAACATCTTTCCCAAGCCTATTCTGTAATAGTCCCAGCAAATTACTTGCTTGCCCCTGGTAGGTAGACAGGCCTTCCCAAGCCTATTCTGTAATAGCCCCAGCAAATTACTTGCTTGCCCCTGGTAGGTAGACAGGGCTTCCCAAGCCAATTCTCTAATAGCCCCTGCACATTACTTGCTTGCCCCTGGTAGGTAGACATCTTTCCCAAGCCTATTCTGTAATAGTCCCAGCAAATTACTTGCTTGCCCCTGGTAGGTAGACAGGCCTTCCCAAGCCTATTCTGTAATAGTCCCAGCAAATTACTTGCTTGCCCCTGGTAGGTAAACAGGCCTTCCCAAGCCTTTTCTCTCATCGCCTCAGCCCATGACTTATTTCTCCCTGGTAGGCAGACAGGCCTTCCCAAGCCTATTCTGTAATAGTCCCAGCAAATTACTTGCTTGTCCCTGGTAGGTAGACAGGCCTTCCCAAGCCTATTCTGTAATAGCCCCAGCAAATTACTTGCTTGCCCCTGGTAGGTAAACTGGCCTTCCCAAGCCTATTCTCTCTTAGCTTCAGCAAATTACTTGCCTTCCCCTGGTAGGTAGAAAGGCCTTCCCAAGCCTATTCTGTAATAGCCCCAGCAAATTAATTGCTTGCTCCTGGTAGGTATACTGGCCTTCCCAAGCGTTTTCTTTCATAGCCCCTGCAAATTACTTGCTTGCCCCTGGTAGGTAGAAAGGCCTTCCCAAGCCTATTCTCTCATAGCCTTAGCAAATTACTTGCTTGCCCCTGGTAGGTAGACATCTTTCCCAAGCCTATTCTGTAATAGTCCCAGCAAATTACTTGCTTGCCCCTGGTAGGTCGATAGGCCTTCCCAAGCCTATTCTCTCATCGCCTCAGCCCATGACTTATTTCTCCCTGGTAGGTAGACAGGCCTTCCCAAGCCTATTCTGTAATAGTCCCAGCAAATTACTTGCTTGTCCCTGGTAGGTAGACAGGGCTTCCCAAGCCAATTCTCTAATAGCCCCTGCACATTACTTGCTTGCCCCTGGTAGGTAGACATCTTTCCCAAGCCTATTCTGTAATAGTCCCAGCAAATTACTTGCTTGCCCCTGGTAGGTAGACAGGCCTTCCCAAGCCTATTCTGTAAGAGTCCCAGCAAATTACTTGCTTGCCCCTGGTAGGTAGACACGCTTTCCCAAGCCTATTCTGTAATAGTCCCAGCAAATTACTTGCTTGCCCCTGGTAGGTCGATAGGCCTTCCCAAGCCTATTCTCTCATCGCCTCAGCCCATGACTTATTTCTCCCTGGTAGGTAGACAGGCCTTCCCAAGCCTATTCTGTAATAGTCCCAGCAAATTACTTGCTTGTCCCTGGTAGGTAGACAGGGCTTCCCAAGCCAATTCTCTAATAGCCCCTGCACATTACTTGCTTGCCCCTGGTAGGTAGACATCTTTCCCAAGCCTATTCTGTAATAGTCCCAGCAAATTACTTGCTTGCCCCTGGTAGGTAGACAGGCCTTCCCAAGCCTATTCTGTAATAGTCCCAGCAAATTACTTGCTTGCCCCTGGTAGGTAGACAGGCCTTCCCAAACCTATTCTGTAATAGCCCCAGCAAATTACTTGCTTGCCCCTGGTAGGTAGACAGGCCTTCCCAAGCCTATTCTGTAATAGTCCCAGGAAATTACTTGCTTGCCCCTGGTAGGTAGACAGGCCTTCCCAAGCCTTTTCTCTCATAGCCCCTGCAAATTACTTGCTTGCCCCTGGTAGTTAGACAGGCCTTCCAAAGCCTTTTCTCTCATAGCCCCTGCAAATTACTTGCTTGCCCCTGGTAGGTAGACATCATTCCCAAGCCTTTTCTCTCATAGCCCCTGCACATTACTTGCTTGCCCCTGGTAGGTAGACAGGCCTTCCCAAGCCTATTCTGTAATAGCCCCAGCAAATTACTTGCTTGCCCCTGGTAGGTAGACAGGGCTTCCCAAGCCAATTCTCTAATAGCCCCTGCACATTACTTGCTTGCCCCTGGTAGGTAGACAGGCCTTCCCAAGCCTATTCTTTAATAGCCCCAGCAAATTACTTGCTTGCCCCTGGTAGGTAGACAGGGCTTCCCAAGCCAATTCTCTAATAGCCCCTGCACATTACTTGCTTGCCCCTGGTAGGTAGACAGGCCTTCCAAAGCCTTTTCTCTCATAGCCCCTGCAAATTACTTGCTTGCCCCTGGTATGGTAGACAGGCCTTCCCAAGCCTTTTCTCTCATAGCCCCTGCACATTACTTGCTTGCCCCTGGTAGGTAGACAGGCCTTCCCAAGCCTATTCTGTAATAGCCCCAGCAAATTACTTGCTTGCCCCTGGTAGGTAGACAGGGCTTCCCAAGCCAATTCTCTAATAGCCCCTGCACATTACTTGCTTGCCCCTGGTAGGTAAACATCTTTCCCAAGCCTATTCTGTAATAGTCCCAGCAAATTACTTGCTTGCCCCTGGTAGGTAGACAGGCCTTCCCAAGCCTATTCTGTAATAGCCCCAGCAAATTACTTGCTTGCCCCTGGTAGGTAGACAGGGCTTCCCAAGCCAATTCTCTAATAGCCCCTGCACATTACTTGCTTGCCCCTGGTAGGTAGACATCTTTCCCAAGCCTATTCTGTAATAGTCCCAGCAAATTACTTGCTTGCCCCTGGTAGGTAGACAGGCCTTCCCAAGCCTATTCTGTAATAGTCCCAGCAAATTACTTGCTTGCCCCTGGTAGGTAAACAGGCCTTCCCAAGCCTTTTCTCTCATCGCCTCAGCCCATGACTTATTTCTCCCTGGTAGGCAGACAGGCCTTCCCAAGCCTATTCTGTAATAGTCCCAGCAAATTACTTGCTTGTCCCTGGTAGGTAGACAGGCCTTCCCAAGCCTATTCTGTAATAGCCCCAGCAAATTGCTTGCTTGCCCCTGGTATGGTAGACAGGCCTTCCCAAGCCTTTTCTCTCATAGCCCCTGCACATTACTTGCTTGCCCTTGGTAGGTAGACAGGCCTTCCCAAGCCTATTCTGTAATAGTCCCAGCAAATTACTTGCTTGCCCCTGGTAGGTCGATAGGCCTTCCCAAGCCTATTCTCTCATCGCCTCAGCCCATGACTTATTTCTCCCTGGTAGGTAGACAGGCCTTCCCAAGCCTATTCTGTAATAGTCCCAGCAAATTACTTGCTTGTCCCTGGTAGGTAGACAGGGCTTCCCAAGCCAATTCTCTAATAGCCCCTGCACATTACTTGCTTGCCCCTGGTAGGTAGACATCTTTCCCAAGCCTATTCTGTAATAGTCCCAGCAAATTACTTGCTTGCCCCTGGTAGGTAGACAGGCCTTCCCAAGCCTATTCTGTAATAGTCCCAGCAAATTACTTGCTTGCCCCTGGTAGGTAGACAGGCCTTCCCAAACCTATTCTGTAATAGCCCCAGCAAATTACTTGCTTGCCCCTGGTAGGTAGACAGGCCTTCCCAAGCCTATTCTGTAATAGCCCCAGGAAATTACTTGCTTGCCCCTGGTAGGTAGACAGGCCTTCCCAAGCCATTTCTCTCATAGCCCCTGCAAATTACTTGCTTGCCCCTGGTAGTTAGACAGGCCTTCCCAAGCCTATTCTGTAATAGTCCCAGCAAATTACTTGCTTGCCCCTGGTAGTTAGACAGGCCTTCCAAAGCCTTTTCTCTCATAGCCCCTGCAAATTACTTGCTTGCCCCTGGTATGGTAGAAAGGCCTTCCCAAGCCTTTTCTCTCATAGCCCCTGCACATTACTTGCTTGCCCCTGGTAGGTAGACAGGCCTTCCCAAGCCTATTCTGTAATAGCCCCAGCAAATTACTTGCTTGCCCCTGGTAGGTAGACAAGGCTTCCCAAGCCAATTCTCTAATAGCCCCTGCACATTACTTGCTTGCCCCTGGTAGGTAAACATCTTTCCCAAGCCTATTCTGTAATAGTCCCAGCAAATTACTTGCTTGCCCCTGGTAGGTAGACAGGCCTTCCCAAGCCTATTCTGTAATAGCCCCAGCAAATTACTTGCTTGCCCCTGGTAGGTAGACAGGGCTTCCCAAGCCAATTCTCTAATAGCCCCTGCACATTACTTGCTTGCCCCTGGTAGGTAGACATCTTTCCCAAGCCTATTCTGTAATAGTCCCAGCAAATTACTTGCTTGCCCCTGGTAGGTAGACAGGCCTTCCCAAGCCTATTCTGTAATAGTCCCAGCAAATTACTTGCTTGCCCCTGGTAGGTAAACAGGCCTTCCCAAGCCTTTTCTCTCATCGCCTCAGCCCATGACTTATTTCTCCCTGGTAGGCAGACAGGCCTTCCCAAGCCTATTCTGTAATAGTCCCAGCAAATTACTTGCTTGTCCCTGGTAGGTAGACAGGCCTTCCCAAGCCTATTCTGTAATAGCCCCAGCAAATTACTTGCTTGCCCCTGGTAGGTAAACTGGCCTTCCCAAGCCTATTCTCTCTTAGCTTCAGCAAATTACTTGCCTTCCCCTGGTAGGTAGAAAGGCCTTCCCAAGCCTATTCTGTAATAGCCCCAGCAAATTAATTGCTTGCTCCTGGTAGGTATACTGGCCTTCCCAAGCGTTTTCTTTCATAGCCCCTGCAAATTACTTGCTTGCCCCTGGTAGGTAGAAAGGCCTTCCCAAGCCTATTCTCTCATAGCCTTAGCAAATTACTTGCTTGCCCCTGGTAGGTAGACATCTTTCCCAAGCCTATTCTGTAATAGTCCCAGCAAATTACTTGCTTGCCCCTGGTAGGTCGATAGGCCTTCCCAAGCCTATTCTCTCATCGCCTCAGCCCATGACTTATTTCTCCCTGGTAGGTAGACAGGCCTTCCCAAGCCTATTCTGTAATAGTCCCAGCAAATTACTTGCTTGTCCCTGGTAGGTAGACAGGCCTTCCCAAGCCTTTTCTCTCATAGCCCCTGCAAATTACTTGCTTGCCCCTGGTAGTTAGACAGGCCTTCCAAACCCTTTTCTCTCATAGCCCCTGCACATTACTTGCTTGCCCCTGGTAGGTAGACATCTTTCCCAAGCCTATTCTGTAATAGTCCCAGCAAATTACTTGCTTGCCCCTGGTAGGTAGACAGGCCTTCCCAAGCCTATTCTGTAAGAGTCCCAGCAAATTACTTGCTTGCCCCTGGTAGGTAGACACGCTTTCCCAAGCCTATTCTGTAATAGTCCCAGCAAATTACTTGCTTGCCCCTGGTAGGTCGATAGGCCTTCCCAAGCCTATTCTCTCATCGCCTCAGCCCATGACTTATTTCTCCCTGGTAGGTAGACAGGCCTTCCCAAGCCTATTCTGTAATAGTCCCAGCAAATTACTTGCTTGTCCCTGGTAGGTAGACAGGGCTTCCCAAGCCAATTCTCTAATAGCCCCTGCACATTACTTGCTTGCCCCTGGTAGGTAGACATCTTTCCCAAGCCTATTCTGTAATAGTCCCAGCAAATTACTTGCTTGCCCCTGGTAGGTAGACAGGCCTTCCCAAGCCTATTCTGTAATAGTCCCAGCAAATTACTTGCTTGCCCCTGGTAGGTAGACAGGCCTTCCCAAACCTATTCTGTAATAGCCCCAGCAAATTACTTGCTTGCCCCTGGTAGGTAGACAGGCCTTCCCAAGCCTATTCTGTAATAGTCCCAGGAAATTACTTGCTTGCCCCTGGTAGGTAGACAGGCCTTCCCAAGCCTTTTCTCTCATAGCCCCTGCAAATTACTTGCTTGCCCCTGGTAGTTAGACAGGCCTTCCAAAGCCTTTTCTCTCATAGCCCCTGCAAATTACTTGCTTGCCCCTGGTAGGTAGACATCATTCCCAAGCCTTTTCTCTCATAGCCCCTGCACATTACTTGCTTGCCCCTGGTAGGTAGACAGGCCTTCCCAAGCCTATTCTGTAATAGCCCCAGCAAATTACTTGCTTGCCCCTGGTAGGTAGACAGGGCTTCCCAAGCCAATTCTCTAATAGCCCCTGCACATTACTTGCTTGCCCCTGGTAGGTAGACAGGCCTTCCCAAGCCTATTCTGTAATAGCCCCAGCAAATTACTTGCTTGCCCCTGGTAGGTAGACAGGGCTTCCCAAGCCAATTCTCTAATAGCCCCTGCACATTACTTGCTTGCCCCTGGTAGGTAGACAGGCCTTCCCAAGCCTATTCTGTAATAGTCCCAGCAAATTACTTGCTTGCCCCTGGTAGTTAGACAGGCCTTCCAAAGCCTTTTCTCTCATAGCCCCTGCAAATTACTTGCTTGCCCCTGGTATGGTAGACAGGCCTTCCCAAGCCTTTTCTCTCATAGCCCCTGCACATTACTTGCTTGCCCCTGGTAGGTAGACAGGCCTTCCCAAGCCTATTCTGTAATAGCCCCAGCAAATTACTTGCTTGCCCCTGGTAGGTAGACAGGGCTTCCCAAGCCAATTCTCTAATAGCCCCTGCACATTACTTGCTTGCCCCTGGTAGGTAAACATCTTTCCCAAGCCTATTCTGTAATAGTCCCAGCAAATTACTTGCTTGCCCCTGGTAGGTAGACAGGCCTTCCCAAGCCTATTCTGTAATAGCCCCAGCAAATTACTTGCTTGCCCCTGGTAGGTAGACAGGGCTTCCCAAGGCAATTCTCTAATAGCCCCTGCACATTACTTGCTTGCCCCTGGTAGGTAGACATCTTTCCCAAGCCTATTCTGTAATAGTCCCAGCAAATTACTTGCTTGCCCCTGGTAGGTAGACAGGCCTTCCCAAGCCTATTCTGTAATAGTCCCAGCAAATTACTTGCTTGCCCCTGGTAGGTAAACAGGCCTTCCCAAGCCTTTTCTCTCATCGCCTCAGCCCATGACTTATTTCTCCCTGGTAGGCAGACAGGCCTTCCCAAGCCTATTCTGTAATAGTCCCAGCAAATTACTTGCTTGTCCCTGGTAGGTAGACAGGCCTTCCCAAGCCTATTCTGTAATAGCCCCAGCAAATTGCTTGCTTGCCCCTGGTATGGTAGACAGGCCTTCCCAAGCCTTTTCTCTCATAGCCCTTGCACATTACTTGCTTGCCCTTGGTAGGTAGACAGGCCTTCCCAAGCCTATTCTGTAATAGTCCCAGCAAATTACTTGCTTGCCCCTGGTAGATCGATAGGCCTTCCCAAGCCTATTCTCTCATCGCCTCAGCCCATGACTTATTTCTCCCTGGTAGGTAGACAGGCCTTCCCAAGCCTATTCTGTAATAGTCCCAGCAAATTACTTGCTTGTCCCTGGTAGGTAGACAGGGCTTCCCAAGCCAATTCTCTAATAGCCCCTGCACATTACTTGCTTGCCCCTGGTAGGTAGACATCTTTCCCAAGCCTATTCTGTAATAGTCCCAGCAAATTACTTGCTTGCCCCTGGTAGGTAGACAGGCCTTCCCAAGCCTATTCTGTAATAGTCCCAGCAAATTACTTGCTTGCCCCTGGTAGGTAGACAGGCCTTCCCAAACCTATTCTGTAATAGCCCCAGCAAATTACTTGCTTGCCCCTGGTAGGTAGACAGGCCTTCCCAAGCCTATTCTGTAATAGCCCCAGGAAATTACTTGCTTGCCCCTGGTAGGTAGACAGGCCTTCCCAAGCCTTTTCTCTCATAGCCCCTGCAAATTACTTGCTTGCCCCTGGTAGTTAGACAGGCCTTCCCAAGCCTATTCTGTAATAGTCCCAGCAAATTACTTGCTTGCCCCTGGTAGGTAGACAGGCCTTCCCAAGCCTTTTCTCTCATAGCCCCTGCAAATTACTTGCTTGCCCCTGGTAGTTAGACAGGCCTTCCCAAGCCTATTCTGTAATAGTCCCAGCAAATTACTTGCTTGCCCCTGGTAGTTAGACAGGCCTTCCCAAGCCTATTCTGTAATAGCCCCAGCAAATTACTTGCTTGCCCCTGGTAGGTAGACAGGCCTTCCCAAGCCTATTCTGTAATAGCCCCAGCAAATTATTTGCTTGCCCCTGGTAGGTAGACAGGACTTCCCAAGCCAATTCTCTAATAGCCCCTGCACATTACTTGCTTGCCCCTGGTAGGTAGACAGGCCTTCCCAAGCCTATTCTGTAATAGTCCCAGCAAATTACTTGCTTGCCCCTGGTAGGTCGATAGGCCTTCCCAAGCCTATTCTCTCATCGCCTCAGCCCATGACTTATTTCTCCCTGGTAGGTAGACAGGCCTTCCCAAGCCTATTCTGTAATAGTCCCAGCAAATTACTTGCTTGTCCCTGGTAGGTAGACAGGCCTTCCCAAGCCTATTCTGTAATAGCCCCAGCAAATTTATTGCTTGCCCCTGGTAGGTAGACAGGCTTTCCCAAGCCTATTCTGTAATAGTCCTAGCAAATTACTTGCTTGCCCCTGGTAGGTAGACAGGCCTTCCCAAGCCTATTCTGTAATAGCCCCAGCAAATTACTTGCTTGCCCCTGGTAGGTAGACAGGCCTTCCCAAGCCTATTCTGAAATAGCCCCAGCAAATTTATTGCTTGCCCCTGGTAGGTAGACAGGCTTTCCCAAGCCTAATCTGCATTAGTCCTAGCAAATTACTTGCTTGCCCCTGGTAGGTAGACAGGCCTTCCCAAGCCTATTCTGTAATAGTCCCAGCAAATTACTTGCTTGTCCCTGGTAGGTAGACAGGCCTTCCCAAGCCTATTCTGTAATAGTCCTAGCAAATTACTTGCTTGCCCCTGGTAGGTCGATAGGCCTTCCCAAGCCTATTCTGTAATAGTCCCAGCAAATTACTTGCTTGTCCCTGGTAGGTAGACAGGCCTTCCCAAACCTATTCTGTAATAGCCCCAGCAAATTACTTGCTTGCCCCTGGTAGGTAGACAGGCCTTCCCAAGCCTATTCTGTAATAGCCCCAGGAAATTACTTGCTTGCCCCTGGTAGGTAGACAGGCCTTCCCAAGCCTTTTCTCTCATAGCCCCTGCAAATTACTTGCTTGCCCCTGGTAGTTAGACAGGCCTTCCAAAGCCTTTTCTCTCATAGCCCCTGCAAATTACTTGCTTGCCCCTGGTAGGTAGACATCATTCCCAAGCCTATTCTGTAATAGCCCCAGCAAATTACTTGCTTGCCCCTGGTAGGTAGACAGGGCTTCCCAAGCCAATTCTCTAATAGCCCCTGCACATTACTTGCTTGCCCCTGGTAGGTAGACAGGCCTTCCCAAGCCTATTCTGTAATAGTCCCAGCAAATTACTTGCTTGCCCCTGGTAGTTAGACAGGCCTTCCAAAGCCTTTTCTCTCATAGCCCCTGCAAATTACTTGCTTGCCCCTGGTATGGTAGACAGGCCTTCCCAAGCCTTTTCTCTCATAGCCCCTGCACATTACTTGCTTGCCCCTGGTAGGTAGACAGGCCTTCCCAAGCCTATTCTGTAATATCCCCAGCAAATTACTTGCTTGCCCCTGGTAGGTAGACAGGGCTTCCCAAGCCAATTCTCTAATAGCCCCTGCACATTACTTGCTTAACCCTGGTAGGTAAACATCTTTCCCAAGCCTATTCTGTAATAGTCCCAGCAAATTACTTGCTTGCCCCTGGTAGGTAGACAGGCCTTCCCAAGCCTATTCTGTAATAGCCCCAGCAAATTACTTGCTTGCCCCTGGTAGGTAGACAGGGCTTCCCAAGCCAATTCTCTAATAGCCCCTGCACATTACTTGCTTGCCCCTGGTAGGTAGACATCTTTCCCAAGCCTATTCTGTAATAGTCCCAGCAAATTACTTGCTTGCCCCTGGTAGGTAGACAGGCCTTCCCAAGCCTATTCTGTAATAGTCCCAGCAAATTACTTGCTTGCCCCTGGTAGGTCGATAGGCCTTCCCAAGCCTATTCTCTCATCGCCTCAGCCCATGACTTATTTCTCCCTGGTAGGTAGACAGGCCTTCCCAAGCCTATTCTGTAATAGTCCCAGCAAATTACTTGCTTGTCCCTGGTAGGTAGACAGGCCTTCCCAAGCCTATTCTGTAATAGCCCCAGCAAATTACTTGTTTGCCCCTGGTAGGTAGACAGGCCTTCCCAAGCCTATTCTGTAATAGCCCCAGCAAATTATTTGCTTGCCCCTGGTAGGTAGACAGGACTTCCCAAGCCAATTCTCTAATAGCCCCTGCACATTACTTGCTTGCCCCTGGTAGGTAGACAGGCCTTCCCAAGCCTATTCTGTAATAGTCCCAGCAAATTACTTGCTTGCCCCTGGTAGGTCGATAGGCCTTCCCAAGCCTATTCTCTCATCGCCTCAGCCCATGACTTATTTCTCCCTGGTAGGTAGACAGGCCTTCCCAAGCCTATTCTGTAATAGTCCCAGCAAATTACTTGCTTGTCCCTGGTAGGTAGACAGGCCTTCCCAAGCCTATTCTGTAATAGCCCCAGCAAATTTATTGCTTGCCCCTGGTAGGTAGACAGGCTTTCCCAAGCCTATTCTGTAATAGTCCTAGCAAATTACTTGCTTGCCCCTGGTAGGTAGACAGGCCTTCCCAAGCCTATTCTGTAATAGCCCCAGCAAATTACTTGCTTGCCCCTGGTAGGTAGACAGGCCTTCCCAAGCCTATTCTGAAATAGCCCCAGCAAATTTATTGCTTGCCCCTGGTAGGTAGACAGGCTTTCCCAAGCCTAATCTGCATTAGTCCTAGCAAATTACTTGCTTGCCCCTGGTAGGTAGACAGGCCTTCCCAAGCCTATTCTGTAATAGCCCCAGCAAATTATTTGCTTGCCCCTGGTAGGTAGACAGGGCTTCCCAAGCCAATTCTCTAATAGCCCCTGCACATTACTTGCTTGCCCCTGGTAGGTAGACATCTTTCCCAAGCCTATTCTGTAATAGTCCCAGCAAATTACTTGCTTGCCCCTGGTAGGTCGATAGGCCTTCCCAAGCCTATTCTCTCATCGCCTCAGCCCATGACTTATTTCTCCCTGGTAGGTAGACAGGCCTTCCCAAGCCTATTCTGTAATAGTCCCAGCAAATTACTTGCTTGTCCCTGGTAGGTAGACAGGCCTTCCCAAGCCTATTCTGTAATAGTCCTAGCAAATTACTTGCTTGCCCCTGGTAGGTCGATAGGCCTTCCCAAGCCTATTCTGTAATAGTCCCAGCAAATTACTTGCTTGCCCCTGGTAGGTAGACAGGCCTTCCCAAACCTATTCTGTAATAGCCCCAGCAAATTACTTGCTTGCGCCTGGTAGGTCGATAGGCCTTCCCAAGCCTTTTCTCTCATTGCCCCAGCAAATTACTTGCTTGACCCTGGTAGGTCGCCGGCCTTCCCAAAACAATTCTCTTATATCCTAGCCAATTCTCTAATAGCCCCAGCACATTACTTGCTTGCCCCTGGTAGGTAGACAGGCTTTCCCAAGCCTATTCTGTAATAGCCCCAGCAAATTATTTGCTTGCCCCTGGTAGGTAGACAGGACTTCCCAAGCCAATTCTCTAATAGCCCCTGCACATTACTTGCTTGCCCCTGGTAGGTAGACAGGCCTTCCCAAGCCTATTCTGTAATAGTCCCAGCAAATTACTTGCTTGCCCCTGGTAGGTCGATAGGCCTTCCCAAGCCTATTCTCTCATCGCCTCAGCCCATGACTTATTTCTCCCTGGTAGGTAGACAGGCCTTCCCAAGCCTATTCTGTAATAGTCCCAGCAAATTACTTGCTTGTCCCTGGTAGGTAGACAGGCCTTCCCAAGCCTATTCTGTAATAGCCCCAGCAAATTTATTGCTTGCCCCTGGTAGGTAGACAGGCTTTCCCAAGCCTATTCTGTAATAGTCCTAGCAAATTACTTGCTTGCCCCTGGTAGGTAGACAGGCCTTCCCAAGCCTATTCTGTAATAGCCCCAGCAAATTACTTGCTTGCCCCTGGTAGGTAGACAGGCCTTCCCAAGCCTATTCTGAAATAGCCCCAGCAAATTTATTGCTTGCCCCTGGTAGGTAGACAGGCTTTCCCAAGCCTAATCTGCATTAGTCCTAGCAAATTACTTGCTTGCCCCTGGTAGGTAGACAGGCCTTCCCAAGCCTATTCTGTAATAGTCCCAGCAAATTACTTGCTTGACCCTGGTAGGTCGCCGGCCTTCCCAAAACAATTCTCTTATATCCTAGCCAATTCTCTAATAGCCCCAGCAAAGTACTTGCTTGCCCCTGGTAGGTAGACAGTCCTTCCCAAGCCTATTCTGTAATAGTCCCAGCAAATTACTTGCTTGCCCCTGGTAGGTAAACTGGCCTTCCCAAGCCTATTCTCTCTTAGCTTCAGCAAATTACTTGCCTTCCCCTGGTAGGTAGAAAGGCCTTCCCAAGCCTATTCTTTCATAGCCCCAGCAAATTACTTGCTTGCTCCTGGGAGGTAGACTGGCCTTCCCAAGCCTTTTCTCTCATAGCCCCTCAAATTAATTGCTTGCCCCTGGTAGGACAAGCCTTCCCAGCCTGGGACCAGCCTTCCCAGGTAGGTAGACAGTCCTTCCCAAGCCTATTCTGTAATAGCCCCAGCAAATTACTTGCTTGCCCCTGGTATGTAGACAGGCCTTCCCAAGCCTATTCTGTAATAGCCCCAGCAAATTACTTGCTTGCCCCTGGTAGGTAAACTGGCCTTCCCAAGCCTATTCTCTCTTAGCTTCAGCAAATTACTTGCCTTCCCCTGGTAGGTAGAAAGGCCTTCCCAAGCCTATTCTGTAATAGCTCCAGCAAATTAATTGCTTGCTCCTGGTAGGTATACTGGCCTTCCCAAGCGTTTTCTTTCATAGCCCCTGCAAATTACTTGCTTGCCCCTGGTAGGTAGAAAGGCCTTCCCAAGCCTATTCTCTCATAGCCTTAGCAAATTACTTGCTTGCCCCTGGTAGGTAGACATCTTTCCCAAGCCTATTCTGTAATAGTCCCAGCAAATTACTTTCTTGCCCCTGGTAGGTCGATAGGCCTTCCCAAGCCTATTCTCTCATCGCCTCAGCCCATGACTTATTTCTCCCTGGTAGGTAGACAGGCCTTCCCAAGCCTATTCTGTAATACTCCCAGCAAATTACTTGCTTGTCCCTGGTAGGTAGACAGGCCTTCCCAAGCCTTTTCTCTCATTGCCCCTGCAAATTACTTGCTTGCCCCTGGTAGTTAGACAGGCCTTTCAAAGCCTTTTCTCTCATAGCCCCTGCAAATTACTTGCTTGCCCCTGGTAGTTAGACAGGCCTTCCAAACCCTTTTCTCTCATAGCCCCTGCACATTACTTGCTTGCCCCTGGTAGGTAGACATCTTTCCCAAGCCTATTCTGTAATAGTCCCAGCAAATTACTTGCTTGCCCCTGGTAGGTAGACAGGCCTTCCCAAGCCTATTCTGTAAGAGTCCCAGCAAATTACTTGCTTGCCCCTGGTAGGTAGACACGCTTTCCCAAGCCTATTCTGTAATAGTCCCAGCAAATTACTTGCTTGCCCCTGGTAGGTCGATAGGCCTTCCCAAGCCTATTCTCTCATCGCCTCAGCCCATGACTTATTTCTCCCTGGTAGGTAGACAGGCCTTCCCAAGCCTATTCTGTAATAGTCCCAGCAAATTACTTGCTTGTCCCTGGTAGGTAGACAGGGCTTCCCAAGCCAATTCTCTAATAGCCCCTGCACATTACTTGCTTGCCCCTGGTAGGTAGACATCTTTCCCAAGCCTATTCTGTAATAGTCCCAGCAAATTACTTGCTTGCCCCTGGTAGGTAGACAGGCCTTCCCAAGCCTATTCTGTAATAGTCCCAGCAAATTACTTGCTTGCCCCTGGTAGGTAGACAGGCCTTCCCAAACCTATTCTGTAATAGCCCCAGCAAATTACTTGCTTGCCCCTGGTAGGTAGACAGGCCTTCCCAAGCCTATTCTGTAATAGTCCCAGGAAATTACTTGCTTGCCACTGGTAGGTAGACAGGCCTTCCCAAGCCTTTTCTCTCATAGCCCCTGCAAATTACTTGCTTGCCCCTGGTAGTTAGACAGGCCTTCCAAAGCCTTTTCTCTCATAGCCCCTGCAAATTACTTGCTTGCCCCTGGTAGGTAGACATCATTCCCAAGCCTTTTCTCTCATAGCCCCTGCACATTACTTGCTTGCCCCTGGTAGGTAGACAGGCCTTCCCAAGCCTATTCTGTAATAGCCCCAGCAAATTACTTGCTTGCCCCTGGTAGGTAGACAGGGCTTCCCAAGCCAATTCTCTAATAGCCCCTGCACATTACTTGCTTGCCCCTGGTAGGTAGACAGGCCTTCCCAAGCCTATTCTGTAATAGTCCCAGCAAATTACTTGCTTGCCCCTGGTAGTTAGACAGGCCTTCCAAAGCCTTTTCTCTCATAGCCCCTGCAAATTACTTGCTTGCCCCTGGTATGGTAGACAGGCCTTCCCAAGCCTTTTCTCTCATAGCCCCTGCACATTACTTGCTTGCCCCTGGTAGGTAGACAGGCCTTCCCAAGCCTATTCTGTAATAGCCCCAGCAAATTACTTGCTTGCCCCTGGTAGGTAGACAGGGCTTCCCAAGCCAATTCTCTAATAGCCCCTGCACATTACTTGCTTGCCCCTGGTAGGTAAACATCTTTCCCAAGCCTATTCTGTAATAGTCCCAGCAAATTACTTGCTTGCCCCTGGTAGGTAGACAGGGCTTCCCAAGCCAATTCTCTAATAGCCCCTGCACATTACTTGCTTGCCCCTGGTAGGTAGACAGGCCTTCCCAAGCCTATTCTGTAATAGTCCCAGCAAATTACTTGCTTGCCCCTGGTAGGTAAACAGGCCTTCCCAAGCCTTTTCTCTCATCGCCTCAGCCCATGACTTATTTCTCCCTGGTAGGCAGACAGGCCTTCCCAAGCCTATTCTGTAATAGTCCCAGCAAATTACTTGCTTGTCCCTGGTAGGTAGACAGGCCTTCCCAAGCCTATTCTGTAATAGCCCCAGCAAATTGCTTGCTTGCCCCTGGTATGGTAGACAGGCCTTCCCAAGCCTTTTCTCTCATAGCCCCTGCACATTACTTGCTTGCCCTTGGTAGGTAGACAGGCCTTCCCAAGCCTATTCTGTAATAGTCCCAGCAAATTACTTGCTTGCCCCTGGTAGGTCGATAGGCCTTCCCAAGCCTATTCTCTCATCGCCTCACCCCATGACTTATTTCTCCCTGGTAGGTAGACAGGCCTTCCCAAGCCTATTCTGTAATAGTCCCAGCAAATTACTTGCTTGTCCCTGGTAGGTAGACAGGGCTTCCCAAGCCAATTCTCTAATAGCCCCTGCACATTACTTGCTTGCCCCTGGTAGGTAGACATCTTTCCCAAGCCTATTCTGTAATAGTCCCAGCAAATTACTTGCTTGCCCCTGGTAGGTAGACAGGCCTTCCCAAGCCTATTCTGTAATAGTCCCAGCAAATTACTTGCTTGCCCCTGGTAGGTAGACAGGCCTTCCCAAACCTATTCTGTAATAGCCCCAGCAAATTACTTGCTTGCCCCTGGTAGGTAGACAGGCCTTCCCAAGCCTATTCTGTAATAGCCCCAGGAAATTACTTGCTTGCCCCTGGT
Organism: Corythoichthys intestinalis; assembly: GCF_030265065.1. Lineage (NCBI taxonomy): Eukaryota > Metazoa > Chordata > Actinopteri > Syngnathiformes > Syngnathidae > Corythoichthys > Corythoichthys intestinalis. Next base: position 44,874,203 of record NC_080413.1, on the reverse strand, counting down.
AGGTAGACAGGCCTTCCCAAGCCTTTTCTCTCATAGCCCCTGCACATTACTTGCTTGCCCCTGGTAGGTAGACAGGCCTTCCCAAGCCTATTCTGTAATAGCCCCAGCAAATTACTTGATTGCCCCTGGTAGGTAGACAGGGCTTCCCAAGCCAATTCTCTAATAGCCCCTGCACATTACTTGCTTGCCCCTGGTAGGTAAACATCTTTCCCAAGCCTATTCTGTAATAGTCCCAGCAAATTACTTGCTTGCCCCTGGTAGGTAGACAGGCCTTCCCAAGCCTATTCTGTAATAGCCCCAGCAAATTACTTGCTTGCCCCTGGTAGGTAGACAGGGCTTCCCAAGCCAATTCTCTAATAGCCCCTGCACATTACTTGCTTGCCCCTGGTAGGTAGACATCTTTCCCAAGCCTATTCTGTAATAGTCCCAGCAAATTACTTGCTTGCCCCTGGTAGGTAGACAGGCCTTCCCAAGCCTATTCTGTAATAGTCCAAGCAAATTACTTGCTTGCCCCTGGTAGGTAGACAGGTCTTCCCAATCCTATTCTGTAATAGCCCCAGCAAATTCCTTGCTTGCCCCTGGTAGGTAGACAGGCCTTCCCAAGCCTTTTCTCTCATAGCCTCAGCCCATGACTTATTTCTCCCTGGTAGGTAGACAGGCCTTCCCAAGCCTATTCTGTAATAGTCCCAGCAAATTACTTGCTTGTCCCTGGTAGGTAGACAGGCCTTCCCAAGCCTATTCTGTAATAGCCCCAGCAAATTACTTGCTTGCCCCTGGTAGGTAGACAGGCCTTCCCAAGCCTATTCTGTAATAGCCCCAGCAAATTATTTGCTTGCCCCTGGTAGGTAGACAGGACTTCCCAAGCCAATTCTCTAATAGCCCCTGCACATTACTTGCTTGCCCCTGGTAGGTAGACAGGCCTTCCCAAGCCTATTCTGTAATAGTCCCAGCAAATTACTTGCTTGCCCCTGGTAGGTCGATAGGCCTTCCCAAGCCTATTCTCTCATCGCCTCAGCCCATGACTTATTTCTCCCTGGTAGGTAGACAGGCCTTCCCAAGCCTATTCTGTAATAGTCCCAGCAAATTACTTGCTTGTCCCAGGTAGGTAGACAGGCCTTCCCAAGCCTATTCTGTAATAGCCCCAGCAAATTTATTGCTTGCCCCTGGTAGGTAGACAGGCTTTCCCAAGCCTATTCTGTAATAGTCCTAGCAAATTACTTGCTTGCCCCTGGTAGGTAGACAGGCCTTCCCAAGCCTATTCTGTAATAGCCCCAGCAAATTACTTGCTTGCCCCTGGTAGGTAGACAGGCCTTCCCAAGCCTATTCTGTAATAGCCCCAGCAAATTTATTGCTTGCCCCTGGTAGGTAGACAGGCTTTCCCAAGCCTAATCTGCATTAGTCCTAGCAAATTACTTGCTTGCCCCTGGTAGGTAGACAGGCCTTCCCAAGCCTATTCTGTAATAGCCCCAGCAAATTATTTGCTTGCCCCTGGTAGGTAGACAGGGCTTCCCAAGTCAATTCTCTAATAGCCCCTGCACATTACTTGCTTGCCCCTGGTAGGTAGACATCTTTCCCAAGCCTATTCTGTAATAGTCCCAGCAAATTACTTGCTTGCCCCTGGTAGGTCGATAGGCCTTCCCAAGCCTATTCTCTCATCGCCTCAGCCCATGACTTATTTCTCCCTGGTAGGTAGACAGGCCTTCCCAAGCCTATTCTGTAATAGTCCCAGCAAATTACTTGCTTGTCCCTGGTAGGTAGACAGGCCTTCCCAAGCCTATTCTGTAATAGTCCTAGCAAATTACTTGCTTGCCCCTGGTAGGTCGATAGGCCTTCCCAAGCCTATTCTGTAATAGTCCCAGCAAATTACTTGCTTGCCCCTGGTAGGTAGACAGGCCTTCCCAAGCCTATTCTGTAATAGTCCCAGCAAATTACTTGCTTGCCCCTGGTAGGTAGACAGGCCTTCCCAAACCTATTCTGTAATAGCCCCAGCAAATTACTTGCTTGCCCCTGGTAGGTAGACAGGCCTTCCCAAGCCTATTCTGTAATAGCCCCAGGAAATTACTTGCTTGCCCCTGGTAGGTAGACACGCCTTCCCAAGCCTATTCTCTCATCGCCTCAGCCCATGACTTATTTCTCCCTGGTAGGTAGACAGGCCTTATCAAGCCTATTCTGTAATAGTTTCAGCAAATTACTTGCTTGTCCCTGATAGGTAGACAGGCCTTCCCAAGCCTATTCTGTTATAGCCCCTGCAAATTACTTGCTTGCTCTTGGTAGGTAGACAGGCTTTCCCAAGCCTATTCTGTTATAGCCCCTGCAAATTACTTGCTTGCCCTTGGTAGGTAGACAGGCTTTCCCAAGCCTATTCTGTAATAGCCGCTGCAAATTACTTGCTTGCCCCTGGTAGGTAGACAGGCCTTCCCAAGCCTATTCTGTAATAGCCCCAGGAAATTACTTGCTTGCCCCTGGTAGGTAGACAGGCCTTCCCAAGCCTTTTCTCTCATAGCCCCTGCAAATTACTTGCTTGCCCCTGGTAGTTAGACAGGCCTTCCAAAGCCTTTTCTCTCATAGCCCCTGCAAATTACTTGCTTGCCCCTGGTAGGTAGACATCATTCCCAAGCCTTTTCTCTCATAGCCCCTGCACATTACTTGCTTGCCCCTGGTGGTAGACAGGCCTTCCCAAGCCTATTCTGTAATAGGCCCAGCAAATTACTTGCTTGCCCCTGGTAGGTAGACAGGGCTTCCCAAGCCAATTCTCTAATAGCCCCTGCACATTACTTGCTTGCCCCTGGTAGGTAGACAGGCCTTCCCAAGCCTATTCTGTAATAGTCCCAGCAAATTACTTGCTTGCCCCTGGTAGTTAGACAGGCCTTCCAAAGCCTTTTCTCTCATAGCCCCTGCAAATTACTTGCTTGCCCCTGGTATGGTAGAAAGGCCTTCCCAAGCCTTTTCTCTCATAGCCCCTGCACATTACTTGCTTGCCCCTGGTAGGTAGACAGGCCTTCCCAAGCCTATTCTGTAATAGTTTCAGCAAATTACTTGCTTGTCCCTGATAGGTAGACAGGCCTTCCCAAGCCTATTCTGTTATAGCCCCTGCAAATTACTTGCTTGCTCTTGGTAGGTAGACAGGCTTTCCCAAGCCTATTCTGTTATAGCCCCTGCAAATTACTTGCTTGCCCTTGGTAGGTAGACAGGCTTTCCCAAGCCTATTCTGTAATAGCCGCTGCAAATTACTTGCTTGCCCCTGGTAGGTAGACACGCCTTCCCAAGCCTATTCTCTCATCGCCTCAGCCCATGACTTATTTCTTCCTGGTAGGTAGACAGGCCTTATCAAGCCTATTCTGTAATAGTTTCAGCAAATTACTTGCTTGCCCCTGATAGGTAGACAGGCCTTCCCAAGCCTATTCTGTTATAGCCCCTGCAAATTACTTGCTTGCTCTTGGTAGGTAGACAGGCTTTCCCAAGCCTATTCTGTTATAGCCCCTGCAAATTACTTGCTTGCCCTTGGTAGGTAGACAGGCTTTCCCAAGCCTATTCTGTAATAGCCGCTGCAAATTACTTGCTTGCCCCTGGTAGGTAGACACGTCTTCCCAAGCCTATTCTCTCATCGCCTCAGCCCATGACTTATTTCTCCCTGGTAGGTAGACAGGCCTTCCCAAGCCTATTCTGTAATAGCCGCTGCAAATTACTTGCTTGCCCCTGGTAGGTAGACAGGTCTTCCCAATCCTATTCTGTAATAGCCCCAGCAAATTTCTTGCTTGCCCCTGGCAGGTAGACAGGCCTTCCCAAGCCAATTCTCTAATAGCCCCTGCACATTACTTGCTTGCACCTGGTAGGTAGACAAGCCTTCCCAAGCCTATTCTGTAATAGTCCCAGCAAATTACTTGCTTGCCCCTGGTAGGTAGACTGCCCTTCCCAAGCCTATTTTCTCATCGCCTCAGCCCATGACTTATTTCTCCCTGGTAGGTAGACAGGCCTTCCCAAGCCTATTCTGTAATAGCCGCTGCAAATTACTTGCTTGCCCCTGGTAGGTAGACAGGCCTTCCCAAGCCAATTCTCTATTAGCCCCTGCACATTACTTGCTTGCCCCTGGTAGGTAGACAGGCTTTCCCAAGCCTATTCTGTAATAGCCGCTGCAAATTACTTGCTTGCCCCTGGTAGGTAGACACGCCTTCCCAAGCCTATTCTCTCATCGCCTCAGCCCATGACTTATTTCTCCCTGGTAGGTAGACAGGCCTTATCAAGCCTATTCTGTAATAGTTTCAGCAAATTACTTGCTTGTCCCTGATAGGTAGACAGGCCTTCCCAAGCCTATTCTGTTATAGCCCCTGCAAATTACTTGCTTGCTCTTGGTAGGTAGACAGGCTTTCCCAAGCCTATTCTGTTATAGCCCCTGCAAATTACTTGCATGCCCCTAGTAGGTAGATAGGCCTTCCCAAGCCTATTCTCTCATCGCCTCAGCCCATGACTTATTCCTCCCTGGTAGCTAGACAGGCCTTCCCAAACCTATTCTGTAATAGCCACAGCAAATTACTTGCTTGTCCCTGATAGGTAGACAGGCCTTCCCAAGCCTATTCTGTTATAGCCCTTGCAAATTACTTGCTTGCTCTTGGTAGGTAGACAGGCTTTCCCAAGCCTATTCTGTTATAGCCCCTGCAAATTACTTGCTTGCCCTTGGTAGGTAGACAGGCTTTCCCAAGCCTATTCTGTAATAGCCGCTGCAAATTACTTGCTTGCCCCTGGTAGGTAGACACGCCTTCCCAAGCCTATTCTCTCATCGCCTCAGCCCATGACTTATTTCTCCCTGGTAGGTAGACAGGCCTTCCCAAGCCTATTCTGTAATAGCCGCTGTAAATTACTTGCTTGCCCCTGGTAGGTAGACAGGTCTTCCCAATCCTATTCTGTAATAGCCCCAGCAAATTCCTTGCTTGCCCCTGGTAGGTAGACAGGCCTTCCCAAGCCAATTCTCTAATAGCCCCTGCACATTACTTGCTTGCACCTGGTAGGTAGACAAGCCTTCCCAAGCCTATTCTGTAATAGTCCCAGCAAATTACTTGCTTGCCCCTGGTAGGTAGACTGCCCTTCCCAAGCCTTTTCTCTCATCGCCTCAGCCCATGACTTATTTCTCCCTGGTAGGTAGACAGGCCTTCCCAAGCCAATTCTCTATTAGCCGCTGCAAATTACTTGCTTGCCCCTGGTAGGTAGACAGGCCTTCTCAAGCCTATTCTGTAATCGTCCCAGCAAATTACTTGCTTACCCCTGGTAGGTAGATAGGCCTTCCCAAGCCTATTCTCTCATCGCCTCAGCCCATGACTTATTCCTCCCTGGTAGCTAGACAGGCCTTCCCAAACCTATTCTGTAATAGCCACAGCAAATTACTTGCTTGCCCCTGGTAGGCAGACAGGCCTTCCCAAGCCTATTCTGTAATAGCCCCTGCAAATTACTTGCTTGCCCCTGGTCGGTAGACAGGCCTTCCCAAGCCTATTCTGTAATAGCCCCAGCAAATTACTTGCATGCCCCTAGTAGGTAGACTGCCCTTCCCAAGCCTATTCTCTCATTGCATCAGCCCATGACTTACTTCTCCCTGGTAGGTCCACTGGCCTTCCCGAGCCAATTCTCTAATATCCCAAGCCAATTCTCTAATAGCCCCTTCACATTACTTGTTTGCCCCTGGTAGGTAGACAGGCTTTCCCAAGTCTATTCTGTAATAGTCCCAGCAAATTAATTGCTTGTCCCTGGTAGGTAGACAGGCCTTCTCAAGCCTATTCTCTCATCGCCTCAGCCCATGACTTATTTCTCCCTGGTAGGTAGACAGACCTTCCCAAGCCTTTTCTCTCAGAGCCCCAGCAAATTACTTGCTTGCCCCTGATCGGCAGACAGGCCTTCCCAAGCCTATTCTGTAATAGCCCCAGCAAATTACTTGCTTGCCCCTGGTAGGTAGACAGGCCTTCCCAAGCCTATTCTGTAATAGTCCCAGCAAATTACTTGCTTGTCCCTGGTAGGTAGACAGGCCTTCCCAAACCAATTCTCTTATATCCCAAACCAAATCTCGAATAGCCCCAGCACATTATTTGCTTGCACCTGGTAGGTAGACAGGCCTTCCCAAGCCAATTCTCTAGTAGCTTCTGCACATTACTTGCTTGCCCCTGGTAGGAAGACAGACTTTCCCAAGCCTATTCTGTAATAGTCCCAGCAAATTACTTGCTTGCCCCTGGTAGGTAGATAGGCCTTCCCAAGCCTATTCTCTCATCGCCTCAGCCCATGACTTATTTCTCCCTGGTAGGTAGACAGGCCTTCCCAAGCCTATTCTGTAATAGTCCCAGCAAATTACTTGCTTGTCCCTGGTAGGTAGACAGGCCTTCCCAAGCCTATTTTCTCATCGCCTCAGCCCATGACTTATTTCTCCCTGGTAGGTAGACAGGCCTTCCCAAGCCTATTCTGTAATAGCCGCTGCAAATTACTTGCTTGCCCCTGGTAGGTAGACAGGCCTTCCCAAGCCAATTCTCTAATAGCCCCTGCACAGTACTTGCTTGCCCCTGGTAGGTAGACAGGCTTTCCCAAGCCTATTCTGTAATAGCCGCTGCAAATTACTTGCTTGCCCCTGGTAGGTAGACACGCCTTCCCAAGCCTATTCTCTCATCGCCTCAGCCCATGACTTATTTCTCCCTGGTAGGTAGACAGGACTTATCAAGCCTATTCTGTAATAGTTTCAGCAAATTACTTTCTTGTCCCTGATAGGTAGATAGGCCTTCCCAAGCCTATTCTGTTATAGCCCCTGCAAATTACTTGCTTGCTCTTGGTAGGTAGACAGGCTTTCCCAAGTCTATTCTGTTATAGCCCCTGCAAATTACTTGCTTGCCCTTGGTAGGTAGACAGGCTTTCCCAAGCCTATTCTGTAATAGCCGCTGCAAATTACTTGCTTGTCCCTGGTAGGTAGACACGCCTTCCCAAGCCTATTCTCTCATCGCCTCAGCCCATGACTTATTTCTCCCTGGTAGGTAGACAGGCCTTCCCAAGCCTATTCTGTAATAGCCGCTGCAAATTACTTGCTTGCCCCTGGTAGGTAGACAGGTCTTCCCAAGCCTATTCTGTAATAGCCCCAGCAAATTCCTTGCTTGCCCCTGGTAGGTAGACAGGCCTTCCCAAGCCAATTCTCTAATAGCCCCTGCACATTACTTGCTTGCACCTGGTAGGTAGACAAGCCTTCCCAAGCCTATTCTGTAATAGTCCCAACAAATTACTTGCTTGCCCCTGGTAGGTAGACTGCCCTTCCCAAGCCTATTCTCTCATTGCCTCAGCCCATGACTTACTTCTCCCTGGTAGGTCGACTGGCCTTCCCGAGCCAATTATTTTATATCCCAAGCCAATTCTCTAATAGCCCCGGCAAATTACTTGCTTGCCCCTGGTAGGTAGACTGGCCTTCCCAAGCCTATTCTCTCATAGTCCCAGCAAATTACTTGCTTAAACCTGGTAGGTCGACAGACCTTTCCGAAACAATTCTCTTATATTCCAAGCCAATTCTCTAAATGCCCCAGTATATTACTTGCTTGCCCCTGGTAGGTCGACAGGCCTTCCCGAGCCAATTCTCTTATATCCCATGCCAATTCTCTTGTAGCCCCAGCATATTACTTGCTTGCCCCTGATAGGTAGACAGGCCTTCCCAAGCCTATTCTCTTATAGCCCCAGCAAATTACTTGCTTATACCTGGTAGATCGACTGGCTTTCCCGAGCAAATTTTCTTATATCCCAAGCCAATTCTCTCATAGCCCAATAAAATTACTTGCTTGCCCCTGGAAGTTAGACAGGCCTTCCCAAACCTATTCTGTTATAGCCCCTGCAAATTACTTGCTTGCTCTTGGAAGGTAGACAGGCTTTCCCAAGCCTATTCTGTTATAGCCCCTGCAAATTACTTGCTTGCCCTTGGTAGGTAGACAGGCTTTCCCAAGCCTATTCTGTAATAGCCGCTGCAAATTACTTGCTTGCCCCTGGTAGGGAGACACGCCTTCCCAAGCCTATTCTCTCATCGCCTCAGCCCATGACTTATTTCTCCCTGGTAGGTAGACAGGCCTTCCCAAGCCTATTCTGTAATAGCCGCTGCAAATTACTTGCTTGCCCCTGGTAGGTAGACAGGTCTTCCCAAGCCTATTCTGTAATAGCCCCAGCAAATTCCTTGCTTGCCCCTGGTAGGTAGACAGGCCTTCCCAAGCCTATTCTGTAATAGCCCCAGCAAATTCCTTGCTTGCCCCTGGTAGGTAGACAGGCCTTCCCAAGCCTATTCTGTAATAGTCCCAGCAAATAACTTGCTTGTCCCTGGTAGGTAGACAGGCCTTCCCAAGCCTATTTTCTCATCGCCTCAGCCCATGACTTATTTCTCCCTGGTAGGTAGACAGGCCTTCCCAAGCCTATTCTGTAATAGCCGCTGCAAATTACTTGCTTGCCCCTGGTAGGTAGACAGGCCTTCCCAAGCCAATTCTCTAATAGCCCCTGCACATTACTTGCTTGCCCCTGGTAGGTAGACAGGCTTTCCCAAGCCTATTCTGTAATAGCCGCTGCAAATTACTTGCTTGCCCCTGGTAGGTAGACACGCCTTCCCAAGCCTTTTCTCTCATAGTCCCAGCAAATTACTTGCTTAAACCTGGTAGGTCGACAGACCTTTCCGAAACAATTCTCTTATATTCCAAGCCAATTCTCTAAAAGCCCCAGTATATTACTTGCTTGCTCCTGGTAGGTCGACAGGCCTTCCCGAGCCAATTCTCTTATATCCCATGCCAATTCTCTTGTAGCCCCAGCATATTACTTGCTTGCCCCTGATAGGTAGACAGGCCTTCCCAAGCCTATTCTCTTATAGCCCCAGCAAATTACTTGCTTATACCTGGTAGATCGACTGGCTTTCCCGAGCAAATTTTCTTATATCCCAAGCCAATTCTCTCATAGCCCAATACAATTACTTGCTTGCCCCTGGAAGTTAGACTGGCCTTCCCCAGCCTATTCTTTCATAGCCCCAGAAAATTACTTGCTTGCCTCTGGTAGGTAGACTGGCCTTCCCAAGCCTATACTTTCATAGCCCCAGCAAATTACTTGCTTGTTCCTGGTATGTAGACTGGCCTTCCCAAGCCTATTCTATCATAGCCTTAGGAAATTACTTGCTTATACCTGGTAGATGGACTGGCCTTCCTGAGCAAATTGTCTTATATCCCAAGCCAATTCACTCAGAGCCTGTGACCATTACTTGCTTGCCCCTGGTAGGAAGGCCTTCCCAAGCCTTTTCTCTCATAGCCCCAGCAAATTACTTGCTTGCCCCTGGTAGGCAGACAGGCCTTCCCAAGCAAATTCTCTAATAGTCCCAGCAAATTACTTGCTTGTCTATGGTTGGTAGACAGGTCTTCCCAAGCCTTTTCTATAATAGCCGCTGCAAATTACTTGCTTGCCCCTGGTAGGTAGACAGGCCTTCCCAAGCCAATTCTCTAATAGCCCCTTCACATTACTTGCTTGCCCCTGGTAGGTAGACAGGCTTTCCCACGCCTATTCTGTAATAGCCGCTGCAAATTACTTGCTTGCCCCTGGTAGGTAGACACGCCTTCCCAAGCCTATTCTCTCATCGCCTCAGCCCATGACTTATTTCTCCCTGGTAGGTAGACAGGCCTTCCCAAGCCTATTCTGTAATAGCCGCTGCAAATTACTTGCTTGCCCCTGGTAGGTAGACAGGTCTTCCCAATCCTATTCTGTAATAGCCCCAACAAATTCCTTGCTTGCCCCTGGTAGGCAGACAGGCCTTCCCAAGCCAATTCTCTAATAGTCCCAGCAAATTACTTGCTTGTCTATGGTTGGTAGACAGGCCTTCCCAAGCCTATTCTGTTATAGCCCCTGCAAATTACTTGCTTGCTCTTGGTAGGTAGACAGGCTTTCCCAAGCCTATTCTGTTATAGCCCCTGCAAATTACTTGCTTGCCCTTGGTAGGTAGACAGGCTTTCCCAAGCCTATTCTGTAATAGCCGCTGCAAATTACTTGCTTGCCCCTGGTAGGTAGACAGGTCTTCCCAATCCTATTCTGTAATAGCCCCAGCAAATTCCTTGCTTGCCCCTGGTAGGTAGACAGGCCTTCCCAAGCCAATTCTCTAATAGCCCTTGCACATTACTTGCTTGCACCTGGTAGGTAGACAAGCCTTCCCAAGCCTATTCTGTAATAGTCCCAGCAAATTACTTGCTTGCCCCTGGTAGGTAGACTGCCCTTCCCAAGCCTATTTTCTCATCGCCTCAGCCCATGACTTATTTCTCCCTGGTAGGTAGACAGGCCTTCCCAAGCCTATTCTGTAATAGCCGCTGCAAATTACTTGCTTGCCCCTGGTAGGTAGACAGGCCTTCCCAAGCCAATTCTCTAATAGCCCCTGCACATTACTTGCTTGCCCCTGGTAGGTAGACAGGCTTTCCCACGCCTATTCTGTAATAGCCGCTGCAAATTACTTGCTTGCCCCTGGTAGGTAGACAGGCCTTCCCAAGCCTATTCTGTTATAGCCCCTGCAAATTACTTGCTTGCTCTTGGTAGGTAGACAGGCTTTCCCAAGCCTATTCTGTTATAGCCCCTGCAAATTACTTGCTTGTCCTTGGTAGGTAGACAGGCTTTCCCAAGCCTATTCTGTAATAGCCGCTGCAAATTACTTGCTTGCCCCTGGTAGGTAGACACGCCTTCCCAAGCCTATTCTCTCATCGCCTCAGCCCATAACTTATTTCTCCCTGGTAGGTAGACAGGCCTTCCCAAGCCTATTCTGTAATAGCCGCTGCAAATTACTTGCTTGCCCCTGGTAGGTAGACAGGTCTTCCCAAGCCTATTCTGTAATAGCCCCAGCAAATTCCTTGCTTGCCCCTGGTAGGTAGACAGGCCTTCCCAAGCCAATTCTCTAATAGCCCATGCACATTACTTGCTTGCACCTGGTAGGTAGACAAGCCTTCCCAAGCCTATTCTGTAATAGTCCCAGCAAATTACTTGCTTGCCCCTGGTAGGTAGACTGCCCTTCCCAAGCCTATTCTCTCATTGCCTCAGCCCATGACTTACTTCTCCCTGGTAGGTCGACTGGCCTTCCCGAGCCAATTATTTTATATCCCAAGCCAATTCTCTAATAGCCCCGGCAAATTACTTGCTTGCCCCTGGTAGGTAGACTGGCCTTCCCAAGCCTATTCTCTCATAGTCCCAGCAAATTACTTGCTTAAACCTGGTAGGTCGACAGACCTTTCCGAAACAATTCTCTTATATTCCAAGCCAATTCTCTAAAAGCCCCAGTATATTACTTGCTTCCCCCTGGTAGGTCGACAGGCCTTCCCGAGCCAATTCTCTTATATCCCATGCCAATTCTCTTGTAGCCCCAGCATATTACTTGCTTGCCCCTGATAGGTAGACAGGCCTTCCCAAGCCTATTCTCTTATAGCCCCAGCAAATTACTTGCTTATACCTGGTAGATCGACTGGCTTTCCCGAGCAAATTTTCTTATATCCCAAGCCAATTCTCTCATAGCCCAATACAATTACTTGCTTGCCCCTGGAAGTTAGACTGGCCTTCCCCAGCCTATTCTTACATAGCCCCAGCAAATTACTTGCTTGCCTCTGGTAGGTAGACTGGCCTTCCCAAGCCTATACTTTCATAGCCCCAGCAAATTACTTGCTTGTTCCTGGTATGTAGACTGGCCTTCCCAAGCCTATTCTCTCATAGCCCCAGGAAATTACTTGCTTATACCTGGTAGATGGACTGGCCTTCCCGAGCAAATTGTCTTATATCCCAAGCCAATTCACTCATAGCCTGTGACCATTACTTGCTTGCCCCTGGTAGGAAGGCCTTCCCAAGCCTTTTCTCTCATAGCCCCAGCAAATTACTTGCTTGCCCCTGGTAGGCAGACAGGCCTTCCCAAGCCAATTCTCTAATAGTCCCAGCAAATTACTTGCTTGTCTATGGTTGGTAGACAGGCCTTCCCAAGCCTATTCTGTAATAGCCCCAGCAAATTACTTGCTTGCCCCTGGTAGGTAGACAGGCCTTCCCAAGCCTATTGTGTAATAGTCCCAGCAAATTACTTGCTTGTCCCTGGTAGGTAGACAGGCCTTCCCAAACCAATTCTCTTATATCCCAAACCAAATCTCGAATAGCCCCAGCACATTATTTGCTTGCACCTGGTAGGTAGACAGGCCTTCCCAAGCCAATTCTCTGATAGCTTCTGCACATTACTTGCTTGCCCCTGGTAGGTAGACAGACTTTCCCAAGCCTATTCTGTAATAGTCCCAGCAAATTACTTGCTTGCCCCTGGTAGGTAGATAGGCCTTCCCAAGCCTATTCTCTCATCGCCTCAGCCCATGACTTATTTCTCCCTGGTAGGTAGACAGGCCTTCCCAAGCCTATTCTGTAATAGCCGCTGCAAATTACTTGCTTGCCCCTGGAAGTTAGACAGGCCTTCCCAAACCTATTCTGTTATAGCCCCTGCAAATTACTTGCTTGCTCTTGGAAGGTAGACAGGCTTTCCCAAGCCAATTCTCTAATAGCCCCTTCACATTACTTGCTTGCCCCTGGTAGGTAGACAGGCTTTCCCACGCCTATTCTGTAATAGCCGCTGCAAATTACTTGCTTGCCCCTGGTAGGTAGACACGCCTTCCCAAGCCTATTCTCTCATCGCCTCAGCCCATGACTTATTTCTCCCTGGTAGCTAGACAGGCCTTCCCAAACCTATTCTGTAATAGCCACAGCAAATTACTTGCTTGTCCCTGATAGGTAGACAGGCCTTCCCAAGCCTATTCTGTTATAGCCCTTGCAAATTACTTGCTTGCTCTTGGTAGGTAGACAGGCTTTCCCAAGCCTATTCTGTTATAGCCCCTGCAAATTACTTGCTTGCCCTTGGTAGGTAGACAGGCTTTCCCAAGCCTATTCTGTAATAGCCGCTGCAAATTACTTGCTTGCCCCTGGTAGGTAGACACGCCTTCCCAAGCCTATTCTCTCATCGCCTCAGCCCATGACTTATTTCTCCCTGGTAGGTAGACAGGCCTTCCCAAGCCTATTCTGTAATAGCCGCTGTAAATTACTTGCTTGCCCCTGGTAGGTAGACAGGTCTTCCCAATCCTATTCTGTAATAGCCCCAGCAAATTCCTTGCTTGCCCCTGGTAGGTAGACAGGCCTTCCCAAGCCAATTCTCTAATAGCCCCTGCACATTACTTGCTTGCACCTGGTAGGTAGACAAGCCTTCCCAAGCCTATTCTGTAATAGTCCCAGCAAATTACTTGCTTGCCCCTGGTAGGTAGACTGCCCTTCCCAAGCCTTTTCTCTCATCGCCTCAGCCCATGACTTATTTCTCCCTGGTAGGTAGACAGGCCTTATCAAGCCTATTCTGTAATAGTTTCAGCAAATTACTTGCTTGTCCCTTATAGGTAGACAGGCCTTTCCAAGCCTATTCTGTTATAGCCCCTGCAAATTACTTGCTTGCTCTTGGTAGGTAGACAGGCTTTCCCAAGCCTATTCTGTTATAGCCCCTGCAAATTACTTGCATGCCCCTAGTATGTAGACTGCCCTTCCCAAGCCTATTCTCTCATCGCCTCAGCCCATGACTTATTTCTCCCTGGTAGGTAGACAGGCCTTCCCAAGCCTATTCTGTAATAGCCGCTGCAAATTACTTGCTTGCCCCTGGTAGGTAGACAGGCCTTCTCAAGCCTATTCTGTAATCGTCCCAGCAAATTACTTGCTTACCCCTGGTAGGTAGATAGGCCTTCCCAAGCCTATTCTCTCATCGCCTCAGCCCATGACTTATTCCTCCCTGGTAGCTAGACAGGCCTTCCCAAACCTATTCTGTAATAGCCACAGCAAATTACTTGCTTGCCCCTGGTAGGCAGACAGGCCTTCCCAAGCCTATTCTGTAATAGCCCCTGCAAATTACTTGCTTGCCCCTGGTCGGTAGACAGGCCTTCCCAAGCCTATTCTGTAATAGCCCCAGCAAATTACTTGCATGCCCCTAGTAGGTAGACTGCCCTTCCCAAGCCTATTCTCTCATTGCATCAGCCCATGACTTACTTCTCCCTGGTAGGTCCACTGGCCTTCCCGAGCCAATTCTCTAATATCCCAAGCCAATTCTCTAATAGCCCCTTCACATTACTTGTTTGCCCCTGGTAGGTAGACAGGCTTTCCCAAGTCTATTCTGTAATAGTCCCAGCAAATTAATTGCTTGTCCCTGGTAGGTAGACAGGCCTTCTCAAGCCTATTCTCTCATCGCCTCAGCCCATGACTTATTTCTCCCTGGTAGGTAGACAGACCTTCCCAAGCCTTTTCTCTCAGAGCCCCAGCAAATTACTTGCTTGCCCCTGATCGGCAGACAGGCCTTCCCAAGCCTATTCTGTAATAGCCCCAGCAAATTACTTGCTTGCCCCTGGTAGGTAGACAGGCCTTCCCAAGCCTATTCTGTAATAGTCCCAGCAAATTACTTGCTTGTCCCTGGTAGGTAGACAGGCCTTCCCAAACCAATTCTCTTATATCCCAAACCAAATCTCGAATAGCCCCAGCACATTATTTGCTTGCACCTGGTAGGTAGACAGGCCTTCCCAAGCCAATTCTCTAGTAGCTTCTGCACATTACTTGCTTGCCCCTGGTAGGAAGACAGACTTTCCCAAGCCTATTCTGTAATAGTCCCAGCAAATTACTTGCTTGCCCCTGGTAGGTAGATAGGCCTTCCCAAGCCTATTCTCTCATCGCCTCAGCCCATGACTTATTTCTCCCTGGTAGGTAGACAGGCCTTCCCAAGCCTATTCTGTAATAGTCCCAGCAAATTACTTGCTTGTCCCTGGTAGGTAGACAGGCCTTCCCAAGCCTATTTTCTCATCGCCTCAGCCCATGACTTATTTCTCCCTGGTAGGTAGACAGGCCTTCCCAAGCCTATTCTGTAATAGCCGCTGCAAATTACTTGCTTGCCCCTGGTAGGTAGACAGGCCTTCCCAAGCCAATTCTCTAATAGCCCCTGCACATTACTTGCTTGCCCCTGGTAGGTAGACAGGCTTTCCCAAGCCTATTCTGTAATAGCCGCTGCAAATTACTTGCTTGCCCCTGGTAGGTAGACACGCCTTCCCAAGCCTATTCTCTCATCGCCTCAGCCCATGACTTATTTCTCCCTGGTAGGTAGACAGGACTTATCAAGCCTATTCTGTAATAGTTTCAGCAAATTACTTTCTTGTCCCTGATAGGTAGATAGGCCTTCCCAAGCCTATTCTGTTATAGCCCCTGCAAATTACTTGCTTGCTCTTGGTAGGTAGACAGGCTTTCCCAAGCCTATTCTGTTATAGCCCCTGCAAATTACTTGCTTGCCCTTGGTAGGTAGACAGGCTTTCCCAAGCCTATTCTGTAATAGCCGCTGCAAATTACTTGCTTGTCCCTGGTATGTAGACACGCCTTCCCAAGCCTATTCTCTCATCGCCTCAGCCCATGACTTATTTCTCCCTGGTAGGTAGACAGGCCTTCCCAAGCCTATTCTGTAATAGCCGCTGCAAATTACTTGCTTGCCCCTGGTAGGTAGACAGGTCTTCCCAAGCCTATTCTGTAATAGCCCCAGCAAATTCCTTGCTTGCCCCTGGTAGGTAGACAGGCCTTCCCAAGCCAATTCTCTAATAGCCCCTGCACATTACTTGCTTGCACCTGGTAGGTAGACAAGCCTTCCCAAGCCTATTCTGTAATAGTCCCAGCAAATTACTTGCTTGCCCCTGGTAGGTAGACTGCCCTTCCCAAGCCTATTCTCTCATTGCCTCAGCCCATGACTTACTTCTCCCTGGTAGGTCGACTGGCCTTCCCGAGCCAATTATTTTATATCCCAAGCCAATTCTCTAATAGCCCCGGCAAATTACTTGCTTGCCCCTGGTAGGTAGACTGGCCTTCCCAAGCCTATTCTCTCATAGTCCCAGCAAATTACTTGCTTAAACCTGGTAGGTCGACAGACCTTTCCGAAACAATTCTCTTATATTCCAAGCCAATTCTCTAAATGCCCCAGTATATTACTTGCTTGCCCCTGGTAGGTCGACAGGCCTTCCCGAGCCAATTCTCTTATATCCCATGCCAATTCTCTTGTAGCCCCAGCATATTACTTGCTTGCCCCTGATAGGTAGACAGGCCTTCCCAAGCCTATTCTCTTATAGCCCCAGCAAATTACTTGCTTATACCTGGTAGATCGACTGGCTTTCCCGAGCAAATTTTCTTATATCCCAAGCCAATTCTCTCATAGCCCAATACAATTACTTGCTTGCCCCTGGAAGTTAGACAGGCCTTCCCAAACCTATTCTGTTATAGCCCCTGCAAATTACTTGCTTGCTCTTGGAAGGTAGACAGGCTTTCCCAAGCCTATTCTGTTATAGCCCCTGCAAATTACTTGCTTGCCCTTGGTAGGTAGACAGGCTTTCCCAAGCCTATTCTGTAATAGCCGCTGCAAATTACTTGCTTGCCCCTGGTAGGGAGACACGCCTTCCCAAGCCTATTCTCTCATCGCCTCAGCCCATGACTTATTTCTCCCTGGTAGGTAGACAGGCCTTCCCAAGCCTATTCTGTAATAGCCGCTGCAAATTACTTGCTTGCCCCTGGTAGGTAGACAGGTCTTCCCAAGCCTATTCTGTAATAGCCCCAGCAAATTCCTTGCTTGCCCCTGGTAGGTAGACAGGCCTTCCCAAGCCTATTCTGTAATAGCCCCAGCAAATTCCTTGCTTGCCCCTGGTAGGTAGACAGGCCTTCCCAAGCCTATTCTGTAATAGTCCCAGCAAATAACTTGCTTGTCCCTGGTAGGTAGACAGGCCTTCCCAAGCCTATTTTCTCATCGCCTCAGCCCATGACTTATTTCTCCCTGGTAGGTAGACAGGCCTTCCCAAGCCTATTCTGTAATAGCCGCTGCAAATTACTTGCTTGCCCCTGGTAGGTAGACAGGCCTTCCCAAGCCAATTCTCTAATAGCCCCTGCACATTACTTGCTTGCCCCTGGTAGGTAGACAGGCTTTCCCAAGCCTATTCTGTAATAGCCGCTGCAAATTACTTGCTTGCCCCTGGTAGGTAGACACGCCTTCCCAAGCCTTTTCTCTCATAGTCCCAGCAAATTACTTGCTTAAACCTGGTAGGTCGACAGACCTTTCCGAAACAATTCTCTTATATTCCAAGCCAATTCTCTAAAAGCCCCAGTATATTACTTGCTTGCTCCTGGTAGGTCGACAGGCCTTCCCGAGCCAATTCTCTTATATCCCATGCCAATTCTCTTGTAGCCCCAGCATATTACTTGCTTGCCCCTGATAGGTAGACAGGCCTTCCCAAGCCTATTCTCCTATAGCCCCAGCAAATTACTTGCTTATACCTGGTAGATCGACTGGCTTTCCCGAGCAAATTTTCTTATATCCCAAGCCAATTCTCTCATAGCCCAATACAATTACTTGCTTGCCCCTGGAAGTTAGACTGGCCTTCCCCAGCCTATTCTTTCATAGCCCCAGAAAATTACTTGCTTGCCTCTGGTAGGTAGACTGGCCTTCCCAAGCCTATACTTTCATAGCCCCAGCAAATTACTTGCTTGTTCCTGGTATGTAGACTGGCCTTCCCAAGCCTATTCTATCATAGCCTTAGGAAATTACTTGCTTATACCTGGTAGATGGACTGGCCTTCCTGAGCAAATTGTCTTATATCCCAAGCCAATTCACTCAGAGCCTGTGACCATTACTTGCTTGCCCCTGGTAGGAAGGCCTTCCCAAGCCTTTTCTCTCATAGCCCCAGCAAATTACTTGCTTGCCCCTGGTAGGCAGACAGGCCTTCCCAAGCCAATTCTCTAATAGTCCCAGCAAATTACTTGCTTGTCTATGGTTGGTAGACAGGCCTTCCCAAGCCTTTTCTATAATAGCCGCTGCAAATTACTTGCTTGCCCCTGGTAGGTAGACAGGCCTTCCCAAGCCAATTCTCTAATAGCCCCTTCACATTACTTGCTTGCCCCTGGTAGGTAGACAGGCTTTCCCACGCCTATTCTGTAATAGCCGCTGCAAATTACTTGCTTGCCCCTGGTAGGTAGACACGCCTTCCCAAGCCTATTCTCTCATCGCCTCAGCCCATGACTTATTTCTCCCTGGTAGGTAGACAGGCCTTCCCAAGCCTATTCTGTAATAGCCGCTGCAAATTACTTGCTTGCCCCTGGTAGGTAGAAAGGTCTTCCCAATCCTATTCTGTAATAGCCCCAGCAAATTCCTTGCTTGCCCCTGGTAGGCAGACAGGCCTTCCCAAGCCAATTCTCTAATAGTCCCAGCAAATTACTTGCTTGTCTATGGTTGGTAGACAGGCCTTCCCAAGCCTATTCTGTTATAGCCCCTGCAAATTACTTGCTTGCTCTTGGTAGGTAGACAGGCTTTCCCAAGCCTATTCTGTTATAGCCCCTGCAAATTACTTGCTTGCCCTTGGTAGGTAGACAGGCTTTCCCAAGCCTATTCTGTAATAGCCGCTGCAAATTACTTGCTTGCCCCTGGTAGGTAGACAGGTCTTCCCAATCCTATTCTGTAATAGCCCCAGCAAATTCCTTGCTTGCCCCTGGTAGGCAGACAGGCCTTCCCAAGCCAATTCTCTAATAGCCCTTGCACATTACTTGCTTGCACCTGGTAGGTAGACAAGCCTTCCCAAGCCTATTCTGTAATAGTCCCAGCAAATTACTTGCTTGCCCCTGGTAGGTAGACTGCCCTTCCCAAGCCTATTTTCTCATCGCCTCAGCCCATGACTTATTTCTCCCTGGTAGGTAGACAGGCCTTCCCAAGCCTATTCTGTAATAGCCGCTGCAAATTACTTGCTTGCCCCTGGTAGGTAGACAGGCCTTCCCAAGCCAATTCTCTAATAGCCCCTGCACATTACTTGCTTGCCCCTGGTAGGTAGACAGGCTTTCCCACGCCTATTCTGTAATAGCCGCTGCAAATTACTTGCTTGCCCCTGGTAGGTAGACAGGTCTTCCCAAGCCTATTCTGTTATAGCCCCTGCAAATTACTTGCTTGCTCTTGGTAGGTAGACAGGCTTTCCCAAGCCTATTCTGTTATAGCCCCTGCAAATTACTTGCTTGTCCTTGGTAGGTAGACAGGCTTTCCCAAGCCTATTCTGTAATAGCCGCTGCAAATTACTTGCTTGCCCCTGGTAGGTAGACACGCCTTCCCAAGCCTATTCTCTCATCGCCTCAGCCCATAACTTATTTCTCCCTGGTAGGTAGACAGGCCTTCCCAAGCCTATTCTGTAATAGCCGCTGCAAATTACTTGCTTGCCCCTGGTAGGTAGACAGGTCTTCCCAAGCCTATTCTGTAATAGCCCCAGCAAATTCCTTGCTTGCCCCTGGTAGGTAGACAGGCCTTCCCAAGCCAATTCTCTAATAGCCCATGCACATTACTTGCTTGCACCTGGTAGGTAGACAAGCCTTCCCAAGCCTATTCTGTAATAGTCCCAGCAAATTACTTGCTTGCCCCTGGTAGGTAGACTGCCCTTCCCAAGCCTATTCTCTCATTGCCTCAGCCCATGACTTACTTCTCCCTGGTAGGTCGACTGGCCTTCCCGAGCCAATTATTTTATATCCCAAGCCAATTCTCTAATAGCCCCGGCAAATTACTTGCTTGCCCCTGGTAGGTAGACTGGCCTTCCCAAGCCTATTCTCTCATAGTCCCAGCAAATTACTTGCTTAAACCTGGTAGGTCGACAGACCTTTCCGAAACAATTCTCTTATATTCCAAGCCAATTCTCTAAAAGCCCCAGTATATTACTTGCTTCCCCCTGGTAGGTCGACAGGCCTTCCCGAGCCAATTCTCTTATATCCCATGCCAATTCTCTTGTAGCCCCAGCATATTACTTGCTTGCCCCTGATAGGTAGACAGGCCTTCCCAAGCCTATTCTCTTATAGCCCCAGCAAATTACTTGCTTATACCTGGTAGATCGACTGGCTTTCCCGAGCAAATTTTCTTATATCCCAAGCCAATTCTCTCATAGCCCAATACAATTACTTGCTTGCCCCTGGAAGTTAGACTGGCCTTCCCCAGCCTATTCTTTCATAGCCCCAGCAAATTACTTGCTTGCCTCTGGTAGGTAGACTGGCCTTCCCAAGCCTATACTTTCATAGCCCCAGCAAATTACTTGCTTGTTCCTGGTATGTAGACTGGCCTTCCCAAGCCTATTCTCTCATAGCCCCAGGAAATTACTTGCTTATACCTGGTAGATGGACTGGCCTTCCCGAGCAAATTGTCTTATATCCCAAGCCAATTCACTCATAGCCTGTGACCATTACTTGCTTGCCCCTGGTAGGAAGGCCTTCCCAAGCCTTTTCTCTCATAGCCCCAGCAAATTACTTGCTTGCCCCTGGTAGGCAGACAGGCCTTCCCAAGCCAATTCTCTAATAGTCCCAGCAAATTACTTGCTTGTCTATGGTTGGTAGACAGGCCTTCCCAAGCCTATTCTGTAATAGCCCCAGCAAATTACTTGCTTGCCCCTGGTAGGTAGACAGGCCTTCCCAAGCCTATTCTGTAATAGTCCCAGCAAATTACTTGCTTGTCCCTGGTAGGTAGACAGGCCTTCCCAAACCAATTCTCTTATATCCCAAACCAAATCTCGAATAGCCCCAGCACATTATTTGCTTGCACCTGGTAGGTAGACAGGCCTTCCCAAGCCAATTCTCTGATAGCTTCTGCACATTACTTGCTTGCCCCTGGTAGGTAGACAGACTTTCCCAAGCCTATTCTGTAATAGTCCCAGCAAATTACTTGCTTGCCCCTGGTAGGTAGATAGGCCTTCCCAAGCCTATTCTCTCATCGCCTCAGCCCATGACTTATTTCTCCCTGGTAGGTAGACAGGCCTTCCCAAGCATTTTCTGTAATAGTCCCAGCAAATTACTTGCTTGTCCCTGGTAGGTAGACAGGCCTTCCCAAGCCTATTTTCTCATCGCCTCAGCCCATGACTTATTTCTCCCTGGTAGGTAGACAGGCCTTCCCAAGCCTATTCTGTAATAGCCGCTGCAAATTACTTGCTTGCCCCTGGAAGTTAGACAGGCCTTCCCAAACCTATTCTGTTATAGCCCCTGCAAATTACTTGCTTGCTCTTGGAAGGTAGACAGGCTTTCCCAAGCCTATTCTGTTATAGCCCCTGCAAATTACTTGCTTGCCCTTGGTAGGTAGACAGGCTTTCCCAAGCCTATTCTGTAATAGCCGCTGCAAATTACTTGCTTGCCCCTGGTAGGGAGACACGCCTTCCCAAGCCTATTCTCTCATCGCCTCAGCCCATGACTTATTTCTCCCTGGTAGGTAGACAGGCCTTCCCAAGCCTATTCTGTAATAGCCGCTGCAAATTACTTGCTTGCCCCTGGTAGGTAGACAGGTCTTCCCAAGCCTATTCTGTAATAGCCCCAGCAAATTCCTTGCTTGCCCCTGGTAGGTAGACAGGCCTTCCCAAGCCTATTCTGTAATAGCCCCAGCAAATTCCTTGCTTGCCCCTGGTAGGTAGACAGGCCTTCCCAAGCCTATTTTCTCATCGCCTCAGCCCATGACTTATTTCTCCCTGGTAGGTAGACAGGCCTTCCCAAGCCTATTCTGTAATAGCCGCTGCAAATTACTTGCTTGCCCCTGGTAGGTAGACAGGCTTTCCCACGCCTATTCTGTAATAGCCGCTGCAAATTACTTGCTTGCCCCTGGTAGGTAGACACGCCTTCCCAAGCCTATTCTCTCATAGTCCCAGCAAATTACTTGCTTAAACCTGGTAGGTCGACAGACCTTTCCGAAACAATTCTCTTATATTCCAAGCAAATTCTCTAAAAGCCCCAGTATATTACTTGCTTGCCCCTGGTAGGTCGACAGGCCTTCCCGAGCAAATTTTCTTATATCCCAAGCCAATTCTCTCATAGCCCAATACAATTACTTGCTTGCCCCTGGAAGTTAGACTGGCCTTCCCCAGCCTGTTCTTTCATAGCCCCAGAAAATTACTTGCTTGCCTCTGGTAGGTAGACTGGCCTTCCCAAGCCTATACTTTCATAGCCCCAGCAAATTACTTGCTTGTTCCTGGTATGTAGACTGGCCTTCCCAAGCCTATTCTCTCATAGCCCCAGGAAATTACTTGCTTATACCTGGTAGATGGACTGGCCTTCCCGAGCAAATTGTCTTATATCCCAAGCCAATTCACTCATAGCCTGTGACCATTACTTGCTTGCCCCTGGTAGGAAGGCCTTCCCAAGCCTTTTCTCTCATAGCCCCAGCAAATTACTTGCTTGCCCCTGGTAGGCAGACAGGCCTTCCCAAGCCAATTCTCTAATAGTCCCAGCAAATTACTTGCTTGTCTATGGTTGGTAGACAGGCCTTCCCAAGCCTATTCTGTAATAGCCACAGCAAATTACTTGCTTGCCCCTGGTAGGTAGACAGGCCTTCCCAAGCCTATTCTGTAATAGCCCCAGCAAATTACTTGCTTGCCCCTGGTAGGTAGACAGGCCTTCCCAAGCCTATTCTGTAATAGTCCCAGCAAATTACTTGCTTGTCCCTGGTAGGTAGACAGGCCTTCCCAAACCAATTCTCTTATATCCCAAACCAAATCTCGAATAGCCCCAGCACATTATTTGCTTGCACCTGGTAGGTAGACAGGCCTTCCCAAGCCAATTCTCTAATAGCTTCTGCACATTACTTGCTTGCCCCTGGTAGGTCGACAGGCCTTCCCGAGCCAATTCTCTTATATCCCATGCCAATTCTCTTGTAGCCCCAGCATATTACTTGCTTGCCCCTGATAGGTAGACAGGCCTTCCCAAGCCTATTCTCTTATAGCCCCAGCAAATTACTTGCTTATACCTGGTAGATCGACTGGCTTTCCCGAGCAAATTTTCTTATATCCCAAGCCAATTCTCTCATAGCCCAATACAATTACTTGCTTGCCCCTGGAAGTTAGACTGGCCTTCCCCAGCCTGTTCTTTCATAGCCCCAGAAAATTACTTGCTTGCCTCTGGTAGGTAGACTGGCCTTCCCAAGCCTATACTTTCATAGCCCCAGCAAATTACTTGCTTGTTCCTGGTATGTAGACTGGCCTTCCCAAGCCTATTCTCTCATAGCCCCAGGAAATTACTTGCTAATACCTGGTAGATGGACTGGCCTTCCCGAGCAAATTGTCTTATATCCCAAGCCAATTCACTCATAGCCTGTGACCATTACTTGCTTGCCCCTGGTAGGAAGGCCTTCCCAAGCCTTTTCTCTCATAGCCCCAGCAAATTACTTGCTTGCCCCTGGTAGGCAGACAGGCCTTCCCAAGCCAATTCTCTAATAGTCCCAGCAAATTACTTGCTTGTCTATGGTTGGTAGACAGGCCTTCCCAAGCCTATTCTGTAATAGCCCCAGCAAATTACTTGCTTGCCCCTGGTAGGTAGACAGGCCTTCCCAAGCCTATTCTGTAATAGTCCCAGCAAATTACTTGCTTGTCCCTGGTAGGTAGACAGGCCTTCCCAAACCAATTCTCTTATATCCCAAACCAAATCTCGAATAGCCCCAGCACATTATTTGCTTGCACCTGGTAGGTAGACAGGCCTTCCCAAGCCAATTCTCTAATAGCTTCTGCACATTACTTGCTTGCCCCTGGTAGGTAGACAGACTTTCCCAAGCCTATTCTGTAATAGTCCCAGCAAATTACTTGCTTGCCCCTGGTAGGTAGATAGGCCTTCCCAAGCCTATTCTCTCATCGCCTCAGCCCATGACTTATTTCTCCCTGGTAGGTAGACAGGCCTTCCCAAGCATTTTCTGTAATAGTCCCAGCAAATTACTTGCTTGTCCCTGGTAGGTAGACAGGCCTTCCCAAGCCTATTTTCTCATCGCCTCAGCCCATGACTTATTTCTCCCTGGTAGGTAGACAGGCCTTCCCAAGCCTATTCTGTAATAGCCGCTGCAAATTACTTGCTTGCCCCTGGTAGGTAGACAGGCTTTCCCACGCCTATTCTGTAATAGCCGCTGCAAATTACTTGCTTGCCCCTGGTAGGTAAACAGGCCTTCCCAAGCCTTTTCTCTCATCGCCTCAGCCCATGACTTATTTCTCCCTGGTAGGTAGACACGCCTTCCCAAGCCTATTCTCTCATAGTCCCAGCAAATTACTTGCTTAAACCTGGTAGGTCGACAGACCTTTCCGAAACAATTCTCTTATATTCCAAGCCAATTCTCTAAAAGCCCCAGTATATTACTTGCTTGCCCCTGGTAGGTCGACAGGCCTTCCCGAGCCAATTCTCTTATATCCCATGCCAATTCTCTTGTAGCCCCAGCATATTACTTGCTTGCCCCTGATAGGTAGACAGGCCTTCCCAAGCCTATTCTCTTATAGCCCCAGCAAATTACTTGCTTATACCTGGTAGATCGACTGGCTTTCCCGAGCAAATTTTCTTATATCCCAAGCCAATTCTCTCATAGCCCAATACAATTACTTGCTTGCCCCTGGAAGTTAGACTGGCCTTCCCCAGCCTATTCTTTCATAGCCCCAGAAAATTACTTGCTTGCCTCTGGTAGGTAGACTGGCCTTCCCAAGCCTATACTTTCATAGCCCCAGCAAATTACTTGCTTGTTCCTGGTATGTAGACTGGCCTTCCCAAGCCTATTTTCTCATAGCCTTAGGAAATTACTTGCTTATACCTGGTAGATGGACTGGCCTTCCCGAGCAAATTGTCTTATATCCCAAGCCAATTCACTCAGAGCCTGTGACCATTACTTGCTTGCCCCTGGTAGGAAGGCCTTCCCAAGCCTTTTCTCTCATAGCCCCAGCAAATTACTTGCTTGCCCCTGGTAGGCAGACAGGCCTTCCCAAGCCAATTCTCTAATAGTCCCAGCAAATTACTTGCTTGTCTATGGTTGGTAGACAGGCCTTCCCAAGCCAATTCTCTAATAGCCCCTGCACATTACTTGCTTGCCCCTGGTAGGTAGACAGGCTTTCCCACGCCTATTCTGTAATAGCCGCTGCAAATTACTTGCTTGCCCCTGGTAGGTAGACACGCCTTCCCAAGCCTATTCTCTCATCGCCTCAGCCCATGACTTATTTCTCCCTGGTAGGTAGACAGGCCTTCCCAAGCCTATTCTGTAATAGCCGCTGCAAATTACTTGCTTGCCCCTGGTAGGTAGACAGGTCTTCCCAATCCTATTCTGTAATAGCCCCAGCAAATTCCTTGCTTGCCCCTGGTAGGCAGACAGGCCTTCCCAAGCCAATTCTCTAATAGTCCCAGCAAATTACTTGCTTGTCTATGGTTGGTAGACAGGCCTTCCCAAGCCTATTCTTTTATAGCCCCTGCAAATTACTTGCTTGCTCTTGGTAGGTAGACAGGCTTTCCCAAGCCTATTCTGTTATAGCCCCTGCAAATTACTTGCTTGCCCTTGGTAGGTAGACAGGCTTTCCCAAGCCTATTCTGTAATAGCCGCTGCAAATTACTTGCTTGCCCCTGGTAGGTAGACACGCCTTCCCAAGCCTATTCTCTCATCGCCTCAGCCCATGACTTATTTCTCCCTGGTAGGTAGACAGGCCTTCCCAAGCCTATTCTGTAATAGCCGCTGCAAATTACTTGCTTGCCCCTGGTAGGTAGACAGGTCTTCCCAATCCTATTCTGTAATAGCCCCAGCAAATTCCTTGCTTGCCCCTGGTAGGTAGACAGGCCTTCCCAAGCCAATTCTCTAATAGCCCTTGCACATTACTTGCTTGCACCTGGTAGGTAGACAAGCCTTCCCAAGCCTATTCTGTAATAGTCCCAGCAAATTACTTGCTTGCCCCTGGTAGGTAGACTGCCCTTCCCAAGCCTATTTTCTCATCGCCTCAGCCCATGACTTATTTCTCCCTGGTAGGTAGACAGGCCTTCCCAAGCCTATTCTGTAATAGCCGCTGCAAATTACTTGCTTGCCCCTGGTAGGTAGACAGGCCTTCCCAAGCCAATTCTCTAATAGCCCCTGCACATTACTTGCTTGCCCCTGGTAGGTAGACAGGCTTTCCCAAGCCTATTCTGTAATAGCCGCTGCAAATTACTTGCTTGCCCCTGGTAGGTAGACACGCCTTCCCAAGCCTATTCTCTCATCGCCTCAGCCCATGACTTATTTCTCCCTGGTAGGTAGACAGGCCTTCCCAAGCCTATTCTGTAATAGCCGCTGCAAATTACTTGCTTGCCCCTGGTAGGTAGACAGGTCTTCCCAAGCCTATTCTGTAATAGACCCAGCAAATTCCTTGCTTGCCCCTGGTAGGTAGACAGGCCTTCCCAAGCCAATTCTCTAATAGCCCATGCACATTACTTGCTTGCACCTGGTAGGTAGACAAGCCTCCCCAAGCCTATTCTGTAATAGTCCCAGCAAATTACTTGCTTGCCCCTGGTAGGTAGACTGCCCTTCCCAAGCCTATTCTCTCATTGCCTCAGCCCATGACTTACTTCTCCCTGGTAGGTCGACTGGCCTTCCCGAGCCAATTATTTTATATCCCAAGCCAATTCTCTAATAGCCCCGGCAAATTACTTGCTTGCCCCTGGTAGGTAGACTGGCCTTCCCAAGCCTATTCTCTCATAGTCCCAGCAAATTACTTGCTTAAACCTGGTAGGTCGACAGACCTTTCCGAAAACATTCTCTTATATTCCAAGCCAATTCTCTAAAAGCCCCAGTATATTACTTGCTTGCCCCTGATAGGTAGACAGGCCTTCCCAAGCCTATTCTCTTATAGCCCCAGCAAATTACTTGCTTATACCTGGTAGATCGACTGGCTTTCCCGAGCAAATTTTCTTATATCCCAAGCCAATTCTCTCATAGCCCAATACAATTATTTGCTTGCCCCTGGAAGTTAGACTGGCCTTCCCCAGCCTATTCTTTCATAGCCCCAGAAAATTACTTGCTTGTTCCTGGTATGTAGACTGGCCTTCCCAAGCCTATTCTCTCATAGCCCCAGGAAATTACTTGCTTGTTCCTGGTATGTAGACTGGCCTTCCCAAGCCTATTCTCTCATAGCCCCAGGAAATTACTTGCTTATACCTGGTAGATGGACTGGCCTTCCCGAGCAAATTGTCTTATATCCCAAGCCAATTCACTCATAGCCTGTGACCATTACTTGCTTGCCCCTGGTAGGAAGGCCTTCCCAAGCCTTTTCTCTCATAGCCCCAGCAAATTACTTGCTTGCCCCTGGTAGGCAGACAGGCCTTCCCAAGCCAATTCTCTAATAGTCCCAGCAAATTACTTGCTTGTCTATGGTTGGTAGACAGGCCTTCCCAAGCCTATTCTGTAATAGCCCCAGCAAATTACTTGCTTGCCCCTGGTAGGTAGACAGAACTTCCCAAGCCAATTCTCGAATAGCCCCAGCACATTACTTGCTTGCCCCTGGTAGGTAGACAGGCCTTCCCAAGCCTTTTCTCTCATAGCCCCAGCAAATTACTTGCTTGCCACTGGTCAGCAGACAGGCCTTCCAAAGCCTGTTCTGTAATAGACCCAGCAAATTTCTTGCTTTCCCCTGGTAGGTAGACTGCCCTTCCCAAGCCTATTCTCTCATT
This sequence comes from Corythoichthys intestinalis, assembly GCF_030265065.1. Taxonomy (NCBI): domain Eukaryota; kingdom Metazoa; phylum Chordata; class Actinopteri; order Syngnathiformes; family Syngnathidae; genus Corythoichthys; species Corythoichthys intestinalis. Next base: position 44,846,741 of record NC_080413.1, on the reverse strand, counting down.
GCCTCAGCCCATGACTTACTTCTCACTGGTAGGTCGACTGGCCTTCCCGAACCAATTCTCTTATATCCCAAGCCAATTCTTTAATAGCCCCTGCACATTACTTGCTTGCCCCTGGTAGGTAGACAGGCCTTCTCAAGCCTATTCTGTAATCGTCCCAGCAAATTACTTGCTTACCCCTGGTAGGTAGATAGGCCTTCCCAAGCCTATTCTCTCATCGCCTCAGCCCATGACTTATTCCTCCCTGGTAGCTAGACAGGCCTTCCCAAACCTATTCTGTAATAGCCCCAGCAAATTACTTGCTTGCCCCTGGTAGGCAGACAGGCCTTCCCAAGCCTATTCTGTAATAGCCCCTGCAAATTACTTGCTTGCCCCTGGTCGGTAGACAGGCCTTCCCAAGCCTATTCTGTAATAGCCCCTGCAAATTACTTGCTTGCCCCTGGTCGGTAGACAGGCCTTCCCAAGCCTATTCTGTAATAGCCCCAGCAAATTACTTGCATGCCCCTAGTAGGTACACTGCCCTTCCCAAGCCTATTCTCTCATTGCATCAGCCCATGACTTACTTCTCCCTGGTAGGTCCACTGGCCTTCCCGAGCCAATTCTCTAATATCCCAAGCCAATTCTCTAATAGCCCCTACACATTACTTGTTTGCCCCTGGTAGGTAGACAGGCTTTCCCAAGTCTATTCTGTAATAGTCCCAGCAAATTAATTGCTTGTCCCTGGTAGGTAGACAGGCCTTCTCAAGCCTATTCTCTCATCGCCTCAGCCCATGACTTATTTCTCCCTGGTAGGTAGACAGGCCTTCCCAAGCCTTTTCTCTCAGAGCCCCAGCAAATTACTTGCTTGCCCCTGATCGGCAGACAGGCCTTCCCAAGCCTATTCTGTAATAGCCCCAGCAAATTACTTGCTTGCCCCTGGTAGGTAGACAGGCCTTCCCAAGCCTATTCTGTAATAGTCCCAGCAAATTACTTGCTTGTCCCTGGTAGGTAGACAGGCCTTCCCAAACCAATTCTCTTATATCCCAAACCAAATCTCGAATAGCCCCAGCACATTATTTGCTTGCACCTGGTAGGTAGACAGGCCTTCCCAAGCCAATTCTCTAATAGCTTCTGCACATTACTTGCTTGCCCCTGGTAGGTAGACAGACTTTCCCAAGCCTATTCTGTAATAGTCCCAGCAAATTACTTGCTTGCCCCTGGTAGGTAGATAGGCCTTCCCAAGCCTATTCTCTCATCGCCTCAGCCCATGACTTATTTCTCCCTGGTAGGTAGACAGGCCTTCCCAAGCCTATTCTGTAATAGTCCCAGCAAATTACTTGCTTGTCCCTGGTAGGTAGACAGGCCTTCCCAAGCCTATTTTCTCATCGCCTCAGCCCATGACTTATTTCTCCCTGGTAGGTAGACAGGCCTTCCCAAGCCTATTCTGTAATAGCCGCTGCAAATTACTTGCTTGCCCCTGGTAGGTAGACAGGCCTTCCCAAGCCAATTCTCTAATAGCCCCTGCAAATTACTTAATTGCTCTTGGTAGGTAGACAGGCTTTCCCAAGCCTATTCTGTTATAGCCCCTGCAAATTACTTGCTTGCTCTTGTTAGGTAGACAGGCTTTCCCAAGCCTATTCTGTTATAGCCCCTGCAAATTACTTGCTTGCCCTTGGTAGGTAGACAGGCTTTCCCAAGCCTATTCTGTAATAGCCGCTGCAAATTACTTGCTTGCCCCTGGTAGGTAGACACGCCTTCCCAAGCCTATTCTCTCATCGCCTCAGCCCATGACTTATTTCTCCCTGGTAGGTAGACAGGCCTTCCCAAGCCTATTCTGTAATAGCCGCTGCAAATTACTTGCTTGCCCCTGGTAGGTAGACAGGTCTTCCCAAGCCTATTCTGTAATAGCCCCAGCAAATTCCTTGCTTGCCCCTGGTAGGTAGACAGGCCTTCCCAAGCCAATTCTCTAATAGCCCATGCACATTACTTGCTTGCACCTGGTAGGTAGACAAGCCTTCCCAAGCCTATTCTGTAATAGTCCCATCAAATTACTTGCTTGCCCCTGGTAGGTAGACTGCCCTTCCCAAGCCTATTCTCTCATTGCCTCAGCCCATGACTTACTTCTCCCTGGTAGGTCGACTGGCCTTCCCGAGCCAATTATTTTATATCCCAAGCCAATTCTCTAATAGCCCCGGCAAATTACTTGCTTGCCCCTGGTAGGTAGACTGGCCTTCCCAAGCCTATTCTCTCATAGTCCCAGCAAATTACTTGCTTAAACCTGGTAGGTCGACAGACCTTTCCGAAACAATTCTCTTATATTCCAAGCCAATTCTCTAAAAGCCCCAGTATATTACTTGCTTCCCCCTGGTAGGTCGACAGGCCTTCCCGAGCCAATTCTCTTATATCCCATGCCAATTCTCTTGTAGCCCCAGCATATTACTTGCTTGCCCCTGATAGGTAGACAGGCCTTCCCAAGCCTATTCTGTAATAGCCCCTGCAAATTACTTGCTTGCTCTTGGTAAGTAGACAGGCTTTCCCAAGCCTATTCTGTTATAGCCCCTGCAAATTACTTGCTTGCCCTTGGTAGGTAGACAGGCTTTCCCAAGCCTATTCTGTAATAGCCCCTGCAAATTCCTTGCTTGCCCCTGGTAGGTAGACAGGCCTTCCCAAGCCTATTCTGTAATAGCCCCAGCAAATTACTTGCTTATACCTGGTAGATCGACTGGCTTTCCCGAGCAAATTTTCTTATATCCCAAGCCAATTCTCTCATAGCCCAATACAATTACTTGCTTGCCCCTGGAAGTTAGACTGGCCTTCCCCAGCCTGTTCTTTCATAGCCCCAGAAAATTACTTGCTTGCCTCTGGTAGGTAGACTGGCCTTCCCAAGCCTATACTTTCATAGCCCCAGCAAATTACTTGCTTGTTCCTGGTATGTAGACTGGCCTTCCCAAGCCTATTCTCTCATAGCCCCAGGAAATTACTTGCTTATACCTGGTAGATGGACTGGCCTTCCCGAGCAAATTGTCTTATATCCCAAGCCAATTCACTCATAGCCTGTGACCATTACTTGCTTGCCCCTGGTAGGAAGGCCTTCCCAAGCCTTTTCTCTCATAGCCCCAGCAAATTACTTGCTTGCCCCTGGTAGGCAGACAGGCCTTCCCAAGCCAATTCTCTAATAGTCCCAGCAAATTACTTGCTTGTCTATGGTTGGTAGACAGGCCTTCCCAAGCCTATTCTGTAATAGCCCCAGCAAATTACTTGCTTGCCCCTGGTAGGTAGACAGGCCTTCCCAAGCCTATTCTGTAATAGTCCCAGCAAATTACTTGCTTGTCCCTGGTATGTAGACAGGCCTTCCCAAACCAATTCTCTTATATCCCAAACCAAATCTCGAATAGCCCCAGCACATTATTTGCTTGCACCTGGTAGGTAGACAGGCCTTCCCAAGCCAATTCTCTAATAGCTTCTGCACATTACTTGCTTGCCCCTGGTAGGTCGACAGGCCTTCCCGAGCCAATTCTCTTATATCCCATGCCAATTCTCTTGTAGCCCCAGCATATTACTTGCTTGCCCCTGATAGGTAGACAGGCCTTCCCAAGCCTATTCTCTTATAGCCCCAGCAAATTACTTGCTTATACCTGGTAGATCGACTGGCTTTCCCGAGCAAATTTTCTTATATCCCAAGCCAATTCTCTCATAGCCCAATACAATTACTTGCTTGCCCCTGGAAGTTAGACTGGCCTTCCCCAGCCTGTTCTTTCATAGCCCCAGAAAATTACTTGCTTGCCTCTGGTAGGTAGACTGGCCTTCCCAAGCCTATACTTTCATAGCCCCAGCAAATTACTTGCTTGTTCCTGGTATGTAGACTGGCCTTCCCAAGCCTATTCTCTCATAGCCCCAGGAAATTACTTGCTTATACCTGGTAGATGGACTGGCCTTCCCGAGCAAATTGTCTTATATCCCAAGCCAATTCACTCATAGCCTGTGACCATTACTTGCTTGCCCCTGGTAGGAAGGCCTTCCCAAGCCTTTTCTCTCATAGCCCCAGCAAATTACTTGCTTGCCCCTGGTAGGCAGACAGGCCTTCCCAAGCCAATTCTCTAATAGTCCCAGCAAATTACTTGCTTGTCTATGGTTGGTAGACAGGCCTTCCCAAGCCTATTCTGTAATAGCCCCAGCAAATTACTTGCTTGCCCCTGGTAGGTAGACAGGCCTTCCCAAGCCTATTCTGTAATAGTCCCAGCAAATTACTTGCTTGTCCCTGGTAGGTAGACAGGCCTTCCCAAACCAATTCTCTTATATCCCAAACCAAATCTCGAATAGCCCCAGCACATTATTTGCTTGCACCTGGTAGGTAGACAGGCCTTCCCAAGCCAATTCTCTAATAGCTTCTGCACATTACTTGCTTGCCCCTGGTAGGTAGACAGACTTTCCCAAGCCTATTCTGTAATAGTCCCAGCAAATTACTTGCTTGCCCCTGGTAGGTAGATAGGCCTTCCCAAGCCTATTCTCTCATCGCCTCAGCCCATGACTTATTTCTCCCTGGTAGGTAGACAGGCCTTCCCAAGCATTTTCTGTAATAGTCCCAGCAAATTACTTGCTTGTCCCTGGTAGGTAGACAGGCCTTCCCAAGCCTATTTTCTCATCGCCTCAGCCCATGACTTATTTCTCCCTGGTAGGTAGACAGGCCTTCCCAAGCCTATTCTGTAATAGCCGCTGCAAATTACTTGCTTGCCCCTGGTAGGTAGACAGGCTTTCCCACGCCTATTCTGTAATAGCCGCTGCAAATTACTTGCTTGCCCCTGGTAGGTAGACACGCCTTCCCAAGCCTATTCTCTCATAGTCCCAGCAAATTACTTGCTTAAACCTGGTAGGTCGACAGACCTTTCCGAAACAATTCTCTTATATTCCAAGCCAATTCTCTAAAAGCCCCAGTATATTACTTGCTTGCCCCTGGTAGGTCGACAGGCCTTCCCGAGCCAATTCTCTTATATCCCATGCCAATTCTCTTGTAGCCCCAGCATATTACTTGCTTGCCCCTGATAGGTAGACAGGCCTTCCCAAGCCTATTCTCTTATAGCCCCAGCAAATTACTTGCTTATACCTGGTAGATCGACTGGCTTTCCCGAGCAAATTTTCTTATATCCCAAGCCAATTCTCTCATAGCCCAATACAATTACTTGCTTGCCCCTGGAAGTTAGACTGGCCTTCCCCAGCCTATTCTTTCATAGCCCCAGAAAATTACTTGCTTGCCTCTGGTAGGTAGACTGGCCTTCCCAAGCCTATACTTTCATAGCCCCAGCAAATTACTTGCTTGTTCCTGGTATGTAGACTGGCCTTCCCAAGCCTATTTTCTCATAGCCTTAGGAAATTACTTGCTTATACCTGGTAGATGGACTGGCCTTCCCGAGCAAATTGTCTTATATCCCAAGCCAATTCACTCAGAGCCTGTGACCATTACTTGCTTGCCCCTGGTAGGAAGGCCTTCCCAAGCCTTTTCTCTCATAGCCCCAGCAAATTACTTGCTTGCCCCTGGTAGGCAGACAGGCCTTCCCAAGCCAATTCTCTAATAGTCCCAGCAAATTACTTGCTTGTCTATGGTTGGTAGACAGGCCTTCCCAAGCCAATTCTCTAATAGCCCCTGCACATTACTTGCTTGCCCCTGGTAGGTAGACAGGCTTTCCCACGCCTATTCTGTAATAGCCGCTGCAAATTACTTGCTTGCCCCTGGTAGGTAGACACGCCTTCCCAAGCCTATTCTCTCATCGCCTCAGCCCATGACTTATTTCTCCCTGGTAGGTAGACAGGCCTTCCCAAGCCTATTCTGTAATAGCCGCTGCAAATTACTTGCTTGCCCCTGGTAGGTAGACAGGTCTTCCCAATCCTATTCTGTAATAGCCCCAGCAAATTCCTTGCTTGCCCCTGGTAGGCAGACAGGCCTTCCCAAGCCAATTCTCTAATAGTCCCAGCAAATTACTTGCTTGTCTATGGTTGGTAGACAGGCCTTCCCAAGCCTATTCTGTTATAGCCCCTGCAAATTACTTGCTTGCTCTTGGTAGGTAGACAGGCTTTCCCAAGCCTATTCTGTTATAGCCCCTGCAAATTACTTGCTTGCCCTTGGTAGGTAGACAGGCTTTCCCAAGCCTATTCTGTAATAGCCGCTGCAAATTACTTGCTTGCCCCTGGTAGGTAGACACGCCTTCCCAAGCCTATTCTCTCATCGCCTCAGCCCATGACTTATTTCTCCCTGGTAGGTAGACAGGCCTTCCCAAGCCTATTCTGTAATAGCCGCTGCAAATTACTTGCTTGCCCCTGGTAGGTAGACAGGTCTTCCCAATCCTATTCTGTAATAGCCCCAGCAAATTCCTTGCTTGCCCCTGGTAGGTAGACAGGCCTTCCCAAGCCAATTCTCTAATAGCCCTTGCACATTACTTGCTTGCACCTGGTAGGTAGACAAGCCTTCCCAAGCCTATTCTGTAATAGTCCCAGCAAATTACTTGCTTGCCCCTGGTAGGTAGACTGCCCTTCCCAAGCCTATTTTCTCATCGCCTCAGCCCATGACTTATTTCTCCCTGGTAGGTAGACAGGCCTTCCCAAGCCTATTCTGTAATAGCCGCTGCAAATTACTTGCTTGCCCCTGGTAGGTAGACAGGCCTTCCCAAGCCAATTCTCTAATAGCCCCTGCACATTACTTGCTTGCCCCTGGTAGGTAGACAGGCTTTCCCAAGCCTATTCTGTAATAGCCGCTGCAAATTACTTGCTTGCCCCTGGTAGGTAGACACGCCTTCCCAAGCCTATTCTCTCATCGCCTCAGCCCATGACTTATTTCTCCCTGGTAGGTAGACAGGCCTTCCCAAGCCTATTCTGTAATAGCCGCTGCAAATTACTTGCTTGCCCCTGGTAGGTAGACAGGTCTTCCCAAGCCTATTCTGTAATAGACCCAGCAAATTCCTTGCTTGCCCCTGGTAGGTAGACAGGCCTTCCCAAGCCAATTCTCTAATAGCCCATGCACATTACTTGCTTGCACCTGGTAGGTAGACAAGCCTCCCCAAGCCTATTCTGTAATAGTCCCAGCAAATTACTTGCTTGCCCCTGGTAGGTAGACTGCCCTTCCCAAGCCTATTCTCTCATTGCCTCAGCCCATGACTTACTTCTCCCTGGTAGGTCGACTGGCCTTCCCGAGCCAATTATTTTATATCCCAAGCCAATTCTCTAATAGCCCCGGCAAATTACTTGCTTGCCCCTGGTAGGTAGACTGGCCTTCCCAAGCCTATTCTCTCATAGTCCCAGCAAATTACTTGCTTAAACCTGGTAGGTCGACAGACCTTTCCGAAAACATTCTCTTATATTCCAAGCCAATTCTCTAAAAGCCCCAGTATATTACTTGCTTGCCCCTGATAGGTAGACAGGCCTTCCCAAGCCTATTCTCTTATAGCCCCAGCAAATTACTTGCTTATACCTGGTAGATCGACTGGCTTTCCCGAGCAAATTTTCTTATATCCCAAGCCAATTCTCTCATAGCCCAATACAATTATTTGCTTGCCCCTGGAAGTTAGACTGGCCTTCCCCAGCCTATTCTTTCATAGCCCCAGCAAATTACTTGCTTGTTCCTGGTATGTAGACTGGCCTTCCCAAGCCTATTCTCTCATAGCCCCAGGAAATTACTTGCTTGTTCCTGGTATGTAGACTGGCCTTCCCAAGCCTATTCTCTCATAGCCCCAGGAAATTACTTGCTTATACCTGGTAGATGGACTGGCCTTCCCGAGCAAATTGTCTTATATCCCAAGCCAATTCACTCATAGCCTGTGACCATTACTTGCTTGCCCCTGGTAGGAAGGCCTTCCCAAGCCTTTTCTCTCATAGCCCCAGCAAATTACTTGCTTGCCCCTGGTAGGCAGACAGGCCTTCCCAAGCCAATTCTCTAATAGTCCCAGCAAATTACTTGCTTGTCTATGGTTGGTAGACAGGCCTTCCCAAGCCTATTCTGTAATAGCCCCAGCAAATTACTTGCTTGCCCCTGGTAGGTAGACAGAACTTCCCAAGCCAATTCTCGAATAGCCCCAGCACATTACTTGCTTGCCCCTGGTAGGTAGACAGGCCTTCCCAAGCCTTTTCTCTCATAGCCCCAGCAAATTACTTGCTTGCCACTGGTCAGCAGACAGGCCTTCCAAAGCCTGTTCTGTAATAGACCCAGCAAATTTCTTGCTTTCCCCTGGTAGGTAGACTGCCCTTCCCAAGCCTATTCTCTCATTGCCTCAGCCCATGACTTACTTCTCACTGGTAGGTCGACTGGCCTTCCCGAACCAATTCTCTTATATCCCAAGCCAATTCTTTAATAGCCCCTGCACATTACTTGCTTGCCCCTGGTAGGTAGACAGGCCTTCTCAAGCCTATTCTGTAATCGTCCCAGCAAATTACTTGCTTACCCCTGGTAGGTAGATAGGCCTTCCCAAGCCTATTCTCTCATCGCCTCAGCCCATGACTTATTCCTCCCTGGTAGCTAGACAGGCCTTCCCAAACCTATTCTGTAATAGCCCCAGCAAATTACTTGCTTGCCCCTGGTAGGCAGACAGGCCTTCCCAAGCCTATTCTGTAATAGCCCCTGCAAATTACTTGCTTGCCCCTGGTCGGTAGACAGGCCTTCCCAAGCCTATTCTGTAATAGCCCCTGCAAATTACTTGCTTGCCCCTGGTCGGTAGACAGGCCTTCCCAAGCCTATTCTGTAATAGCCCCAGCAAATTACTTGCATGCCCCTAGTAGGTACACTGCCCTTCCCAAGCCTATTCTCTCATTGCATCAGCCCATGACTTACTTCTCCCTGGTAGGTCCACTGGCCTTCCCGAGCCAATTCTCTAATATCCCAAGCCAATTCTCTAATAGCCCCTACACATTACTTGTTTGCCCCTGGTAGGTAGACAGGCTTTCCCAAGTCTATTCTGTAATAGTCCCAGCAAATTAATTGCTTGTCCCTGGTAGGTAGACAGGCCTTCTCAAGCCTATTCTCTCATCGCCTCAGCCCATGACTTATTTCTCCCTGGTAGGTAGACAGGCCTTCCCAAGCCTTTTCTCTCAGAGCCCCAGCAAATTACTTGCTTGCCCCTGATCGGCAGACAGGCCTTCCCAAGCCTATTCTGTAATAGCCCCAGCAAATTACTTGCTTGCCCCTGGTAGGTAGACAGGCCTTCCCAAGCCTATTCTGTAATAGTCCCAGCAAATTACTTGCTTGTCCCTGGTAGGTAGACAGGCCTTCCCAAACCAATTCTCTTATATCCCAAACCAAATCTCGAATAGCCCCAGCACATTATTTGCTTGCACCTGGTAGGTAGACAGGCCTTCCCAAGCCAATTCTCTAATAGCTTCTGCACATTACTTGCTTGCCCCTGGTAGGTAGACAGACTTTCCCAAGCCTATTCTGTAATAGTCCCAGCAAATTACTTGCTTGCCCCTGGTAGGTAGATAGGCCTTCCCAAGCCTATTCTCTCATCGCCTCAGCCCATGACTTATTTCTCCCTGGTAGGTAGACAGGCCTTCCCAAGCCTATTCTGTAATAGTCCCAGCAAATTACTTGCTTGTCCCTGGTAGGTAGACAGGCCTTCCCAAGCCTATTTTCTCATCGCCTCAGCCCATGACTTATTTCTCCCTGGTAGGTAGACAGGCCTTCCCAAGCCTATTCTGTAATAGCCGCTGCAAATTACTTGCTTGCCCCTGGTAGGTAGACAGGCCTTCCCAAGCCAATTCTCTAATAGCCCCTGCAAATTACTTAATTGCTCTTGGTAGGTAGACAGGCTTTCCCAAGCCTATTCTGTTATAGCCCCTGCAAATTACTTGCTTGCTCTTGTTAGGTAGACAGGCTTTCCCAAGCCTATTCTGTTATAGCCCCTGCAAATTACTTGCTTGCCCTTGGTAGGTAGACAGGCTTTCCCAAGCCTATTCTGTAATAGCCGCTGCAAATTACTTGCTTGCCCCTGGTAGGTAGACACGCCTTCCCAAGCCTATTCTCTCATCGCCTCAGCCCATGACTTATTTCTCCCTGGTAGGTAGACAGGCCTTCCCAAGCCTATTCTGTAATAGCCGCTGCAAATTACTTGCTTGCCCCTGGTAGGTAGACAGGTCTTCCCAAGCCTATTCTGTAATAGCCCCAGCAAATTCCTTGCTTGCCCCTGGTAGGTAGACAGGCCTTCCCAAGCCAATTCTCTAATAGCCCATGCACATTACTTGCTTGCACCTGGTAGGTAGACAAGCCTTCCCAAGCCTATTCTGTAATAGTCCCATCAAATTACTTGCTTGCCCCTGGTAGGTAGACTGCCCTTCCCAAGCCTATTCTCTCATTGCCTCAGCCCATGACTTACTTCTCCCTGGTAGGTCGACTGGCCTTCCCGAGCCAATTATTTTATATCCCAAGCCAATTCTCTAATAGCCCCGGCAAATTACTTGCTTGCCCCTGGTAGGTAGACTGGCCTTCCCAAGCCTATTCTCTCATAGTCCCAGCAAATTACTTGCTTAAACCTGGTAGGTCGACAGACCTTTCCGAAACAATTCTCTTATATTCCAAGCCAATTCTCTAAAAGCCCCAGTATATTACTTGCTTCCCCCTGGTAGGTCGACAGGCCTTCCCGAGCCAATTCTCTTATATCCCATGCCAATTCTCTTGTAGCCCCAGCATATTACTTGCTTGCCCCTGATAGGTAGACAGGCCTTCCCAAGCCTATTCTGTAATAGCCCCTGCAAATTACTTGCTTGCTCTTGGTAAGTAGACAGGCTTTCCCAAGCCTATTCTGTTATAGCCCCTGCAAATTACTTGCTTGCCCTTGGTAGGTAGACAGGCTTTCCCAAGCCTATTCTGTAATAGCCCCTGCAAATTCCTTGCTTGCCCCTGGTAGGTAGACAGGCCTTCCCAAGCCTATTCTGTAATAGCCCCAGCAAATTACTTGCTTATACCTGGTAGATCGACTGGCTTTCCCGAGCAAATTTTCTTATATCCCAAGCCAATTCTCTCATAGCCCAATACAATTACTTGCTTGCCCCTGGAAGTTAGACTCGCCTTCCCCAGCCTGTTCTTTCATAGCCCCAGAAAATTACTTGCTTGCCTCTGGTAGGTAGACTGGCCTTCCCAAGCCTATACTTTCATAGCCCCAGCAAATTACTTGCTTGTTCCTGGTATGTAGACTGGCCTTCCCAAGCCTATTCTCTCATAGCCCCAGGAAATTACTTGCTTATACCTGGTAGATGGACTGGCCTTCCCGAGCAAATTGTCTTATATCCCAAGCCAATTCACTCATAGCCTGTGACCATTACTTGCTTGCCCCTGGTAGGAAGGCCTTCCCAAGCCTTTTCTCTCATAGCCCCAGCAAATTACTTGCTTGCCCCTGGTAGGCAGACAGGCCTTCCCAAGCCAATTCTCTAATAGTCCCAGCAAATTACTTGCTTGTCTATGGTTGGTAGACAGGCCTTCCCAAGCCTATTCTGTAATAGCCCCAGCAAATTACTTGCTTGCCCCTGGTAGGTAGACAGGCCTTCCCAAGCCTATTCTGTAATAGTCCCAGCAAATTACTTGCTTGTCCCTGGTATGTAGACAGGCCTTCCCAAACCAATTCTCTTATATCCCAAACCAAATCTCGAATAGCCCCAGCACATTATTTGCTTGCACCTGGTAGGTAGACAGGCCTTCCCAAGCCAATTCTCTAATAGCTTCTGCACATTACTTGCTTGCCCCTGGTAGGTCGACAGGCCTTCCCGAGCCAATTCTCTTATATCCCATGCCAATTCTCTTGTAGCCCCAGCATATTACTTGCTTGCCCCTGATAGGTAGACAGGCCTTCCCAAGCCTATTCTCTTATAGCCCCAGCAAATTACTTGCTTATACCTGGTAGATCGACTGGCTTTCCCGAGCAAATTTTCTTATATCCCAAGCCAATTCTCTCATAGCCCAATACAATTACTTGCTTGCCCCTGGAAGTTAGACTGGCCTTCCCCAGCCTGTTCTTTCATAGCCCCAGAAAATTACTTGCTTGCCTCTGGTAGGTAGACTGGCCTTCCCAAGCCTATACTTTCATAGCCCCAGCAAATTACTTGCTTGTTCCTGGTATGTAGACTGGCCTTCCCAAGCCTATTCTCTCATAGCCCCAGGAAATTACTTGCTTATACCTGGTAGATGGACTGGCCTTCCCGAGCAAATTGTCTTATATCCCAAGCCAATTCACTCATAGCCTGTGACCATTACTTGCTTGCCCCTGGTAGGAAGGCCTTCCCAAGCCTTTTCTCTCATAGCCCCAGCAAATTACTTGCTTGCCCCTGGTAGGCAGACAGGCCTTCCCAAGCCAATTCTCTAATAGTCCCAGCAAATTACTTGCTTGTCTATGGTTGGTAGACAGGCCTTCCCAAGCCTATTCTGTAATAGCCCCAGCAAATTACTTGCTTGCCCCTGGTAGGTAGACAGGCCTTCCCAAGCCTATTCTGTAATAGTCCCAGCAAATTACTTGCTTGTCCCTGGTAGGTAGACAGGCCTTCCCAAACCAATTCTCTTATATCCCAAACCAAATCTCGAATAGCCCCAGCACATTATTTGCTTGCACCTGGTAGGTAGACAGGCCTTCCCAAGCCAATTCTCTAATAGCTTCTGCACATTACTTGCTTGCCCCTGGTAGGTAGACAGACTTTCCCAAGCCTATTCTGTAATAGTCCCAGCAAATTACTTGCTTGCCCCTGGTAGGTAGATAGGCCTTCCCAAGCCTATTCTCTCATCGCCTCAGCCCATGACTTATTTCTCCCTGGTAGGTAGACAGGCCTTCCCAAGCATTTTCTGTAATAGTCCCAGCAAATTACTTGCTTGTCCCTGGTAGGTAGACAGGCCTTCCCAAGCCTATTTTCTCATCGCCTCAGCCCATGACTTATTTCTCCCTGGTAGGTAGACAGGCCTTCCCAAGCCTATTCTGTAATAGCCGCTGCAAATTACTTGCTTGCCCCTGGTAGGTAGACAGGCTTTCCCACGCCTATTCTGTAATAGCCGCTGCAAATTACTTGCTTGCCCCTGGTAGGTAGACACGCCTTCCCAAGCCTATTCTCTCATAGTCCCAGCAAATTACTTGCTTAAACCTGGTAGGTCGACAGACCTTTCCGAAACAATTCTCTTATATTCCAAGCCAATTCTCTAAAAGCCCCAGTATATTACTTGCTTGCCCCTGGTAGGTCGACAGGCCTTCCCGAGCCAATTCTCTTATATCCCATGCCAATTCTCTTGTAGCCCCAGCATATTACTTGCTTGCCCCTGATAGGTAGACAGGCCTTCCCAAGCCTATTCTCTTATAGCCCCAGCAAATTACTTGCTTATACCTGGTAGATCGACTGGCTTTCCCGAGCAAATTTTCTTATATCCCAAGCCAATTCTCTCATAGCCCAATACAATTACTTGCTTGCCCCTGGAAGTTAGACTGGCCTTCCCCAGCCTATTCTTTCATAGCCCCAGAAAATTACTTGCTTGCCTCTGGTAGGTAGACTGGCCTTCCCAAGCCTATACTTTCATAGCCCCAGCAAATTACTTGCTTGTTCCTGGTATGTAGACTGGCCTTCCCAAGCCTATTTTCTCATAGCCTTAGGAAATTACTTGCTTATACCTGGTAGATGGACTGGCCTTCCCGAGCAAATTGTCTTATATCCCAAGCCAATTCACTCATAGCCTGTGACCATTACTTGCTTGCCCCTGGTAGGAAGGCCTTCCCAAGCCTTTTCTCTCATAGCCCCAGCAAATTACTTGCTTGCCCCTGGTAGGCAGACAGGCCTTCCCAAGCCAATTCTCTAATAGTCCCAGCAAATTACTTGCTTGTCTATGGTTGGTAGACAGGCCTTCCCAAGCCAATTCTCTAATAGCCCCTGCACATTACTTGCTTGCCCCTGGTAGGTAGACAGGCTTTCCCACGCCTATTCTGTAATAGCCGCTGCAAATTACTTGCTTGCCCCTGGTAGGTAGACACGCCTTCCCAAGCCTATTCTCTCATCGCCTCAGCCCATGACTTATTTCTCCCTGGTAGGTAGACAGGCCTTCCCAAGCCTATTCTGTAATAGCCGCTGCAAATTACTTGCTTGCCCCTGGTAGGTAGACAGGTCTTCCCAATCCTATTCTGTAATAGCCCCAGCAAATTCCTTGCTTGCCCCTGGTAGGCAGACAGGCCTTCCCAAGCCAATTCTCTAATAGTCCCAGCAAATTACTTGCTTGTCTATGGTTGGTAGACAGGCCTTCCCAAGCCTATTCTGTTATAGCCACTGCAAATTACTTGCTTGCTCTTGGTAGGTAGACAGGCTTTCCCAAGCCTATTCTGTTATAGCCCCTGCAAATTACTTGCTTGCCCTTGGTAGGTAGACAGGCTTTCCCAAGCCTATTCTGTAATAGCCGCTGCAAATTACTTGCTTGCCCCTGGTAGGTAGACACGCCTTCCCAAGCCTATTCTCTCATCGCCTCAGCCCATGACTTATTTCTCCCTGGTAGGTAGACAGGCCTTCCCAAGCCTATTCTGTAATAGCCGCTGCAAATTACTTGCTTGCCCCTGGTAGGTAGACAGGTCTTCCCAATCCTATTCTGTAATAGCCCCAGCAAATTCCTTGCTTGCCCCTGGTAGGTAGACAGGCCTTCCCAAGCCAATTCTCTAATAGCCCTTGCACATTACTTGCTTGCACCTGGTAGGTAGACAAGCCTTCCCAAGCCTATTCTGTAATAGTCCCAGCAAATTACTTGCTTGCCCCTGGTAGGTAGACTGCCCTTCCCAAGCCTATTTTCTCATCGCCTCAGCCCATGACTTATTTCTCCCTGGTAGGTAGACAGGCCTTCCCAAGCCTATTCTGTAATAGCCGCTGCAAATTACTTGCTTGCCCCTGGTAGGTAGACAGGCCTTCCCAAGCCAATTCTCTAATAGCCCCTGCACATTACTTGCTTGCCCCTGGTAGGTAGACAGGCTTTCCCAAGCCTATTCTGTAATAGCCGCTGCAAATTACTTGCTTGCCCCTGGTAGGTAGACACGCCTTCCCAAGCCTATTCTCTCATCGCCTCAGCCCATGACTTATTTCTCCCTGGTAGGTAGACAGGCCTTCCCAAGCCTATTCTGTAATAGCCGCTGCAAATTACTTGCTTGCCCCTGGTAGGTAGACAGGTCTTCCCAAGCCTATTCTGTAATAGTCCCAGCAAATTACTTGCTTGCCCCTGGTAGGTAGACTGCCCTTCCCAAGCCTATTCTCTCATTGCCTCAGCCCATGACTTACTTCTCCCTGGTAGGTCGACTGGCCTTCCCGAGCCAATTATTTTATATCCCAAGCCAATTCTCTAATAGCCCCGGCAAATTACTTGCTTGCCCCTGGTAGGTAGACTGGCCTTCCCAAGCCTATTCTCTCATAGTCCCAGCAAATTACTTGCTTAAACCTGGTAGGTCGACAGACCTTTCCGAAAACATTCTCTTATATTCCAAGCCAATTCTCTAAAAGCGCCAGTATATTACTTGCTTCCCCCTGGTAGGTCGACAGGCCTTCCCGAGCCAATTCTCTTATATCCCATGCCAATTCTCTTGTAGCCCCAGCATATTACTTGCTTGCCCCTGATAGGTAGACAGGCCTTCCCAAGCCTATTCTCTTATAGCCCCAGCAAATTACTTGCTTATACCTGGTAGATCGACTGGCTTTCCCGAGCAAATTTTCTTATATCCCAAGCCAATTCTCTCATAGCCCAATACAATTATTTGCTTGCCCCTGGAAGTTAGACTGGCCTTCCCCAGCCTATTCTTTCATAGCCCCAGCAAATTACTTGCTTGTTCCTGGTATGTAGACTGGCCTTCCCAAGCCTATTCTCTCATAGCCCCAGGAAATTACTTGCTTGTTCCTGGTATGTAGACTGGCCTTCCCAAGCCTATTCTCTCATAGCCCCAGGAAATTACTTGCTTATACCTGGTAGATGGACTGGCCTTCCCGAGCAAATTGTCTTATATCCCAAGCCAATTCACTCATAGCCTGTGACCATTACTTGCTTGCCCCTGGTAGGAAGGCCTTCCCAAGCCTTTTCTCTCATAGCCCCAGCAAATTACTTGCTTGCCCCTGGTAGGCAGACAGGCCTTCCCAAGCCAATTCTCAAATAGTCCCAGCAAATTACTTGCTTGTCTATGGTTGGTAGACAGGCCTTCCCAAGCCTATTCTGTAATAGCCCCAGCAAATTACTTGCTTGCCCCTGGTAGGTAGACAGAACTTCCCAAGCCAATTCTCGAATAGCCCCAGCACATTACTTGCTTGCCCCTGGTAGGTAGACAGGCCTTCCCAAGCCTTTTCTCTCATAGCCCCAGCAAATTACTTGCTTGCCACTGGTCAGCAGACAGGCCTTCCCAAGCCTGTTCTGTAATAGACCCAGCAAATTTCTTGCTTTCCCCTGGTAGGTAGACTGCCCTTCCCAAGCCTATTCTCTCATTGCCTCAGCCCATGACTTACTTCTCACTGGTAGGTCGACTGGCCTTCCCGAACCAATTCTCTTATATCCCAAGCCAATTCTTTAATAGCCCCTGCACATTACTTGCTTGCCCCTGGTAGGTAGACAGGCCTTCTCAAGCCTATTCTGTAATCGTCCCAGCAAATTACTTGCTTACCCCTGGTAGGTAGATAGGCCTTCCCAAGCCTATTCTCTCATCGCCTCAGCCCATGACTTATTCCTCCCTGGTAGCTAGACAGGCCTTCCCAAACCTATTCTGTAATAGCCCCAGCAAATTACTTGCTTGCCCCTGGTAGGCAGACAGGCCTTCCCAAGCCTATTCTGTAATAGCCCCTGCAAATTACTTGCTTGCCCCTGGTCGGTAGACAGGCCTTCCCAAGCCTATTCTGTAATAGCCCCTGCAAATTACTTGCTTGCCCCTGGTCGGTAGACAGGCCTTCCCAAGCCTATTCTGTAATAGCCCCAGCAAATTACTTGCATGCCCCTAGTAGGTACACTGCCCTTCCCAAGCCTATTCTCTCATTGCATCAGCCCATGACTTACTTCTCCCTGGTAGGTCCACTGGCCTTCCCGAGCCAATTCTCTAATATCCCAAGCCAATTCTCTAATAGCCCCTACACATTACTTGTTTGCCCCTGGTAGGTAGACAGGCTTTCCCAAGTCTATTCTGTAATAGTCCCAGCAAATTAATTGCTTGTCCCTGGTAGGTAGACAGGCCTTCTCAAGCCTATTCTCTCATCGCCTCAGCCCATGACTTATTTCTCCCTGGTAGGTAGACAGGCCTTCCCAAGCCTTTTCTCTCAGAGCCCCAGCAAATTACTTGCTTGCCCCTGATCGGCAGACAGGCCTTCCCAAGCCTATTCTGTAATAGCCCCAGCAAATTACTTGCTTGCCCCTGGTAGGTAGACAGGCCTTCCCAAGCCTATTCTGTAATAGTCCCAGCAAATTACTTGCTTGTCCCTGGTAGGTAGACAGGCCTTCCCAAACCAATTCTCTTATATCCCAAACCAAATCTCGAATAGCCCCAGCACATTATTTGCTTGCACCTGGTAGGTAGACAGGCCTTCCCAAGCCAATTCTCTAATAGCTTCTGCACATTACTTGCTTGCCCCTGGTAGGTAGACAGACTTTCCCAAGCCTATTCTGTAATAGTCCCAGCAAATTACTTGCTTGCCCCTGGTAGGTAGATAGGCCTTCCCAAGCCTATTCTCTCATCGCCTCAGCCCATGACTTATTTCTCCCTGGTAGGTAGACAGGCCTTCCCAAGCCTATTCTGTAATAGTCCCAGCAAATTACTTGCTTGTCCCTGGTAGGTAGACAGGCCTTCCCAAGCCTATTTTCTCATCGCCTCAGCCCATGACTTATTTCTCCCTGGTAGGTAGACAGGCCTTCCCAAGCCTATTCTGTAATAGCCGCTGCAAATTACTTGCTTGCCCCTGGTAGGTAGACAGGCCTTCCCAAGCCAATTCTCTAATAGCCCCTGCAAATTACTTAATTGCTCTTGGTAGGTAGACAGGCTTTCCCAAGCCTATTCTGTTATAGCCCCTGCAAATTACTTGCTTGCTCTTGTTAGGTAGACAGGCTTTCCCAAGCCTATTCTGTTATAGCCCCTGCAAATTACTTGCTTGCCCTTGGTAGGTAGACAGGCTTTCCCAAGCCTATTCTGTAATAGCCGCTGCAAATTACTTGCTTGCCCCTGGTAGGTAGACACGCCTTCCCAAGCCTATTCTCTCATCGCCTCAGCCCATGACTTATTTCTCCCTGGTAGGTAGACAGGCCTTCCCAAGCCTATTCTGTAATAGCCGCTGCAAATTACTTGCTTGCCCCTGGTAGGTAGACAGGTCTTCCCAAGCCTATTCTGTAATAGCCCCAGCAAATTCCTTGCTTGCCCCTGGTAGGTAGACAGGCCTTCCCAAGCCAATTCTCTAATAGCCCATGCACATTACTTGCTTGCACCTGGTAGGTAGACAAGCCTTCCCAAGCCTATTCTGTAATAGTCCCATCAAATTACTTGCTTGCCCCTGGTAGGTAGACTGCCCTTCCCAAGCCTATTCTCTCATTGCCTCAGCCCATGACTTACTTCTCCCTGGTAGGTCGACTGGCCTTCCCGAGCCAATTATTTTATATCCCAAGCCAATTCTCTAATAGCCCCGGCAAATTACTTGCTTGCCCCTGGTAGGTAGACTGGCCTTCCCAAGCCTATTCTCTCATAGTCCCAGCAAATTACTTGCCTAAACCTGGTAGGTCGACAGACCTTTCCGAAACAATTCTCTTATATTCCAAGCCAATTCTCTAAAAGCCCCAGTATATTACTTGCTTCCCCCTGGTAGGTCGACAGGCCTTCCCGAGCCAATTCTCTTATATCCCATGCCAATTCTCTTGTAGCCCCAGCATATTACTTGCTTGCCCCTGATAGGTAGACAGGCCTTCCCAAGCCTATTCTGTAATAGCCCCTGCAAATTACTTGCTTGCTCTTGGTAAGTAGACAGGCTTTCCCAAGCCTATTCTGTTATAGCCCCTGCAAATTACTTGCTTGCCCTTGGTAGGTAGACAGGCTTTCCCAAGCCTATTCTGTAATAGCCCCAGCACATTACTTGCTTGCCCCTGGTAGGTAGACAGGCTTTCCCAAGCCTATTCTGTAATAGTCCCAACAAATTACTTGCTTGTCCCTGGTAGGTAGACAGGCCTTCCCAAGCCTATTCTATAATAGCCCCTGTAAATTACTTGCTTGCCCCTGGTAGGAAGACAGGCCTTCCCAAGCCTACACTGTAAATGCTAACATTCAAATTAATTAAATGTGATAAGTGAACAAACTCAATTTTCATCAACCTGTTGTGAACACTTCTTTTAAATAAGTAAGTAGTAATTTGGGGTTGGAGAACTTGCTTAACCTGATATATCCGAGTTAAGTCATATTAGAAAAAATAATTTATTGTACCCAGTGTCCTTTGGGCATTCTATCAGACATGCGCAGATCTGCCCTGCCCACTTTCGCGCTCTTTCCAACACCTTTCTCAGTTATTTTCACCATTGTGGGTTTACTTGTCCTCAGCACACTGATTTGGTAAGTAAATATTTTACTCTTTTGTAAACCGTCGATTTGTCTTGGAGTAGCGTAGTAGCCTGTGTGCTGCCAGGGAGGAGAAGTGTCAATTACATCAAATATCACCGCTAGCAAGCATGCTATATGACCGTGACAGTAACCTCATCATTTTCAGAAACAAATGTAGACTACATTTTATGGTAGACTACCATTTTATGCCGGCGTTTTGAATTCTTGGCAATTAAGTTGACAGACGGGGCTCGTTAACGTTTTTAGGCGATGGGAGAGGTTTTCAAAACAGTTACCGAGTGGTTTTAAGTTAGCTAGACCGAGGGGGGGTTCGCTTCCTGTGTTACCGAGCGGTTTTAAGTTAGCTAGACCGAGGGGAGGTTCGCTTCCTGTTTTAAAAATAAAAACACTAATTCTATCGTTAGCGGGTGTTTTATTTTGTGAAACTAACAGGAAGTGCCTTAGTCACTACGGCTAGCTTGAGTAGCGCCGAATTTGCACGTTGTGGAGCTAAACGGCTACTTTCTCACGTAAAAATGTTAGAAATGTCGATAAAGTGATTTATTTACAGAGTTAGTGCTAGAATTAAGACAGCTTCAGCCTGTATATTTCGGCTCAGGTAAGCGCTAAATGCACAGTCAGACTTTATGTGCGCCAACGTAATCGGTTCTTGCGTTGGAGCAGGGGTCCCCAAACTACGGCCCGCGGGCCGGATACGGCCCGCCTCCACATTTGGTCCGGCCCCCTGAACCCCCCCCCCCCCAATAGTGTTATTATTTCCTGGCTTTTTTCTGTGAAGAACCCAGACAGGGTTATTTGTTTATTATCTGTTTAATTAATTGTGTTATTATTATTCATTATTATATGATATTATATTATGTTATTATTATTTTTATTTTATTTTGTTCCGTGAAGAATCCAGAAAGGGTTATTTAATTGTGGCTTTCTGAAAAACAATACATTTTTACATTTAGGCACTGCTGCAATCGTCACACTTTTTCTGTTACAAACTGACCCGGCCCCTCATCAGAGAAGGGAAAAGTCATGTGGCCTTCACAGAAAAAGGTTTGGGGACCCCTGCTTTAGAGTGTTTGTCATCTGCCCTTCCATTTGCTTTTCTTCATGTGCAGTGCTCCCCCTCCATGTTTGATCAAACTGCACTGATAATTTGAAATTTGTTTTAAAATGCATTAATCGCAAAAATCTGAGGACTAGATCACATTTCTCCCTGTTATTTCACCACTTTAACATTGGTCTAACCTAATATAGGAATATAGATAGAAAGAGTGCAGAGATCACACTCGATGCTATAACAACCTGGTGTGTTGAAGGTTGTTCATATATGTGCCTATATTTTGAAATATTTGTCTTAATTTTGTGTTCTTTTTCACCATCCCCCAATCAGGCTGAAGCAAATGGTCAAAAGTCCACACATACCTCAGTCTCAGCAATTACAGGTATGTTTCATACACTGATCAATGAATCATTTAATATTTGTATTTGTTTCATGGGTTGGGATAACAAACATGCATTAATGTTTTTACAGATGGATTAAGAAATTAATTGTACATCTCAATTTGAATTTTCAAAAATAATCAATTACGTTAATTTAAAAACTCATTATTACACATTTGAGTTTGTGCATATTAAAATAATTCATTGCAGATTTTAATTTGTGACTGTTAAGAAAAAATGTAACTTTTTTTTTTCTAACAAGTTCTCAATGCTGAAATTATCGTGTCTTTTCAGGTCAACCAGAGCAGTATTCTCTAATGCAGTGGACTCGCAAGTACTGCACATTTTCTGCTGAAAAGAGGCTACTTGCTTAAGCATTACGGCTTAAAACATGGATACCACACTCGGACATCCCTACTCCCATGTCTTCATAAGGACTGCCTCTGCACATTTAAATCTTTTAATGCACTCAAAGTACACCTGTCGACATGGCACTCTCAAAAAGATGCAGGCAAAAGTGGAGAAACTGCATTTGACCGTCAGTTGTGCAACTTTGTGGAGCCTTGCTCAGAAGCAGACTTCTTCACCCATTTGCAAAGACATCTTAAGCTGAGGCAAATGGTTACTTGCCCATATCAAGACTAACTTTCAGAGTAGTGTTTATTCTACTTTCACTGCACACAAAAGCAAAGAAATGTGAAATGTGTTTGAGCCATAGTATAGGTAGGACATTTGTGTCTAAATCATTCAATCCCAATAAAAGTTGCTTTAATAAAAAAAAAAAAACAAATTTTTAATGAAAGAAAAAGAACCTTTTGCAAAAATATATTTTTTGAAAAAAAAAAAAATATATATATAAATATATATATATATATATATATATATAAATTTTTTTTTTTTTTAAATGGAAAAAGTTTTGAAGGCACTTTTTTTCGATTGAATCATTTTGACACAAAGATACGACTTCAACGCTACTTCCGACATGTTTGAGTGGCAGGTGACTACACCAATGCAATAAAAGAATGACTAGTGGCCACCAGGGCTCCATCGAGCCATCGGACTCTGCTCGAGTCCAAGCCGGAAATAGGGCACAGGTACGGGGGGGGTGACATCGGCATCTCACCGGAGTGCCCGCGATGGTATGGTGCGCTGCTGCTTAATGTGATTCAAGAGGGGAACTTCACCTGCTGCCCTGACGTGACGATTGGCAATCGGGGGCCAACCGCAGTGTCGCGACGCGCCGGTATGGGAGTGGCCCGACACTAGCCTGCCCAGTAAGCGAGTCCGCGCCGGGAGCCCCGTCGGGAGCCCCGTCGCTTCAGCTTTGAATGAGTGTCGTGTCACTCGCGGGCCGTCCACTCAACAGCCGGCCTCCGCGCCGGGGGGGTGATAATGGGGTCCGCCAGTGCGCCGCGACAGGGCACCGTACCATCGCCGGCACTCCGGTGAGATGCCGATGTCACACCCCCGCACCGATGCCCTATTTTTGGCTTGGACTCGAGCAGAGTCCGATGACTGGATGGAGCCCTGGTGGCCATTATTCTTGCTTCCTGCTTTTATGCCATTGGCGTAATCACCTACCACTCAAACATGTCGGAAGTAGCGTTGAATTTGGATCTTCGTGTCGAAATGATTCAACCAAAAAAAAGTCCCTTCAAAACTTTTTCCACCTTAGAAAAAAAAAAAAAAAGTTTAAAACTTTTTGCTTTTCAAAAAAAAAGTGACAAGTCAATTTAAAAAAATATTTAAAATAAAAAAAATATTTTCAAAAAAATGTTTTTGCTAAAGTTTTTTTTTCTTTTATTAAAAATAGTATTTTCTATTGAAGCAACTTTTATTGGGATTGATTAATTTGGACACAAATGTCCTACTCATAATATGGCTTGAAAACAAAAAGGATTGCTTTGATCAAAGAAAACAGTTTCAATGAAAAGTGTAAATTTCTGAGTCTCAAATATTTTTTCACATTCAAACCTTTTTTTCTACGTTTTTTTTTTTTTTTTTTTTTTTTGATTGAAGTGATTTTCTTTTGAAAATATAATTTTTTTTGTTTGAAGCAACTTATTTTTTGATTGAATAATAAAGACACAAATGTCCTAGCCAAAATGTGGTCCAAACGCAGAATTACATCAATCAAAAAAGTTGTTTCAATAAAAAAAAAAAAAAAAACTTGACTTAAATAAAAATTTTTTAAAAATTCAAAGAAAAATAGTTTTCAAATACATTTTTTGGACTTAAAAATTTATTTTTGCATTCAAACAATTTTTTTTGATTGACATGACTTTTTTTTTTAATTGAAAAAAAAAATATATATACATACTAATGACATATTTTTGACTAGAAATTAGACTTTTTTAGAGGAAAAAGCTTAATATGAAATTAGAATTTGAATAAAAATAAGACACATATTCTTGGTAAGATTTTAGGTTTCTCAAGTGTATAACTCCAGTACACGTTTTGCATTTACTCTTTTAGTGATTTGAAAAAAACAAGGTATCTTGTTTACTGTATCAGGTGTTAAAGTGAAATTTGAATTTGAACTGAGTTGTGTGTTTTAAAAAGAGTTCTGTATTTTTATGTTTATTTTATCACTGCTGCGCAGTTTAAACCACGGCACAATGTTGATTGTAGTTCCAGTTTTGATCACTAATATTGTTGGAGAAATCAGAACTGTTAGCTTTACCAGAGCTCAAACTCATGTTGTAATGGGAAACTAGTTTGACGCCATGTCTTCAATGCTCGAGTTAATGTCCTGAAATAATGAGAAAAGGATCTCGCCTGTTAGTCTTTGGAAATCGCAGGATAGGAGTGGACATTGATGCAGCTCAGGTATTATTCAGTAATTTCAGTAGCAAAAGGTTATTTTCGGTACTTATACTTTGTATGAGGTGCAAAATGTTGGCAAAGGTTGGTTTACAATAATCCACTTCATTGATACTGAGCATTAACCAAACACTGTTAAGCCTGCCAGGAGCCAGTGTCTCCCATTAAATGCACTTTTGAGCATTTTAAAGTAAATTTTAATTCCACTGAATTAATCCATTGAGTCTTATCCTTTTATTGTGTTTTGGGGGTCATTACTGTTAGAAAATGTGTTTTAATGAAATTAGTATGTGCAGTTGTAATTTCTATTGTGGAATTCTTTTAGGTCAAGAAAATTAAGTTGACCTGAATATGATGGATGAAATGGTAAACTAAAGATAATTAATACACAATTATCACTTGAATACTGCAAAATCAAACAAGTTACTACAATCCAATTATTTGAGTTAATTTGAGTACTGTACACTCAAAATAAGTTACTGGAATCCAGTTATTTAAGTTAGTTTGAGTACTGCCAACTCAAAAGAAAAAAAAAGTCATTTAAGCCTTTTCACAGTGAGATCTACGCGATATGGCCGAAAAATGTAATTTTGATGTTAACTCCCGAACCGCTGCGCAGAAGTCAACCAAACTTCACCCAATAGTGTATTGTATCACAATCTAGTAGTTACATTTGGAAATTTGGTTCTAGGACATTTGGTTTGAGCGCAATCCTCAAACTTAAAAAAAAGTCATTTAAGCCTTTTCACAGTGAGATCTACGCGATATGGCCGAGAAATGTAATTTTGATGTTAACTCCCAAACCGCTGCGTAGAAGTCAACCAAACTTCACCCAATAGTGTATTGTATCACAATCTAGTAGTTACATTTGGAAATTTGGTTCTAGGACATTTGGTTTGAGCGCAATCCTCAAACTTAGTTAAAAAAAAGTCATTTAAGCCTTTTCACAGTGAGATCTACGCGATATGGCCGAGAAATGTAATTTTGATGTTAACTCCCATACCGCTGCGCAGAAGTCAACCAAACTTCACCCAATAGTGTATTGTATCACAATCTAGTAGTTACATTTGGAAATTTGGTTCTAGGACATTTGGTTTGAGCGCAATCCTCAAACTTAGTTAAAAAAAAGTCATTTAAGCCTTTTCACAGTGAGATCTATGCGATATGGCCGAGAAATGTAATTTTGATGTTAACTCCCAAACCGCTGCGTAGAAGTCAACCAAACTTCACCCAATAGTGTATTGTATCACAATCTAGTAGTTACATTTGGAAATTTGGTTCTAGGACATTTGGTTTGGGCGCAATCCTCAAACTTAGTTAAAAAAAAGTCATTTAAGCCTTTTCACAGTGAGATCTACGCGATATGGCCGAGAAATGTAATTTTGATGTTAACTCCCATACCGCTGCGCAGAAGTCAACCAAACTTCACCCAATAGTGTATTGTATCACAATCTAGTAGTTACATTTGGAAATTTGGTTCTAGGACATTTGATTTGAGTGCAATCCTCAAACTTAGGTCAAAAAAGCCATTTAAGCCTTTTCACAGTGAGATCTATGCGATATGGCCGAGAAATGTAATTTTGATGTTAACTCCCAAACCGCTGCGCAGAAGTCAACCAAACTTCACCCAATAGTGTATTGTATCACAATTTAGTAGTTACATGTGGAAATTTGGTTCTAGGACATTTGATTTGAGCGCAATCCTCAAACTTAGGTCAAAAAAGCCATTTAAGCCTTTTCACAGTGAGATCTATGCGATATGGCCGAGAAATGTAATTTTGATGTTAACTCCCAAACCGCTGCGCAGAAGTCAACCAAACTTCACCCAATAGTGTATTTTATCACAATCTAGTAGTTACATTTGGAAATTTAGTTTTAGGACATTTGGTTTGAGCGCAGTCTTCAAACTTAATTAAAAAAAGTCATTTAAGCCTTTTCACAGTGAGATCTATGCGATATGGCCGAGAAATGTAATTTTGATGTTAACTCCCAAACCGCTGCGCAGAAGTAAACCAAACTTCACCCAATAGTGTATTGTATCACAATCTAGTAGTTACATGTGGAAATTTGGTTCTAGGACATTTGGTTTGAGCGCAATCCTCAAACTTAGTTAAAAAAAAGTCATTTAAGCCTTTTCACAGTGAGATCTATGCGATATGGCCGAGAAATGTAATTTTGATGTTAACTCCCAAACCGCTGCGTAGAAGTCAACCAAACTTCACCCAATAGTGTATTGTATCACAATCTAGTAGTTACATTTGGAAATTTGGTTCTAGGACATTTGGTTTGGGCGCAATCCTCAAACTTAGTTAAAAAAAAGTCATTTAAGCCTTTTCACAGTGAGATCTACGCGATATGGCCGAGAAATGTAATTTTGATGTTAACTCCCATACCGCTGCGCAGAAGTCAACCAAACTTCACCCAATAGTGTATTGTATCACAATCTAGTAGTTACATTTGGAAATTTGGTTCTAGGACATTTGGTTTGAGCGCAATCCTGAAACTTAGTTAAAAAAAAGTCATTTAAGCCTTTTCACAGTGAGATCTACGCGATATGGCCGAGAAATGTAATTTTGATGTTAACTCCCAAACCGCTGCGTAGAAGTCAACCAAACTTCACCCAATAGTGTATTGTATCACAATCTAGTAGTTACATTTGGAAATTTGGTTCTAGGACATTTGGTTTGAGCGCAATCCTCAAACTTAGTTAAAAAAAAGTCATTTAAGCCTTTTCACAGTGAGATCTACGCGATATGGCCGAGAAATGTAATTTTGATGTTAACTCCCAAACCGCTGCGTAGAAGTCAACCAAACTTCACCCAATAGTGTATTGTATCACAATCTAGTAGTTACATTTGGAAATTTGGTTCTAGGACATTTGGTTTGAGCGCAATCCTCAAACTTAGTTAAAAAAAGTCATTTAAGCCTTTTCACAGTGAGATCTATGCGATATGGCCGAGAAATGTAATTTTGATGTTAACTCCCAAACCGCTGCGCAGAAGTCAACCAAACTTCACCCAATAGTGTATTTTATCACAATCTAGTAGTTACATTTGGAAATTTAGTTCTTGGACATTTGATTTGAGCGCAATCCTCAAACTTAGGTCAAAAAAGCCATTTAAGCCTTTTCACAGTGAGATCTATGCGATATGGCCGAGAAATGTAATTTTGATGTTAACTCCCAAACCGCTGCGCAGAAGTAAACCAAACTTCACCCAATAGTGTATTTTATCATAATCTAGTAGTTACATTTAGAAATTTAGTTCTAGGACATTTGGTTTGAGCGCAATCTTCAAACTTAATTAAAAAAAGTCATTTAAGCCTTTTCACAGTGAGATCTATGCGATATGGCCGAGAAATGTAATTTTGATGTTAACTCCCAAACCGCTGCGCAGAAGTCAACCAAACTTCACACAATAGTGTATTTTATCACAATCTAGTAGTTACATTTGGAAATTTGGTTCTAGGACATTTGATTTGAGTGCAATCCTCAAACTTAGGTCAAAAAAGCCATTTAAGCCTTTTCACAGTGAGATCTATGCGATATGGCCGAGAAATGTAATTTTGATGTTAACTCCCAAACCGCTGCGCAGAAGTCAACCAAACTTCACCCAATAGTGTATTGTATCACAATCTAGTAGTTACATTTGGAAATTTGGTTCTAGGACATTTGATTTGAGCGCAATCCTCAAACTTAGGTCAAAAAAGCCATTTAAGCCTTTTCACAGTGAGATCTATGCGATATGGCCGAGAAATGTAATTTTGATGTTAACTCCCAAACCGCTGCGCAGAAGTCAACCAAACTTCACCCAATAGTGTATTTTATCACAATCTAGTAGTTACATTTGGAAATTTAGTTTTAGGACATTTGGTTTGAGCGCAGTCTTCAAACTTAATTAAAAAAAGTCATTTAAGCCTTTTCACAGTGAGATCTATGCGATATGGCCGAGAAATGTAATTTTGATGTTAACTCCCAAACCGCTGCGCAGAAGTAAACCAAACTTCACCCAATAGTGTATTGTATCACAATCTAGTAGTTACATGTGGAAATTTGGTGCTAGGACATTTGATTTGAGCGCAATCCTCAAACTTAGGTCAAAAAAGCCATTTAAGCCTTTTCACAGTGAGATCTATGCGATATGGCCGAGAAATGTAATTTGGATGTTAACTCCCAAACCGCTGCGCAGAAGTCAACCAAACTTCACCCAATAGTGTATTGTATCACAATCTAGTAGTTACATGTGGAAATTTGGTTCTAGGACATTTGATTTGAGCGCAATTCTCAAACTTAGGTCAAAAAAGCCATTTAAGCCTTTTCACAGTGAGATCTATGCGATATGGCCGAGAAATGTAATTTTGATGTTAACTCCCAAACCGCTGCGCAGAAGTCAACCAAACTTCACACAATAGTGTATTTTATCACAATCTAGTAGTTACATTTGGAAATTTGGTTCTAGGACATTTGATTTGAGTGCAATCCTCAAACTTAGGTCAAAAAAGCCATTTAAGCCTTTTCACAGTGAGATCTATGCGATATGGCCGAGAAATGTAATTTTGATGTTAACTCCCAAACCGCTGCGCAGAAGTCAACCAAACTTCACCCAATAGTGTATTTTATCATAATCTAGTAGTTACATTTGGAAATTTAGTTCTAGGACATTTGGTTTGAGCGCAATCTTCAAACTTAATTAAAAAAAGTCATTTAAGCCTTTTCACAGTGAGATCTATGCGATATGGCCGAGAAATGTAATTTTGATGTTAACTCCCAAACCGCTGCGCAGAAGTCAACCAAACTTCACCCAATAGTGTATTGTATCACAATTTAGTAGTTACATGTGGAAATTTGGTTCTAGGACATTTGATTTGAGCGCAATCCTCAAACTTAGGTCAAAAAAGCCATTTAAGCCTTTTCACAGTGAGATCTATGCGATATGGCCGAGAAATGTAATTTTGATGTTAACTCCCAAACCGCTGCGCAGAAGTCAACCAAACTTCACCCAATAGTGTATTTTATCACAATCTAGTAGTTACATTTGGAAATTTAGTTTTAGGACATTTGGTTTGAGCGCAGTCTTCAAACTTAATTAAAAAAAGTCATTTAAGCCTTTTCACAGTGAGATCTATGCGATATGGCCGAGAAATGTAATTTTGATGTTAACTCCCAAACCGCTGCGCAGAAGTAAACCAAACTTCACCCAATAGTGTATTGTATCACAATCTAGTAGTTACATGTGGAAATTTGGTTCTAGGACATTTGGTTTGAGCGCAATCCTCAAACTTAGTTAAAAAAAAGTCATTTAAGCCTTTTCACAGTGAGATCTACGCGATATGGCCGAGAAATGTAATTTTGATGTTAACTCCCATACCGCTGCGCAGAAGTCAACCAAACTTCACCCAATAGTGTATTGTATCACAATCTAGTAGTTACATTTGGAAATTTGGTTCTAGGACATTTGGTTTGAGCGCAATCCTCAAACTTAGTTAAAAAAAAGTCATTTAAGCCTTTTCACAGTGAGATCTACGCGATATGGCCGAGAAATGTAATTTTGATGTTAACTCCCAAACCGCTGCGTAGAAGTCAACCAAACTTCACCCAATAGTGTATTGTATCACAATCTAGTAGTTACATTTGGAAATTTGGTTCTAGGACATTTGGTTTGAGCGCAATCCTCAAACTTAGTTAAAAAAAAGTCATTTAAGCCTTTTCACAGTGAGATCTACGCGATATGGCCGAGAAATGTAATTTTGATGTTAACTCCCAAACCGCTGCGTAGAAGTCAACCAAACTTCACCCAATAGTGTATTGTATCACAATCTAGTAGTTACATTTGGAAATTTGGTTCTAGGACATTTGGTTTGAGCGCAATCCTCAAACTTAGTTAAAAAAAAGTCATTTAAGCCTTTTCACAGTGAGATCTACGCGATATGGCCGAGAAATGTAATTTTGATGTTAACTCCCGAACCGCTGCGCAGAAGTCAACCAAACTTCACCCAATAGTGTATTGTATCACAATCTAGTAGTTACATGTGGAAATTTGGTTCTAGGACATTTGATTTGAGCGCAATCCTCAAACTTAGGTCAAAAAAGCCATTTAAGCCTTTTCACAGTGAGATCTATGCGATATGGCCGAGAAATGTAATTTTGATGTTAACTCCCAAATCGCTGCGCAGAAGTAAACCAAACTTCACCCAATAGTGTATTTTATCATAATCTAGTAGTTACATTTGGAAATTTAGTTCTAGGACATTTGGTTTGAGCGCAATCTTCAAACTTAATTAAAAAAAGTCATTTAAGCCTTTTCACAGTGAGATCTATGCGATATGGCCGAGAAATGTAATTTTGATGTTAACTCCCAAACCGCTGCGCAGAAGTCAACCAAACTTCACCCAATAGTGTATTTTATCACAATCTAGTAGTTACATTTGGAAATTTAGTTCTTGGACATTTGATTTGAGCGCAATCCTCAAACTTAGGTCAAAAAAGCCATTTAAGCCTTTTCACAGTGAGATCTATGCGATATGGCCGAGAAATGTAATTTTGATGTTAACTCCCAAACCGCTGCGCAGAAGTAAACCAAACTTCACCCAATAGTGTATTTTATCATAATCTAGTAGTTACATTTAGAAATTTAGTTCTAGGACATTTGGTTTGAGCGCAATCTTCAAACTTAATTAAAAAAAGTCATTTAAGCCTTTTCACAGTGAGATCTATGCGATATGGCCGAGAAATGTAATTTTGATGTTAACTCCCAAACCGCTGCGCAGAAGTCAACCAAACTTCACACAATAGTGTATTTTATCACAATCTAGTAGTTACATTTGGAAATTTGGTTCTAGGACATTTGATTTGAGTGCAATCCTCAAACTTAGGTCAAAAAAGCCATTTAAGCCTTTTCACAGTGAGATCTATGCGATATGGCCGAGAAATGTAATTTTGATGTTAACTCCCAAACCGCTGCGCAGAAGTCAACCAAACTTCACCCAATAGTGTATTGTATCACAATTTAGTAGTTACATGTGGAAATTTGGTTCTAGGACATTTGATTTGAGCGCAATCCTCAAACGTAGGTCAAAAAAGCCATTTAAGCCTTTTCACAGTGAGATCTATGCGATATGGCCGAGAAATGTAATTTTGATGTTAACTCCCAAACCGCTGCGCAGAAGTCAACCAAACTTCACCCAATAGTGTATTTTATCACAATCTAGTAGTTACATTTGGAAATTTAGTTTTAGGACATTTGGTTTGAGCGCAGTCTTCAAACTTAATTAAAAAAAGTCATTTAAGCCTTTTCACAGTGAGATCTATGCGATATGGCCGAGAAATGTAATTTTGATGTTAACTCCCAAACCGCTGCGCAGAAGTAAACCAAACTTCACCCAATAGTGTATTGTATCACAATCTAGTAGTTACATGTGGAAATTTGGTTCTAGGACATTTGATTTGAGCGCAATCCTCAAACTTAGGTCAAAAAAGCCATTTAAGCCTTTTCACAGTGAGATCTATGCGATATGGCCGAGAAATGTAATTTTGATGTTAACTCCCAAACCGCTGCGCAGAAGTAAACCAAACTTCACCCAATAGTGTATTGTATCACAATCTAGTAGTTACATGTGGAAATTTGGTGCTAGGACATTTGATTTGAGCGCAATCCTCAAACTTAGGTCAAAAAAGCCATTTAAGCCTTTTCACAGTGAGATCTATGCGATATGGCCGAGAAATGTAATTTGGATGTTAACTCCCAAACCGCTGCGCAGAAGTCAACCAAACTTCACCCAATAGTGTATTGTATCACAATCTAGTAGTTACATGTGGAAATTTGGTTCTAGGACATTTGATTTGAGCGCAATTCTCAAACTTAGGTCAAAAAAGCCATTTAAGCCTTTTCACAGTGAGATCTATGCGATATGGCCGAGAAATGTAATTTTGATGTTAACTCCCAAACCGCTGCGCAGAAGTCAACCAAACTTCACACAATAGTGTATTTTATCACAATCTAGTAGTTACATTTGGAAATTTGGTTCTAGGACATTTGATTTGAGTGCAATCCTCAAACTTAGGTCAAAAAAGCCATTTAAGCCTTTTCACAGTGAGATCTATGCGATATGGCCGAGAAATGTAATTTTGATGTTAACTCCCAAACCGCTGCGCAGAAGTCAACCAAACTTCACCCAATAGTGTATTTTATCACAATCTAGTAGTTACATTTGGAAATTTAGTTTTAGGACATTTGGTTTGAGCGCAGTCTTCAAACTTAATTAAAAAAAGTCATTTAAGCCTTTTCACAGTGAGATCTATGCGATATGGCCGAGAAATGTAATTTTGATGTTAACTCCCAAACCGCTGCGCAGAAGTCAACCAAACTTCACCCAATAGTGTATTTTATCAAAATCTAGTAGTTACATTTGGAAATTTAGTTCTAGGACATTTGGTTTGAGCGCAATCTTCAAACTTAATTAAAAAAAGTCATTTAAGCCTTTTCACAGTGAGATCTATGCGATATGGCCGAGAAATGTAATTTTGATGTTAACTCCCAAACCGCTGCGCAGAAGTCAACCAAACTTCACACAATAGTGTATTTTATCACAATCTAGTAGTTACATTTGGAAATTTAGTTCTAGGACATTTGATTTGAGCGCAATCCTCAAACTTAGGTCAAAAAAGCCATTTAAGCCTTTTCACAGTGAGATCTATGCGATATGGCCGAGAAATGTAATTTTGATGTTAACTCCCAAACCGCTGCGCAGAAGTCAACCAAACTTCACCCAATAGTGTATTTTATCACAATCTAGTAGTTACATTTGGAAATTTAGTTTTAGGACATTTGGTTTGAGCGCAGTCTTCAAACTTAATTAAAAAAAGTCATTTAAGCCTTTTCACAGTGAGATCTATGCGATATGGCCGAGAAATGTAATTTGGATGTTAACTCCCAAACCGCTGCGCAGAAGTCAACCAAACTTCACCCAATAGTGTATTTTATCACAATCTAGTAGTTACATGTGGAAATTTAGTTCTAGGACATTTGATTTGAGCGCAATCCTCAAACTTAGGTCAAAAAAGCCATTTAAGCCTTTTCACAGTGAGATCTATGCGATATGGCCGAGAAATGTAATTTTGATGTTAACTCCCAAACCGCTGCGCAGAAGTAAACCAAACTTCACCCAATAGTGTATTTTATCATAATCTAGTAGTTACATTTGGAAATTTAGTTCTAGGACATTTGGTTTGAGCGCAATCTTCAAACTTAATTAAAAAAAGTCATTTAAGCCTTTTCACAGTGAGATCTATGCGATATGGCCGAGAAATGTAATTTTGATGTTAACTCCCAAACCGCTGCGCAGAAGTCAACCAAACTTCACACAATAGTGTATTTTATCACAATCTAGTAGTTACATTTGGAAATTTAGTTCTAGGACATTTGATTTGAGCGCAATCCTCAAACTTAGGTCAAAAAAGCCATTTAAGCCTTTTCACAGTGAGATCTATGCGATATGGCCGAGAAATGTAATTTTGATGTTAACTCCCACACCGCTGCGCAGAAGTCAACCAAACTTCACACAATAGTGTATTTTATCACAATCTAGTAGTTACATTTGGAAATTTAGTTCTAGGACATTTGATTTGAGCGCAATCCTCAAACTTAGGTCAAAAAAGCCATTTAAGCCTTTTCACAGTGAGATCTATGCGATATGGCCGAGAAATGTAATTTTGATGTTAACTCCCAAACCGCTGCGCAGAAGTAAACCAAACTTCACCCAATAGTGTATTTTATCATAATCAAGTAGTTACATTTGGAAATTTGGTTCTAGGACATTTGATTTGAGCGCAATCCTCAAACTTAGGTCAAAAAAGCCATTTAAGCCTTTTCACAGTGAGATCTATGCGATATGGCCGAGAAATGTAATTTTGATGTTAACTCCCAAACCGCTGCGCAGAAGTCAACCAAACTTCACCCAATAGTGTATTTTATCACAATCTAGTAGTTACATTTGGAAATTTAGTTTTAGGACATTTGGTTTGAGCGCAGTCTTCAAACTTAATTAAAAAAAGTCATTTAAGCCTTTTCACAGTGAGATCTATGCGATATGGCCGAGAAATGTAATTTTGATGTTCACTCCCAAACCGCTGCGCAGAAGTAAACCAAACTTCACCCAATAGTGTATTGTATCACAATCTAGTAGTTACATGTGGAAATTTGGTTCTAGGACATTTGATTTGAGCGCAATCCTCAAACTTAGGTCAAAAAAGCCATTTAAGCCTTTTCACAGTGAGATCTATGCGATATGGCCGAGAAATGTAATTTTGATGTTAACTCCCAAACCGCTGCGCAGAAGTAAACCAAACTTCACCCAATAGTGTATTGTATCACAATCTAGTAGTTACATGTGGAAATTTGGTTCTAGGACATTTGATTTGAGCGCAATCCTCAAACTTAGGTCAAAAAAGCCATTTAAGCCTTTTCACAGTGAGATCTATGCGATATGGCCGAGAAATGTAATTTGGATGTTAACTCCCAAACCGCTGCGCAGAAGTCAACCAAACTTCACCCAATAGTGTATTGTATCACAATCTAGTAGTTACATGTGGAAATTTGGTTCTAGGACATTTGATTTGAGCGCAATTCTCAAACTTAGGTCAAAAAAGCCATTTAAGCCTTTTCACAGTGAGATCTATGCGATATGGCCGAGAAATGTAATTTTGATGTTAACTCCCAAACCGCTGCGCAGAAGTCAACCAAACTTCACCCAATAGTGTATTGTATCACAATCTAGTAGTTACATGTGGAAATTTAGTTTTAGAACATTTAGTTTGAGCGCAGTCTTCAAACTTAATTAAAAAAAGTCATTTAAGCCTTTTCACAGTGAGATCTATGTGATATGGCCGAGAAATGTAATTTTGATGTTAACTCCCAAACCGCTGCGCAGAAGTAAACCAAACTTCACCCAATAGTGTATTGTATCACAATCTAGTAGTTACATGTGGAAATTTAGTTCTAGGACATTTGGTTTGAGCGCAGTCTTCAAACTTAATTAAAAAAAGTCATTTAAGCCTTTTCACAGTGAGATCTATGCGATATGGCCGAGAAATGTAATTTGGATGTTAACTCCCAAACCGCTGCGCAGAAGTCAACCAAACTTCACCCAATAGTGTATTGTATCACAATCTAGTAGTTACATGTGGAAATTTGGTTCTAGGACATTTGATTTGAGCGCAATTCTCAAACTTAGGTCAAAAAAGCCATTTAAGCCTTTTCACAGTGAGATCTATGCGATATGGCCGAGAAATGTAATTTTGATGTTAACTCCCAAACCGCTGCGCAGAAGTCAACTAAACTTCACCCAATAGTGTATTTTATCACAATCTAGTAGTTACATTTGGAAATTTAGTTCTAGGACATTTGGTTTGAGCGCAATCATCAAACTTAGGTCAAAAAAGCCATTTAAGCTTTTTCACA
The DNA here is from genome assembly GCF_030265065.1 of Corythoichthys intestinalis. NCBI lineage: Eukaryota > Metazoa > Chordata > Actinopteri > Syngnathiformes > Syngnathidae > Corythoichthys > Corythoichthys intestinalis. The sequence continues at coordinate 44,811,535 of NC_080413.1, read as the reverse complement.
GTGAGATCTATTCGATATGGCCGAGAAATGTAATTTTGATGTTAACTCCCAAACCGCTGCGCAGAAGTAAACCAAACTTCACCCAATAGTGTATTGTATCACAATCTAGTAGTTACATGTGGAAATTTGATTCTAGGACATTTGATTTGAGCGCAATCCTCAAACTTAGGTCAAAAAAGCCATTTAAGCCTTTTCACAGTGAGATCTATGCGATATGGCCGAGAAATGTAATTTTGATGTTAACTCCCAAACCGCTGCGCAGAAGTCAACCAAACTTCACCCAATAGTGTATTTTATCACAATCTAGTAGTTACATTTGGAAATTTAGTTTTAGGACATTTGGTTTGAGCGCAGTCTTCAAACTTAATTAAAAAAAGTCATTTAAGCCTTTTCACAGTGAGATCTATGCGATATGGCCGAGAAATGTAATTTTGATGTTCACTCCCAAACCGCTGCGCAGAAGTAAACCAAACTTCACCCAATAGTGTATTGTATCACAATCTAGTAGTTACATGTGGAAATTCGGTTCTAGGACATTTGATTTGAGCGCAATCCTCAAACTTAGGTCAAAAAAGCCATTTAAGCCTTTCCACAGTGAGATCTATGCGATATGGCCGAGAAATGTAATTTTGATGTTAACTCCCAAACCGCTGCGCAGAAGTAAACCAAACTTCACCCAATAGTGTATTGTATCACAATCTAGTAGTTACATGTGGAAATTTGGTGCTAGGACATTTGATTTGAGCGCAATCCTCAAACTTAGGTCAAAAAAGCCATTTAAGCCTTTTCACAGTGAGATCTTTGCGATATGGCCGAGAAATGTAATTTGGATGTTAACTCCCAAACCGCTGCGCAGAAGTCAACCAAACTTCACCCAATAGTGTATTGTATCACAATCTAGTAGTTACATTTGGAAATTTAGTTCTAGGACATTTGGTTTGAGCGCAATCATCAAACTTAGGTCACAAAAGCCATTTAAGCTTTTTCACAGTGAGATCTATTCGATATGGCCGAGAAATGTAATTTTGATGTTAACTCCCAAACCGCTGCGCAGAAGTAAACCAAACTTCACCCAATAGTGTATTGTATCACAATCTAGTAGTTACATGTGGAAATTTGGTTCTAGGACATTTGATTTGAGCGCAATCCTCAAACTTAGGTCAAAAAAGCCATTTAAGCCTTTTCACAGTGAGATCTATGCGATATGGCCGAGAAATGTAATTTTGATGTTAACTCCCAAACCGCTGCGCAGAAGTAAACCAAACTTCACCCAATAGTGTATTTTATCATAATCTAGTAGTTACATTTGGAAATTTAGTTCTAGGACATTTGGTTTGAGCGCAATCTTCAAACTTAATTAAAAAAAGTCATTTAAGCCTTTTCACAGTGAGATCTATGCGATATGGCCGAGAAATGTAATTTTGATGTTAACTCCCAAACCGCTGCGCAGAAGTCAACCAAACTTCACACAATAGTGTATTTTATCACAATCTAGTAGTTACATTTGGAAATTTGGTTCTAGGACATTTGATTTGAGTGCAATCCTCAAACTTAGGTCAAAAAAGCCATTTAAGCCTTTTCACAGTGAGATCTATGCGATATGGCCGAGAAATGTAATTTTGATGTTAACTCCCAAACCGCTGCGCAGAAGTCAACCAAACTTCACCCAATAGTGTATTTTATCATAATCTAGTAGTTACATTTGGAAATTTAGTTTTAGGACATTTGGTTTGAGCGCAGTCTTCAAACTTAATTAAAAAAAGTCATTTAAGCCTTTTCACAGTGAGATCTATGCGATATGGCCGAGAAATGTAATTTTGATGTTCACTCCCAAACCGCTGCGCAGAAGTAAACCAAACTTCACCCAATAGTGTATTGTATCACAATCTAGTAGTTACATGTGGAAATTCGGTTCTAGGACATTTGATTTGAGCGCAATCCTCAAACTTAGGTCAAAAAAGCCATTTAAGCCTTTTCACAGTGAGATCTATGCGATATGGCCGAGAAATGTAATTTTGATGTTAACTCCCAAACCGCTGCGCAGAAGTAAACCAAACTTCACCCAATAGTGTATTGTATCACAATCTAGTAGTTACATGTGGAAATTTGGTGCTAGGACATTTGATTTGAGCGCAATCCTCAAACTTAGGTCAAAAAAGCCATTTAAGCCTTTTCACAGTGAGATCTATGCGATATGGCCGAGAAATGTAATTTTGATGTTAACTCCCAAACCGCTGCGCAGATGTAAACCAAACTTCACCCAATAGTGTATTGTATCACAATCTAGTAGTTACATGTGGAAATTTGGTTCTAGGACATTTGATTTGAGCGCAATCCTCAAACTTAGGTCAAAAAAGCCATTTAAGCCTTTTCACAGTGAGATCTATGCGATATGGCCGAGAAATGTAATTTGGATGTTAACTCCCAAACCGCTGCGCAGAAGTCAACCAAACTTCACCCAATAGTGTATTGTATCACAATCTAGTAGTTACATGTGGAAATTTGGTTCTAGGACATTTGATTTGAGCGCAATTCTCAAACTTAGGTCAAAAAAGCCATTTAAGCCTTTTCACAGTGAGATCTATGTGATATGGCCGAGAAATGTAATTTTGATGTTAACTCCCAAACCGCTGCGCAGAAGTCAACCAAACTTCACCCAATAGTGTATTGTATCACAATCTAGTAGTTACATGTGGAAATTTAGTTTTAGAACATTTGGTTTGAGCGCAGTCTTCAAACTTAATTAAAAAAAGTCATTTAAGCCTTTTCACAGTGAGATCTATGCGATATGGCCGAGAAATGTAATTTTGATGTTAACTCCCAAACCGCTGCGCAGAAGTAAACCAAACTTCACCCAACAGTGTATTGTATCACAATCTAGTAGTTACATGTGGAAATTTGGTGCTAGGACATTTGATTTGAGCGCAATCCTCAAACTTAGGTCAAAAAAGCCATTTAAGCTTTTTCACAGTGAGATCTATTCGATATGGCCGAGAAATGTAATTTTGATGTTAACTCCCAAACCGCTGCGCAGAAGTCAACTAAACTTCACCCAATAGTGTATTTTATCACAATCTAGTAGTTACATTTGGAAATTTAGTTCTAGGACATTTGGTTTGAGCGCAATCATCAAACTTAGGTCAAAAAAGCCATTTAAGCTTTTTCACAGTGAGATCTATTCGATATGGCCGAGAAATGTAATTTTGATGTTAACTCCCAAACCGCTGCGCAGAAGTAAACCAAACTTCACCCAATAGTGTATTGTATCACAATCTAGTAGTTACATGTGGAAATTTGATTCTAGGACATTTGATTTGAGCGCAATCCTCAAACTTAGGTCAAAAAAGCCATTTAAGCCTTTTCACAGTGAGATCTATGCGATATGGCCGAGAAATGTAATTTTGATGTTAACTCCCAAACCGCTGCGCAGAAGTAAACCAAACTTCACCCAATAGTGTATTTTATCATAATCTAGTAGTGACATTTGGAAATTTAGTTCTAGGACATTTGGTTTGAGCGCAATCTTCAAACTTAATTAAAAAAAGTCATTTAAGCCTTTTCACAGTGAGATCTATGCGATATGGCCGAGAAATGTAATTTTGATGTTAACTCCCAAACCGCTGCGCAGAAGTCAACCAAACTTCACCCAATAGTGTATTTTATCACAATCTAGTAGTTACATTTGGAAATTTAGTTTTAGGACATTTGGTTTGAGCGCAGTCTTCAAACTTAATTAAAAAAAGTCATTTAAGCCTTTTCACAGTGAGATCTATGCGATATGGCCGAGAAATGTAATTTTGATGTTCACTCCCAAACCGCTGCGCAGAAGTAAACCAAACTTCACCCAATAGTGTATTGTATCACAATCTAGTAGTTACATGTGGAAATTCGGTTCTAGGACATTTGATTTGAGCGCAATCCTCAAACTTAGGTCAAAAAAGCCATTTAAGCCTTTCCACAGTGAGATCTATGCGATATGGCCGAGAAATGTAATTTTGATGTTAACTCCCAAACCGCTGCGCAGAAGTAAACCAAACTTCACCCAATAGTGTATTTTATCACAATCTAGTAGTTACATTTGGAAATTTAGTTCTAGGACATTTGGTTTGAGCGCAATCATCAAACTTAGGTCAAAAAAGCCATTTAAGCCTTTTCACAGTGAGATCAATGCGATATGGCCGAGAAATGTAATTTTGATGTTAACTCCCAAACCGCTGCGCAGAAGTAAACCAAACTTCACCCAATAGTGTATTGTATCACAATCTAGTAGTTACATGTGGAAATTTGGTTCTAGGACATTTGATTTGAGCGCAATCCTCAAACTTAGGTCAAAAAAGCCATTTAAGCCTTTTCACAGTGAGATCTATGCGATATGGCCGAGAAATGTAATTTGGATGTTAACTCCCAAACCGCTGCGCAGAAGTCAACCGAACTTCACCCAATAGTGTATTGTATCACAATCTAGTAGTTACATGTGGAAATTTGGTTCTAGGACATTTGATTTGAGCGCAATTCTCAAACTTAGGTCAAAAAAGCCATTTAAGCCTTTTCACAGTGAGATCTATGCGATATGGCCGAGAAATGTAATTTTGATGTTAACTCCCAAACCGCTGCGCAGAAGTCAACCAAACTTCACCCAATAGTGTATTGTATCACAATCTAGTAGTTACATGTGGAAATTTAGTTTTAGAACATTTGGTTTGAGCGCAGTCTTCAAACTTAATTAAAAAAAGTCATTTAAGCCTTTTCACAGTGAGATCTATGCGATATGGCCGAGAAATGTAATTTTGATGTTAACTCCCAAACCGCTGCGCAGAAGTAAACCAAACTTCACCCAACAGTGTATTTTATCACAATCTAGTAGTTACATTTGGAAATTTAGTTCTAGGACATTTGGTTTGAGCGCAATCATCAAACTTAGGTCAAAAAAGCCATTTAAGCTTTTTCACAGTGAGATCTATTCGATATGGCCGAGAAATGTAATTTTGATGTTAACTCCCAAACCGCTGCGCAGAAGTAAACCAAACTTCACCCAATAGTGTATTGTATCACAATCTAGTAGTTACATGTGGAAATTTGATTCTAGGACATTTGATTTGAGCGCAATCCTCAAACTTAGGTCAAAAAAGCCATTTAAGCCTTTTCACAGTGAGATCTATGCGATATGGCCGAGAAATGTAATTTTGATGTTAACTCCCAAACCGCTGCGCAGAAGTAAACCAAACTTCACCCAATAGTGTATTTTATCATAATCTAGTAGTGACATTTGGAAATTTAGTTCTAGGACATTTGGTTTGAGCGCAATCTTCAAACTTAATTAAAAAAAGTCATTTAAGCCTTTTCACAGTGAGATCTATGCGATATGGCCGAGAAATGTAATTTTGATGTTAACTCCCAAACCGCTGCGCAGAAGTCAACCAAACTTCACACAATAGTGTATTTTATCACAATCTAGTAGTTACATTTGGAAATTTGGTTCTAGGACATTTGATTTGAGTGCAATCCTCAAACTTAGGTCAAAAAAGCCATTTAAGCCTTTTCACAGTGAGATCTATGCGATATGGCCGAGAAATGTAATTTTGATGTTAACTCCCAAACCGCTGCGCAGAAGTCAACCAAACTTCACCCAATAGTGTATTTTATCACAATCTAGTAGTTACATTTGGAAATTTAGTTTTAGGACATTTGGTTTGAGCGCAGTCTTCAAACTTAATTAAAAAAAGTCATTTAAGCCTTTTCACAGTGAGATCTATGCGATATGGCCGAGAAATGTAATTTTGATGTTCACTCCCAAACCGCTGCGCAGAAGTAAACCAAACTTCACCCAATAGTGTATTGTATCACAATCTAGTAGTTACATGTGGAAATTCGGTTCTAGGACATTTGATTTGAGCGCAATCCTCAAACTTAGGTCAAAAAAGCCATTTAAGCCTTTCCACAGTGAGATCTATGCGATATGGCCGAGAAATGTAATTTTGATGTTAACTCCCAAACCGCTGCGCAGAAGTAAACCAAACTTCACCCAATAGTGTATTTTATCACAATCTAGTAGTTACATTTGGAAATTTAGTTCTAGGACATTTGGTTTGAGCGCAATCATCAAACTTAGGTCAAAAAAGCCATTTAAGCTTTTTCACAGTGATATCTATTCGATATGGCCGAGAAATGTAATTTTGATGTTAACTCCCAAACCGCTGCGCAGAAGTAAACCAAACTTCACCCAATAGTGTATTGTATCACAATCTAGTAGTTACATGTGGAAATTTGGTGCTAGGACATTTGATTTGAGCGCAATCCTCAAACTTAGGTCAAAAAAGCCATTTAAGCCTTTTCACAGTGAGATCTATGCGATATGGCCGAGAAATGTAATTTGGATGTTAACTCCCAAACCGCTGCGCAGAAGTCAACCAAACTTCACCCAATAGTGTATTGTATCACAATCTAGTAGTTACATGTGGAAATTTGGTACTAGGACATTTGATTTGAGCGCAATTCTCAAACTTAGGTCAAAAAAGCCATTTAAGCCTTTTCACAGTGAGATCTATGCGATATGGCCGAGAAATGTAATTTTGATGTTAACTCCCAAACCGCTGCGCAGAAGTCAACTAAACTTCACCCAATAGTGTATTTTATCACAATCTATTAGTACATTTGGAAATTTAGTTCTAGGACATTTGGTTTGAGCGCAATCATCAAACTTAGGTCACAAAAGCCATTTAAGCCTTTTCACAGTGAGATCTATGCGATATGGCCGAGAAATGTAATTTTGATGTTAACTCCCAAACCGCTGCGCAGAAGTAAACCAAACTTCACCCAATAGTGTATTTTATCACAATCTAGTAGTTACATTTGGAAATTTAGTTTTAGGACATTTGGTTTGAGCGCAGTCTTCAAACTTAATTAAAAAAAGTCATTTAAGCCTTTTCACAGTGAGATCTATGCGATATGGCCGAGAAATGTAATTTTGATGTTCACTCCCAAACCGCTGCGCAGAAGTAAACCAAACTTCACCCAATAGTGTATTGTATCACAATCTAGTAGTTACATGTGGAAATTCGGTTCTAGGACATTTGATTTGAGCGCAATCCTCAAACTTAGGTCAAAAAAGCCATTTAAGCCTTTCCACAGTGAGATCTATGCGATATGGCCGAGAAATGTAATTTTGATGTTAACTCCCAAACCGCTGCGCAGAAGTAAACCAAACTTCACCCAATAGTGTATTTTATCACAATCTAGTAGTTACATTTGGAAATTTAGTTCTAGGACATTTGGTTTGAGCGCAATCATCAAACTTAGGTCAAAAAAGCCATTTAAGCTTTTTCACAGTGATATCTATTCGATATGGCCGAGAAATGTAATTTTGATGTTAACTCCCAAACCGCTGCGCAGAAGTAAACCAAACTTCACCCAATAGTGTATTGTATCACAATCTAGTAGTTACATGTGGAAATTTGGTGCTAGGACATTTGATTTGAGCGCAATCCTCAAACTTAGGTCAAAAAAGCCATTTAAGCCTTTTCACAGTGAGATCTATGCGATATGGCCGAGAAATGTAATTTGGATGTTAACTCCCAAACCGCTGCGCAGAAGTCAACCAAACTTCACCCAATAGTGTATTGTATCACAATCTAGTAGTTACATGTGGAAATTTGGTACTAGGACATTTGATTTGAGCGCAATTCTCAAACTTAGGTCAAAAAAGCCATTTAAGCCTTTTCACAGTGAGATCTATGCGATATGGCCGAGAAATGTAATTTTGATGTTAACTCCCAAACCGCTGCGCAGAAGTCAACTAAACTTCACCCAATAGTGTATTTTATCACAATCTAGTAGTTACATTTGGAAATTTAGTTCTAGGACATTTGGTTTGAGCGCAATCATCAAACTTAGGTCACAAAAGCCATTTAAGCTTTTTCACAGTGAGATCTATTCGATATGGCCGAGAAATGTAATTTTGATGTTAACTCCCAAACCGCTGCGCAGAAGTAAACCAAACTTCACCCAATAGTGTATTGTATCACAATCTAGTAGTTACATGTGGAAATTTGGTTCTAGGACATTTGATTTGAGCGCAATCCTCAAACTTATGTCAAAAAAGCCATTTAAGCCTTTTCACAGTGAGATCTATGCGATATGGCCGAGAAATGTAATTTTGATGTTAACTCCCAAACCGCTGCGCAGAAGTAAACCAAACTTCACCCAATAGTGTATTTTATCATAATCTAGTAGTGACATTTGGAAATTTAGTTCTAGGACATTTGGTTTGAGCGCAATCTTCAAACTTAATTAAAAAAAGTCATTTAAGCCTTTTCACAGTGAGATCTATGCGATATGGCCGAGAAATGTAATTTGGATGTTAACTCCCAAACCGCTGCGCAGAAGTCAACCAAACTTCACACAATAGTGTATTGTATCACAATTTATTAGTTACATGTGGAAATTTGGTTCTAGGACATTTGATTTGAGCGCAATTCTCAAACTTAGGTCAAAAATGCCATTTAAGCCTTTTCACAGTGAGATCTATGCGATATGGCCGAGAAATGTAATTTTGATGTTAACTCCCAAACCGCTGCGCAGAAGTCAACCAAACTTCACCCAATAGTGTATTGTATCACAGTCTAGTAGTTACATTTGAAAATTTTGTTCTAGGACATTTTGTTTGAACGCAATCATCAAACTTAATTAAAAAAGTCATTTAAGCCTTTTCACAGTGAGATCTATGCGATATGGCCGAGAAATGTAATTTTGATGTTAACTCCCAAACCGCTGCGCAGAAGTCAACCAAACTTCACCCAATAGTGTATTGTATCACAATCTAGTAGTTACATTTGAAAATTTTGTTCTAGGACATTTTGTTTGAACGCAATCATCAAACTTAATTAAAAAAGTCATTTAAGCCTTTTCACAGTGAGATCTATGCGATATGGCCGAGAAATGTAATTTTGATGTTAACTCCCAAACCGCTGCGCAGAAGTCAACCAAACTTCACCCATTAGTGTATTGTATCACAATCTAGTAGTTACATGTGGAAATTTGGTTCTAGGACATTTGATTTGAGCGCAATCCTCAAACTTAGGTCAAAAAAGCCATTTAAGCCTTTTCACAGTGAGATCTATGCGATATGGCCGAGAAATGTAATTTTGATGTTAACTCCCAAACCGCTGCGCAGAAGTCAACCAAACTTCACCCAATAGTGTATTGTATCACATTCTAGTAGTTACATTTGAAAATTTCGTTCTAGGACATTTGGTTTGAGCGCAATTATTAAACTTAGGTCAAAAAAGCCATTTAAGCCTTTTCACAGTGAGATCTATGCGATATGGCCGAGAAATGTAATTTTGATGTTAACTCCCAAACCGCTGCGCAGAAGTAAACCAAACTTCACCCATTAGTGTATTGTATCACAATCTAGTAGTTACATGTGGAAATTTGGTTCTAGGACATTTGATTTGAGCGCAATCCTCAAACTTAGGTCAAAAAAGCCATTTAAGCCTTTTCACAGTGAGATCTATGCGATATGGCATAGAAATGTAATTTTGATGTTAACTCCCAAACCGCTGCGCAGAAGTCAACCAAACTTCACCCAATAGTGTATTGTATCACAATCTAGTAGTTACATTTGAAAATTTTGTTCTAGGACATTTTGTTTGAACACAATCATCAAACTTAATTAAAAAAGTCATTTAAGCCTTTTCACAGTGAGATCTATGCGATATGGCCGAGAAATGTAATTTTGATGTTAACTCCCAAACCGCTGCGCAGAAGTCAACCAAACTTCACCCAATAGTGTATTGTATCACAATCTAGTAGTTACATTTGAAAATTTTGTTCTAGGACATTTTGTTTGAGCGCAATCCTCAAACTTAGGTCAAAAAAGCCATTTAAGCCTTTTCACAGTGAGATCTATGCGATATGGCCGAGAAATGTAATTTTGATGTTAACTCCCAAACCGCTGCGCAGAAGTAAACCAAACTTCACCCAATAGTGTATTGTATCACATTCTAGTAGTTACATTTGAAAATTTCGTTCTAGGACATTTGGTTTGAGCGCAATCATTAAACTTAGGTCAAAAAAGCCATTTAAGCCTTTTCACAGTGAGATCTATGCGATATGGCCGAGAAATGTAATTTTGATGTTAACTCCCAAACCGCTGCGCAGAAGTAAACCAAACTTCACCCAATAGTGTATTGTATCACAATCTAGTAGTTACATGTGGAAATTTGGTTCTAGGACATTTGATTTGAGCGCAATCCTCAAACTTAGGTCAAAAAAGCCATTTAAGCCTTTTCACAGTGAGATCTATGCGATATGGCCGAGAAATGTAATTTTGATGTTAACTCCCAAACCGCTGCGCAGAAGTCAACCAAACTTCACCCAATAGTGTATTGTATCACAATCTAGTAGTTACATTGAAAATTTTGTTCTAGGACATTTTGTTTGAACGCAATCATCAAACTTAATTAAAAAAGTCATTTAAGCCTTTTCACAGTGAGATCTATGCGATATGGCCGAGAAATGTAATTTTGATGTTAACTCCCAAACCGCTGCGCAGAAGTCAACCAAACTTCACCCAATAGTGTATTGTATCACATTCTAGTAGTTACATTTGAAAATTTCGTTCTAGGACATTTGGTTTGAGCGCAATCTTTAAACTTAGGTCAAAAAAGTCATTTAAGCCTTTTCACAGTGAGATCTATGCGATATGGCCGAGAAATGTAATTTTGATGTTAACTCCCAAACCGCTGCGCAGAAGTCAACCAAACTTCACCCAATAGTGTATTGTATCACAATCTAGTAGTTACATTTGAAAATGTTGTTCTAGGACATTTTGTTTGAACGCAATCATCAAACTGAATTAAAAAAGTCATTTAAGCCTTTTCACAGTGAGATCTATGCGATATGGCCGAGAAATGTAATTTTGATGTTAACTCCCAAACCGCTGCGCAGAAGTCAACCAAACTTCACCCAATAGTGTATTGTATCACAATCTAGTAGTTACATTTGAAAATTTTGTTCTAGGAAATTTTGTTTGAGCGCAATCATCAAACTTAATTAAAAAAGTCATTTAAGCCTTTTCACAGTGAGATCTATGCGATATGGCCGAGAAATGTAGTTTTGATGTTAATTCCCAAACCGCTGCGCAGAAGTCAACCAAACTTCACCCATTAGTGTATTGTATCACAATCTAGTAGTTACATGTGGAAATTTGGTTCTAGGACATTTGATTTGAGCGCAATCCTCAAACTTAGGTCAAAAAAGCCATTTAAGCCTTTTCACAGTGAGATCTATGCGATATGGCCGAGAAATGTAATTTTGATGTTAACTCCCAAACCGCTGCGCAGAAGTCAACCAAACTTCACCCAATAGTGTATTGTATCACAATCTAGTAGTTACATTTGAAAATTTTGTTCTAGGACATTTTGTTTGAACGCAATCATCAAACTTAATTAAAAAAGTCATTTAAGCCTTTTCACAGTGAGATCTATGCGATATGGCCGAGAAATGTAATTTTGATGTTAACTCCCAAACCGCTGCGCAGAAGTCAACCAAACTTCACCCAATAGTGTATTGTATCACATTCTAGTAGTTACATTTGAAAATTTCGTTCTAGGACATTTGGTTTGAGCGCAATTATTAAACTTAGGTCAAAAAAGCCATTTAAGCCTTTTCACAGTGAGATCTATGCGATATGGCCGAGAAATGTAATTTTGATGTTAACTCCCAAACCGCTGCGCAGAAGTAAACCAAACTTCACCCAATAGTGTATTGTATCACAATCTAGTAGTTACATTTGAAAATTTTGTTCTAGGACATTTTGTTTGAACACAATCATCAAACTTAATTAAAAAAGTCATTTAAGCCTTTTCACAGTGAGATCTATGCGATATGGCCGAGAAATGTAATTTTGATGTTAACTCCCAAACCGCTGCGCAGAAGTCAACCAAACTTCACCCAATAGTGTATTGTATCACAATCTAGTAGTTACATTTGAAAATTTTGTTCTAGGACATTTTGTTTGAGCGCAATCCTCAAACTTAGGTCAAAAAAGCCATTTAAGCCTTTTCACAGTGAGATCTATGCGATATGGCCGAGAAATGTAATTTTGATGTTAACTCCCAAACCGCTGCGCAGAAGTAAACCAAACTTCACCCAATAGTGTATTGTATCACAATCTAGTAGTTACATGTGGAAATTTCGTTCTAGGACATTTGGTTTGAGCGCAATCCTCAAACTTAGGTCAAAAAAGCCATTTAAGCCTTTTCACAGTGAGATCTATGCGATATGGCCGAGAAATGTAATTTTGATGTTAACTCCCAAACCGCTGCGCAGAAGTCAACCAAACTTCACCCAATAGTGTATTGTATCACAATCTAGTAGTTACATTTGAAAATTTTGTTCTAGGACATTTTGTTTGAACACAATCATCAAACTTAATTAAAAAAGTCATTTAAGCCTTTTCACAGTGAGATCTATGCGATATGGCCGAGAAATGTAATTTTGATGTTAACTCCCAAACCGCTGCGCAGAAGTCAACCAAACTTCACCCAATAGTGTATTGTATCACAATCTAGTAGTTACATTTGAAAATTTTGTTCTAGGACATTTTGTTTGAGCGCAATCCTCAAACTTAGGTCAAAAAAGCCATTTAAGCCTTTTCACAGTGAGATCTATGCGATATGGCCGAGAAATGTAATTTTGATGTTAACTCCCAAACCGCTGCGCAGAAGTAAACCAAACTTCACCCAATAGTGTATTGTATCACATTCTAGTAGTTACATTTGAAAATTTCGTTCTAGGACATTTGGTTTGAGCGCAATCATTAAACTTAGGTCAAAAAAGCCATTTAAGCCTTTTCACAGTGAGATCTATGCGATATGGCCGAGAAATGTAATTTTGATGTTAACTCCCAAACCGCTGCGCAGAAGTAAACCAAACTTCACCCAATAGTGTATTGTATCACAATCTAGTAGTTACATGTGGAAATTTGGTTCTAGGACATTTGATTTGAGCGCAATCCTCAAACTTAGGTCAAAAAAGCCATTTAAGCCTTTTCACAGTGAGATCTATGCGATATGGCCGAGAAATGTAATTTTGATGTTAACTCCCAAACCGCTGCGCAGAAGTCAACCAAACTTCACCCAATAGTGTATTGTATCACAATCTAGTAGTTACATTTGAAAATTTTGTTCTAGGACATTTTGTTTGAACGCAATCATCAAACTTAATTAAAAAAGTCATTTAAGCCTTTTCACAGTGAGATCTATGCGATATGGCCGAGAAATGTAATTTTGATGTTAACTCCCAAACCGCTGCGCAGAAGTCAACCAAACTTCACCCAATAGTGTATTGTATCACATTCTAGTAGTTACATTTGAAAATTTCGTTCTAGGACATTTGGTTTGAGCGCAATCATTAAACTTAAGTCAAAAAAGCCAGTTAAGCCTTTTCACAGTGAGATCTATGCGATATGGCCGAGAAATGTAATTTTGATGTTCACTCCCAAACCGCTGCGCAGAAGTCAACCAAACTTCACCCATTAGTGTATTGTATCAGAATCTAGTAGTTACATGTGGAAATTTGGTTCTAGGACATTTGATTTGAGCGCAATCCTCAAACTTAGGTCAAAAAAGCCATTTAAGCCTTTTCACAGTGAGATCTATGCGATATGGCCGAGAAATGTAATTTTGATGTTAACTCCCAAACCGCTGCGCAGAAGTCAACCAAACTTCACACAATAGTGTATTGTATCACAATCTAGTAGTTACATGTGGAAATTTGGTTCTAGGACATTTGTTTTGAGCGCAATCCTCAAACTTAGGTCAAAAAAGCCATTTAAGCCTTTTCACAGTGAGATCTATGCGATATGGCCGAGAAATGTAATTTTGATGTTAACTCCCAAACCGCTGCGCAGAAGTCAACCAAACTTCACCCAATAGTGTATTGTATCACAATCTAGTAGTTACATTTGAAAATTTTGTTCTAGGACATTTTGTTTGAACGCAATCATCAAACTTAATTAAAAAAGTCATTTAAGCCTTTTCACAGTGAGATCTATGCGATATGGCCGAGAAATGTAATTTTGATGTTAACTCCCAAACCGCTGCGCAGAAGTCAACCAAACTTCACCCAATAGTGTATTGTATCACATTCTAGTAGTTACATTTGAAAATTTCGTTCTAGGACATTTGGTTTGAGCGCAATCTTTAAACTTAGGTCAAAAAAGTCATTTAAGCCTTTTCACAGTGAGATCTATGCGATATGGCCGAGAAATGTAATTTTGATGTTAACTCCCAAACCGCTGCGCAGAAGTCAACCAAACTTCACCCAATAGTGTATTGTATCACAATCTAGTAGTTACATTTGAAAATGTTGTTCTAGGACATTTTGTTTGAACGCAATCATCAAACTGAATTAAAAAAGTCATTTAAGCCTTTTCACAGTGAGATCTATGCGATATGGCCGAGAAATGTAATTTTGATGTTAACTCCCAAACCGCTGCGCAGAAGTAAACCAAACTTCACCCAATAGTGTATTGTATCACATTCTAGTAGTTACATTTGAAAATTTCGTTCTAGGACATTTGGTTTGAGCGCAATCATTAAACTTAGGTCAAAAAAGCCATTTAAGCCTTTTCACAGTGAGATCTATGCGATATGGCCGAGAAATGTAATTTTGATGTTAACTCCCAAACCGCTGCGCAGAAGTCAACCAAACTTCACCCAATAGTGTATTGTATCACAATCTAGTAGTTACATTTGAAAATTTTGTTCTAGGACATTTTGTTTGAACACAATCATCAAACTTAATTAAAAAAGTCATTTAAGCCTTTTCACAGTGAGATCTATGCGATATGGCCGAGAAATGTAATTTTGATGTTAACTCCCAAACCGCTGCGCAGAAGTCAACCAAACTTCACCCAATAGTGTATTGTATCACAATCTAGTAGTTACATTTGAAAATTTTGTTCTAGGACATTTTGTTTGAGCGCAATCCTCAAACTTAGGTCAAAAAAGCCATTTAAGCCTTTTCACAGTGAGATCTATGCGATATGGCCGAGAAATGTAATTTTGATGTTAACTCCCAAACCGCTGCGCAGAAGTAAACCAAACTTCACCCAATAGTGTATTGTATCACATTCTAGTAGTTACATTTGAAAATTTCGTTCTAGGACATTTGGTTTGAGCGCAATCATTAAACTTAGGTCAAAAAAGCCATTTAAGCCTTTTCACAGTGAGATCTATGCGATATGGCCGAGAAATGTAATTTTGATGTTAACTCCCAAACCGCTGCGCAGAAGTAAACCAAACTTCACCCAATAGTGTATTGTATCACAATCTAGTAGTTACATGTGGAAATTTGGTTCTAGGACATTTGATTTGAGCGCAATCCTCAAACTTAGGTCAAAAAAGCCATTTAAGCCTTTTCACAGTGAGATCTATGCGATATGGCCGAGAAATGTAATTTTGATGTTAACTCCCAAACCGCTGCGCAGAAGTCAACCAAACTTCACCCAATAGTGTATTGTATCACAATCTAGTAGTTACATTTGAAAATTTTGTTCTAGGACATTTTGTTTGAACGCAATCATCAAACTTAATTAAAAAAGTCATTTAAGCCTTTTCACAGTGAGATCTATGCGATATGGCCGAGAAATGTAATTTTGATGTTAACTCCCAAACCGCTGCGCAGAAGTCAACCAAACTTCACCCAATAGTGTATTGTATCACATTCTAGTAGTTACATTTGAAAATTTCGTTCTAGGACATTTGGTTTGAGCGCAATCATTAAACTTAAGTCAAAAAAGCCAGTTAAGCCTTTTCACAGTGAGATCTATGCGATATGGCCGAGAAATGTAATTTTGATGTTCACTCCCAAACCGCTGCGCAGAAGTCAACCAAACTTCACCCATTAGTGTATTGTATCAGAATCTAGTAGTTACATGTGGAAATTTGGTTCTAGGACATTTGATTTGAGCGCAATCCTCAAACTTAGGTCAAAAAAGCCATTTAAGCCTTTTCACAGTGAGATCTATGCGATATGGCCGAGAAATGTAATTTTGATGTTAACTCCCAAACCGCTGCGCAGAAGTCAACCAAACTTCACCCAATAGTGTATTGTATCACATTCTAGTAGTTACATTTGAAAATTTCGTTCTAGGACATTTGGTTTGAGCGCAATCTTTAAACTTAGGTCAAAAAAGTCATTTAAGCCTTTTCACAGTGAGATCAATGCGATATGGCCGAGAAATGTAATTTTGATGTTAACTCCCAAACCGCTGCGCAGAAGTCAACAAAACTTCACCCAATAGTGTATTGTATCACAATCTAGTAGTTACATGTGGAAATTTTGTTCTAGGACATTTTGTTTGAACGCAATCATCAAACTTAATTAAAAAAGTCATTTAAGCCTTTTCACAGTGAGATCTATGCGATATGGCCGAGAAATGTAATTTTGATGTTAACTCCCAAACCGCTGCGCAGAAGTCAACCAAACTTCACCCAATAGTGTATTGTATCACAATCTAGTAGTTACATTTGAAAATTTAGTTCTAGGACATTTTGTTTGAGCGCAATCTTCAAACTTAATTAAAAAAAGTCATTTAAGCCTTTTCACAGTGAGATCTATGCGATATGGCCGAGAAATGTAATTTTGATGTTAATTCCCAAACCGCTGCGCAGAAGTCAACCAAACTTCACCCATTAGTGTATTGTATCACAATCTAGTAGTTACATGTGGAAATTTGGTTCTAGGACATTTGATTTGAGCGCAATCCTCAAACTTAGGTCAAAAAAGCCATTTAAGCCTTTTCACAGTGAGATCTATGCGATATGGCCGAGAAATGTAATTTTGATGTTAACTCCCAAACCGCTGCGCAGAAGTCAACCAAACTTCACCCAATAGTGTATTGTATCACAATCTAGTAGTTACATTTGAAAATTTTGTTCTAGGACATTTTGTTTGAACACAATCATCAAACTTAATTAAAAAAGTCATTTAAGCCTTTTCACAGTGAGATCTATGCGATATGGCCGAGAAATGTAATTTTGATGTTAACTCCCAAACCGCTGCGCAGAAGTCAACCAAACTTCACCCAATAGTGTATTGTATCACAATCTAGTAGTTACATTTGAAAATTTTGTTCTAGGACATTTTGTTTGAGCGCAATCCTCAAACTTATGTCAAAAAAGCCATTTAAGCCTTTTCACAGTGAGATCTATGCGATATGGCCGAGAAATGTAATTTTGATGTTAACTCCCAAACCGCTGCGCAGAAGTAAACCAAACTTCACCCAATAGTGTATTGTATCACATTCTAGTAGTTACATTTGAAAATTTCGTTCTAGGACATTTGGTTTGAGCGCAATCATTAAACTTAGGTCAAAAAAGCCATTTAAGCCTTTTCACAGTGAGATCTATGCGATATGGCCGAGAAATGTAATTTTGATGTTAACTCCCAAACCGCTGCGCAGAAGTCAACCAAACTTCACCCAATAGTGTATTGTATCACAATCTAGTAGTTACATTTGAAAATTTTGTTCTAGGACATTTTGTTTGAACACAATCATCAAACTTAATTAAAAAAGTCATTTAAGCCTTTTCACAGTGAGATCTATGCGATATGGCCGAGAAATGTAATTTTGATGTTAACTCCCAAACCGCTGCGCAGAAGTCAACCAAACTTCACCCAATAGTGTATTGTATCACAATCTAGTAGTTACATTTGAAAATTTTGTTCTAGGACATTTTGTTTGAGCGCAATCCTCAAACTTAGGTCAAAAAAGCCATTTAAGCCTTTTCACAGTGAGATCTATGCGATATGGCCGAGAAATGTAATTTTGATGTTAACTCCCAAACCGCTGCGCAGAAGTAAACCAAACTTCACCCAATAGTGTATTGTATCACATTCTAGTAGTTACATTTGAAAATTTCGTTCTAGGACATTTGGTTTGAGCGCAATCATTAAACTTAGGTCAAAAAAGCCATTTAAGCCTTTTCACAGTGAGATCTATGCGATATGGCCGAGAAATGTAATTTTGATGTTAACTCCCAAACCGCTGCGCAGAAGTAAACCAAACTTCACCCAATAGTGTATTGTATCACAATCTAGTAGTTACATGTGGAAATTTGGTTCTAGGACATTTGATTTGAGCGCAATCCTCAAACTTAGGTCAAAAAAGCCATTTAAGCCTTTTCACAGTGAGATCTATGCGATATGGCCGAGAAATGTAATTTTGATGTTAACTCCCAAACCGCTGCGCAGAAGTCAACCAAACTTCACCCAATAGTGTATTGTATCACAATCTAGTAGTTACATTTGAAAATTTTGTTCTAGGACATTTTGTTTGAACGCAATCATCAAACTTAATTAAAAAAGTCATTTAAGCCTTTTCACAGTGAGATCTATGCGATATGGCCGAGAAATGTAATTTTGATGTTAACTCCCAAACCGCTGCGCAGAAGTCAACCAAACTTCACCCAATAGTGTATTGTATCACATTCTAGTAGTTACATTTGAAAATTTCGTTCTAGGACATTTGGTTTGAGCGCAATCATTAAACTTAAGTCAAAAAAGCCAGTTAAGCCTTTTCACAGTGAGATCTATGCGATATGGCCGAGAAATGTAATTTTGATGTTCACTCCCAAACCGCTGCGCAGAAGTCAACCAAACTTCACCCATTAGTGTATTGTATCAGAATCTAGTAGTTACATGTGGAAATTTGGTTCTAGGACATTTGATTTGAGCGCAATCCTCAAACTTAGGTCAAAAAAGCCATTTAAGCCTTTTCACAGTGAGATCTATGCGATATGGCCGAGAAATGTAATTTTGATGTTAACTCCCAAACCGCTGCGCAGAAGTCAACCAAACTTCACCCAATAGTGTATTGTATCACATTCTAGTAGTTACATTTGAAAATTTCGTTCTAGGACATTTGGTTTGAGCGCAATCTTTAAACTTAGGTCAAAAAAGTCATTTAAGCCTTTTCACAGTGAGATCAATGCGATATGGCCGAGAAATGTAATTTTGATGTTAACTCCCAAACCGCTGCGCAGAAGTCAACAAAACTTCACCCAATAGTGTATTGTATCACAATCTAGTAGTTACATGTGGAAATTTTGTTCTAGGACATTTTGTTTGAACGCAATCATCAAACTTAATTAAAAAAGTCATTTAAGCCTTTTCACAGTGAGATCTATGCGATATGGCCGAGAAATGTAATTTTGATGTTAACTCCCAAACCGCTGCGCAGAAGTCAACCAAACTTCACCCAATAGTGTATTGTATCACAATCTAGTAGTTACATTTGAAAATTTAGTTCTAGGACATTTTGTTTGAGCGCAATCTTCAAACTTAATTAAAAAAAGTCATTTAAGCCTTTTCACAGTGAGATCTATGCGATATGGCCGAGAAATGTAATTTTGATGTTAATTCCCAAACCGCTGCGCAGAAGTCAACCAAACTTCACCCATTAGTGTATTGTATCACAATCTAGTAGTTACATGTGGAAATTTGGTTCTAGGACATTTGATTTGAGCGCAATCCTCAAACTTAGGTCAAAAAAGCCATTTAAGCCTTTTCACAGTGAGATCTATGCGATATGGCCGAGAAATGTAATTTTGATGTTAACTCCCAAACCGCTGCGCAGAAGTCAACCAAACTTCACCCAATAGTGTATTGTATCACAATCTAGTAGTTACATTTGAAAATTTTGTTCTAGGACATTTTGTTTGAACGCAATCATCAAACTTAATTAAAAAAGTCATTTAAGCCTTTTCACAGTGAGATCTATGCGATATGGCCGAGAAATGTAATTTTGATGTTAACTCCCAAACCGCTGCGCAGAAGTCAACCAAACTTCACCCAATAGTGTATTGTATCACAATCTAGTAGTTACATTTGAAAATTTTGTTCTAGGACATTTTGTTTGAACACAATCATCAAACTTAATTAAAAAAGTCATTTAAGCCTTTTCACAGTGAGATCTATGCGATATGGCCGAGAAATGTAATTTTGATGTTAACTCCCAAACCGCTGCGCAGAAGTCAACCAAACTTCACCCAATAGTGTATTGTATCACAATCTAGTAGTTACATTTGAAAATTTTGTTCTAGGACATTTTGTTTGAGCGCAATCCTCAAACTTAGGTCAAAAAAGCCATTTAAGCCTTTTCACAGTGAGATCTATGCGATATGGCCGAGAAATGTAATTTTGATGTTAACTCCCAAACCGCTGCGCAGAAGTAAACCAAACTTCACCCAATAGTGTATTGTATCACATTCTAGTAGTTACATTTGAAAATTTCGTTCTAGGACATTTGGTTTGAGCGCAATCATTAAACTTAGGTCAAAAAAGCCATTTAAGCCTTTTCACAGTGAGATCTATGCGATATGGCCGAGAAATGTAATTTTGATGTTAACTCCCAAACCGCTGCGCAGAAGTAAACCAAACTTCACCCATTAGTGTATTGTATCACAATCTAGTAGTTACATGTGGAAATTTGGTTCTAGGACATTTGATTTGAGCGCAATCCTCAAACTTAGGTCAAAAAAGCCATTTAAGCCTTTTCACAGTGAGATCTATGCGATATGGCCGAGAAATGTAATTTTGATGTTAACTCCCAAACCGCTGCGCAGAAGTCAACCAAACTTCACCCAATAGTGTATTGTATCACAGTCTAGTAGTTACATTTGAAAATTTTGTTCTAGGACATTTTGTTTGAACGCAATCATCAAACTTAATTAAAAAAGTCATTTAAGCCTTTTCACAGTGAGATCTATGCGATATGGCCGAGAAATGTAATTTTGATGTTAACTCCCAAACCGCTGCGCAGAAGTCAACCAAACTTCACCCAATAGTGTATTGTATCACAATCTAGTAGTTACATTTGAAAATTTTGTTCTAGGACATTTTGTTTGAACGCAATCATCAAACTTAATTAAAAAAGTCATTTAAGCCTTTTCACAGTGAGATCTATGCGATATGGCCGAGAAATGTAATTTTGATGTTAACTCCCAAACCGCTGCGCAGAAGTCAACCAAACTTCACCCATTAGTGTATTGTATCACAATATAGTAGTTACATGTGGAAATTTGGTTCTAGGACATTTGATTTGAGCGCAATCCTCAAACTTAGGTCAAAAAAGCCATTTAAGCCTTTTCACAGTGAGATCTATGCGATATGGCCGAGAAATGTAATTTTGATGTTAACTCCCAAACCGCTGCGCAGAAGTCAACCAAACTTCACCCAATAGTGTATTGTATCACATTCTAGTAGTTACATTTGAAAATTTCGTTCTAGGACATTTGGTTTGAGCGCAATTATTAAACTTAGGTCAAAAAAGCCATTTAAGCCTTTTCACAGTGAGATCTATGCGATATGGCCGAGAAATGTAATTTTGATGTTAACTCCCAAACCGCTGCGCAGAAGTAAACCAAACTTCACCCATTAGTGTATTGTATCACAATCTAGTAGTTACATGTGGAAATTTGGTTCTAGGACATTTGATTTGAGCGCAATCCTCAAACTTAGGTCAAAAAAGCCATTTAAGCCTTTTCACAGTGAGATCTATGCGATATGGCATAGAAATGTAATTTTGATGTTAACTCCCAAACCGCTGCGCAGAAGTCAACCAAACTTCACCCAATAGTGTATTGTATCACAATCTAGTAGTTACATTTGAAAATTTTGTTCTAGGACATTTTGTTTGAACACAATCATCAAACTTAATTAAAAAAGTCATTTAAGCCTTTTCACAGTGAGATCTATGCGATATGGCCGAGAAATGTAATTTTGATGTTAACTCCCAAACCGCTGCGCAGAAGTCAACCAAACTTCACACAATAGTGTATTGTATCACAATCTAGTAGTTACATGTGGAAATTTGGTTCTAGAACATTTGATTTGAGCGCAATCCTCAAACTTAGGTCAAATAAGCCATTTAAGCCTTTTCACAGTGAGATCTATGCGATTTGGCCGAGAAATGTAATTTTGATGTTAACTCCCAAACCGCTGCGCAGAAGTCAACCAAACTTCACCCAATAGTGTATTGTATCACAATTTAATAGTTACATGTGGAAATTTGGTTCTAGGACATTTGATTTGAGCGCAATTCTCAAACTTAGGTCAAAAAAGCCATTTAAGCCTTTTTACAGTGAGATCTATGCGATATGGCCGAGAAATGTAATTTTGATGTTAACTCCCAAACCGCTGCGCAGAAGTCAACCAAACTTCACCCAATAGTGTATTTTATCACAATCTAGTAGTTACATTTGGAAATTTAGTTTTAGGACATTGGGTTTGAGCGCAATCTTCAAACTTAATTAAAAAAAGTCATTTAAGCCTTTTCACAGTGAGATCTATGCGATATGGCCGAGAAATGTAATTTTGATGTTAACTCCCAAACCCTTGCGCAGAAGTAAACCAAACTTCACCCAATAGTGTATTGTATCACAATCTAGTAATTACATGTGGAAATTTGGTTCTAGGACATTTGATTTGAGCGCAATCCTCAAACTTAGTTCAAAAAAGCCATTTAAGCCTTTTCACAGTGAGATCTATGCGATATGGCCGAGAAATGTAATTTTGATGTTAACTCCCAAACCGCTGCGCAGAAGTAAACCAAACTTCACCCAATAGTGTATTGTATCACAATCTAGTAGTTACATGTAGAAATTTGGTTCTAGGACATTTGATTTGAGCGCAATCCTCAAACTTAGGTCAAAAAAGCCATTTAAGCCTTTTCACAGTGAGATCTATGCGATATGGCCGATAAATGTAATTTTGATGTTAACTCCCAAACCGCTGCGCAGAAGTCAACCAAACTTCACCCAATAGTGTATTGTATCACAATCTAGTAGTTACATTTGGAAATTTAGTTTTAGGACATTGGGTTTGAGCGCAATCTTCAAACTTAATTAAAAAAAGTCATTTAAGCCTTTTCACAGTGAGATCTAGGCGATATGGCCGAGAAATGTAATTTTGATGTTAACTCCCAAACCGCTGCGCAGAAGTAAACCAAACTTCACCCAATAGTGTATTGTATCACAATCTAGTAATTACATGTGGAAATTTGGTTCTAGGACATTTGATTTGAGCGCAATCCTCAAACTTAGGTCAAAAAAGCCATTTAAGCCTTTTCACAGTGAGATCTATGCGATATGGCCGAGAAATGTAATTTTGATGTTAACTCCCAAACCGCTGCGCAGAAGTCAACCAAACGTCACCCAATAGTGTATTTTATCACAATCTAGTAGTTACATTTGGAAATTTAGTTTTAGGACATTGGGTTTGAGCGCAATCTTCAAACTTAATTAAAAAAAGTCATTTAAGCCTTTTCACAGTGAGATCTATGCGATATGGCCGAGAAATGTAATTTTGATGTTAACTCCCAAACCGCTGCGCAGAAGTCAACCAAACTTCACACAATAGTGTATTGTATCACAATCTAGTAGTTACATGTGGAAATTTGGTTCTAGGACATTTGTTTTGAGCGCAATCCTCAAACTTAGGTCAAAAAAGCCATTTAAGCCTTTTCACAGTGAGATCTATGCGATATGGCCGAGAAATGTAATTTTGATGTTAACTCCCAAACCGCTGCGCAGAAGTCAACCAAACTTCACCCAATAGTGTATTTTATCACAATCTAGTAGTTACATTTGGAAATTTAGTTTTAGGACATTGGGTTTGAGCGCAATCTTCAAACTTAATTAAAAAAAGTCATTTAAGCCTTTTCACAGTGAGATCTATGCGATATGGCCGAGAAATGTAATTTTGATGTTAACTCCCAAACCCTTGCGCAGAAGTAAACCAAACTTCACCCAATAGTGTATTGTATCACAATCTAGTAATTACATGTGGAAATTTGGTTCTAGGACATTTGATTTGAGCGCAATCCTCAAACTTAGTTCAAAAAAGCCATTTAAGCCTTTTCACAGTGAGATCTATGCGATATGGCCGAGAAATGTAATTTTGATGTTAACTCCCAAACCGCTGCGCAGAAGTAAACCAAACTTCACCCAATAGTGTATTGTATCACAATCTAGTAGTTACATGTAGAAATTTGGTTCTAGGACATTTGATTTGAGCGCAATCCTCAAACTTAGGTCAAAAAAGCCATTTAAGCCTTTTCACAGTGAGATCTATGCGATATGGCCGATAAATGTAATTTTGATGTTAACTCCCAAACCGCTGCGCAGAAGTCAACCAAACTTCACCCAATAGTGTATTGTATCACAATCTAGTAGTTACATTTGGAAATTTAGTTTTAGGACATTGGGTTTGAGCGCAATCTTCAAACTTAATTAAAAAAAGTCATTTAAGCCTTTTCACAGTGAGATCTAGGCGATATGGCCGAGAAATGTAATTTTGATGTTAACTCCCAAACCGCTGCGCAGAAGTAAACCAAACTTCACCCAATAGTGTATTGTATCACAATCTAGTAATTACATGTGGAAATTTGGTTCTAGGACATTTGATTTGAGCGCAATCCTCAAACTTAGTTCAAAAAAGCCATTTAAGCCTTTTCACAGT
The DNA here is from genome assembly GCF_030265065.1 of Corythoichthys intestinalis. NCBI lineage: Eukaryota > Metazoa > Chordata > Actinopteri > Syngnathiformes > Syngnathidae > Corythoichthys > Corythoichthys intestinalis. The sequence goes on along the minus strand of NC_080413.1, from coordinate 44,787,007 downwards.
GAGATCTATGCGATATGGCCGAGAAATGTAATTTTGATGTTAACTCCCAAACCGCTGCGCAGAAGTAAACCAAACTTCACCCAATAGTGTATTGTATCACAATCTAGTAGTTACATGTAGAAATTTGGTTCTAGGACATTTGATTTGAGCGCAATCCTCAAACTTAGGTCAAAAAAGCCATTTAAGCCTTTTCACAGTGAGATCTATGCGATATGGCCGAGAAATGTAATTTTGATGTTAACTCCCAAACCGCTGCGCAGAAGTCAACCAAACTTCACCCAATAGTGTATTGTATCACAATTTAGTAGTTACATGTGGAAATTTGGTTCTAGGACATTTGATTTGAGCGCAATTCTCAAACTTAGGTCAAAAAAGCCATTTAAGCCTTTTTACAGTGAGATCTATGCGATATGGCCGAGAAATGTAATTTTGATGTTAACTCCCAAACCGCTGCGCAGAAGTCAACCAAACTTCACCCAATAGTGTATTTTATCACAATCTAGTAGTTACATTTGGAAATTTAGTTTTAGGACATTGGGTTTGAGCGCAATCTTCAAACTTAATTAAAAAAAGTCATTTAAGCCTTTTCACAGTGAGATCTATGCGATATGGCCGAGAAATGTAATTTTGATGTTAACTCCCAAACCGCTGCGCAGAAGTAAACCAAACTTCACCCAATAGTGTATTGTATCACAATCTAGTAGTTACATGTGGAAATTTGGTTCTAGAACATTTGATTTGAGCGCAATCCTCAAACTTAGGTCAAAAAAGCCATTTAAGCCTTTTCACAGTGAGATCTATGCGATTTGGCCGAGAAATGTAATTTTGATGTTAACTCCCAAACCGCTGCGCAGAAGTCAACCAAACTTCACCCAATAGTGTATTGTATCACAATTTAGTAGTTACATGTGGAAATTTGGTTCTAGGACATTTGATTTGAGCGCAATTCTCAAACTTAGGTCAAAAAAGCCATTTAAGCCTTTTTACAGTGAGATCTATGCGATATGGCCGAGAAATGTAATTTTGATGTTAACTCCCAAACCGCTGCGCAGAAGTCAACCAAACTTCACCCAATAGTGTATTTTATCACAATCTAGTAGTTACATGTGGAAATTTGGTTCTAGAACATTTGATTTGAGCGCAATCCTCAAACTTAGGTCAAAAAAGCCATTTAAGCCTTTTCACAGTGAGATCTATGCGATTTGGCCGAGAAATGTAATTTTGATGTTAACTCCCAAACCGCTGCGCAGAAGTCAACCAAACTTCACCCAATAGTGTATTGTATCACAATCTAGTAGTTACATTTGGAAATTTAGTTTTAGGACATTGGGTTTGAGCGCAATCTTCAAACTTAATTAAAAAAAGTCATTTAAGCCTTTTCACAGTGAGATCTAGGCGATATGGCCGAGAAATGTAATTTTGATGTTAACTCCCAAACCGCTGCGCAGAAGTAAACCAAACTTCACCCAATAGTGTATTGTATCACAATCTAGTAATTACATGTGGAAATTTGGTTCTAGGACATTTGATTTGAGCGCAATCCTCAAACTTAGTTCAAAAAAGCCATTTAAGCCTTTTCACAGTGAGATCTATGCGATATGGCCGAGAAATGTAATTTTGATGTTAACTCCCAAACCGCTGCGCAGAAGTAAACCAAACTTCACCCAATAGTGTATTGTATCACAATCTAGTAGTTACATGTAGAAATTTGGTTCTAGGACATTTGATTTGAGCGCAATCCTCAAACTTAGGTCAAAAAAGCCATTCAAGCCTTTTCACAGTGAGATCTATGCGATATGGCCGAGAAATGTAATTTTGATGTTAACTCCCAAACCGCTGCGCAGAAGTCAACCAAACTTCACCCAATAGTGTATTGTATCACAATTTAGTAGTTACATGTGGAAATTTGGTTCTAGGACATTTGATTTGAGCGCAATTCTCAAACTTAGGTCAAAAAAGCCATTTAAGCCTTTTTACAGTGAGATCTATGCGATATGGCCGAGAAATGTAATTTTGATGTTAACTCCCAAACCGCTGCGCAGAAGTCAACCAAACTTCACCCAATAGTGTATTTTATCACAATCTAGTAGTTACATTTGGAAATTTAGTTTTAGGACATTGGGTTTGAGCGCAATCTTCAAACTTAATTAAAAAAAGTCATTTAAGCCTTTTCACAGTGAGATCTATGCGATATGGCCGAGAAATGTAATTTTGATGTTAACTCCCAAACCGCTGCGCAGAAGTCAACCAAACTTCACCCAATAGTGTATTGTATCACAATCTAGTAGTTACATTTGGAAATTTGGTTCTAGAACATTTGATTTGAGCGCAATCCTCAAACTTAGGTCAAAAAAGCCATTTAAGCCTTTTCACAGTGAGATCTATGCGATTTGGCCGAGAAATGTAATTTTGATGTTAACTCCCAAACCGCTGCGCAGAAGTCAACCAAACTTCACCCAATAGTGTATTGTATCACAATCTAGTAGTTACATGTGGAAATTTGGTTCTAGGACATTTGTTTTGAGCGCAATCCTCAAACTTAGGTCAAAAAAGCCATTTAAGCCTTTTCATAGTGAGATCTATGCGATATGGCCGAGAAATGTAATTTTGATGTTAACTCCCAAACCGCTGCGCAGAAGTCAACCAAACTTCACCCAATAGTGTATTTTATCACAATCTAGTAGTTACATTTGGAAATTTAGTTTTAGGACATTGGGTTTGAGCGCAATCTTCAAACTTAATTAAAAAAAGTCATTTAAGCCTTTTCACAGTGAGATCTATGCGATATGGCCGAGAAATGTAATTTTGATGTTAACTCCCAAACCGCTGCGCAGAAGTAAACCAAACTTCACCCAATAGTGTATTGTATCACAATCTAGTAATTACATGTGGAAATTTGGTTCTAGGACATTTGATTTGAGCGCAATCCTCAAACTTAGTTCAAAAAAGCCATTTAAGCCTTTTCACAGTGAGATCTATGCGATATGGCCGAGAAATGTAATTTTGATGTTAACTCCCAAACCGCTGCGCAGAAGTAAACCAAACTTCACCCAATAGTGTATTGTATCACAATCTAGAAGTTACATGTAGAAATTTGGTTCTAGGACATTTGCTTTGAGCGCAATCCTCAAACTTAGGTCAAAAAAGCCATTTAAGCCTTTTCACAGTGAGATCTATGCGATATGGCCGAGAAATGTAATTTTGATGTTAACTCCCAAACCGCTGCGCAGAAGTCAACCAAACTTCACCCAATAGTGTATTGTATCACAATTTAGTAGTTACATGTGGAAATTTGGTTCTAGGACATTTGATTTGAGCGCAATTCTCAAACTTAGGTCAAAAAAGCCATTTAAGCCTTTTTACAGTGAGATCTATGCGATATGGCCGAGAAATGTAATTTTGATGTTAACTCCCAAACCGCTGCGCAGAAGTCAACCAAACTTCACCCAATAGTGTATTGTATCACAATTTAGTAGTTACATGTGGAAATTTGGTTCTAGGACATTTGATTTGAGCGCAATTCTCAAACTTAGGTCAAAAAAGCCATTTAAGCCTTTTTACAGTGAGATCTATGCGATATGGCCGAGAAATGTAATTTTGATGTTAACTCCCAAACCGCTGCGCAGAAGTCAACCAAACTTCACCCAATAGTGTATTTTATCACAATCTAGTAGTTACATTTGGAAATTTAGTTTTAGGACATTTGGTTTGAGCGCAATCTTCAAACTTAATTAAAAAAAGTCATTTAAGCCTTTTCACAGTGAGATCTATGCGATATGGCCGAGAAATGTAATTTTGATGTTAACTCCCAAACCGCTGCGCAGAAGTCAACCAAACTTCACACAATAGTGTATTGTATCACAATCTAGTAGTTACATGTGGAAATTTGGTTCTAGGACATTTGTTTTGAGCGCAATCCTCAAACTTAGGTCAAAAAAGCCATTTAAGCCTTTTCACAGTGAGATCTATGCGATATGGCCGAGAAATGTAATTTTGATGTTAACTCCCAAACCGCTGCGCAGAAGTCAACCAAACTTCACCCAATAGTGTATTTTATCACAATCTAGTAGTTACATTTGGAAATTTAGTTTTAGGACATTGGGTTTGAGCGCAATCTTCAAACTTAATTAAAAAAAGTCATTTAAGCCTTTTCACAGTGAGATCTATGCGATATGGCCGAGAAATGTAATTTTGATGTTAACTCCCAAACCGCTGCGCAGAAGTCAACCAAACTTCACCCAATAGTGTATTGTATCACAATCTAGTAATTACATGTGGAAATTTGGTTCTAGGACATTTGATTTGAGCACAATCCTCAAACTTAGTTCAAAAAAGCCATTTAAGCCTTTTCACAGTGAGATCTATGCGATATGGCCGAGAAATGTAATTTTGATGTTAACTCCCAAACCGCTGCGCAGAAGTAAACCAAACTTCACCCAATAGTGTATTGTATCACAATCTAGTAGTTACATGTAGAAATTTGGTTCTAGAACATTTGATTTGAGCGCAATTTTCAAACTTAGGTCAAAAAAGCCATTTAAGCCTTTTCACAGTGAGATCTATGCGATATGGCCGAGAAATGTAATTTTGATGTTAACTCCCAACCGCCGCGCAGAAGTCAACCAAACTTCACCCAATAGTGTATTGTATCACAATTTAGTAGTTACATGTGGAAATTTGGTTCTAGGACATTTGATTTGAGCGCAATTCTCAAACTTAGGTCAAAAAAGCCATTTAAGCCTTTTTACAGTGAGATCTATGCGATATGGCCGAGAAATGTAATTTTGATGTTAACTCCCAAACCGCTGCGCAGAAGTCAACCAAACTTCACCCAATAGTGTATTTTATCACAATCTAGTAGTTACATTTGGAAATTTAGTTTTAGGACATTTGGTTTGAGCGCAATCTTCAAACTTAATTAAAAAAAGTCATTTAAGCCTTTTCACAGTGAGATCTATGCGATATGGAGGAGAAATGTAATTTTGATGTTAACTCCCAAACCGCTGCGCAGAAGTCAACCAAACTTCACACAATAGTGTATTGTATCACAATCTAGTAGTTACATGTGGAAATTTGGTTCTAGAACATTTGATTTGAGCGCAATCCTCAAACTTAGGTCAAATAAGCCATTTAAGCCTTTTCACAGTGAGATCTATGCGATTTGGCCGAGAAATGTAATTTTGATGTTAACTCCCAAACCGCTGCGCAGTAGTCAACCAAACTTCACCCAATAGTGTATTTTATCACAATCTAGTAGTTACATTTGGAAATTTAGTTTTAGGACATTTGGTTTGAGCGCAATCCTCAAACTTAGGTCAAAAAAGCCATTTAAGCCTTTTCACAGTGAGATCTATGCGATATGGCCGAGAAATGTAATTTTGATGTTAACTCCCAAACCGCTGCGCAGAAGTCAACCAAACTTCACCCAATAGTGTATTTTATCACAATCTAGTAGTTACATTTGGAAATTTAGTTTTAGGACATTGGGTTTGAGCGCAATCTTCAAACTTAATTAAAAAAAGTCATTTAAGCCTTTTCACAGTGAGATCTATGCGATATGGCCGAGAAATGTAATTTTGATGTTAACTCCCAAACCGCTGCGCAGAAGTCAACCAAACTTCACACAATAGTGTATTGTATCACAATCTAGTAGTTACATGTGGAAATTTGGTTCTAGGACATTTGTTTTGAGCGCAATCCTCAAACTTAGGTCAAAAAAGCCATTTAAGCCTTTTCACAGTGAGATCTATGCGATATGGCCGAGAAATGTAATTTTGATGTTAACTCCCAAACCGCTGCGCAGAAGTCAACCAAACTTCACCCAATAGTGTATTTTATCACAATCTAGTAGTTACATTTGGAAATTTAGTTTTAGGACATTGGGTTTGAGCGCAATCTTCAAACTTAATTAAAAAAAGTCATTTAAGCCTTTTCACAGTGAGATCTATGCGATATGGCCGAGAAATGTAATTTTGATGTTAACTCCCAAACCCTTGCGCAGAAGTAAACCAAACTTCACCCAATAGTGTATTGTATCACAATCTAGTAATTACATGTGGAAATTTGGTTCTAGGACATTTGATTTGAGCGCAATCCTCAAACTTAGTTCAAAAAAGCCATTTAAGCCTTTTCACAGTGAGATCTATGCGATATGGCCGAGAAATGTAATTTTGATGTTAACTCCCAAACCGCTGCGCAGAAGTAAACCAAACTTCACCCAATAGTGTATTGTATCACAATCTAGTAGTTACATGTAGAAATTTGGTTCTAGGACATTTGATTTGAGCGCAATCCTCAAACTTAGGTCAAAAAAGCCATTTAAGCCTTTTCACAGTGAGATCTATGCGATATGGCCGATAAATGTAATTTTGATGTTAACTCCCAAACCGCTGCGCAGAAGTCAACCAAACTTCACCCAATAGTGTATTGTATCACAATCTAGTAGTTACATTTGGAAATTTAGTTTTAGGACACTGGGTTTGAGCGCAATCTTCAAACTTAATTAAAAAAAGTCATTTAAGCCTTTTCACAGTGAGATCTAGGCGATATGGCCGAGAAATGTAATTTTGATGTTAACTCCCAAACCGCTGCGCAGAAGTAAACCAAACTTCACCCAATAGTGTATTGTATCACAATCTAGTAATTACATGTGGAAATTTGGTTCTAGGACATTTGATTTGAGCGCAATCCTCAAACTTAGTTCAAAAAAGCCATTTAAGCCTTTTCACAGTGAGATCTATGCGATATGGCCGAGAAATGTAATTTTGATGTTAACTCCCAAACCGCTGCGCAGAAGTAAACCAAACTTCACCCAATAGTGTATTGTATCACAATCTAGTAGTTACATGTAGAAATTTGGTTCTAGGACATTTGATTTGAGCGCAATCCTCAAACTTAGGTCAAAAAAGCCATTTAAGCCTTTTCACAGTGAGATCTATGCGATTTGGCCGAGAAATGTAATTTTGATGTTAACTCCCAAACCGCTGCGCAGAAGTCAACCAAACTTCACCCAATAGTGTATTGTATCACAATTTAGTAGTTACATGTGGAAATTTGGTTCTAGGACATTTGATTTGAGCGCAATTCTCAAACTTAGGTCAAAAAAGCCATTTAAGCCTTTTTACAGTGAGATCTATGCGATATGGCCGAGAAATGTAATTTTGATGTTAACTCCCAAACCGCTGCGCAGAAGTCAACCAAACTTCACCCAATAGTGTATTTTATCACAATCTAGTAGTTACATTTAGAAATTTAGTTTTAGGACTTTTGGTTTGAGCGCAATCTTCAAACTTAATTAAAAAAAGTCATTTAAGCCTTTTCACAGTGAGATCTATGCGATATGGCCGAGAAATGTAATTTTGATGTTAACTCCCAAACCGCTGCGCAGAAGTCAACCAAACTTCACACAATAGTGTATTGTATCACAATCTAGTAGTTACATGTGGAAATTTGGTTCTAGGACATTTGTTTTGAGCGCAATCCTCAAACTTAGGTCAAAAAAGCCATTTAAGCCTTTTCACAGTGAGATCTATGCGATATGGCCGAGAAATGTAATTTTGATGTTAACTCCCAAACCGCTGCGCAGAAGTCAACCAAACTTCACCCAATAGTGTATTTTATCACAATCTAGTAGTTACATTTGGAAATTTAGTTCTAGGACATTTGGTTTGAGCGCAATCTTCAAACTTAATTAAAAAAAGTCATTTAAGCCTTTTCACAGTGAGATCTATGCGATATGGCCGAGAAATGTAATTTTGATGTTAACTCCCAAACCGCTGCGCAGAAGTAAACCAAACTTCACCCAATAGTGTATTGTATCACAATCTAGTAATTACATGTGGAAATTTGGTTCTAAAACATTTGATTTGAGCGCAATCCTCAAACTTAGGTCAAAAAAGCCATTTAAGCCTTTTCACAGTGAGATCTATGCGATATGGCCGAGAAATGTAATTTTGATGTTAACTCCCAAACCGCTGCGCAGAAGTAAACCAAACTTCACCCAATAGTGTATTGTATCACAATCTAGTAGTTACATGTGGAAATTTGGTTCTAGGACATTTGATTTGAGCGCAATCCTCAAACTTAGATCAAAAAAGCCATTTAAGCCTTTTCACAGTGAGATCTACGCGATATGGCTGAGAAATGTAATTTTGATGTTAACTCCCAAACCGCTGCGCAGAAGTCAACCAAACTTCACCCAATAGTGTATTGTATCACAATTTAGTAGTTACATGTGGAAATTTGGTTCTAGGACATTTGGTTTGAGCGCAATTTTCAAACTTAATTAAAAAAAGCCATTTAAGCCTTTTTACAGTGAGATCTATGCGATATGGCCGAGAAATGTAATTTTGATGTTAACTCCCAAACCGCTGCGCAGAAGTCAACCAAACTTCACCCAATAGTGTATTTTATCACAATCTAGTAGTTACATTTGGAAATTTAGTTTTAGGACATTTGGTTTGAGCGCAATCTTCAAACTTAATTAAAAAAAGTCATTTAAGCCTTTTCACAGTGAGATCTATGCGATATGGCCGAGAAATGTAATTTTTATGTTAACTCCCAAACCGCTGCGCAGAAGTCAACCAAACTTCACCCAATAGTGTATTTTATCACAATTTAGTAGTTACATGTGGAAATTTGGTTCTAGGACATTTGATTTGAGCGCAATCCTCAAACTTAGTTCAAAAAAGCCATTTAAGCCTTTTTACAGTGAGATCTATGCGATATGGCCGAGAAATGTAATTTTGATGTTAACTCCCAAACCGCTGCGCAGAAGTCAACCAAACTTCACCCAATAGTGTATTTTATCACAATCTAGTAGTTACATTTGGAAATTTAGTTTTAGGACATTTGGTTTGAGCGCAATCTTCAAACTTAATAAAAAAAAAGTCATTTAAGCCTTTTCACAGTGAGATCTATGCGATATGGCCGAGAAATGTAATTTTGATGTTAACTCCCAAACCGCTGCGCAGAAGTCAACCAAACTTCACACAATAGTGTATTGTATCACAATCTAGTAGTTACATGTGGAAATTTGGTTCTAGAACATTTGATTTGAGCGCAATCCTCAAACTTAGGTCAAAAAAGCCATTTAAGCCTTTTCACATTGAGATCTATGCGATTTGGCCGAGAAATGTAATTTTGATGTTAACTCCCAAACCGCTGCGCAGAAGTCAACCAAACTTCACCCAATAGTGTATTGTATCACAATTTAGTAGTTACATGTGGAAATTTGGTTCTAGGACATTTGATTTGAGCGCAATTCTCAAACTTAGGTCAAAAAAGCCATTTAAGCCTTTTCACAGTGAGATCTATGCGATATGGCCGAGAAATGTAATTTTGATGTTAACTCCCAAACCGCTGCGCAGAAGTCAACCAAACTTCACCCAATAGTGTATTTTATCACAATCTAGTAGTTACATTTGGAAATTTAGTTTTAGGACATTGGGTTTGAGCGCAATCTTCAAACTTAATTAAAAAAAGTCATTTAAGCCTTTTCACAGTGAGATCTATGCGATATGGCCGAGAAATGTAATTTTGATGTTAACTCCCAAACCGCTGCGCAGAAGTAAACCAAACTTCACCCAATAGTGTATTGTATCACAATCTAGTAATTACATGTGGAAATTTGGTTCTAGGACATTTGATTTGAGCGCAATCCTCAAACTTAGTTCAAAAAAGCCATTTAAGCCTTTTCACAGTGAGATCTATGCGATATGGCCGAGAAATGTAATTTTGATGTTAACTCCCAAACCGCTGCGCAGAAGTAAACCAAACTTCACCCAATAGTGTATTGTATCACAATCTAGTAGTTACATGTAGAAATTTGGTTCTAGGACATTTGATTTGAGCGCAATCCTCAAACTTAGGTCAAAAAAGCCATTTAAGCCTTTTCACAGTGAGATCTATGCGATATGGCCGAGAAATGTAATTTTGATGTTAACTCCCAAACCGCTGCGCAGAAGTCAACCAAACTTCACCCAATAGTGTATTGTATCACAATCTAGTAGTTACATTTGGAAATTTAGTTTTAGGACATTGGGTTTGAGCGCAATCTTCAAACTTAATTTAAAAAAGTCATTTAAGCCTTTTCACAGTGAGATCTATGCGATATGGCCGAGAAATGTAATTTTGATGTTAACTCCCAAACCGCTGCGCAGAAGTAAACCAAACTTCACCAAATAGTGTATTGTATCACAATCTAGTAATTACATGTGGAAATTTGGTTCTAGGACATTTGATTTGAGCGCAATCCTCAAACTTAGTTCAAAAAAGCCATTTAAGCCTTTTCACAGTGAGATCTATGCGATATGGCCGAGAAATGTAATTTTGATGTTAACTCCCAAACCGCTGCGCAGAAGTAAACCAAACTTCACCCAATAGTGTATTGTATCACAATCTAGTAGTTACATGTAGAAATTTGGTTCTAGGACATTTGATTTGAGCGCAATCCTCAAACTTAGGTCAAAAAAGCCATTTAAGCCTTTTCACAGTGAGATCTATGCGATATGGCTGAGAAATGTAATTTTGATGTTAACTCCCAAACCGCTGCGCAGAAGTCAACCAAACTTCACCCAATAGTGTATTGTATCACAATTTAGTAGTTACATGTGGAAATTTGGTTCTAGGACATTTGATTTGAGCGCAATTCTCAAACTTAGGTCAAAAAAGCCATTTAAGCCTTTTTACAGTGAGATCTATGCGATATGGCCGAGAAATGTAATTTTGATGTTAACTCCCAAACCGCTGCGCAGAAGTAAACCAAACTTCACCCAATAGTGTATTGTATCACAATCTAGTAGTTACATGTAGAAATTAGGTTCTAGGACATTTGATTTGAGCGCAATCCTCAAACTTAGGTCAAAAAAGCCATTTAAGCCTTTTCACAGTGAGATCTATGCGATATGGCCGAGAAATGTAATTTTGATGTTAACTCCCAAACCGCTGCGCAGAAGTCAACCAAACTTCACCCAATAGTGTATTGTATCACAATCTAGTAGTTACATTTGGAAATTTAGTTTTAGGACATTGGGTTTGAGCGCAATCTTCAAACTTAATTAAAAAAAGTCATTTAAGCCTTTTCACAGTGAGATCTATGCGATATGGCCGAGAAATGTAATTTTGATGTTAACTCCCAAACCGCTGCGCAGAAGTAAACCAAACTTCACCCAATAGTGTATTGTATCACAATCTAGTAATTACATGTGGAAATTTGGTTCTAGGACATTTGATTTGAGCGCAATCCTCAAACTTAGTTCAAAAAAGCCATTTAAGCCTTTTCACAGTGAGATCTATGCGATATGGCCGAGAAATGTAATTTTGATGTTAACTCCCAAACCGCTGCGCAGAAGTAAACCAAACTTCACCCAATAGTGTATTGTATCACAATCTAGTAGTTACATGTAGAAATTTGGTTCTAGGACATTTGATTTGAGCGCAATCCTCAAACTTAGGTCAAAAAAGCCATTTAAGCCTTTTCACAGTGAGATCTATGCGATATGGCCGAGAAATGTAATTTTGATGTTAACTCCCAAACCGCTGCGCAGAAGTCAACCAAACTTCACACAATAGTGTATTGTATCACAATCTAGTAGTTACATGTGGAAATTTGGTTCTAGGACATTTGTTTTGAGCGCAATCCTCAAACTTAGGTCAAAAAAGCCATTTAAGCCTTTTCACAGTGAGATCTATGCGATATGGCCGAGAAATGTAATTTTGATGTTAACTCCCAAACCGCTGCGCAGAAGTCAACCAAACTTCACCCAATAGTGTATTTTATCACAATCTAGTAGTTACATTTGGAAATTTGGTTCTAGGACATTTGATTTGAGCGCAATCCTCAAACTTAGATCAAAAAAGCCATTTAAGCCTTTTCACAGTGAGATCTACGCGATATGGCTGAGAAATGTAATTTTGATGTTAACTCCCAAACCGCTGCGCAGAAGTCAACCAAACTTCACCCAATAGTGTATTGTATCACAATTTAGTAGTTACATGTGGAAATTTGGTTCTAGGACATTTGGTTTGAGCGCAATCTTCAAACTTAATTAAAAAAAGCCATTTAAGCCTTTTTACAGTGAGATCTATGCGATATGGCCGAGAAATGTAATTTTGATGTTAACTCCCAAACCGCTGCGCAGAAGTCAACCAAACTTCACCCAATAGTGTATTTTATCACAGTCTAGTAGTTACATTTGGAAATTTAGTTTTAGGACATTTGGTTTGAGCGCAATCTTCAAACTTAATTAAAAAAAGTCATTTAAGCCTTTTCACAGTGAGATCTATGCGATATGGCCGAGAAATGTAATTTTTATGTTAACTCCCAAACCGATGCGCAGAAGTCAACCAAACTTCACCCAATAGTGTATTCTATCACAATTTAGTAGTTACATGTGGAAAATTGGTTCTAGGACATTTGATTTGAGCGCAATCCTCAAACTTAGTTCAAAAAAGCCATTTAAGCCTTTTTACAGTGAGATCTATGCGATATGGCCGAGAAATGTAATTTTGATGTTAACTCCCAAACCGCTGCGCAGAAGTCAACCAAACTTCACCCAATAGTGTATTTTATCACAATCTAGTAGTTACATTTGGAAATTTAGTTTTAGGACATTTGGTTTGAGCGCAATCTTCAAACTTAATTAAAAAAAAGTCATTTAAGCCTTTTCACAGTGAGATCTATGCGATATGGCCGAGAAATGTAATTTTGATGTTAACTCCCAAACCGCTGCGCAGAAGTCAACCAAACTTCACACAATAGTGTATTGTATCACAATCTAGTAGTTACATGTGGAAATTTGGTTCTAGAACATTTGATTTGAGCGCAATCCTCAAACTTAGGTCAAAAAAGCCATTTAAGCCTTTTCACATTGAGATCTATGCGATTTGGCCGAGAAATGTAATTTTGATGTTAACTCCCAAACCGCTGCGCAGAAGTCAACCAAACTTCACCCAATAGTGTATTGTATCACAATTTAGTAGTTACATGTGGAAATTTGGTTCTAGGACATTTGATTTGAGCGCAATTCTCAAACTTAGGTCAAAAAAGCCATTTAAGCCTTTTCACAGTGAGATCTATGCGATATGGCCGAGAAATGTAATTTTGATGTTAACTCCCAAACCGCTGCGCAGAAGTCAACCAAACTTCACCCAATAGTGTATTTTATCACAATCTAGTAGTTACATTTGGAAATTTAGTTTTAGGACATTTGGTTTGAGCGCAATCTTCAAACTTAATTAAAAAAAGTCATTTAAGCCTTTTCACAGTGAGATCTATGCGATATGGCCGAGAAATGTAATTTTGATGTTAACTCCCAAACCGCTGCGCAGAAGTCAACCAAACTTTACACAATAGTGTATTGTATCACAATCTAGTTGTTACATGTGGAAATTTGGTTCTAGAACATTTGATTTGAGCGCAATCCTCAAACTTAGGTCAAATAAGCCATTTAAGCCTTTTCACAGTGAGATCTATGCGATTTGGCTGAGAAATGTAATTTTGATGTTAACTCCCAAACCGCACGCAGAAGTCAACCAAACTTCACCCAATAGTGTATTGTATCACAATTTAGTAGTTACATGTGGAAATTTGGTTCTAGGACATTTGATTTGAGCGCAATTCTCAAACTTAGGTCAAAAAAGCCATTTAAGCCTTTTCACAGTGAGATCTATGCGATATGGCCGAGAAATGTAATTTTGATGTTAACTCCCAAACCGCTGCGCAGAAGTCAACCAAACTTCACCCAATAGTGTATTGTATCACAATCTAGTAGTTACATGTAGAAATTTGGTTCTAGGACATTTGATTTGAGCGCAATCCTCAAACTTAGGTCAAAAAAGCCATTTAAGCCTTTTCACAGTGAGATCTATGCGATTTGGCCGAGAAATGTAATTTTGATGTTAACTCCCAAACCGCTGCGCAGAAGTCAACCAAACTTCACCCAATAGTGTATTGTATCACAATTTAGTAGTTACATGTGGAAATTTGGTTCTAGGACATTTGATTTGAGCGCAATTCTCAAACTTAGGTCAAAAAAGCCATTTAAGCCTTTTTACAGTGAGATCTATGCGATATGGCCGAGAAATGTAATTTTGATGTTAACTCCCAAACCGCTGCGCAGAAGTCAACCAAACTTCACCCAATAGTGTATTTTATCACAATCTAGTAGTTACATTTAGAAATTTAGTTTTAGGACTTTTGGTTTGAGCGCAATCTTCAAACTTAATTAAAAAAAGTCATTTAAGCCTTTTCACAGTGAGATCTATGCGATATGGCCGAGAAATGTAATTTTGATGTTAACTCCCAAACCGCTGCGCAGAAGTCAACCAAACTTCACACAATAGTGTATTGTATCACAATCTAGTAGTTACATGTGGAAATTTGGTTCTAGGACATTTGTTTTGAGCGCAATCCTCAAACTTAGGTCAAAAAAGCCATTTAAGCCTTTTCACAGTGAGATCTATGCGATATGGCCGAGAAATGTAATTTTGATGTTAACTCCCAAACCGCTGCGCAGAAGTCAACCAAACTTCACCCAATAGTGTATTTTATCACAATCTAGTAGTTACATTTGGAAATTTAGTTCTAGGACATTTGGTTTGAGCGCAATCTTCAAACTTAATTAAAAAAAGTCATTTAAGCCTTTTCACAGTGAGATCTATGCGATATGGCCGAGAAATGTAATTTTGATGTTAACTCCCAAACCGCTGCGCAGAAGTAAACCAAACTTCACCCAATAGTGTATTGTATCACAATCTAGTAATTACATGTGGAAATTTGGTTCTAAAACATTTGATTTGAGCGCAATCCTCAAACTTAGGTCAAAAAAGCCATTTAAGCCTTTTCACAGTGAGATCTATGCGATATGGCCGAGAAATGTAATTTTGATGTTAACTCCCAAACCGCTGCGCAGAAGTAAACCAAACTTCACCCAATAGTGTATTGTATCACAATCTAGTAGTTACATGTGGAAATTTGGTTCTAGGACATTTGATTTGAGCGCAATCCTCAAACTTAGATCAAAAAAGCCATTTAAGCCTTTTCACAGTGAGATCTACGCGATATGGCTGAGAAATGTAATTTTGATGTTAACTCCCAAACCGCTGCGCAGAAGTCAACCAAACTTCACCCAATAGTGTATTGTATCACAATTTAGTAGTTACATGTGGAAATTTGGTTCTAGGACATTTGGTTTGAGCGCAATTTTCAAACTTAATTAAAAAAAGCCATTTAAGCCTTTTTACAGTGAGATCTATGCGATATGGCCGAGAAATGTAATTTTGATGTTAACTCCCAAACCGCTGCGCAGAAGTCAACCAAACTTCACCCAATAGTGTATTTTATCACAATCTAGTAGTTACATTTGGAAATTTAGTTTTAGGACATTTGGTTTGAGCGCAATCTTCAAACTTAATTAAAAAAAGTCATTTAAGCCTTTTCACAGTGAGATCTATGCGATATGGCCGAGAAATGTAATTTTTATGTTAACTCCCAAACCGCTGCGCAGAAGTCAACCAAACTTCACCCAATAGTGTATTTTATCACAATTTAGTAGTTACATGTGGAAATTTGGTTCTAGGACATTTGATTTGAGCGCAATCCTCAAACTTAGTTCAAAAAAGCCATTTAAGCCTTTTTACAGTGAGATCTATGCGATATGGCCGAGAAATGTAATTTTGATGTTAACTCCCAAACCGCTGCGCAGAAGTCAACCAAACTTCACCCAATAGTGTATTTTATCACAATCTAGTAGTTACATTTGGAAATTTAGTTTTAGGACATTTGGTTTGAGCGCAATCTTCAAACTTAATAAAAAAAAAGTCATTTAAGCCTTTTCACAGTGAGATCTATGCGATATGGCCGAGAAATGTAATTTTGATGTTAACTCCCAAACCGCTGCGCAGAAGTCAACCAAACTTCACACAATAGTGTATTGTATCACAATCTAGTAGTTACATGTGGAAATTTGGTTCTAGAACATTTGATTTGAGCGCAATCCTCAAACTTAGGTCAAAAAAGCCATTTAAGCCTTTTCACATTGAGATCTATGCGATTTGGCCGAGAAATGTAATTTTGATGTTAACTCCCAAACCGCTGCGCAGAAGTCAACCAAACTTCACCCAATAGTGTATTGTATCACAATTTAGTAGTTACATGTGGAAATTTGGTTCTAGGACATTTGATTTGAGCGCAATTCTCAAACTTAGGTCAAAAAAGCCATTTAAGCCTTTTCACAGTGAGATCTATGCGATATGGCCGAGAAATGTAATTTTGATGTTAACTCCCAAACCGCTGCGCAGAAGTCAACCAAACTTCACCCAATAGTGTATTTTATCACAATCTAGTAGTTACATTTGGAAATTTAGTTTTAGGACATTGGGTTTGAGCGCAATCTTCAAACTTAATTAAAAAAAGTCATTTAAGCCTTTTCACAGTGAGATCTATGCGATATGGCCGAGAAATGTAATTTTGATGTTAACTCCCAAACCGCTGCGCAGAAGTAAACCAAACTTCACCCAATAGTGTATTGTATCACAATCTAGTAATTACATGTGGAAATTTGGTTCTAGGACATTTGATTTGAGCGCAATCCTCAAACTTAGTTCAAAAAAGCCATTTAAGCCTTTTCACAGTGAGATCTATGCGATATGGCCGAGAAATGTAATTTTGATGTTAACTCCCAAACCGCTGCGCAGAAGTAAACCAAACTTCACCCAATAGTGTATTGTATCACAATCTAGTAGTTACATGTAGAAATTTGGTTCTAGGACATTTGATTTGAGCGCAATCCTCAAACTTAGGTCAAAAAAGCCATTTAAGCCTTTTCACAGTGAGATCTATGCGATATGGCCGAGAAATGTAATTTTGATGTTAACTCCCAAACCGCTGCGCAGAAGTCAACCAAACTTCACCCAATAGTGTATTGTATCACAATCTAGTAGTTACATTTGGAAATTTAGTTTTAGGACATTGGGTTTGAGCGCAATCTTCAAACTTAATTAAAAAAAGTCATTTAAGCCTTTTCACAGTGAGATCTATGCGATATGGCCGAGAAATGTAATTTTGATGTTAACTCCCAAACCGCTGCGCAGAAGTAAACCAAACTTCACCAAATAGTGTATTGTATCACAATCTAGTAATTACATGTGGAAATTTGGTTCTAGGACATTTGATTTGAGCGCAATCCTCAAACTTAGTTCAAAAAAGCCATTTAAGCCTTTTCACAGTGAGATCTATGCGATATGGCCGAGAAATGTAATTTTGATGTTAACTCCCAAACCGCTGCGCAGAAGTAAACCAAACTTCACCCAATAGTGTATTGTATCACAATCTAGTAGTTACATGTAGAAATTTGGTTCTAGGACATTTGATTTGAGCGCAATCCTCAAACTTAGGTCAAAAAAGCCATTTAAGCCTTTTCACAGTGAGATCTATGCGATATGGCTGAGAAATGTAATTTTGATGTTAACTCCCAAACCGCTGCGCAGAAGTCAACCAAACTTCACCCAATAGTGTATTGTATCACAATTTAGTAGTTACATGTGGAAATTTGGTTCTAGGACATTTGATTTGAGCGCAATTCTCAAACTTAGGTCAAAAAAGCCATTTAAGCCTTTTTACAGTGAGATCTATGCGATATGGCCGAGAAATGTAATTTTGATGTTAACTCCCAAACCGCTGCGCAGAAGTAAACCAAACTTCACCCAATAGTGTATTGTATCACAATCTAGTAGTTACATGTAGAAATTTGGTTCTAGGACATTTGATTTGAGCGCAATCCTCAAACTTAGGTCAAAAAAGCCATTTAAGCCTTTTCACAGTGAGATCTATGCGATATGGCCGAGAAATGTAATTTTGATGTTAACTCCCAAACCGCTGCGCAGAAGTCAACCAAACTTCACCCAATAGTGTATTGTATCACAATCTAGTAGTTACATTTGGAAATTTAGTTTTAGGACATTGGGTTTGAGCGCAATCTTCAAACTTAATTAAAAAAAGTCATTTAAGCCTTTTCACAGTGAGATCTATGCGATATGGCCGAGAAATGTAATTTTGATGTTAACTCCCAAACCGCTGCGCAGAAGTAAACCAAACTTCACCCAATAGTGTATTGTATCACAATCTAGTAATTACATGTGGAAATTTGGTTCTAGGACATTTGATTTGAGCGCAATCCTCAAACTTAGTTCAAAAAAGCCATTTAAGCCTTTTCACAGTGAGATCTATGCGATATGGCCGAGAAATGTAATTTTGATGTTAACTCCCAAACCGCTGCGCAGAAGTAAACCAAACTTCACCCAATAGTGTATTGTATCACAATCTAGTAGTTACATGTAGAAATTTGGTTCTAGGACATTTGATTTGAGCGCAATCCTCAAACTTAGGTCAAAAAAGCCATTTAAGCCTTTTCACAGTGAGATCTATGCGATATGGCCGAGAAATGTAATTTTGATGTTAACTCCCAAACCGCTGCGCAGAAGTCAACCAAACTTCACACAATAGTGTATTGTATCACAATCTAGTAGTTACATGTGGAAATTTGGTTCTAGGACATTTGTTTTGAGCGCAATCCTCAAACTTAGGTCAAAAAAGCCATTTAAGCCTTTTCACAGTGAGATCTATGCGATATGGCCGAGAAATGTAATTTTGATGTTAACTCCCAAACCGCTGCGCAGAAGTCAACCAAACTTCACCCAATAGTGTATTTTATCACAATCTAGTAGTTACATTTGGAAATTTGGTTCTAGGACATTTGATTTGAGCGCAATCCTCAAACTTAGATCAAAAAAGCCATTTAAGCCTTTTCACAGTGAGATCTACGCGATATGGCTGAGAAATGTAATTTTGATGTTAACTCCCAAACCGCTGCGCAGAAGTCAACCAAACTTCACCCAATAGTGTATTGTATCACAATTTAGTAGTTACATGTGGAAATTTGGTTCTAGGACATTTGGTTTGAGCGCAATCTTCAAACTTAATTAAAAAAAGCCATTTAAGCCTTTTTACAGTGAGATCTATGCGATATGGCCGAGAAATGTAATTTTGATGTTAACTCCCAAACCGCTGCGCAGAAGTCAACCAAACTTCACCCAATAGTGTATTTTATCACAATCTAGTAGTTACATTTGGAAATTTAGTTTTAGGACATTTGGTTTGAGCGCAATCTTCAAACTTAATTAAAAAAAGTCATTTAAGCCTTTTCACAGTGAGATCTATGCGATATGGCCGAGAAATGTAATTTTTATGTTAACTCCCAAACCGATGCGCAGAAGTCAACCAAACTTCACCCAATAGTGTATTCTATCACAATTTAGTAGTTACATGTGGAAAATTGGTTCTAGGACATTTGATTTGAGCGCAATCCTCAAACTTAGTTCAAAAAAGCCATTTAAGCCTTTTTACAGTGAGATCTATGCGATATGGCCGAGAAATGTAATTTTGATGTTAACTCCCAAACCGCTGCGCAGAAGTCAACCAAACTTCACCCAATAGTGTATTTTATCACAATCTAGTAGTTACATTTGGAAATTTAGTTTTAGGACATTTGGTTTGAGCGCAATCTTCAAACTTAATTAAAAAAAAGTCATTTAAGCCTTTTCACAGTGAGATCTATGCGATATGGCCGAGAAATGTAATTTTGATGTTAACTCCCAAACCGCTGCGCAGAAGTCAACCAAACTTCACACAATAGTGTATTGTATCACAATCTAGTAGTTACATGTGGAAATTTGGTTCTAGAACATTTGATTTGAGCGCAATCCTCAAACTTAGGTCAAAAAAGCCATTTAAGCCTTTTCACATTGAGATCTATGCGATTTGGCCGAGAAATGTAATTTTGATGTTAACTCCCAAACCGCTGCGCAGAAGTCAACCAAACTTCACCCAATAGTGTATTGTATCACAATTTAGTAGTTACATGTGGAAATTTGGTTCTAGGACATTTGATTTGAGCGCAATTCTCAAACTTAGGTCAAAAAAGCCATTTAAGCCTTTTCACAGTGAGATCTATGCGATATGGCCGAGAAATGTAATTTTGATGTTAACTCCCAAACCGCTGCGCAGAAGTCAACCAAACTTCACCCAATAGTGTATTTTATCACAATCTAGTAGTTACATTTGGAAATTTAGTTTTAGGACATTTGGTTTGAGCGCAATCTTCAAACTTAATTAAAAAAAGTCATTTAAGCCTTTTCACAGTGAGATCTATGCGATATGGCCGAGAAATGTAATTTTGATGTTAACTCCCAAACCGCTGCGCAGAAGTCAACCAAACTTTACACAATAGTGTATTGTATCACAATCTAGTTGTTACATGTGGAAATTTGGTTCTAGAACATTTGATTTGAGCGCAATCCTCAAACTTAGGTCAAATAAGCCATTTAAGCCTTTTCACAGTGAGATCTATGCGATTTGGCTGAGAAATGTAATTTTGATGTTAACTCCCAAACCGCACGCAGAAGTCAACCAAACTTCACCCAATAGTGTATTGTATCACAATTTAGTAGTTACATGTGGAAATTTGGTTCTAGGACATTTGATTTGAGCGCAATTCTCAAACTTAGGTCAAAAAAGCCATTTAAGCCTTTTTACAGTGAGATCTATGCGATATGGCCGAGAAATGTAATTTTGATGTTAACTCCCAAACCGCTGCGCAGAAGTCAACCAAACTTCACCCAATAGTGTATTTTATCACAATCTAGTAGTTACATTTGGAAATTTAGTTTTAGGACATTTGGTTTGAGCGCAATCTTCAAACTTAATTAAAAAAAGTCATTTAAGCCTTTTCACAGTGAGATCTATGCGATATGGCCGAGAAATGTAATTTTGATGTTAACTCCCAAACCGCTGCGCAGAAGTCAACCAAACTTCACCCAATAGTGTATTTTATCACAATTTAGTAGTTACATGTGGAAATTTGGTTCTAGGACATTTGATTTGAGCGCAATTCTCAAACTTAGGTCAAAAAAGCCATTTAAGCCTTTTTACAGTGAGATCTATGCGATATGGCCGAGAAATGTAATTTTGATGTTAACTCCCAAACCGCTGCGCAGAAGTCAACCAAACTTCACCCAATAGTGTATTTTATCACAATCTAGTAGTTACATTTGGAAATTTAGTTTTAGGACATTTGGTTTGAGCGCAATCTTCAAACTTAATTAAAAAAAGTCATTTAAGCATTTTCACAGTGAGATCTATGCGATATGGCCGAGAAATGTAATTTTGATGTTAACTCCCAAACCGCTGCGCAGAAGTCAACCAAACTTCACCCAATAGTGTATTTTATCACAATCTAGTAGTTACATTTGGAAATTTAGTTTTAGGACATTGGGTTTGAGCGCAATCTTCAAACTTAATTAAAAAAAGTCATTTAAGCCTTTTCACAGTGAGATCTATGCGATATGGCCGAGAAATGTAATTTTGATGTTAACTCCCAAACCGCTGCGCAGAAGTAAACCAAACTTCACCCAATAGTGTATTTTATCACAATCTAGTAATTACATGTGGAAATTTGGTTCTAGGACATTTGATTTGAGCGCAATCCTCAAACTTAGTTCAAAAAAGCCATTTAAGCCTTTTCACAGTGAGATCTATGCGATATGGCCGAGAAATGTAATTTTGATGTTAACTCCCAAACCGCTGCGCAGAAGTAAACCAAACTTCACCCAATAGTGTATTGTATCACAATCTAGTAGTTACATGTAGAAATTTGGTTCTAGGACATTTGATTTGAGCGCAATCCTCAAACTTAGGTCAAAAAAGCCATTTAAGCCTTTTCACAGTGAGATCAATGCGATATGGCCGAGAAATGTAATTTTGATGTTAACTCCCAAACCGCTGCGCAGAAGTCAACCAAACTTCACCCAATAGTGTATTTTATCACAATCTAGTAGTTACATTTGGAAATTTAGTTTTAGGACATTTGGTTTGAGCGCAATCTTCAAACTTAATTAAAAAAAGTCATTTAAGCCTTTTCACAGTGAGATCTATGCGATATGGCCGAGAAATGTAATTTTGATGTTAACTCCCAAACCGCTGCGCAGAAGTCAACCAAACTTCACACAATAGTGTATTGTATCACAATCTAGTAGTTACATGTGGAAATTTGGTTCTAGAACATTTGATTTGAGCGCAATCCTCAAACTTAGGTCAAATAAGCCATTTAAGCCTTTTCACAGTGAGATCTATGCGATTTGGCTGAGAAATGTAATTTTGATGTTAACTCCCAAACCGCACGCAGAAGTCAACCAAACTTCACCCAATAGTGTATTGTATCACAATTTAGTAGTTACATGTGGAAATTTGGTTCTAGGACATTTGATTTGAGCGCAATTCTCAAACTTAGGTCAAAAAAGCCATTTAAGCCTTTTTACAGTGAGATCTATGCGATATGGCCGAGAAATGTAATTTTGATGTTAACTCCCAAACCGCTGCGCAGAAGTCAACCAAACTTCACCCAATAGTGTATTTTATCACAATCTAGTAGTTACATTTGGAAATTTAGTTTTAGGACATTTGGTTTGAGCGCAATCTTCAAACTTAATTAAAAAAAGTCATTTAAGCCTTTTCACAGTGAGATCTATGCGATATGGCCGAGAAATGTAATTTTGATGTTTACTCCCAAACCGCTGCGCAGAAGTCAACCAAACTTCACACAATAGTGTATTTTATCACAATCTAGTAGTTACATGTGGAAATTTGGTTCTAGGACATTTGTTTTGAGCGCAATCCTCAAACTTAGGTCAAAAAAGCCATTTAAGCCTTTTCACAGTGAGATCTATGCGATATGGCCGAGAAATGTAATTTTGATGTTAACTCCCAAACCGCTGCGCAGAAGTCAACCAAACTTCACCCAATAGTGTATTTTATCACAATCTAGTAGTTACATTTGGAAATTTAGTTTTAGGACATTTGGTTTGAGCGCAATCTTCAAACTTAATTAAAAAAAGTCATTGAAGCCTTTTCACAGTGAGATCTATGCGATATGGCCGAGAAATGTAATTTTGATGTTAACTCCCAAACCGCTGCGCAGAAGTAAACCAAACTTCACCCAATAGTGTATTGTATCACAATCTAGTAGTTACATGTGGAAATTTGGTTCTAGGACATTTGATTTGAGCGCAATCATCAAACTTAGGTCAAAAAAGCCATTTAAGCCTTTTCACAGTGAGATCTACGCGATATTGCTGAGAAATGTAATTTTGATATTAACTCCCAAACCGCTGCGCAGAAGTCAACCAAACTTCACCCAATAGTGTATTGTATCACAATCTAGTAATTACATGTGGAAATTTGGTTCTAGGACATTTGATTTGAGCGCAATCCTCAAACATAGGTCAAAAAAGCCATTTAAGCCTTTTCACAGTGAGATCTATGCGATATGGCCGAGAAATGTAATTTTGATGTTAACTCCCAAACCGCTGCGCAGAAGTCAACCAAATTTCACACAATAGTGTATTGTATCACAATCTAGTAGTTACATTTGGAAATTTAGTTTTAGGACATTTGGTTTGAGCGCAATCTTCAAACTTAATTAAAAAAAGTCATTTAAGCCTTTTCACAGTGAGATCTATGCGATATGGCCGAGAAATGTAATTTTGATGTTAACTCCCAAACCGCTGCGCAGAAGTCAACCAAACTTCACCCAATAGTGTATTTTATCACAATTTAGTAGTTACATGTGGAAATTTGGTTCTAGGACATTTGATTTGAGCGCAATTCTCAAACTTAGGTCAAAAAAGCCATTTAAGCCTTTTTACAGTGAGATCTATGCGATATGGCCGAGAAATGTAATTTTGATGTTAACTCCCAAACCGCTGCGCAGAAGTCAACTAAACTTCACCCAATAGTGTATTTTATCACAATCTAGTAGTTACATTTGGAAATTTAGTTTTAGGACATTTGGTTTGAGCGCAATCTTCAAACTTAATTAAAAAAAGTCATTTAAGCCTTTTCACAGTGAGATCTATGCGATATGGCCGAGAAATGTAATTTTGATGTTAACTCCCAAACCGCTGCGCAGAAGTCAACCAAACTTCACACAATAGTGTATTGTATCACAATCTAGTAGTTACATGTGGAAATTTGGTTCTAGAACATTTGATTTGAGCGCAATCCTCAAACTTAGGTCAAAAAAGCCATTTAAGCCTTTTCACAGTGAGATCTATGCGATTTGGCCGAGAAATGTAATTTTGATGTTAACTCCCAAACCGCTGCGCAGAAGTCAACCAAACTTCACCCAATAGTGTATTGTATCACAATTTAGTAGTTACATGTGGAAATTTGGTTCTAGGACATTTGATTTGAGCGCAATTCTCAAACTTAGGTCAAAAAAGCCATTTAAGCCTTTTCACAGTGAGATCTATGCGATATGGCCGAGAAATGTAATTTTGATGTTAACTCCCAAACCGCTGCGCAGAAGTCAACCAAACTTCACCCAATAGTGTATTTTATCACAATCTAGTAGTTACATTTGGAAATTTAGTTTTAGGACATTTGGTTTGAGCGCAATCTTCAAACTTAATTAAAAAAAGTCATTTAAGCCTTTTCACAGTGAGATCTATGCGATATGGCCGAGAAATGTAATTTTGATGTTAACTCCCAAACCGCTGCGCAGAAGTCAACCAAACTTCACACAATAGTGTATTGTATCACAATCTAGTAGTTACATGTGGAAATTTGGTTCTAGGACATTTGTTTTGAGCGCAATCCTCAAACTTAGTTCAAAAAAGCCATTTAAGCCTTTTCACAGTGAGATCTATGCGATATGGCCGAGAAATGTAATTTTGATGTTAACTCCCAAACCGCTGCGCAGAAGTAAACCAAACTTCACCCAATAGTGTATTTTATCACAATCTAGTAGTTACATTTGGAAATTTAGTTTTAGGACATTTGGTTTGAGCGCAATCTTCAAACTTAATTAAAAAAAGTCATTTAAGCCTTTTCACAGTGAGATCTATGCGATATGGCCGAGAAATGTAATTTTGATGTTAACTCCCAAACCGCTGCGCAGAAGTAAACCAAACTTCACCCAATAGTGTATTGTATCACAATCTAGTAATTACATGTGGAAATTTGGTTCTAGGACATTTGATTTGAGCGCAATCCTCAAACTTAGGTCAAAAAAGCCATTTAAGCCTTTTAACAGTGAGATCTATGCGATATGGCCGAGAAATGTAATTTTGATGTTAACTCCCAAACCGCTGCGCAGAAGTAAACCAAACTTCACCCAATAGTGTATTGTATCACAATCTAGTAGTTACATGTGGAAATTTGGTTCTAGGACATTTGATTTGAGCGCAATCATCAAACTTAGGTCAAAAAAGCCATTTAAGCCTTTTCACAGTGAGATCTACGCGATATTGCTGAGAAATGTAATTTTGATGTTAACTCCCAAACCGCTGCGCAGAAGTCAACCAAACTTCACCCAATAGTGTATTGTATCACAATTTAGTAGTTACATGTGGAAATTTGGTTCTAGGACATTTGATTTGAGCGCAATTCTCAAACTTAGGTCAAAAAAGCCATTTAAGCCTTTTTACAGTGAGATCTATGCGATATGGCCGAGAAATGTAATTTTGATGTTAACTCCCAAACCGCTGCGCAGAAGTCAACCAAACTTCACCCAATAGTGTATTTTATCACAATCTAGTAGTTACATTTGGAAATTTAGTTTTAGGACATTTGGTTTGAGCGCAATCCTCAAACTTAGGTCAAAAAAGCCATTTAAGCCTTTTCACAGTGAGATCTATGCGATATGGCCGAGAAATGTAATTTTGATGTTAACTCCCAAACCGCTGCGCAGAAGTCAACCAAACTTCACACAATAGTGTATTGTATCACAATCTAGTAGTTACATGTGGAAATTTGGTTCTAGGACATTTGTTTTGAGCGCAATCCTCAAACTTAGGTCAAAAAAGCCATTTAAGCCTTTTCACAGTGAGATCTATGCGATATGGCCGAGAAATGTAATTTTGATGTTAACTCCCAAACCGCTGCGCAGAAGTCAACCAAACTTCACCCAATAGTGTATTTTATCACAATCTAGTAGTTACATTTGGAAATTTAGTTCTAGGACATTTGGTTTGAGCGCAATCTTCAAACTTAATTAAAAAAAGTCATTTAAGCCTTTTCACAGTGAGATCTATGCGATATGGCCGAGAAATGTAATTTTGATGTTAACTCCCAAACCGCTGCGCAGAAGTAAACCAAACTTCACCCAATAGTGTATTGTATCACAATCTAGTAATTACATGTGGAAATTTGGTTCTAAAACATTTGATTTGAGCGCAATCCTCAAACTTAGGTCAAAAAAGCCATTTAAGCCTTTTCACAGTGAGATCTATGCGATATGGCCGAGAAATGTAATTTTGATGTTAACTCCCAAACCGCTGCGCAGAAGTAAACCAAACTTCACCCAATAGTGTATTGTATCACAATCTAGTAGTTACATGTAGAAATTTGGTTCTAGGACATTTGATTTGAGCGCAATCCTCAAACTTAGGTCAAAAAAGCCATTTAAGCCTTTTCACAGTGAGATCTATGTGATATGGCCGATAAATGTAATTTTGATGTTAACTCCCAAACCGCTGCGCAGAAGTCAACCAAACTTCACCCAATAGTGTATTGTATCACAATTTAGTAGTTACATGTGGAAATTTGGTTCTAGGACATTTGATTTGAGCGCAATTCTCAAACTTAGGTCAAAAAAGCCATTTAAGCCTTTTTACAGTGAGATCTATGCGATATGGCCGAGAAATGTAATTTTGATGTTAACTCCCAAACCGCTGCGCAGAAGTCAACCAAACTTCACCCAATAGTGTATTTTATCACAATCTAGTAGTTACATTTGGAAATTTAGTTTTAGGACATTTGGTTTGAGCGCAATCTTCAAACTTAATTAAAAAAAGTCATTTAAGCCTTTTCACAGTGAGATCTATGCGATATGGCCGAGAAATGTAATTTTGATGTTAACTCCCAAACCGCTGCGCAGAAGTCAACCAAACTTCACACAATAGTGTATTGTATCACAATCTAGTAGTTACATGTGGAAATTTGGTTCTAGGACATTTGTTTTGAGCGCAATCCTCAAACTTAGTTCAAAAAAGCCATTTAAGCCTTTTCACAGTGAGATCTATGCGATATGGCCGAGAAATGTAATTTTGATGTTAACTCCCAAACCGCTGCGCAGAAGTAAACCAAACTTCACCCAATAGTGTATTTTATCACAATCTAGTAGTTACATTTGGAAATTTAGTTTTAGGACATTTGGTTTGAGCGCAATCTTCAAACTTAATTAAAAAAAGTCATTTAAGCCTTTTCACAGTGAGATCTATGCGATATGGCCGAGAAATGTAATTTTGATGTTAACTCCCAAACCGCTGCGCAGAAGTAAACCAAACTTCAACAAATAGTGTATTGTATCACAATCTAGTAATTACATGTGGAAATTTGGTTCTAGGACATTTGATTTGAGCGCAATCCTCAAACTTAGGTCAAAAAATCCATTTAAGCCTTTTAACAGTGAGATCTATGCGATATGGCCGAGAAATGTAATTTTGATGTTAACTCCCAAACCGCTGCGCAGAAGTAAACCAAACTTCACCCAATAGTGTATTGTATCACAATCTAGTAATTACATGTGGAAATTTGGTTCTAAAACATTTGATTTGAGCGCAATCCTCAAACTTAGGTCAAAAAAGCCATTTAAGCCTTTTCACAGTGAGATCTATGCGATATGGCCGAGAAATGTAATTTTGATGTTAACTCCCAAACCGCTGCGCAGAAGTAAACCAAACTTCACCCAATAGTGTATTGTATCACAATCTAGTAGTTACATGTAGAAATTTGGTTCTAGGACATTTGATTTGAGTGCAATCCTCAAACTTAGGTCAAAAAAGCCATTTAAGCCTTTTCACAGTGAGATCTATGCGATATGGCCGAGAAATGTAATTTTGATGTTAACTCCCAAACCGCTGCGCAGAAGTAAACCAAACTTCACCCAATAGTGTATTGTATCACAATCTAGTAATTACATGTGGAAATTTGGTTCTAGGACATTTGATTTGAGCGCAATCCTCAAACTTAGGTCAAAAAAGCCATTTAAGCCTTTTCACAGTGAGATCTATGCGATATGGCCGAGAAATGTAATTTTGATGTTAACTCCCAAACCGCTGCGCAGAAGTCAACCAAACTTCACACAATAGTGTATTGTATCACAATCTAGTAGTTACATTTGGAAATTTAGTTTTAGGACATTTGGTTTGAGCGCAATCTTCAAACTTAATTAAAAAAAGTCATTTAAGCCTTTTCACAGTGAGATCTATGCGATATGGCCGAGAAATGTAATTTTGATGTTAACTCCCAAACCGCTGCGCAGAAGTAAACCAAACTTCACCCAATAGTGTATTGTATCACAATCTAGTAATTACATGTGGAAATTTGGTTCTAGGACATTTGATTTGAGCGCAATCCTCAAACTTAGGTCAAAAAAGCCATTTAAGCCTTTTTACAGTGAGATCTATGCGATATGGCCGAGAAATGTAATTTTGATGTTAACTCCCAAACCGCTGCGCAGAAGTCAACCAAACTTCACCCAATAGTGTATTTTATCACAATCTAGTAGTTACATTTGGAAATTTAGTTTTAGGACATTTGGTTTGAGCGCAATCTTCAAACTTAATTAAAAAAAGTCATTTAAGCCTTTTCACAGTGAGATCTATGCGATATGGCCGAGAAATGTAATTTTGATGTTAACTCCCAAACCGCTGCGCAGAAGTCAACCAAACTTCACACAATAGTGTATTGTATCACAATCTAGTAGTTACATGTGGAAATTTGGTTCTAGGACATTTGTTTTGAGCGCAATCCTCAAACTTAGGTCAAAAAAGCCATTTAAGCCTTTTCACAGTGAGATCTATGCGATATGGCCGAGAAATGTAATTTTGATGTTAACTCCCAAACCGCTGCGCAGAAGTCAACCAAACTTCACCCAATAGTGTATTTTATCACAATCTAGTAGTTACATTTGGAAATTTAGTTTTAGGACATTTGATTTGAGCGCAATCCTCAAACTTAGTTCAAAAAAGCCATTTAAGCCTTTTCACAGTGAGATCTATGCGATATGGCCGAGAAATGTAATTTTGATGTTAACTCCCAAACCGCTGCGCAGAAGTAAACCAAACTTCACCCAATAGAGTATTGTATCACAATCTAGTAGTTACATGTGGAAATTTGGTTCTAGGACATTTGATTTGAGCGCAATCCTCAAACTTAGGTCAAAAAAGCCATTTAAGCCTTTTCACAGTGAGATCTATGCGATATGGCCGAGAAATGTAATTTTGATGTTAACTCCCAAACCGCTGCGCAGAAGTCAACCAAACTTCACCCAATAGTGTATTGTATCACAATTTAGTAGTTACATGTGGAAATTTGGTTCTAGGACATTTGATTTGAGCGCAATTCTCAAACTTAGGTCAAAAAAGCCATTTAAGCCTTTTCACAGTGAGATCTATGCGATATGGCCGAGAAATGTAATTTTGATGTTAACTCCCAAACCGCTGCGCAGAAGTCAACCAAACTTCACCCAATAGTGTATTTTATCACAATCTAGTAGTTACATTTGGAAATTTAGTTTTAGGACATTTGGTTTGAGCGCAATCTTCAAACTTAATTAAAAAAAGTCATTTAAGCCTTTTCACAGTGAGATCTATGCGATATGGCCGAGAAATGTAATTTTGATGTTAACTCCCAAACCGCTGCGCAGAAGTCAACCAAACTTCACACAATAGTGTATTGTATCACAATCTAGTAGTTACATTTGGAAATTTAGTTTTAGGACATTTGGTTTGAGCGCAATCTTCAAACTTAATTAAAAAAAGTCATTTAAGCCTTTTCACAGTGAGATCTATGCGATATGGCCGAGAAATGTAATTTTGATGTTAACTCCCAAACCGCTGCGCAGAAGTAAACCAAACTTCACCCAATAGTGTATTGTATCACAATCTAGTAATTACATGTGGAAATTTGGTTCTAGGACATTTGATTTGAGCGCAATCCTCAAACTTAGGTCAAAAAAGCCATTTAAGCCTTTTCACAGTGAGATCTATGCGATATGGCCGAGAAATGTAATTTTGATGTTAACTCCCAAACCGCTGCGCAGAAGTCAACCAAACTTCACACAATAGTGTATTGTATCACAATCTAGTAGTTACATTTGGAAATTTAGTTTTAGGACATTTGGTTTGAGCGCAATCTTCAAACTTAATTAAAAAAAGTCATTTAAGCCTTTTCACAGTGAGATCTATGCGATATGGCCGAGAAATGTAATTTTGATGTTAACTCCCAAACCGCTGCGCAGAAGTCAACCAAACTTCACCCAATAGTGTATTTTATCACAATCTAGTAGTTACATTTGGAAATTTAGTTTTAGGACATTTGGTTTGAGCGCAATCTTCAAACTTAATTAAAAAAAGTCATTTAAGCCTTTTCACAGTGAGATCTATGCGATATGGCCGAGAAATGTAATTTTGATGTTAACTCCCAAACCGCTGCGCAGAAGTAAACCAAACTTCACCCAATAGTGTATTGTATCACAATCTAGTAATTACATGTGGAAATTTGGTTCTAGGACATTTGATTTGAGCGCAATCCTCAAACTTAGGTCAAAAAAGCCATTTAAGCCTTTTAACAGTGAGATCTATGCGATATGGCCGAGAAATGTAATTTTGATGTTAACTCCCAAACCGCTGCGCAGAAGTAAACCAAACTTCACCCAATAGTGTATTGTATCACAATCTAGTAGTTACATGTGGAAATTTGGTTCTAGGACATTTGTTTTGAGCGCAATCCTCAAACTTAGGTCAAAAAAGCCATTTAAGCCTTTTCACAGTGAGATCTATGCGATATGGCCGAGAAATGTAATTTTGATGTTAACTCCCAAACCGCTGCGCAGAAGTCAACCAAACTTCACCCAATAGTGTATTTTATCACAATCTAGTAGTTACATTTGGAAATTTAGTTCTAGGACATTTGGTTTGAGCGCAATCTTCAAACTTAATTAAAAAAAGTCATTTAAGCCTTTTCACAGTGAGATCTATGCGATATGGCCGAGAAATGTAATTTTGATGTTAACTCCCAAACCGCTGCGCAGAAGTAAACCAAACTTCACCCAATAGTGTATTGTATCACAATCTAGTAATTACATGTGGAAATTTGGTTCTAAAACATTTGATTTGAGCGCAATCCTCAAACTTAGGTCAAAAAAGCCATTTAAGCCTTTTCACAGTGAGATCTATGCGATATGGCCGAGAAATGTAATTTTGATGTTAACTCCCAAACCGCTGCGCAGAAGTAAACCAAACTTCACCCAATAGTGTATTGTATCACAATCTAGTAGTTACATGTAGAAATTTGGTTCTAGGACATTTGATTTGAGCGCAATCCTCAAACTTAGGTCAAAAAAGCCATTTAAGCCTTTTCACAGTGAGATCTATGCGATATGGCCGAGAAATGTAATTTTGATGTTAACTCCCAAACCGCTGCGCAGAAGTCAACCAAACTTCACCCAATAGTGTATTGTATCACAATTTAGTAGTTACATGTGGAAATTTGGTTCTAGGACATTTGATTTGAGCGCAATTCTCAAACTTAGGTCAAAAAAGCCATTTAAGCCTTTTTACAGTGAGATCTATGCGATATGGCCGAGAAATGTAATTTTGATGTTAACTCCCAAACCGCTGCGCAGAAGTCAACCAAACTTCACCCAATAGTGTATTTTATCACAATCTAGTAGTTACATTTGGAAATTTAGTTTTAGGACATTTGGTTTGAGCGCAATCTTCAAACTTAATTAAAAAAAGTCATTTAAGCCTTTTCACAGTGAGATCTATGCGATATGGCCGAGAAATGTAATTTTGATGTTAACTCCCAAACCGCTGCGCAGAAGTCAACCAAACTTCACACAATAGTGTATTGTATCACAATCTAGTAGTTACATGTGGAAATTTGGTTCTAGGACATTTGTTTTGAGCGCAATCCTCAAACTTAGTTCAAAAAAGCCATTTAAGCCTTTTCACAGTGAGATCTATGCGATATGGCCGAGAAATGTAATTTTGATGTTAACTCCCAAACCGCTGCGCAGAAGTAAACCAAACTTCACCCAATAGTGTATTTTATCACAATCTAGTAGTTACATTTGGAAATTTAGTTTTAGGACATTTGGTTTGAGCGCAATCTTCAAACTTAATTAAAAAAAGTCATTTAAGCCTTTTCACAGTGAGATCTATGCGATATGGCCGAGAAATGTAATTTTGATGTTAACTCCCAAACCGCTGCGCAGAAGTAAACCAAACTTCAACAAATAGTGTATTGTATCACAATCTAGTAATTACATGTGGAAATTTGGTTCTAGGACATTTGATTTGAGCGCAATCCTCAAACTTAGGTCAAAAAATCCATTTAAGCCTTTTAACAGTGAGATCTATGCGATATGGCCGAGAAATGTAATTTTGATGTTAACTCCCAAACCGCTGCGCAGAAGTAAACCAAACTTCACCCAATAGTGTATTGTATCACAATCTAGTAATTACATGTGGAAATTTGGTTCTAAAACATTTGATTTGAGCGCAATCCTCAAACTTAGGTCAAAAAAGCCATTTAAGCCTTTTCACAGTGAGATCTATGCGATATGGCCGAGAAATGTAATTTTGATGTTAACTCTCAAACCGCTGCGCAGAAGTAAACCAAACTTCACCCAATAGTGTATTGTATCACAATCTAGTAGTTACATGTAGAAATTTGGTTCTAGGACATTTGATTTGAGCGCAATCCTCAAACTTAGGTCAAAAAAGCCATTTAAGCCTTTTCACAGTGAGATCTATGCGATATGGCCGAGAAATGTAATTTTGATGTTAACTCCCAAACCGCTGCGCAGAAGTAAACCAAACTTCACCCAATAGTGTATTGTATCACAATCTAGTAATTACATGTGGAAATTTGGTTCTAGGACATTTGATTTGAGCGCAATCCTCAAACTTAGGTCAAAAAAGCCATTTAAGCCTTTTCACAGTGAGATCTATGCGATATGGCCGAGAAATGTAATTTTGATGTTAACTCCCAAACCGCTGCGCAGAAGTCAACCAAACTTCACACAATAGTGTATTGTATCACAATCTAGTAGTTACATTTGGAAATTTAGTTTTAGGACATTTGGTTTGAGCGCAATCTTCAAACTTAATTAAAAAAAGTCATTTAAGCCTTTTCACAGTGAGATCTATGCGATATGGCCGAGAAATGTAATTTTGATGTTAACTCCCAAACCGCTGCGCAGAAGTAAACCAAACTTCACCCAATAGTGTATTGTATCACAATCTAGTAATTACATGTGGAAATTTGGTTCTAGGACATTTGATTTGAGCGCAATCCTCAAACTTAGGTCAAAAAAGCCATTTAAGCCTTTTTACAGTGAGATCTATGCGATATGGCCGAGAAATGTAATTTTGATGTTAACTCCCAAACCGCTGCGCAGAAGTCAACCAAACTTCACCCAATAGTGTATTTTATCACAATCTAGTAGTTACATTTGGAAATTTAGTTTTAGGACATTTGGTTTGAGCGCAATCTTCAAACTTAATTAAAAAAAGTCATTTAAGCCTTTTCACAGTGAGATCTATGCGATATGGCCGAGAAATGTAATTTTGATGTTAACTCCCAAACCGCTGCGCAGAAGTCAACCAAACTTCACACAATAGTGTATTGTATCACAATCTAGTAGTTACATGTGGAAATTTGGTTCTAGGACATTTGTTTTGAGCGCAATCCTCAAACTTAGGTCAAAAAAGCCATTTAAGCCTTTTCACAGTGAGATCTATGCGATATGGCCGAGAAATGTAATTTTGATGTTAACTCCCAAACCGCTGCGCAGAAGTCAACCAAACTTCACCCAATAGTGTATTTTATCACAATCTAGTAGTTACATTTGGAAATTTAGTTTTAGGACATTTGATTTGAGCGCAATCCTCAAACTTAGTTCAAAAAAGCCATTTAAGCCTTTTCACAGTGAGATCTATGCGATATGGCCGAGAAATGTAATTTTGATGTTAACTCCCAAACCGCTGCGCAGAAGTAAACCAAACTTCACCCAATAGAGTATTGTATCACAATCTAGTAGTTACATGTGGAAATTTGGTTCTAGGACATTTGATTTGAGCGCAATCCTCAAACTTAGGTCAAAAAAGCCATTTAAGCCTTTTCACAGTGAGATCTATGCGATATGGCCGAGAAATGTAATTTTGATGTTAACTCCCAAACCGCTGCGCAGAAGTCAACCAAACTTCACCCAATAGTGTATTGTATCACAATTTAGTAGTTACATGTGGAAATTTGGTTCTAGGACATTTGATTTGAGCGCAATTCTCAAACTTAGGTCAAAAAAGCCATTTAAGCCTTTTCACAGTGAGATCTATGCGATATGGCCGAGAAATGTAATTTTGATGTTAACTCCCAAACCGCTGCGCAGAAGTCAACCAAACTTCATACAATAGTGTATTGTATCACAATCTAGTAGTTACATTTGGAAATTTAGTTTTAGGACATTTGGTTTGAGCGCAATCTTCAAACTTAATTAAAAAAAGTCATTTAAGCCTTTTCACAGTGAGATCTATGCGATATGGCCGAGAAATGTAATTTTGATGTTAACTCCCAAACCGCTGCGCAGAAGTAAACCAAACTTCACCCAATAGTGTATTGTATCACAATCTAGTAATTACATGTGGAAATTTGGTTCTAGGACATTTGATTTGAGCGCAATCCTCAAACTTAGGTCAAAAAAGCCATTTAAGCCTTTTTACAGTGAGATCTATGCGATATGGCCGAGAAATGTAATTTTGATGTTAACTCCCAAACCGCTGCGCAGAAGTCAACCAAACTTCACCCAATAGTGTATTGTATCACAATCTAGTAGTTACATTTGGAAATTTAGTTTTAGGACATTTGGTTTGAGCGCAATCTTCAAACTTAATTAAAAAAAGTCATTTAAGCCTTTTCACAGTGAGATCTATGCGATATGGCCGAGAAATGTAATTTTGATGTTAACTCCCAAACCGCTGCGCAGAAGTCAACCAAACTTCACACAATAGTGTATTGTATCACAATCTAGTAGTTACATGTGGAAATTTGGTTCTAGGACATTTGTTTTGAGCGCAATCCTCAAACTTAGGTCAAAAAAGCCATTTAAGCCTTTTCACAGTGAGATCTATGCGATATGGCCGAGAAATGTAATTTTGATGTTAACTCCCAAACCGCTGCGCAGAAGTCAACCAAACTTCACCCAATAGTGTATTTTATCACAATCTAGTAGTTACATTTGGAAATTTAGTTTTAGGACATTTGATTTGAGCGCAATCCTCAAACTTAGTTCAAAAAAGCCATTTAAGCCTTTTCACAGTGAGATCTATGCGATATGGCCGAGAAATGTAATTTTGATGTTAACTCCCAAACCGCTGCGCAGAAGTAAACCAAACTTCACCCAATAGAGTATTGTATCACAATCTAGTAGTTACATGTGGAAATTTGGTTCTAGGACATTTGATTTGAGCGCAATCCTCAAACTTAGGTCAAAAAAGCCATTTAAGCCTTTTCACAGTGAGATCTATGCGATATGGCCGAGAAATGTAATTTTGATGTTAACTCCCAAACCGCTGCGCAGAAGTCAACCAAACTTCACCCAATAGTGTATTGTATCACAATTTAGTAGTTACATGTGGAAATTTGGTTCTAGGACATTTGATTTGAGCGCAATTCTCAAACTTAGGTCAAAAAAGCCATTTAAGCCTTTTCACAGTGAGATCTATGCGATATGGCCGAGAAATGTAATTTTGATGTTAACTCCCAAACCGCTGCGCAGAAGTCAACCAAACTTCACCCAATAGTGTATTTTATCACAATCTAGTAGTTACATTTGGAAATTTAGTTTTAGGACATTTGGTTTGAGCGCAATCTTCAAACTTAATTAAAAAAAGTC
The DNA here is from genome assembly GCF_030265065.1 of Corythoichthys intestinalis. Classification (NCBI taxonomy): domain Eukaryota; kingdom Metazoa; phylum Chordata; class Actinopteri; order Syngnathiformes; family Syngnathidae; genus Corythoichthys; species Corythoichthys intestinalis. The sequence continues at coordinate 44,750,990 of NC_080413.1, read as the reverse complement.
ATTTAAGCCTTTTCACAGTGAGATCTATGCGATATGGCCGAGAAATGTAATTTTGATGTTAACTCCCAAACCGCTGCGCAGAAGTAAACCAAACTTCACCCAATAGTGTATTGTATCACAATCTAGTAATTACATGTGGAAATTTGGTTCTAGGACATTTGATTTGAGCGCAATCCTCAAACTTAGGTCAAAAAAGCCATTTAAGCCTTTTCACAGTGAGATCTATGCTATATGGCCGAGAAATGTAATTTTGATGTTAACTCCCAAACCGCTGCGCAGAAGTAAACCAAACTTCACCCAATAGTGTATTGTATCACAATCTAGTAGTTACATGTGGAAATTTGGTTCTAGGACATTTGATTTGAGCGCAATCATCAAACTTAGGTCAAAAAAGCCATTTAAGCCTTTTCACAGTGAGATCTACGCGATATGGCTGAGAAATGTAATTTTGATGTTAACTCCCAAACCGCTGCGCAGAAGTCAACCAAACTTCACCCAATAGTGTATTGTATCACAATTTAGTAGTTACATGTGGAAATTTGGTTCTAGGACATTTGATTTGAGCGCAATTCTCAAACTTAGGTCAAAAAAGCCATTTAAGCCTTTTTACAGTGAGATCTATGCGATATGGCCGAGAAATGAAATTTTGATGTTAACTCCCAAACCGCTGCGCAGAAGTCAACCAAACTTCACCCAATAGTGTATTTTATCACAATCTAGTAGTTACATTTGGAAATTTAGTTTTAGGACATTTGGTTTGAGCGCAATCCTCAAACTTAGGTCAAAAAAGCCATTTAAGCCTTTTCACAGTGAGATCTATGCGATATGGCCGAGAAATGTAATTTTGATGTTAACTCCCAAACCGCTGCGCAGAAGTAAACCAAACTTCACCCAATAGTGTATTGTATCACATTCTAGTAGTTACATGTGGAAATTTGGTTCTAGGACATTTGATTTGAGCGCAATCATCAAACTTAGGTCAAAAAAGCCATTTAAGCCTTTTCACAGTGAGATCTACGCGATATGGCTGAGAAATGTAATTTTGATGTTAACTCCCAAACCGCTGCGCAGAAGTAAACCAAACTTCACCCAATAGTGTATTGTATCACAATCTAGTAATTACATGTGGAAATTTGGTTCTAGGACATTTGATTTGAGCGCAATCATCAAACTTAGGTCAAAAAAGCCATTTAAGCCTTTTCACAGTGAGATCTACGCGATATGGCTGAGAAATGTAATTTTGATGTTAACTCCCAAACCGCTGCGCAGAAGTAAACCAAACTTCACCCAATAGTGTATTGTATCACAATCTAGTAATTACATGTGGAAATTTGGTTCTAAAACATTTGATTTGAGCGCAATCCTCAAACTTAGGTCAAAAAAGCCATTTAAGCCTTTTCACAGTGAGATCTATGCGATATGGCCGAGAAATGTAATTTTGATGTTAACTCCCAAACCGCTGCGCAGAAGTAAACCAAACTTCACCCAATAGTGTATTGTATCACAATCTAGTAGTTACATGTGGAAATTTGGTTCTAGGACATTTGATTTGAGCGCAATCCTCAAACTTAGATCAAAAAAGCCATTTAAGCCTTTTCACAGTGAGATCTACGCGATATGGCTGAGAAATGTAATTTTGATGTTAACTCCCAAACCGCTGCGCAGAAGTCAACCAAACTTCACCCAATAGTGTATTGTATCACAATTTAGTAGTTACATGTGGAAATTTGGTTCTAGGACATTTGATTTGAGCGCAATTCTCAAACTTAGGTCAAAAAAGCCATTTAAGCCTTTTTACAGTGAGATCTATGCGATATGGCCGAGAAATGTAATTTTGATGTTAACTCCCAAACCGCTGCGCAGAAGTCAACCAAACTTCACCCAATAGTGTATTTTATCACAATCTAGTAGTTACATTTTGAAATTTAGTTTTAGGACATTTGGTTTGAGCGCAATCTTCAAACTTAATTAAAAAAAGTCATTTAAGCCTTTTCACAGTGAGATCTATGCGATATGGCCGAGAAATGTAATTTTGATGTTAACTCCCAAACCGCTGCGCATAAGTCAACCAAACTTCACACAATAGTGTATTGTATCACAATCTAGTAGTTACATGTGGAAATTTGGTTCTAGAACATTTGATTTGAGCGCAATCCTCAAACTTAGGTCAAATAAGCCATTTAAGCCTTTTCACAGTGAGATCTATGCGATTTGGCCGAGAAATGTAATTTTGATGTTAACTCCCAAACCGCTGCGCAGAAGTCAACCAAACTTCACCCAATAGTGTATTGTATCACAATTTAGTAGTTACATGTGGAAATTTGGTTCTAGGACATTTGATTTGAGCGCAATTCTCAAACTTAGGTCAAAAAAGCCATTTAAGCCTTTTTACAGTGAGATCTATGCGATATGGCCGAGAAATGTAATTTTGATGTTAACTCCCAAACCGCTGCGCAGAAGTCAACCAAACTTCACCCAATAGTGTATTTTATCACAATCTAGTAGTTACATTTGGAAATTTAGTTTTAGGACATTTGGTTTGAGCGCAATCTTCAAACTTAATTAAAAAAAGTCATTTAAGCCTTTTCACAGTGAGATCTATGCGATATGGCCGAGAAATGTAATTTTGATGTTAACTCCCAAACCGCTGCGCAGAAGTCAACCAAACTTCACCCAATAGTGTATTGTATCACAATTTAGTAGTTACATGTGGAAATTTGGTTCTAGGACATTTGATTTGAGCGCAATTCTCAAACTTAGGTCAAAAAAGCCATTTAAGCCTTTTTACAGTGAGATCTATGCGATATGGCCGAGAAATGTAATTTTGATGTTAACTCCCAAACTGCTGCGCAGAAGTCAACCAAACTTCACCCAATAGTGTATTTTATCACAATCTAGTAGTTACATTTGGAAATTTAGTTTTAGGACATTTGGTTTGAGCGCAATCTTCAAACTTAATTAAAAAAAGTCATTTAAGCCTTTTCACAGTGAGATCTATGCGATATGGCCGAGAAATGTAATTTTGATGTTAACTCCCAAACCGCTCCGCAGAAGTCAACCAAACTTCACACAATAGTGTATTGTATCACAATCTAGTAGTTACATGTGGAAATTTGGTTCTAGAACATTTGATTTGAGCGCAATCCTCAAACTTAGGTCAAAAAAGCCATTTAAGCCTTTTCACAGTGAGATCTATGCGATTTGGCCGAGAAATGTAATTTTGATGTTAACTCCCAAACCGCTGCGCAGAAGTCAACCAAACTTCACCCAATAGTGTATTGTATCACAATCTAGTAGTTACATGTGGAAATTTGGTTCTAGTACATTTGATTTGAGCGCAATCCTCAAACTTAGGTCAAAAAAGCCATTTAAGCCTTTTCACAGTGAGATCTATGCGATATGGCCGAGAAATGTAATTTTGATGTTAACTCCCAAACCGCTGCGCAGAAGTCAACCAAACTTCACCCAATAGTGTATTTTATCACAATCTAGTAGTTACATTTGGAAATTTAGTTTTAGGACATTTGGTTTGAGCGCAATCTTCAAACTTAATTAAAAAAAGTCATTTAAGCCTTTTCACAGTGAGATCTATGCGATATGGCCGAGAAATGTAATTTTGATGTTAACTCCCAAACCGCTGCGCAGAAGTAAACCAAACTTCAACCAATAGTGTATTGTATCACAATCTAGTAATTACATGTGGAAATTTGGTTCTAGGACATTTGATTTGAGCGCAATCCTCAAACTTAGGTCAAAAAATCCATTTAAGCCTTTTAACAGTGAGATCTATGCGATATGGCCGAGAAATGTAATTTTGATGTTAACTCCCAAACCGCTGCGCAGAAGTCAACCAAACTTCACCCAATAGTGTATTGTATCACAATCTAGTAGTTACATGTGGAAATTTGGTTCTAGGACATTTGATTTGAGCGCAATTCTCAAACTTAGGTCAAAAAAGCCATTTAAGCCTTTTCACAGTGAGATCTACGCGATATGGCTGAGAAATGTAATTTTGATGTTAACTCCCAAACCGCTGCGCAGAAGTCAACCAAACTTCACCCAATAGTGTATTTTATCACAATCTAGTAGTTACATTTGGAAATTTAGTTTTAGGACATTTGGTTTGAGCGCAATCTTCAAACTTAATTAAAAAAAGTCATTTAAGCCTTTTCACAGTGAGATCTATGCGATATGGCCGAGAAATGTAATTTTGATATTAACTCCCAAACCGCTGCGCAGAAGTAAACCAAACTTCACCCAATAGTGTATTGTATCACAATCTAGTAATTACATGTGGAAATTTGGTTCTAGGACATTTGATTTGAGCGCAATCCTCAAACTTAGGTCAAAAAAGCCATTTAAGCCTTTTCACAGTGAGATCTATGCGATATGGCCGAGAAATGTAATTTTGATGTTAACTCCCAAACCGCTGCGCAGAAGTCAACCAAACTTCACACAATAGTGTATTGTATCACAATCTAGTAGTTACATTTGGAAATTTAGTTTTAGGACATTTGGTTTGAGCGCAATCTTCAAACTTAATTAAAAAAAGTCATTTAAGCCTTTTCACAGTGAGATCTATGCGATATGGCCGAGAAATGTAATTTTGATGTTAACTCCCAAACCGCTGCGCAGAAGTAAACCAAACTTCACCCAATAGTGTATTGTATCACAATCTAGTAATTACATGTGGAAATTTGGTTCTAGGACATTTGATTTGAGCGCAATCCTCAAACTTAGGTCAAAAAAGCCATTTAAGCCTTTTTACAGTGAGATCTATGCGATATGGCCGAGAAATGTAATTTTGATGTTAACTCCCAAACCGCTGCGCAGAAGTCAACCAAACTTCACCCAATAGTGTATTTTATCACAATCTAGTAGTTACATTTGGAAATTTAGTTTTAGGACATTTGGTTTGAGCGCAATCTTCAAACTTAATTAAAAAAAGTCATTTAAGCCTTTTCACAGTGAGATCTATGCGATATGGCCGAGAAATGTAATTTTGATGTTAACTCCCAAACCGCTGCGCAGAAGTCAACCAAACTTCACACAATAGTGTATTGTATCACAATCTAGTAGTTACATGTGGAAATTTGGTTCTAGGACATTTGTTTTGAGCGCAATCCTCAAACTTAGGTCAAAAAAGCCATTTAAGCCTTTTCACAGTGAGATCTATGCGATATGGCCGAGAAATGTAATTTTGATGTTAACTCCCAAACCGCTGCGCAGAAGTCAACCAAACTTCACCCAATAGTGTATTTTATCACAATCTAGTAGTTACATTTGGAAATTTAGTTTTAGGACATTTGATTTGAGCGCAATCCTCAAACTTAGTTCAAAAAAGCCATTTAAGCCTTTTCACAGTGAGATCTATGCGATATGGCCGAGAAATGTAATTTTGATGTTAACTCCCAAACCGCTGCGCAGAAGTAAACCAAACTTCACCCAATAGAGTATTGTATCACAATCTAGTAGTTACATGTGGAAATTTGGTTCTAGGACATTTGATTTGAGCGCAATCCTCAAACTTAGGTCAAAAAAGCCATTTAAGCCTTTTCACAGTGAGATCTATGCGATATGGCCGAGAAATGTAATTTTGATGTTAACTCCCAAACCGCTGCGCAGAAGTCAACCAAACTTCACCCAATAGTGTATTGTATCACAATTTAGTAGTTACATGTGGAAATTTGGTTCTAGGACATTTGATTTGAGCGCAATTCTCAAACTTAGGTCAAAAAAGCCATTTAAGCCTTTTCACAGTGAGATCTATGCGATATGGCCGAGAAATGTAATTTTGATGTTAACTCCCAAACCGCTGCGCAGAAGTCAACCAAACTTCACCCAATAGTGTATTTTATCACAATCTAGTAGTTACATTTGGAAATTTAGTTTTAGGACATTTGGTTTGAGCGCAATCTTCAAACTTAATTAAAAAAAAGTCATTTAAGCCTTTTCACAGTGAGATCTATGCGATATGGCCGAGAAATGTAATTTTGATGTTAACTCCCAAACCGCTGCGCAGAAGTAAACCAAACTTCACCCAATAGTGTATTGTATCACAATCTAGTAATTACATGTGGAAATTTGGTTCTAGGACATTTGATTTGAGCGCAATCCTCAAACTTAGGTCAAAAAAGCCATTTAAGCCTTTTTACAGTGAGATCTATGCGATATGGCCGAGAAATGTAATTTTGATGTTAACTCCCAAACCGCTGCGCAGAAGTCAACCAAACTTCACCCAATAGTGTATTTTATCACAATCTAGTAGTTACATTTGGAAATTTAGTTTTAGGACATTTGGTTTGAGCGCAATCTTCAAACTTAATTAAAAAAAGTCATTTAAGCCTTTTCACAGTGAGATCTATGCGATATGGCCGAGAAATGTAATTTTGATGTTAACTCCCAAACCGCTGCGCAGAAGTCAACCAAACTTCACACAATAGTGTATTGTATCACAATCTAGTAGTTACATGTGGAAATTTGGTTCTAGGACATTTGTTTTGAGCGCAATCCTCAAACTTAGGTCAAAAAAGCCATTTAAGCCTTTTCACAGTGAGATCTATGCGATATGGCCGAGAAATGTAATTTTGATGTTAACTCCCAAACCGCTGCGCAGAAGTCAACCAAACTTCACCCAATAGTGTATTTTATCACAATCTAGTAGTTACATTTGGAAATTTAGTTTTAGGACATTTGATTTGAGCGCAATCCTCAAACTTAGTTCAAAAAAGCCATTTAAGCCTTTTCACAGTGAGATCTATGCGATATGGCCGAGAAATGTAATTTTGATGTTAACTCCCAAACCGCTGCGCAGAAGTAAACCAAACTTCACCCAATAGAGTATTGTATCACAATCTAGTAGTTACATGTGGAAATTTGGTTCTAGGACATTTGATTTGAGCGCAATCCTCAAACTTAGGTCAAAAAAGCCATTTAAGCCTTTTCACAGTGAGATCTATGCGATATGGCCGAGAAATGTAATTTTGATGTTAACTCCCAAACCGCTGCGCAGAAGTCAACCAAACTTCACCCAATAGTGTATTGTATCACAATCTAGTAGTTACATTTTGAAATTTAGTTTTAGGACATTTGGTTTGAGCGCAATCTTCAAACTTAATTAAAAAAAGTCATTTAAGCCTTTTCACAGTGAGATCTATGCGATATGGCCGAGAAATGTAATTTTGATGTTAACTCCCAAACCGCTGCGCAGAAGTCAACCAAACTTCACCCAATAGTGTATTGTATCACAATTTAGTAGTTACATGTGGAAATTTGGTTCTAGGACATTTGATTTGAGCGCAATTCTCAAACTTAGGTCAAAAAAGCCATTTAAGCCTTTTTACAGTGAGATCTATGCGATATGGCCGAGAAATGTAATTTTGATGTTAACTCCCAAACCGCTGCGCAGAAGTCAACCAAACTTCACCCAATAGTGTATTTTATCACAATCTAGTAGTTACATTTTGAAATTTAGTTTTAGGACATTTGGTTTGAGCGCAATCTTCAAACTTAATTAAAAAAAGTCATTTAAGCCTTTTCACAGTGAGATCTATGCGATATGGCCGAGAAATGTAATTTTGATGTTAACTCCCAAACCGCTGCGCATAAGTCAACCAAACTTCACACAATAGTGTATTGTATCACAATCTAGTAGTTACATGTGGAAATTTGGTTCTAGAACATTTGATTTGAGCGCAATCCTCAAACTTAGGTCAAATAAGCCATTTAAGCCTTTTCACAGTGAGATCTATGCGATTTGGCCGAGAAATGTAATTTTGATGTTAACTCCCAAACCGCTGCGCAGAAGTCAACCAAACTTCACCCAATAGTGTATTGTATCACAATTTAGTAGTTACATGTGGAAATTTGGTTCTAGGACATTTGATTTGAGCGCAATTCTCAAACTTAGGTCAAAAAAGCCATTTAAGCCTTTTTACAGTGAGATCTATGCGATATGGCCGAGAAATGTAATTTTGATGTTAACTCCCAAACCGCTGCGCAGAAGTCAACCAAACTTCACCCAATAGTGTATTTTATCACAATCTAGTAGTTACATTTGGAAATTTAGTTTTAGGACATTTGGTTTGAGCGCAATCTTCAAACTTAATTAAAAAAAGTCATTTAAGCCTTTTCACAGTGAGATCTATGCGATATGGCCGAGAAATGTAATTTTGATGTTAACTCCCAAACCGCTGCGCAGAAGTCAACCAAACTTCACCCAATAGTGTATTTTATCACAATTTAGTAGTTACATGTGGAAATTTGGTTCTAGGACATTTGATTTGAGCGCAATTCTCAAACTTAGGTCAAAAAAGCCATTTAAGCCTTTTTACAGTGAGATCTATGCGATATGGCCGAGAAATGTAATTTTGATGTTAACTCCCAAACTGCTGCGCAGAAGTCAACCAAACTTCACCCAATAGTGTATTTTATCACAATCTAGTAGTTACATTTGGAAATTTAGTTTTAGGACATTTGGTTTGAGCGCAATCTTCAAACTTAATTAAAAAAAGTCATTTAAGCCTTTTCACAGTGAGATCTATGCGATATGGCCGAGAAATGTAATTTTGATGTTAACTCCCAAACCGCTGCGCAGAAGTCAACCAAACTTCACACAATAGTGTATTGTATCACAATCTAGTAGTTACATGTGGAAATTTGGTTCTAGAACATTTGATTTGAGCGCAATCCTCAAACTTAGGTCAAAAAAGCCATTTAAGCCTTTTCACAGTGAGATCTATGCGATTTGGCCGAGAAATGTAATTTTGATGTTAACTCCCAAACCGCTGCGCAGAAGTCAACCAAACTTCACCCAATAGTGTATTGTATCACAATCTAGTAGTTACATGTGGAAATTTGGTTCTAGTACATTTGATTTGAGCGCAATCCTCAAACTTAGGTCAAAAAAGCCATTTAAGCCTTTTCACAGTGAGATCTATGCGATATGGCCGAGAAATGTAATTTTGATGTTAACTCCCAAACCGCTGCGCAGAAGTCAACCAAACTTCACCCAATAGTGTATTGTATCACAATTTAGTAGTTACATGTGGAAATTTGGTTCTAGGACATTTGATTTGAGCGCAATTCTCAAACTTAGGTCAAAAAAGCCATTTAAGCCTTTTCACAGTGAGATCTATGCGATATGGCCGAGAAATGTAATTTTGATGTTAACTCCCAAACCGCTGCGCAGAAGTCAACCAAACTTCACCCAATAGTGTATTTTATCACAATCTAGTAGTTACATTTGGAAATTTAGTTTTAGGACATTTGGTTTGAGCGCAATCTTCAAACTTAATTAAAAAAAGTCATTTAAGCCTTTTCACAGTGAGATCTATGCGATATGGCCGAGAAATGTAATTTTGATGTTAACTCCCAAACCGCTGCGCAGAAGTAAACCAAACTTCACCCAATAGTGTATTGTATCACAATCTAGTAATTACATGTGGAAATTTGGTTCTAGGACATTTGATTTGAGCGCAATCCTCAAACTTAGGTCAAAAAAGCCATTTAAGCCTTTTCACAGTGAGATCTATGCGATATGGCCGAGAAATGTAATTTTGATGTTAACTCCCAAACCGCTGCGCAGAAGTAAACCAAACTTCACCCAATAGTGTATTGTATCACAATCTAGTAGTTACATGTGGAAATTTGGTTCTAGGACATTTGATTTGAGCGCAATCATCAAACTTAGGTCAAAAAAGCCATTTAAGCCTTTTCACAGTGAGATCTACGCGATATGGCTGAGAAATGTAATTTTGATGTTAACTCCCAAACCGCTGCGCAGAAGTCAACCAAACTTCACCCAATAGTGTATTGTATCACAATTTAGTAGTTACATGTGGAAATTTGGTTCTAGGACATTTGATTTGAGCGCAATTCTCAAACTTAGGTCAAAAAAGCCATTTAAGCCTTTTTACAGTGAGATCTATGCGATATGGCCGAGAAATGAAATTTTGATGTTAACTCCCAAACCGCTGCGCAGAAGTCAACCAAACTTCACCCAATAGTGTATTTTATCACAATCTAGTAGTTACATTTGGAAATTTAGTTTTAGGACATTTGGTTTGAGCGCAATCCTCAAACTTAGGTCAAAAAAGCCATTTAAGCCTTTTCACAGTGAGATCTATGCGATATGGGCGAGAAATGTAATTTTGATGTTAACTCCCAAACCGCTGCGCAGAAGTAAACCAAACTTCACCCAATAGTGTATTGTATCACATTCTAGTAGTGACATGTGGAAATTTGGTTCTAGGACATTTGATTTGAGCGCAATCATCAAACTTAGGTCAAAAAAGCCATTTAAGCCTTTTCACAGTGAGATCTACGCGATATGGCTGAGAAATGTAATTTTGATGTTAACTCCCAAACCGCTGCGCAGAAGTAAACCAAACTTCACCCAATAGTGTATTGTATCACAATCTAGTAATTACATGTGGAAATTTGGTTCTAAAACATTTGATTTGAGCGCAATCATCAAACTTAGGTCAAAAAAGCCATTTAAGCCTTTTCACAGTGAGATCTATGCGATATGGCCGAGAAATGTAATTTTGATGTTAACTCCCAAACCACTGCGCAGAAGTAAACCAAACTTCACCCAATAGTGTATTGTATCACATTCTAGTAGTTACATGTGGAAATTTGGTTCTAGGACATTTGATTTGAGCGCAATCATCAAACTTAGGTCAAAAAAGCCATTTAAGCCTTTTCACAGTGAGATCTACGCGATATGGCTGAGAAATGTAATTTTGATGTTAACTCCCAAACCGCTGCGCAGAAGTAAACCAAACTTCACCCAATAGTGTATTGTATCACAATCTAGTAATTACATGTGGAAATTTGGTTCTAAAACATTTGATTTGAGCGCAATCCTCAAACTTAGGTCAAAAAAGCCATTTAAGCCTTTTCACAGTGAGATCTATGCGATATGGCCGAGAAATGTAATTTTGATGTTAACTCCCAAACCGCTGCGCAGAAGTAAACCAAACTTCACCCAATAGTGTATTGTATCACAATCTAGTAGTTACATGTGGAAATTTGGTTCTAGGACATTTGATTTGAGCGCAATCCTCAAACTTAGATCAAAAAAGCCATTTAAGCCTTTTCACAGTGAGATCTACGCGATATGGCTGAGAAATGTAATTTTGATGTTAACTCCCAAACCGCTGCGCAGAAGTCAACCAAACTTCACCCAATAGTGTATTGTATCACAATTTAGTAGTTACATGTGGAAATTTGGTTCTAGGACATTTGATTTGAGCGCAATCTTCAAACTTAATTAAAAAAAGTCATTTAAGCCTTTTCACAGTGAGATCTATGCGATATGGCCGAGAAATGTAATTTTGATGTTAACTCCCAAACCGCTGCGCATAAGTCAACCAAACTTCACACAATAGTGTATTGTATCACAATCTAGTAGTTACATGTGGAAATTTGGTTCTAGAACATTTGATTTGAGCGCAATCCTCAAACTTAGGTCAAATAAGCCATTTAAGCCTTTTCACAGTGAGATCTATGCGATTTGGCCGAGAAATGTAATTTTGATGTTAACTCCCAAACCGCTGCGCAGAAGTCAACCAAACTTCACCCAATAGTGTATTGTATCACAATTTAGTAGTTACATGTGGAAATTTGGTTCTAGGACATTTGATTTGAGCGCAATTCTCAAACTTAGGTCAAAAAAGCCATTTAAGCCTTTTTACAGTGAGATCTATGCGATATGGCCGAGAAATGTAATTTTGATGTTAACTCCCAAACCGCTGCGCAGAAGTCAACCAAACTTCACCCAATAGTGTATTTTATCACAATCTAGTAGTTACATTTGGAAATTTAGTTTTAGGACATTTGGTTTGAGCGCAATCTTCAAACTTAATTAAAAAAAGTCATTTAAGCCTTTTCACAGTGAGATCTATGCGATATGGCCGAGAAATGTAATTTTGATGTTAACTCCCAAACCGCTGCGCAGAAGTCAACCAAACTTCACCCAATAGTGTATTTTATCACAATTTAGTAGTTACATGTGGAAATTTGGTTCTAGGACATTTGATTTGAGCGCAATTCTCAAACTTAGGTCAAAAAAGCCATTTAAGCCTTTTTACAGTGAGATCTATGCGATATGGCCGAGAAATGTAATTTTGATGTTAACTCCCAAACTGCTGCGCAGAAGTCAACCAAACTTCACCCAATAGTGTATTTTATCACAATCTAGTAGTTACATTTGGAAATTTAGTTTTAGGACATTTGGTTTGAGCGCAATCTTCAAACTTAATTAAAAAAAGTCATTTAAGCCTTTTCACAGTGAGATCTATGCGATATGGCCGAGAAATGTAATTTTGATGTTAACTCCCAAACCGCTGCGCAGAAGTCAACCAAACTTCACACAATAGTGTATTGTATCACAATCTAGTAGTTACATGTGGAAATTTGGTTCTAGAACATTTGATTTGAGCGCAATCCTCAAACTTAGGTCAAAAAAGCCATTTAAGCCTTTTCACAGTGAGATCTATGCGATTTGGCCGAGAAATGTAATTTTGATGTTAACTCCCAAACCGCTGCGCAGAAGTCAACCAAACTTCACCCAATAGTGTATTGTATCACAATTTAGTAGTTACATGTGGAAATTTGGTTCTAGGACATTTGATTTGAGCGCAATTCTCAAACTTAGGTCAAAAAAGCCATTTAAGCCTTTTTACAGTGAGATCTATGCGATATGGCCGAGAAATGTAATTTTGATGTTAACTCCCAAACCGCTGCGCAGAAGTCAACCAAACTTCACCCAATAGTGTATTTTATCACAATCTAGTAGTTACATTTGGAAATTTAGTTTTAGGACATTTGGTTTGAGCGCAATCTTCAAACTTAATTTAAAAAAGTCATTTAAGCCTTTTCACAGTGAGATCTATGCGATATGGCCGAGAAATGTAATTTTGATGTTAACTCCCAAACCGCTGCGCAGAAGTCAACCAAACTTCACACAATAGTGTATTGTATCACAATCTAGTAGTTACATGTGGAAATTTGGTTCTAGGACATTTGTTTTGAGCGCAATCCTCAAACTTAGGTCAAAAAAGCCATTTAAGCCTTTTCACAGTGAGATCTATGCGATATGGCCGAGAAATGTAATTTTGATGTTAACTCCCAAACCGCTGCGCAGAAGTAAACCAAACTTCACCCAATAGTGTATTGTATCACAATCTAGTAGTTACATGTGGAAATTTGGTTCTAGGACATTTGATTTGAGCGCAATCCTCAAACTTAGTTCAAAAAAGCCATTTAAGCCTTTTCACAGTGAGATCTATGCGATATGGCCGAGAAATGTAATTTTGATGTTAAATCCCAAACCGCTGCGCAGAAGAAAACCAAACTTCACCCAATAGTGTATTGTATCACAATCTAGTAGTTACATGTAGAAATTTGGTTCTAGGACATTTGATTTGAGCGCAATCCTCAAACTTAGGTCAAAAAAGCCATTTAAGCCTTTTCACAGTGAGATCTATGCGATATGGCCGAGAAATGTAATTTTGATGTTAACTCCCAAACCGCTGCGCAGAAGTCAACCAAACTTCACCCAATAGTGTATTGTATCACAATTTAGTAGTTACATGTGGAAATTTGGTTCTAGGACATTTGATTTGAGCGCAATTCTCAAACTTACGTCAAAAAAGCCATTTAAGCCTTTTTACAGTGAGATCTATGCGATATGGCCGAGAAATGTAATTTTGATGTTAACTCCCAAACCGCTGCGCAGAAGTCAACCAAACTTCACCCAATAGTGTATTTTATCACAATCTAGTAGTTACATTTGGAAATTTAGTTTTAGGACATTTGGTTTGAGCGCAATCTTCAAACTTAATTAAAAAAAGTCATTTAAGCCTTTTCACAGTGAGATCTATGCAATATGGCCGAGAAATGTAATTTTGATGTTAACTCCCAAACCGCTGCGCAGAAGTCAACCAAACTTCACACAATAGTGTATTGTATCACAATCTAGTAGTTACATGTGGAAATTTGGTTCTAGGACATTTGTTTTGAGCGCAATCCTCAAACTTAGTTCAAAAAAGCCATTTAAGCCTTTTCACAGTGAGATCTATGCGATATGGCCGAGAAATGTAATTTTGATGTTAACTCCCAAACCGCTGCGCAGAAGTCAACCAAACTTCACCCAATAGTGTATTTTATCACAATCTAGTAGTTACATTTGGAAATTTAGTTTTAGGACATTTGGTTTGAGCGCAATCTTCAAACTTAATTAAAAAAAGTCATTTAAGCCTTTTCACAGTGAGATCTATGCGATATGGCCGAGAAATGTAATTTTGATGTTAACTCCCAAACCGCTGCGCAGAAGTAAACCAAACTTCACACAATAGTGTATTGTATCACAATCTAGTAATTACATTTGGAAATTTGGTTCTAGGACATTTGATTTGAGCGCAATCCTCAAACTTAGGTCAAAAAAGCCATTTAAGCCTTTTAACAGTGAGATCTATGCGATATGGCCGAGAAATGTAATTTTGATGTTAACTCCCAAACCGCTGCGCAGAAGTAAACCAAACTTCACCCAATAGTGTATTGTATCACAATCTAGTAGTTACATGTGGAAATTTGGTTCTAGGACATTTGATTTGAGCGCAATCATCAAACTTAGGTCAAAAAAGCCATTTAAGCCTTTTCACAGTGAGATCTACGCGATATTGCTGAGAAATGTAATTTTGATGTTAACTCCCAAACCGCTGCGCAGAAGTCAACCAAACTTCACCCAATAGTGTATTGTATCACAATTTAGTAGTTACATGTGGAAATTTGGTTCTAGGACATTTGATTTGAGCGCAATTCTCAAACTTAGGTCAAAAAAGCCATTTAAGCCTTTTTACAGTGAGATCTATGCGATATGGCCGAGAAATGTAATTTTGATGTTAACTCCCAAACCGCTGCGCAGAAGTCAACCAAACTTCACCCAATAGTGTATTTTATCACAATCTAGTAGTTACATTTGGAAATTTAGTTTTAGGACATTTGGTTTGAGCGCAATCCTCAAACTTAGGTCAAAAAAGCCATTTAAGCCTTTTCACAGTGAGATCTATGCGATATGGCCGAGAAATGTAATTTTGATGTTAACTCCCAAACCGCTGCGCAGAAGTCAACCAAACTTCACCCAATAGTGTATTGTATCACAATCTAGTAGTTACATGTGGAAATTTGGTTCTAGGACATTTGATTTGAGCGCAATTCTCAAACTTAGGTCAAAAAAGCCATTTAAGCCTTTTCACAGTGAGATCTACGCGATATGGCTGAGAAATGTAATTTTGATGTTAACTCCCAAACCGCTGCGCAGAAGTCAACCAAACTTCACCCAATAGTGTATTGTATCACAATTTAGTAGTTACATGTGGAAATTTGGTTCTAGGACATTTGATTTGAGCGCAATTCTCAAACTTAGGTCAAAAAAGCCATTTAAGCCTTTTTACAGTGAGATCTATGCGATATGGCCGAGAAATGTAATTTTGATGTTAACTCCCAAACCGCTGCGCAGAAGTTAACCAAACTTCACCCAATAGTGTATTTTATCACAATCTAGTAGTTACATTTGGAAATTTAGTTTTAGGACATTTGGTTTGAGCGCAATCTTCAAACTTAATTTAAAAAAGTCATTTAAGCCTTTTCACAGTGAGATCTATGCGATATGGCCGAGAAATGTAATTTTGATATTAACTCCCAAACCGCTGCGCAGAAGTAAACCAAACTTCACCCAATAGTGTATTGTATCACAATCTAGTAATTACATGTGGAAATTTGGTTCTAGGACATTTGATTTGAGCGCAATTCTCAAACTTAGGTCAAAAAAGCCATTTAAGCCTTTTCACAGTGAGATCTATGCGATATGGCCGAGAAATGTAATTTTGATGTTAACTCCCAAACCGCTGCGCAGAAGTCAACCAAACTTCACACAATAGTGTATTGTATCACAATTAAGTAGTTACATTTGGAAATTTAGTTTTAGGACATTTGGTTTGAGCGCAATCTTCAAACTTAATTAAAAAAAGTCATTTAAGCCTTTTCACAGTGAGATCTATGCGATATGGCCGAGAAATGTAATTTTGATGTTAACTCCCAAACCGCTGCGCAGAAGTAAACCAAACTTCACCCAATAGTGTATTGTATCACAATCTAGTAGTTACATGTGGAAATTTGGTTCTAGGACATTTGATTTGAGCGCAATCCTCAAACTTAGGTCAAAAAAGCCATTTAAGCCTTTTCACAGTGAGATCTACGCGATATGGCTGAGAAATGTAATTTTGATGTTAACTCCCAAACCGCTGCGCAGAAGTCAACCAAACTTCACCCAATAGTGTATTGTATCACAATTTAGTAGTTACATGTGGAAATTTGGTTCTAAAACATTTGATTTGAGCGCAATCCTCAAACTTAGGTCAAAAAAGCCATTTAAGCCTTTTTTACAGTGAGATCTATGCGATATGGCCGAGAAATGTAATTTTGATGTTAACTCCCAAACCGCTGCGCAGAAGTCAACCAAACTTCACCCAATAGTGTATTTTATCACAATCTAGTAGTTACATTTGGAAATTTAGTTTTAGGACATTTGGTTTGAGCGCAATCTTCAAACTTAATTTAAAAAAGTCATTTAAGCCTTTTCACAGTGAGATCTATGCGATATGGCCGAGAAATGTAATTTTGATATTAACTCCCAAACCGCTGCGCAGAAGTAAACCAAACTTCACCCAATAGTGTATTGTATCACAATCTAGTAATTACATGTGGAAATTTGGTTCTAGGACATTTGATTTGAGCGCAATCCTCAAACTTAGGTCAAAAAAGCCATTTAAGCCTTTTCACAGTGAGATCTATGCGATATGGCCGAGAAATGTAATTTTGATGTTAACTCCCAAACCGCTGCGCAGAAGTCAACCAAACTTCACACAATAGTGTATTGTATCACAATCTAGTAGTTACATTTGGAAATTTAGTTTTAGGACATTTGGTTTGAGCGCAATCTTCAAACTTAATTAAAAAAAGTCATTTAAGCCTTTTCACAGTGAGATCTATGCGATATGGCCGAGAAATGTAATTTTGATGTTAACCCCCAAACCGCTGCGCAGAAGTAAACCAAACTTCACCCAATAGTGTATTGTATCACAATCTAGTAGTTACATGTGGAAATTTGGTTCTAGGACATTTGATTTGAGCGCAATCCTCAAACTTAGGTCAAAAAAGCCATTTAAGCCTTTTCACAGTGAGATCTACGCGATATGGCTGAGAAATGTAATTTTGATGTTAACTCCCAAACCGCTGCGCAGAAGTCAACCAAACTTCACCCAATAGTGTATTGTATCACAATTTAGTAGTTACATGTGGAAATTTGGTTCTAGGACATTTGATTTGAGCGCAATTCTCAAACTTAGGTCAAAAAAGCCATTTAAGCCTTTTTACAGTGAGATCTATGCGATATGGCCGAGAAATGTAATTTTGATGTTAACTCCCAAACCGCTGCGCAGAAGTCAACCAAACTTCACCCAATAGTGTATTTTATCACAATCTAGTAGTTACATTTGGAAATTTAGTTTTAGGACATTTGGTTTGAGCGCAATCTTCAAACTTAATTAAAAAAAGTCATTTAAGCCTTTTCACAGTGAGATCTATGCGATCTGGCCGAGAAATGTAATTTTGATGTTAACTCCCAAACCGCTGCGCAGAAATCAACCAAACTTCACACAATAGTGTATTGTATCACAATCTAGTAGTTACATGTGGAAATTTGGTTCTAGGACATTTGTTTTGAGCGCAATCCTCAAACTTAGGTCAAAAAAGCCATTTAAGCCTTTTCACAGTGAGATCTATGCGATATGGCCGAGAAATGTAATTTTGATGTTAACTCCCAAACCGCTGCGCAGAAGTCAACCAAACTTCACCATATAGTGTATTTTATCACAATCTAGTAGTTACATTTGGAAATTTAGTTTTAGGACATTTGGTTTGAGCGCAATCTTCAAACTTAATTAAAAAAAGTCATTTAAGCCTTTTCACAGTGAGATCTATGCGATATGGCCGAGAAATGTAATTTTGATGTTAACTCCCAAACCGCTGCGCAGAAGTCAACCAAACTTCACCCAATAGTGTATTTTATCACAATTTAGTAGTTACATGTGGAAATTTGGTTCTAGGACATTTGATTTGAGCGCAATTCTCAAACTTAGGTCAAAAAAGCCATTTAAGCCTTTTTACAGTGAGATCTATGCGATATGGCCGAGAAATGTAATTTTGATGTTAACTCCCAAACTGCTGCGCAGAAGTCAACCAAACTTCACCCAATAGTGTATTTTATCACAATCTAGTAGTTACATTTGGAAATTTAGTTTTAGGACATTTGGTTTGAGCGCAATCTTCAAACTTAATTAAAAAAAGTCATTTAAGCCTTTTCACAGTGAGATCTATGCGATATGGCCGAGAAATGTAATTTTGATGTTAACTCCCAAACCGCTGCGCAGAAGTCAACCAAACTTCACACAATAGTGTATTGTATCACAATCTAGTAGTTACATGTGGAAATTTGGTTCTAGAACATTTGATTTGAGCGCAATCCTCAAACTTAGGTCAAAAAAGCCATTTAAGCCTTTTCACAGTGAGATCTATGCGATTTGGCCGAGAAATGTAATTTTGATGTTAACTCCCAAACCGCTGCGCAGAAGTCAACCAAACTTCACCCAATAGTGTATTGTATCACAATTTAGTAGTTACATGTGGAAATTTGGTTCTAGGACATTTGATTTGAGCGCAATTCTCAAACTTAGGTCAAAAAAGCCATTTAAGCCTTTTTACAGTGAGATCTATGCGATATGGCCGAGAAATGTAATTTTGATGTTAACTCCCAAACCGCTGCGCAGAAGTCAACCAAACTTCACCCAATAGTGTATTTTATCACATTCTAGTAGTTACATTTGGAAATTTAGTTTTAGGACATTTGGTTTGAGCGCAATCTTCAAACTTAATTAAAAAAAGTCATTTAAGCCTTTTCACAGTGAGATCTATGCGATATGGCCGAGAAATGTAATTTTGATGTTAACTCCCAAACCGCTGCGCAGAAGTCAACCAAACTTCACCCAATAGTGTATTGTATCACAATTTAGTAGTTACATGTGGAAATTTGGCTCTAGGACATTTGATTTGAGCGCAATTCTCAAACTTAGGTCAAAAAAGCCATTTAAGCCTTTTTACAGTGAGATCTATGCGATATGGCCGAGAAATGAAATTTTGATGTTAACTCCCAAACCGCTGCGCAGAAGTCAACCAAACTTCACCATATAGTGTATTTTATCACAATCTAGTAGTTACATTTGGAAATTTAGTTTTAGGACATTTGGTTTGAGCGCAATCTTCAAACTTAATTAAAAAAAGTCATTTAAGCCTTTTCACAGTGAGATCTATGCGATATGGCCGAGAAATGTAATTTTGATGTTAACTCCCAAACCGCTGCGCAGAAGTCAACCAAACTTCACCCAATAGTGTATTTTATCACAATTTAGTAGTTACATGTGGAAATTTGGTTCTAGGACATTTGATTTGAGCGCAATTCTCAAACTTAGGTCAAAAAAGCCATTTAAGCCTTTTTACAGTGAGATCTATGCGATATGGCCGAGAAATGTAATTTTGATGTTAACTCCCAAACTGCTGCGCAGAAGTCAACCAAACTTCACCCAATAGTGTATTTTATCACAATCTAGTAGTTACATTTGGAAATTTAGTTTTAGGACATTTGGTTTGAGCGCAATCTTCAAACTTAATTAAAAAAAGTCATTTAAGCCTTTTCACAGTGAGATCTATGCGATATGGCCGAGAAATGTAATTTTGATGTTAACTCCCAAACCGCTGCGCAGAAGTCAACCAAACTTCACACAATAGTGTATTGTATCACAATCTAGTAGTTACATGTGGAAATTTGGTTCTAGAACATTTGATTTGAGCGCAATCCTCAAACTTAGGTCAAAAAAGCCATTTAAGCCTTTTCACAGTGAGATCTATGCGATTTGGCCGAGAAATGTAATTTTGATGTTAACTCCCAAACCGCTGCGCAGAAGTCAACCAAACTTCACCCAATAGTGTATTGTATCACAATTTAGTAGTTACATGTGGAAATTTGGTTCTAGGACATTTGATTTGAGCGCAATTCTCAAACTTAGGTCAAAAAAGCCATTTAAGCCTTTTTACAGTGAGATCTATGCGATATGGCCGAGAAATGTAATTTTGATGTTAACTCCCAAACCGCTGCGCAGAAGTCAACCAAACTTCACCCAATAGTGTATTTTATCACAATCTAGTAGTTACATTTGGAAATTTAGTTTTAGGACATTTGGTTTGAGCGCAATCTTCAAACTTAATTTTAAAAAGTCATTTAAGCCTTTTCACAGTGAGATCTATGCGATATGGCCGAGAAATGTAATTTTGATGTTAACTCCCAAACCGCTGCGCAGAAGTCAACCAAACTTCACACAATAGTGTATTGTATCACAATCTAGTAGTTACATGTAGAAATTTGGTTCTAGGACATTTGTTTTGAGCGCAATCCTCAAACTTAGGTCAAAAAAGCCATTTAAGCCTTTTCACAGTGAGATCTATGCGATATGGCCGAGAAATGTAATTTTGATGTTAACTCCCAAACCGCTGCGCAGAAGTAAACCAAACTTCACCCAATAGTGTATTGTATCACAATCTAGTAGTTACATGTGGAAATTTGGTTCTAGGACATTTGATTTGAGCGCAATCCTCAAACTTAGTTCAAAAAAGCCATTTAAGCCTTTTCACAGTGAGATCTATGCGATATGGCCGAGAAATGTAATTTTGATGTTAACTCCCAAACCGCTGCGCAGAAGTCAACCAAACTTCACCCAATAGTGTATTTTATCACAATCTAGTAGTTACATTTGGAAATTTAGTTTTAGGACATTTGGTTTGAGCGCAATCCTCAAACTTAGGTCAAAAAAGCCATTTAAGCCTTTTCACAGTGAGATCTATGCGATATGGCCGAGAAATGTAATTTTGATGTTAACTCCCAAACCGCTGCGCAGAAGTCAACCAAACTTCACCCAATAGTGTATTGTATCACAATCTAGTAGTTACATGTGGAAATTTGGTTCTAGGACATTTGATTTGAGCGCAATTCTCAAACTTAGGTCAAAAAAGCCATTTAAGCCTTTTCACAGTGAGATCTACGCGATATGGCCGAGAAATGTAATTTTGATGTTAACTCCCAAACCGCTGCGCAGAAGTCAACCAAACTTCACCCAATAGTGTATTTTATCACAATCTAGTAGTTACATTTGGAAATTTAGTTTTAGGACATTTGGTTTGAGCGCAATCTTCAAACTTAATTTAAAAAAGTCATTTAAGCCTTTTCACAGTGAGATCTATGCGATATGGCCGAGAAATGTAATTTTGATATTAACTCCCAAACCGCTGCGCAGAAGTAAACCAAACTTCACCCCAATAGTGTATTGTATCACAATCTAGTAATTACATGTGGAAATTTGGTTCTAGGACATTTGATTTGAGCGCAATCCTCAAACTTAGGTCAAAAAAGCCATTTAAGCCTTTTCACAGTGAGATCTATGCGATATGGCCGAGAAATGTAATTTTGATGTTAACTCCCAAACCGCTGCGCAGAAGTCAACCAAACTTCACACAATAGTGTATTGTATCACAATCTAGTAGTTACATTTGGAAATTTAGTTTTAGGACATTTGGTTTGAGCGCAATCTTCAAACTTAATTAAAAAAAGTCATTTAAGCCTTTTCACAGTGAGATCTATGCGATATGGCTGAGAAATGTAATTTTGATGTTAACTCCCAAACCGCTGCGCAGAAGTCAACCAAACTTCACCCAATAGTGTATTGTATCACAATTTAGTAGTTACATGTGGAAATTTGGTTCTAGGACATTTGATTTGAGCGCAATTCTCAAACTTAGGTCAAAAAAGCCATTTAAGCCTTTTTACAGTGAGATCTATGCGATATGGCCGAGAAATGTAATTTTGATGTTAACTCCCAAACCGCTGCGCAGAAGTCAACCAAACTTCACCCAATAGTGTATTTTATCACAATCTAGTAGTTACATTTGGAAATTTAGTTTTAGGACATTTGGTTTGAGCGCAATCTTCAAACTTAATTAAAAAAAGTCATTTAAGCCTTTTCACAGTGAGATCTATGCGATCTGGCCGAGAAATGTAATTTTGATGTTAACTCCCAAACCGCTGCGCAGAAATCAACCAAACTTCACACAATAGTGTATTGTATCACAATCTAGTAGTTACATGTGGAAATTTGGTTCTAGGACATTTGTTTTGAGCGCAATCCTCAAACTTAGGTCAAAAAAGCCATTTAAGCCTTTTCACAGTGAGATCTATGCGATATGGCCGAGAAATGTAATTTTGATGTTAACTCCCAAACCGCTGCGCAGAAGTAAACCAAACTTCACCATATAGTGTATTTTATCACAATCTAGTAGTTACATTTGGAAATTTAGTTTTAGGACATTTGGTTTGAGCGCAATCCTCAAACTTAGGTCAAAAAAGCCATTTAAGCCTTTTCACAGTGAGATCTATGCGATATGGCCGAGAAATGTAATTTTGATGTTAACTCCCAAACCGCTGCGCAGAAGTAAACCAAACTTCACCCAATAGTGTATTGTATCACATTCTAGTAGTTACATGTGGAAATTTGGTTCTAGGACATTTGATTTGAGCGCAATCATCAAACTTAGGTCAAAAAAGCCATTTAAGCCTTTTCACAGTGAGATCTATGCGATATGGCTGAGAAATGTAATTTTGATGTTAACTCCCAAACCGCTGCGCAGAAGTAAACCAAACTTCACCCAATAGTGTATTGTATCACATTCTAGTAGTTACATGTGGAAATTTGGTTCTAGGACATTTGATTTGAGCGCAATCATCAAACTTAGGTCAAAAAAGCCATTTAAGCCTTTTCACAGTGAGATCTACGCGATATGGCTGAGAAATGTAATTTTGATGTTAACTCCCAAACCGCTGCGCAGAAGTAAACCAAACTTCACCCAATAGTGTATTGTATCACAATCTAGTAATTACATGTGGAAATTTGGTTCTAAAACATTTGATTTGAGCGCAATCCTCAAACTTAGGTCAAAAAAGCCATTTAAGCCTTTTCACAGTGAGATCTATGCGATATGGCCGAGAAATGTAATTTTGATGTTAACTCCCAAACCGCTGCGCAGAAGTAAACCAAACTTCACCCAATAGTGTATTGTATCACAATCTAGTAGTTACATGTGGAAATTTGGTTCTAGGACATTTGATTTGAGCGCAATCCTCAAACTTAGATAAAAAAAGCCATTTAAGCCTTTTCACAGTGAGATCTACGCGATATGGCTGAGAAATGTAATTTTGATGTTAACTCCCAAACCGCTGCGCAGAAGTCAACCAAACTTCACCCAATAGTGTATTGTATCACAATTTAGTAGTTACATGTGGAAATTTGGTTCTAGGACATTTGATTTGAGCGCAATTCTCAAACTTAGGTCAAAAAAGCCATTTAAGCCTTTTTACAGTGAGATCTATGCGATATGGCCGAGAAATGTAATTTTGATGTTAACTCCCAAACCGCTGCGCAGAAGTCAACCAAACTTCACCCAATAGTGTATTTTATCACAATCTAGTAGTTACATTTTGAAATTTAGTTTTAGGACATTTGGTTTGAGCGCAATCTTCAAACTTAATTAAAAAAAGTCATTTAAGCCTTTTCACAGTGAGATCTATGCGATATGGCCGAGAAATGTAATTTTGATGTTAACTCACAAACCGCTGCGCAGAAGTCAACCAAACTTCACACAATAGTGTATTGTATCACAATCTAGTAGTTACATGTGGAAATTTGGTTCTAGAACATTTGATTTGAGCGCAATCCTCAAACTTAGGTCAAATAAGCCATTTAAGCCTTTTCACAGTGAGATCTATGCGATTTGGCCGAGAAATGTAATTTTGATGTTAACTCCCAAACCGCTGCGCAGAAGTCAACCAAACTTCACCCAATAGTGTATTGTATCAAAATTTAGTAGTTACATGTGGAAATTTGGTTCTAGGACATTTGATTTGAGCGCAATTCTCAAACTTAGGTCAAAAAAGCCATTTAAGCCTTTTTACAGTGAGATCTATGCGATATGGCCGAGAAATGTAATTTTGATGTTAACTCCCAAACCGCTGCGCAGAA
Source organism: Corythoichthys intestinalis (assembly GCF_030265065.1). Taxonomy (NCBI): domain Eukaryota; kingdom Metazoa; phylum Chordata; class Actinopteri; order Syngnathiformes; family Syngnathidae; genus Corythoichthys; species Corythoichthys intestinalis. The sequence goes on along the minus strand of NC_080413.1, from coordinate 44,726,748 downwards.
GTCAACCAAACTTCACCCAATAGTGTATTTTATCACAATCTAGTAGTTACATTTGGAAATTTAGTTTTAGGACATTTGGTTTGAGCGCAATCTTCAAACTTAATTAAAAAAAGTCATTTAAGCCTTTTCACAGTGAGATCTATGCGATATGGCCGAGAAATGTAATTTTGATGTTAACTCCCAAACCGCTGCGCAGAAGTCAACCAAACTTCACACAATAGTGTATTGTATCACAATCTAGTAGTTACATGTTGAAATTTGGTTCTAGAACATTTGATTTGAGCGCAATCCTCAAACTTAGGTCAAAAAAGCCATTTAAGCCTTTTCACAGTGAGATCTATGCGATATGGCCGAGAAATGTAATTTTGATGTTAACTCCCAAACCGCTGCGCAGAAGTCAACCAAACTTCACCCAATAGTGTATTTTATCACAATCTAGTAGTTACATTTGGAAATTTAGTTTTAGGACATTTGGTTTGAGCGCAATCTTCAAACTTAATTAAAAAAAGTCATTTAAGCCTTTTCACAGTGAGATCTATGCGATATGGCCGAGAAATGTAATTTTGATGTTAACTCCCAAACCGCTGCGCAGAAGTCAACCAAACTTCACCCAATAGTGTATTTTATCACAATCTAGTAGTTACATTTGGAAATTTAGTTCTAGGACATTTGGTTTGAGCGCAATCTTCAAACTTAATTAAAAAAAGTCATTTAAGCCTTTTCACAGTGAGATCTATGCGATATGGCCGAGAAATGTAATTTTGATGTTAACTCCCAAACCGCTGCGCAGAAGTAAACCAAACTTCACCCAGTAGTGTATTGTATCACAATCTAGTAATTACATGTGGAAATTTGGTTCTAAAACATTTGATTTGAGCGCAATCCTCAAACTTAGGTCAAAAAAGCCATTTAAGCCTTTTCACAGTGAGATCTATGCGATATGGCCGAGAAATGTAATTTTGATGTTAACTCCCAAACCGCTGCGCAGAAGTAAACCAAACTTCACCCAATAGTGTATTGTATCACATTCTAGTAGTTACATGTGGAAATTTGGTTCTAGGACATTTGATTTGAGCGCAATCATCAAACTTAGGTCAAAAAAGCCATTTAAGCCTTTTCACAGTGAGATCTATGCGATATGGCTGAGAAATGTAATTTTGATGTTAACTCCCAAACCGCTGCGCAGAAGTAAACCAAACTTCACCCAATAGTGTATTGTATCACATTCTAGTAGTTACATGTGGAAATTTGGTTCTAGGACATTTGATTTGAGCGCAATCATCAAACTTAGGTCAAAAAAGCCATTTAAGCCTTTTCACAGTGAGATCTACGCGATATGGCTGAGAAATGTAATTTTGATGTTAACTCCCAAACCGCTGCGCAGAAGTAAACCAAACTTCACCCAATAGTGTATTGTATCACAATCTAGTAATTACATGTGGAAATTTGGTTCTAAAACATTTGATTTGAGCGCAATCCTCAAACTTAGGTCAAAAAAGCCATTTAAGCCTTTTCACAGTGAGATCTATGCGATATGGCCGAGAAATGTAATTTTGATGTTAACTCCCAAACCGCTGCGCAGAAGTCAACCAAACTTCACCCAATAGTGTATTGTATCACAATTTAGTAGTTACATGTGGAAATTTGGTTCTAGAACATTTGATTTGAGCGCAATCCTCAAACTTAGGTCAAATAAGCCATTTAAGCCTTTTCACAGTGAGATCTATGCGATTTGGCCGAGAAATGTAATTTTGATGTTAACTCCCAAACCGCTGCGCAGAAGTCAACCAAACTTCACCCAATAGTGTATTGTATCACAATTTAGTAGTTACATGTGGAAATTTGGTTCTAGGACATTTGATTTGAGCGCAATTCTCAAACTTAGGTCAAAAAAGCCATTTAAGCCTTTTTACAGTGAGATCTATGCGATATGGCCGAGAAATGTAATTTTGATGTTAACTCCCAAACCGCTGCGCAGAAGTCAACCAAACTTCACCCAATAGTGTATTTTATCACAATCTAGTAGTTACATTTGGAAATTTAGTTTTAGGACATTTGGTTTGAGCGCAATCTTCAAACTTAATTAAAAAAAGTCATTTAAGCCTTTTCACAGTGAGATCTATGCGATATGGCCGAGAAATGTAATTTTGATGTTAACTCCCAAACCGCTGCGCAGAAGTCAACCAAACTTCACACAATAGTGTATTGTATCACAATCTAGTAGTTACATGTTGAAATTTGGTTCTAGAACATTTGATTTGAGCGCAATCCTCAAACTTAGGTCAAAAAAGCCATTTAAGCCTTTTCACAGTGAGATCTATGCGATATGGCCGAGAAATGTAATTTTGATGTTAACTCCCAAACCGCTGCGCAGAAGTCAACCAAACTTCACCCAATAGTGTATTTTATCACAATCTAGTAGTTACATTTGGAAATTTAGTTTTAGGACATTTGGTTTGAGCGCAATCTTCAAACTTAATTAAAAAAAGTCATTTAAGCCTTTTCACAGTGAGATCTATGCGATATGGCCGAGAAATGTAATTTTGATGTTAACTCCCAAACCGCTGCGCAGAAGTCAACCAAACTTCACCCAATAGTGTATTTTATCACAATCTAGTAGTTACATTTGGAAATTTAGTTCTAGGACATTTGGTTTGAGCGCAATCTTCAAACTTAATTAAAAAAAGTCATTTAAGCCTTTTCACAGTGAGATCTATGCGATATGGCCGAGAAATGTAATTTTGATGTTAACTCCCAAACCGCTGCGCAGAAGTAAACCAAACTTCACCCAGTAGTGTATTGTATCACAATCTAGTAATTACATGTGGAAATTTGGTTCTAAAACATTTGATTTGAGCGCAATCCTCAAACTTAGGTCAAAAAAGCCATTTAAGCCTTTTCACAGTGAGATCTATGCGATATGGCCGAGAAATGTAATTTTGATGTTAACTCCCAAACCGCTGCGCAGAAGTAAACCAAACTTCACCCAATAGTGTATTGTATCACATTCTAGTAGTTACATGTGGAAATTTGGTTCTAGGACATTTGATTTGAGCGCAATCATCAAACTTAGGTCAAAAAAGCCATTTAAACCTTTTCACAGTGAGATCTATGCGATATGGCTGAGAAATGTAATTTTGATGTTAACTCCCAAACCGCTGCGCAGAAGTAAACCAAACTTCACCCAATAGTGTATTGTATCACATTCTAGTAGTTACATGTGGAAATTTGGTTCTAGGACATTTGATTTGAGCGCAATCATCAAACTTAGGTCAAAAAAGCCATTTAAGCCTTTTCACAGTGAGATCTACGCGATATGGCTGAGAAATGTAATTTTGATGTTAACTCCCAAACCGCTGCGCAGAAGTAAACCAAACTTCACCCAATAGTGTATTGTATCACAATCTAGTAATTACATGTGGAAATTTGGTTCTAAAACATTTGATTTGAGCGCAATCCTCAAACTTAGGTCAAAAAAGCCATTTAAGCCTTTTCACAGTGAGATCTATGCGATATGGCCGAGAAATGTAATTTTGATGTTAACTCCCAAACCGCTGCGCAGAAGTCAACCAAACTTCACCCAATAGTGTATTGTATCACAATTTAGTAGTTACATGTGGAAATTTGGTTCTAGGACATTTGATTTGAGCGCAATTCTCAAACTTAGGTCAAAAAAGCCATTTAAGCCTTTTTACAGTGAGATCTATGCGATATGGCCGAGAAATGTAATTTTGATGTTAACTCCCAAACCGCTGCGCAGAAGTCAACCAAACTTCACCCAATAGTGTATTTTATCACAATCTAGTAGTTACATTTGGAAATTTAGTTTTAGGACATTTGGTTTGAGCGCAATCTTCAAACTTAATTTAAAAAAGTCATTTAAGCCTTTTCACAGTGAGATCTATGCGATATGGCCGAGAAATGTAATTTTGATATTAACTCCCAAACCGCTGCGCAGAAGTAAACCAAACTTCACCCAATAGTGTATTGTATCACAATCTAGTAATTACATGTGGAAATTTGGTTCTAGGACATTTGATTTGAGCGCAATCCTCAAACTTAGGTCAAAAAAGCCATTTAAGCCTTTTCACAGTGAGATCTATGCGATATGGCCGAGAAATGTAATTTTGATGTTAACTCCCAAACCGCTGCGCAGAAGTCAACCAAACTTCACACAATAGTGTATTGTATCACAATCTAGTAGTTACATTTGGAAATTTAGTTTTAGGACATTTGGTTTGAGCGCAATCTTCAAACTTAATTAAAAAAAGTCATTTAAGCCTTTTCACAGTGAGATCTATGCGATATGGCCGAGAAATGTAATTTTGATGTTAACTCCCAAACCGCTGCGCAGAAGTAAACCAAACTTCACCCAATAGTGTATTGTATCACAATCTAGTAGTTACATGTGGAAATTTGGTTCTAGGACATTTGATTTGAGCGCAATCCTCAAACTTAGGTCAAAAAAGCCATTTAAGCCTTTTCACAGTGAGATCTACGCGATATGGCTGAGAAATGTAATTTTGATGTTAACTCCCAAACCGCTGCGCAGAAGTCAACCAAACTTCACCCAATAGTGTATTGTATCACAATTTAGTAGTTACATGTGGAAATTTGGTTCTAGGACATTTGATTTGAGCGCAATTCTCAAACTTAGGTCAAAAAAGCCATTTAAGCCTTTTTACAGTGAGATCTATGCGATATGGCCGAGAAATGTAATTTTGATGTTAACTCCCAAACCGCTGCGCAGAAGTCAACCAAACTTCACCCAATAGTGTATTTTATCACAATCTAGTAGTTACATTTGGAAATTTAGTTTTAGGACATTTGGTTTGAGCGCAATCTTCAAACTTAATTAAAAAAAGTCATTTAAGCCTTTTCACAGTGAGATCTATGCGATCTGGCCGAGAAATGTAATTTTGATGTTAACTCCCAAACCGCTGCGCAGAAATCAACCAAACTTCACACAATAGTGTATTGTATCACAATCTAGTAGTTACATGTGGAAATTTGGTTCTAGGACATTTGTTTTGAGCGCAATCCTCAAACTTAGGTCAAAAAAGCCATTTAAGCCTTTTCACAGTGAGATCTATGCGATATGGCCGAGAAATGTAATTTTGATGTTAACTCCCAAACCGCTGCGCAGAAGTCAACCAAACTTCACCCAATAGTGTATTTTATCACATTCTAGTAGTTACATTTGGAAATTTAGTTTTAGGACATTTGGTTTGAGCGCAATCTTCAAACTTAATTTAAAAAAGTCATTTAAGCCTTTTCACAGTGAGATCTATGCGATATGGCCGAGAAATGTAATTTTGATGTTAACTCCCAAACCGCTGCGCAGAAGTCAACCAAACTTCACCCAATAGTGTATTGTATCACAATTTAGTAGTTACATGTGGACATTTGGTTCTAGGACATTTGATTTGAGCGCAATTCTCAAACTTAGGTCAAAAAAGCCATTTAAGCATTTTTACAGTGAGATCTATGCGATATGGCCGAGAAATGAAATTTTGATGTTAACTCCCAAACCGCTGCGCAGAAGTCAACCAAACTTCACCATATAGTGTATTTTATCACAATCTAGTAGTTACATTTGGAAATTTAGTTTTAGGACATTTGGTTTGAGCGCAATCCTCAAACTTAGGTCAAAAAAGCCATTTAAGCCTTTTCACAGTGAGATCTATGCGATATGGCCGAGAAATGTAATTTTGATGTTAACTCCCAAACCGCTGCGCAGAAGTAAACCAAACTTCACCCAATAGTGTATTGTATCACATTCTAGTAGTTACATGTGGAAATTTGGTTCTAGGACATTTGATTTGAGCGCAATCATCAAACTTAGGTCAAAAAAGCCATTTAAGCCTTTTCACAGTGAGATCTACGCGATATGGCTGAGAAATGTAATTTTGATGTTAACTCCCAAACAGCTGCGCAGAAGTAAACCAAACTTCACCCAATAGTGTATTGTATCACAATCTAGTAATTACATGTGGAAATTTGGTTCTAAAACATTTGATTTGAGCGCAATCCTCAAACTTAGGTCAAAAAAGCCATTTAAGCCTTTTCACAGTGAGATCTATGCGATATGGCTGAGAAATGTAATTTTGATGTTAACTCCCAAACCGCTGCGCAGAAGTAAACCAAACTTCACCCAATAGTGTATTGTATCACATTCTAGTAGTTACATGTGGAAATTTGGTTCTAGGACATTTGATTTGAGCGCAATCATCAAACTTAGGTCAAAAAAGCCATTTAAGCCTTTTCACAGTGAGATCTACGCGATATGGCTGAGAAATGTAATTTTGATGTTAACTCCCAAACCGCTGCGCAGAAGTAAACCAAACTTCACCCAATAGTGTATTGTATCACAATCTAGTAATTACATGTGGAAATTTGGTTCTAAAACATTTGATTTGAGCGCAATCCTCAAACTTAGGTCAAAAAAGCCATTTAAGCCTTTTCACAGTGAGATCTATGCGATATGGCTGAGAAATGTAATTTTGATGTTAACTCCCAAACCGCTGCGCAGAAGTAAACCAAACTTCACCCAATAGTGTATTGTATCACATTCTAGTAGTTACATGTGGAAATTTGGTTCTAGGACATTTGATTTGAGCGCAATCATCAAACTTAGGTCAAAAAAGCCATTTAAGCCTTTTCACAGTGAGATCTACGCGATATGGCTGAGAAATGTAATTTTGATGTTAACTCCCAAACCGCTGCGCAGAAGTAAACCAAACTTCACCCAATAGTGTATTGTATCACAATCTAGTAATTACATGTGGAAATTTGGTTCTAAAACATTTGATTTGAGCGCAATCCTCAAACTTAGGTCAAAAAAGCCATTTAAGCCTTTTCACAGTGAGATCTATGCGATATGGCCGAGAAATGTAATTTTGATGTTAACTCCCAAACCGCTGCGCAGAAGTAAACCAAACTTCACCCAATAGTGTATTGTATCACAATCTAGTAGTTACATGTGGAAATTTGGTTCTAGGACATTTGATTTGAGCGCAATCCTCAAACTTAGATAAAAAAAGCCATTTAAGCCTTTTCACAGTGAGATCTACGCGATATGGCTGAGAAATGTAATTTTGATGTTAACTCCCAAACCGCTGCGCAGAAGTCAACCAAACTTCACCCAATAGTGTATTGTATCACAATTTAGTAGTTACATGTGGAAATTTGGTTCTAGGACATTTGATTTGAGCGCAATTCTCAAACTTAGGTCAAAAAAGCCATTTAAGCCTTTTTACAGTGAGATCTATGCGATATGGCCGAGAAATGTAATTTTGATGTTAACTCCCAAACCGCTGCGCAGAAGTCAACCAAACTTCACCCAATAGTGTATTTTATCACAATCTAGTAGTTACATTTTGAAATTTAGTTTTAGGACATTTGGTTTGAGCGCAATCTTCAAACTTAATTAAAAAAAGTCATTTAAGCCTTTTCACAGTGAGATCTATGCGATATGGCCGAGAAATGTAATTTTGATGTTAACTCACAAACCGCTGCGCAGAAGTCAACCAAACTTCACACAATAGTGTATTGTATCACAATCTAGTAGTTACATGTGGAAATTTGGTTCTAGAACATTTGATTTGAGCGCAATCCTCAAACTTAGGTCAAATAAGCCATTTAAGCCTTTTCACAGTGAGATCTATGCGATTTGGCCGAGAAATGTAATTTTGATGTTAACTCCCAAACCGCTGCGCAGAAGTCAACCAAACTTCACCCAATAGTGTATTGTATCACAATTTAGTAGTTACATGTGGAAATTTGGTTCTAGGACATTTGATTTGAGCGCAATTCTCAAACTTAGGTCAAAAAAGCCATTTAAGCCTTTTTACAGTGAGATCTATGCGATATGGCCGAGAAATGTAATTTTGATGTTAACTCCCAAACCGCTGCGCAGAAGTCAACCAAACTTCACCCAATAGTGTATTTTATCACAATCTAGTAGTTACATTTGGAAATTTAGTTTTAGGACATTTGGTTTGAGCGCAATCTTCAAACTTAATTAAAAAAAGTCATTTAAGCCTTTTCACAGTGAGATCTATGCGATATGGCCGAGAAATGTAATTTTGATGTTAACTCCCAAACCGCTGCGCAGAAGTCAACCAAACTTCACACAATAGTGTATTGTATCACAATCTAGTAGTTACATGTTGAAATTTGGTTCTAGAACATTTGATTTGAGCGCAATCCTCAAACTTAGGTCAAAAAAGCCATTTAAGCCTTTTCACAGTGAGATCTATGCGATATGGCCGAGAAATGTAATTTTGATGTTAACTCCCAAACCGCTGCGCAGAAGTCAACCAAACTTCACCCAATAGTGTATTTTATCACAATCTAGTAGTTACATTTGGAAATTTAGTTTTAGGACATTTGGTTTGAGCGCAATCTTCAAACTTAATTAAAAAAAGTCATTTAAGCCTTTTCACAGTGAGATCTATGCGATATGGCCGAGAAATGTAATTTTGATGTTAACTCCCAAACCGCTGCGCAGAAGTCAACCAAACTTCACCCAATAGTGTATTTTATCACAATCTAGTAGTTACATTTGGAAATTTAGTTCTAGGACATTTGGTTTGAGCGCAATCTTCAAACTTAATTAAAAAAAGTCATTTAAGCCTTTTCACAGTGAGATCTATGCGATATGGCCGAGAAATGTAATTTTGATGTTAACTCCCAAACCGCTGCGCAGAAGTAAACCAAACTTCACCCAGTAGTGTATTGTATCACAATCTAGTAATTACATGTGGAAATTTGGTTCTAAAACATTTGATTTGAGCGCAATCCTCAAACTTAGGTCAAAAAAGCCATTTAAGCCTTTTCACAGTGAGATCTATGCGATATGGCCGAGAAATGTAATTTTGATGTTAACTCCCAAACCGCTGCGCAGAAGTAAACCAAACTTCACCCAATAGTGTATTGTATCACATTCTAGTAGTTACATGTGGAAATTTGGTTCTAGGACATTTGATTTGAGCGCAATCATCAAACTTAGGTCAAAAAAGCCATTTAAGCCTTTTCACAGTGAGATCTATGCGATATGGCTGAGAAATGTAATTTTGATGTTAACTCCCAAACCGCTGCGCAGAAGTAAACCAAACTTCACCCAATAGTGTATTGTATCACATTCTAGTAGTTACATGTGGAAATTTGGTTCTAAAACATTTGATTTGAGCGCAATCCTCAAACTTAGGTCAAAAAAGCCATTTAAGCCTTTTCACAGTGAGATCTATGCGATATGGCCGAGAAATGTAATTTTGATGTTAACTCCCAAACCGCTGCGCAGAAGTCAACCAAACTTCACCCAATAGTGTATTGTATCACAATTTAGTAGTTACATGTGGAAATTTGGTTCTAGAACATTTGATTTGAGCGCAATCCTCAAACTTAGGTCAAATAAGCCATTTAAGCCTTTTCACAGTGAGATCTATGCGATTTGGCCGAGAAATGTAATTTTGATGTTAACTCCCAAACCGCTGCGCAGAAGTCAACCAAACTTCACCCAATAGTGTATTGTATCACAATTTAGTAGTTACATGTGGAAATTTGGTTCTAGGACATTTGATTTGAGCGCAATTCTCAAACTTAGGTCAAAAAAGCCATTTAAGCCTTTTTACAGTGAGATCTATGCGATATGGCCGAGAAATGTAATTTTGATGTTAACTCCCAAACCGCTGCGCAGAAGTCAACCAAACTTCACCCAATAGTGTATTTTATCACAATCTAGTAGTTACATTTTGAAATTTAGTTTTAGGACATTTGGTTTGAGCGCAATCTTCAAACTTAATTAAAAAAAGTCATTTAAGCCTTTTCACAGTGAGATCTATGCGATATGGCCGAGAAATGTAATTTTGATGTTAACTCCCAAACCGCTGCGCAGAAGTCAACCAAACTTCACACAATAGTGTATTGTATCACAATCTAGTAGTTACATGTTGAAATTTGGTTCTAGAACATTTGATTTGAGCGCAATCCTCAAACTTAGGTCAAAAAAGCCATTTAAGCCTTTTCACAGTGAGATCTATGCGATATGGCCGAGAAATGTAATTTTGATGTTAACTCCCAAACCGCTGCGCAGAAGTCAACCAAACTTCACCCAATAGTGTATTTTATCACAATCTAGTAGTTACATTTGGAAATTTAGTTTTAGGACATTTGGTTTGAGCGCAATCTTCAAACTTAATTAAAAAAAGTCATTTAAGCCTTTTCACAGTGAGATCTATGCGATATGGCCGAGAAATGTAATTTTGATGTTAACTCCCAAACCGCTGCGCAGAAGTCAACCAAACTTCACCCAATAGTGTATTTTATCACAATCTAGTAGTTACATTTGGAAATTTAGTTCTAGGACATTTGGTTTGAGCGCAATCTTCAAACTTAATTAAAAAAAGTCATTTAAGCCTTTTCACAGTGAGATCTATGCGATATGGCCGAGAAATGTAATTTTGATGTTAACTCCCAAACCGCTGCGCAGAAGTAAACCAAACTTCACCCAGTAGTGTATTGTATCACAATCTAGTAATTACATGTGGAAATTTGGTTCTAAAACATTTGATTTGAGCGCAATCCTCAAACTTAGGTCAAAAAAGCCATTTAAGCCTTTTCACAGTGAGATCTATGCGATATGGCCGAGAAATGTAATTTTGATGTTAACTCCCAAACCGCTGCGCAGAAGTAAACCAAACTTCACCCAATAGTGTATTGTATCACATTCTAGTAGTTACATGTGGAAATTTGGTTCTAGGACATTTGATTTGAGCGCAATCATCAAACTTAGGTCAAAAAAGCCATTTAAGCCTTTTCACAGTGAGATCTATGCGATATGGCTGAGAAATGTAATTTTGATGTTAACTCCCAAACCGCTGCGCAGAAGTAAACCAAACTTCACCCAATAGTGTATTGTATCACATTCTAGTAGTTACATGTGGAAATTTGGTTCTAGGACATTTGATTTGAGCGCAATCATCAAACTTAGGTCAAAAAAGCCATTTAAGCCTTTTCACAGTGAGATCTACGCGATATGGCTGAGAAATGTAATTTTGATGTTAACTCCCAAACCGCTGCGCAGAAGTAAACCAAACTTCACCCAATAGTGTATTGTATCACAATCTAGTAATTACATGTGGAAATTTGGTTCTAAAACATTTGATTTGAGCGCAATCCTCAAACGTAGGTCAAAAAAGCCATTTAAGCCTTTTCACAGTGAGATCTATGCGATATGGCCGAGAAATGTAATTTTGATGTTAACTCCCAAACCGCTGCGCAGAAGTAAACCAAACTTCACCCAATAGTGTATTGTATCACAATCTAGTAGTTACATGTGGAAATTTGGTTCTAGGACATTTGATTTGAGCGCAATCCTCAAACTTAGATAAAAAAAGCCATTTAAGCCTTTTCACAGTGAGATCTACGCGATATGGCTGAGAAATGTAATTTTGATGTTAACTCCCAAACCGCTGCGCAGAAGTCAACCAAACTTCACCCAATAGTGTATTGTATCACAATTTAGTAGTTACATGTGGAAATTTGGTTCTAGGACATTTGATTTGAGCGCAATTCTCAAACTTAGGTCAAAAAAACCATTTAAGCCTTTTTACAGTGAGATCTATGCGATATGGCCGAGAAATGTAATTTTGATGTTAACTCCCAAACCGCTGCGCAGAAGTCAACCAAACTTCACCCAATAGTGTATTTTATCACAATCTAGTAGTTACATTTTGAAATTTAGTTTTAGGACATTTGGTTTGAGCGCAATCTTCAAACTTAATTAAAAAAAGTCATTTAAGCCTTTTCACAGTGAGATCTATGCGATATGGCCGAGAAATGTAATTTTGATGTTAACTCCCAAACCGCTGCGCAGAAGTCAACCAAACTTCACACAATAGTGTATTGTATCACAATCTAGTAGTTACATGTGGAAATTTGGTTCTAGAACATTTGATTTGAGCGCAATCCTCAAACTTAGGTCAAATAAGCCATTTAAGCCTTTTCACAGTGAGATCTATGCGATTTGGCCGAGAAATGTAATTTTAATGTTAACTCCCAAACCGCTGCGCAGAAGTCAACCAAACTTCACCCAATAGTGTATTGTATCACAATTTAGTAGTTACATGTGGAAATTTGGTTCTAATACATTTGATTTGAGCGCAATTCTCAAACTTAGGTCAAAAAAGCCATTTAAGCCTTTTTACAGTGAGATCTATGCGATATGGCCGAGAAATGTAATTTTGATGTTAACTCCCAAACCGCTGCGCAGAAGTCAACCAAACTTCACCCAATAGTGTATTTTATCACAATCTAGTAGTTACATTTGGAAATTTAGTTTTAGGACATTTGGTTTGAGCGCAATCTTCAAACTTAATTAAAAAAAGTCATTTAAGCCTTTTCACAGTGAGATCTATGCGATATGGCCGAGAAATGTAATTTTGATGTTAACTCCCAAACCGCTGCGCAGAAGTAAACCAAACTTCACCCAATAGTGTATTGTATCACAATCTAGTAGTTACATGTGGAAATTTGGTTCTAGGACATTTGATTTGAGCGCAATCCTCAAACTTAGATAAAAAAAGCCATTTAAGCCTTTTCACAGTGAGATCTACGCGATATGGCTGAGAAATGTAATTTTGATGTTAACTCCCAAACCGCTGCGCAGAAGTCAACCAAACTTCACCCAATAGTGTATTGTATCACAATTTAGTAGTTACATGTGGAAATTTGGTTCTAGGACATTTGATTTGAGCGCAATTCTCAAACTTAGGTCAAAAAAGCCATTTAAGCCTTTTTACAGTGAGATCTATGCGATATGGCCGAGAAATGTAATTTTGATGTTAACTCCCAAACCGCTGCGCAGAAGTCAACCAAACTTCACCCAATAGTGTATTTTATCACAATCTAGTAGTTACATTTGGAAATTTAGTTTTAGGACATTTGGTTTGAGCGCAATCTTCAAACTTAATTAAAAAAAGTCATTTAAGCCTTTTCACAGTGAGATCTATGCGATATGGCCGAGAAATGTAATTTTGATGTTAACTCCCAAACCGCTGCGCAGAAGTCAACCAAACTTCACACAATAGTGTATTGTATCACAATCTAGTAGTTACATGTTGAAATTTGGTTCTAGAACATTTGATTTGAGCGCAATCCTCAAACTTAGGTCAAAAAAGCCATTTAAGCCTTTTCACAGTGAGATCTATGCGATATGGCCGAGAAATGTAATTTTGATGTTAACTCCCAAACCGCTGCGCAGAAGTCAACCAAACTTCACCCAATAGTGTATTTTATCACAATCTAGTAGTTACATTTGGAAATTTAGTTTTAGGACATTTGGTTTGAGCGCAATCTTCAAACTTAATTAAAAAAAGTCATTTAAGCCTTTTCACAGTGAGATCTATGCGATATGGCCGAGAAATGTAATTTTGATGTTAACTCCCAAACCGCTGCGCAGAAGTCAACCAAACTTCACACAATAGTGTATTGTATCACAATCTAGTAGTTACATGTGGAAATTTGGTTCTAGAACATTTGATTTGAGCGCAATCCTCAAACTTAGGTCAAATAAGCCATTTAAGCCTTTTCACAGTGAGATCTATGCGATTTGGCCGAGAAATGTAATTTTGATGTTAACTCCCAAACCGCTGCGCAGAAGTCAACCAAACTTCACCCAATAGTGTATTTTATCACAATCTAGTAGTTACATTTTGAAAATTTAGTTTTAGGACATTTGGTTTGAGCGCAATCTTCAAACTTAATTAAAAAAAGTCATTTAAGCCTTTTCACAGTGAGATCTATGCGATATGGCCGAGAAATGTAATTTTGATGTTAACTCCCAAACCGCTGCGCAGAAGTCAACCAAACTTCACACAATAGTGTATTGTATCACAATCTAGTAGTTACATGTGGAAATTTGGTTCTAGAACATTTGATTTGAGCGCAATCCTCAAACTTAGGTCAAAAAAGCCATTTAAGCCTTTTCACAGTGAGATCTATGCGATATGGCTGAGAAATGTAATTTTGATGTTAACTCCCAAACCGCTGCGCAGAAGTAAACCAAACTTCACCCAATAGTGTATTGTATCACATTCTAGTAGTTACATGTGGAAATTTGGTTCTAGGACATTTGATTTGAGCGCAATCATCAAACTTAGGTCAAAAAAGCCATTTAAGCCTTTTCACAGTGAGATCTATGCGATATGGCTGAGAAATGTAATTTTGATGTTAACTCCCAAACCGCTGCGCAGAAGTAAACCAAACTTCACCCAATAGTGTATTGTATCACATTCTAGTAGTTACATGTGGAAATTTGGTTCTAGGACATTTGATTTGAGCGCAATCATCAAACTTAGGTCAAAAAAGCCATTTAAGCCTTTTCACAGTGAGATCTACGCGATATGGCTGAGAAATGTAATTTTGATGTTAACTCCCAAACCGCTGCGCAGAAGTAAACCAAACTTCACCCAATAGTGTATTGTATCACAATCTAGTAATTACATGTGGAAATTTGGTTCTAAAACATTTGATTTGAGCGCAATCCTCAAACTTAGGTCAAAAAAGCCATTTAAGCCTTTTCACAGTGAGATCTATGCGATATGGCCGAGAAATGTAATTTTGATGTTAACTCCCAAACCGCTGCGCAGAAGTAAACCAAACTTCACCCAATAGTGTATTGTATCACAATCTAGTAGTTACATGTGGAAATTTGGTTCTAGGACATTTGATTTGAGCGCAATCCTCAAACTTAGATAAAAAAAGCCATTTAAGCCTTTTCACAGTGAGATCTACGCGATATGGCTGAGAAATGTAATTTTGATGTTAACTCCCAAACCGCTGCGCAGAAGTCAACCAAACTTCACCCAATAGTGTATTGTATCACAATTTAGTAGTTACATGTGGAAATTTGGTTCTAGGACATTTGATTTGAGCGCAATTCTCAAACTTAGGTCAAAAAAGCCATTTAAGCCTTTTTACAGTGAGATCTATGCGATATGGCCGAGAAATGTAATTTTGATGTTAACTCCCAAACCGCTGCGCAGAAGTCAACCAAACTTCACCCAATAGTGTATTTTATCACAATCTAGTAGTTACATTTGGAAATTTAGTTTTAGGACATTTGGTTTGAGCGCAATCTTCAAACTTAATTAAAAAAAGTCATTTAAGCCTTTTCACAGTGAGATCTATGCGATATGGCCGAGAAATGTAATTTTGATGTTAACTCCCAAACCGCTGCGCAGAAGTCAACCAAACTTCACACAATAGTGTATTGTATCACAATCTAGTAGTTACATGTTGAAATTTGGTTCTAGAACATTTGATTTGAGCGCAATCCTCAAACTTAGGTCAAAAAAGCCATTTAAGCCTTTTCACAGTGAGATCTATGCGATATGGCCGAGAAATGTAATTTTGATGTTAACTCCCAAACCGCTGCGCAGAAGTCAACCAAACTTCACCCAATAGTGTATTTTATCACAATCTAGTAGTTACATTTGGAAATTTAGTTTTAGGACATTTGGTTTGAGCGCAATCTTCAAACTTAATTAAAAAAAGTCATTTAAGCCTTTTCACAGTGAGATCTATGCGATATGGCCGAGAAATGTAATTTTGATGTTAACTCCCAAACCGCTGCGCAGAAGTCAACCAAACTTCACACAATAGTGTATTGTATCACAATCTAGTAGTTACATGTGGAAATTTGGTTCTAGAACATTTGATTTGAGCGCAATCCTCAAACTTAGGTCAAATAAGCCATTTAAGCCTTTTCACAGTGAGATCTATGCGATTTGGCCGAGAAATGTAATTTTGATGTTAACTCCCAAACCGCTGCGCAGAAGTCAACCAAACTTCACCCAATAGTGTATTTTATCACAATCTAGTAGTTACATTTTGAAAATTTAGTTTTAGGACATTTGGTTTGAGCGCAATCTTCAAACTTAATTAAAAAAAGTCATTTAAGCCTTTTCACAGTGAGATCTATGCGATATGGCCGAGAAATGTAATTTTGATGTTAACTCCCAAACCGCTGCGCAGAAGTCAACCAAACTTCACACAATAGTGTATTGTATCACAATCTAGTAGTTACATGTGGAAATTTGGTTCTAGAACATTTGATTTGAGCGCAATCCTCAAACTTAGGTCAAAAAAGCCATTTAAGCCTTTTCACAGTGAGATCTATGCGATATGGCTGAGAAATGTAATTTTGATGTTAACTCCCAAACCGCTGCGCAGAAGTAAACCAAACTTCACCCAATAGTGTATTGTATCACATTCTAGTAGTTACATGTGGAAATTTGGTTCTAGGACATTTGATTTGAGCGCAATCATCAAACTTAGGTCAAAAAAGCCATTTAAGCCTTTTCACAGTGAGATCTACGCGATATGGCTGAGAAATGTAATTTTGATGTTAACTCCCAAACCGCTGCGCAGAAGTAAACCAAACTTCACCCAATAGTGTATTGTATCACAATCTAGTAATTACATGTGGAAATTTGGTTCTAAAACATTTGATTTGAGCGCAATCCTCAAACTTAGGTCAAAAAAGCCATTTAAGCCTTTTCACAGTGAGATCTATGCGATATGGCCGAGAAATGTAATTTTGATGTTAACTCCCAAACCGCTGCGCAGAAGTAAACCAAACTTCACCCAATAGTGTATTGTATCACAATCTAGTAGTTACATGTGGAAATTTGGTTCTAGGACATTTGATTTGAGCGCAATCCTCAAACTTAGATAAAAAAAGCCATTTAAGCCTTTTCACAGTGAGATCTACGCGATATGGCTGAGAAATGTAATTTTGATGTTAACTCCCAAACCGCTGCGCAGAAGTCAACCAAACTTCACCCAATAGTGTATTGTATCACAATTTAGTAGTTACATGTGGAAATTTGGTTCTAGGACATTTGATTTGAGCGCAATTCTCAAACTTAGGTCAAAAAAGCCATTTAAGCCTTTTTACAGTGAGATCTATGCGATATGGCCGAGAAATGTAATTTTGATGTTAACTCCCAAACCGCTGCGCAGAAGTCAACCAAACTTCACCCAATAGTGTATTTTATCACAATCTAGTAGTTACATTTGGAAATTTAGTTTTAGGACATTTGGTTTGAGCGCAATCTTCAAACTTAATTAAAAAAAGTCATTTAAGCCTTTTCACAGTGAGATCTATGCGATATGGCCGAGAAATGTAATTTTGATGTTAACTCCCAAACCGCTGCGCAGAAGTCAACCAAACTTCACACAATAGTGTATTGTATCACAATCTAGTAGTTACATGTTGAAATTTGGTTCTAGAACATTTGATTTGAGCGCAATCCTCAAACTTAGGTCAAAAAAGCCATTTAAGCCTTTTCACAGTGAGATCTATGCGATATGGCCGAGAAATGTAATTTTGATGTTAACTCCCAAACCGCTGCGCAGAAGTCAACCAAACTTCACCCAATAGTGTATTGTATCACATTCTAGTAGTTACATGTGGAAATTTGGTTCTAGGACATTTGATTTGAGCGCAATCATCAAACTTAGGTCAAAAAAGCCATTTAAGCCTTTTCACAGTGAGATCTATGCGATATGGCTGAGAAATGTAATTTTGATGTTAACTCCCAAACCGCTGCGCAGAAGTAAACCAAACTTCACCCAATAGTGTATTGTATCACATTCTAGTAGTTACATGTGGAAATTTGGTTCTAGGACATTTGATTTGAGCGCAATCATCAAACTTAGGTCAAAAAAGCCATTTAAGCCTTTTCACAGTGAGATCTACGCGATATGGCTGAGAAATGTAATTTTGATGTTAACTCCCAAACCGCTGCGCAGAAGTAAACCAAACTTCACCCAATAGTGTATTGTATCACAATCTAGTAATTACATGTGGAAATTTGGTTCTAAAACATTTGATTTGAGCGCAATCCTCAAACTTAGGTCAAAAAAGCCATTTAAGCCTTTTCACAGTGAGATCTATGCGATATGGCCGAGAAATGTAATTTTGATGTTAACTCCCAAACCGCTGCGCAGAAGTAAACCAAACTTCACCCAATAGTGTATTGTATCACAATCTAGTAGTTACATGTGGAAATTTGGTTCTAGGACATTTGATTTGAGCGCAATCCTCAAACTTAGATAAAAAAAGCCATTTAAGCCTTTTCACAGTGAGATCTACGCGATATGGCTGAGAAATGTAATTTTGATGTTAACTCCCAAACCGCTGCGCAGAAGTCAACCAAACTTCACCCAATAGTGTATTGTATCACAATTTAGTAGTTACATGTGGAAATTTGGTTCTAGGACATTTGATTTGAGCGCAATTCTCAAACTTAGGTCAAAAAAGCCATTTAAGCCTTTTTACAGTGAGATCTATGCGATATGGCCGAGAAATGTAATTTTGATGTTAACTCCCAAACCGCTGCGCAGAAGTCAACCAAACTTCACCCAATAGTGTATTTTATCACAATCTAGTAGTTACATTTGGAAATTTAGTTTTAGGACATTTGGTTTGAGCGCAATCTTCAAACTTAATTAAAAAAAGTCATTTAAGCCTTTTCACAGTGAGATCTATGCGATATGGCCGAGAAATGTAATTTTGATGTTAACTCCCAAACCGCTGCGCAGAAGTCAACCAAACTTCACACAATAGTGTATTGTATCACAATCTAGTAGTTACATGTTGAAATTTGGTTCTAGAACATTTGATTTGAGCGCAATCCTCAAACTTAGGTCAAAAAAGCCATTTAAGCCTTTTCACAGTGAGATCTATGCGATATGGCCGAGAAATGTAATTTTGATGTTAACTCCCAAACCGCTGCGCAGAAGTCAACCAAACTTCACCCAATAGTGTATTTTATCACAATCTAGTAGTTACATTTGGAAATTTAGTTTTAGGACATTTGGTTTGAGCGCAATCTTCAAACTTAATTAAAAAAAGTCATTTAAGCCTTTTCACAGTGAGATCTATGCGATATGGCCGAGAAATGTAATTTTGATGTTAACTCCCAAACCGCTGCGCAGAAGTCAACCAAACTTCACACAATAGTGTATTGTATCACAAT
Source organism: Corythoichthys intestinalis (assembly GCF_030265065.1). NCBI lineage: Eukaryota > Metazoa > Chordata > Actinopteri > Syngnathiformes > Syngnathidae > Corythoichthys > Corythoichthys intestinalis. The sequence goes on along the minus strand of NC_080413.1, from coordinate 44,707,699 downwards.
CTAGTAGTTACATGTGGAAATTTGGTTCTAGAACATTTGATTTGAGCGCAATCCTCAAACTTAGGTCAAATAAGCCATTTAAGCCTTTTCACAGTGAGATCTATGCGATTTGGCCGAGAAATGTAATTTTGATGTTAACTCCCAAACCGCTGCGCAGAAGTCAACCAAACTTCACCCAATAGTGTATTTTATCACAATCTAGTAGTTACATTTTGAAAATTTAGTTTTAGGACATTTGGTTTGAGCGCAATCTTCAAACTTAATTAAAAAAAGTCATTTAAGCCTTTTCACAGTGAGATCTATGCGATATGGCCGAGAAATGTAATTTTGATGTTAACTCCCAAACCGCTGCGCAGAAGTCAACCAAACTTCACACAATAGTGTATTGTATCACAATCTAGTAGTTACATGTGGAAATTTGGTTCTAGAACATTTGATTTGAGCGCAATCCTCAAACTTAGGTCAAAAAAGCCATTTAAGCCTTTTCACAGTGAGATCTATGCGATTTGGCCGAGAAATGTAATTTTGATGTTAACTCCCAAACCGCTGCGCAGAAGTCAACCAAACTTCACCCAATAGTGTATTTTATCACAATCTAGTAGTTACATTTGGAAATTTAGTTTTAGGACATTTGGTTTGAGCGCAATCTTCAAACTTAATTAAAAAAAGTCATTTAAGCCTTTTCACAGTGAGATCTATGCGATATGGCCGAGAAATGTAATTTTGATGTTAACTCCCAAACCGCTGCGCAGAAGTCAACCAAACTTCACACAATAGTGTATTGTATCACAATCTAGTAGTTACATGTGGAAATTTGGTTCTAGAACATTTGATTTGAGCGCAATCCTCAAACTTAGGTCAAAAAAGCCATTTAAGCCTTTTCACAGTGAGATCTATGCGATTTGGCCGAGAAATGTAATTTTGATGTTAACTCCCAAACCGCTGCGCAGAAGTCAACCAAACTTCACCCAATAGTGTATTGTATCACAATTTAGTAGTTACATGCTGAAATTTGGTTCTAAGACATTTGATTTGAGCGCAATTCTCAAACTTAGGTCAAAAAAGCCATTTAAGCCTTTTCACTGTGAGATCTATGCGATATGGCCGAGAAATGTAATTTTGATGTTAACTCCCAAACCGCTGCGCAGAAGTCAACCAAACTTCACACAATAGTGTATTGTATCACAATCTAGTAGTTACATGTGGAAATTTGGTTCTAGGACATTTGTTTTGAGCGCAATCCTCAAACTTAGGTCAAAAAAGCCATTTAAGCCTTTTCACAGTGAGATCTATGCGATATGGCCGAGAAATGTAATTTTGATGTTAACTCCCAAACCGCTGCGCAGAAGTCAACCAAACTTCACCCAATAGTGTATTGTATCACAATTTAGTAGTTACATGCTGAAATTTGGTTCTAGGACATTTGATTTGAGCGCAATTCTCAAACTTAGGTCAAAAAAGCCATTTAAGCCTTTTCACAGTGAGATCTATGCGATATGGCCGAGAAATGTAATTTTGATGTTAACTCCCAAACCGCTGCGCAGAAGTCAACCAAACTTCACACAATAGTGTATTGTATCACAATCTAGTAGTTACGTGTGGAAATTTGGTTCTAGGACATTTGTTTTGAGCGCAATCCTCAAACTTAGGTCAAAAAAGCCATTTAAGCCTTTTCACAGTGAGATCTATGCGATATGGCCGAGAAATGTTATTTTGATGTTAACTCCCAAACCGCTGCGCAGAAGTAAACCAAACTTCACCCAATAGTGTATTGTATCACAATCTAGTAGTTACATGTGGAAATTTGGTTCTAGGACATTTGATTTGAGCGCAATCCTCAAACTTAGATCAAAAAAGCCATTTAAGCCTTTTCACAGTGAGATCTACGCGATATGGCTGAGAAATGTAATTTTGATGTTAACTCCCAAACCGCTGCGCAGAAGTCAACCAAACTTCACCCAATAGTGTATTGTATCACAATTTAGTAGTTACATGTGGAAATTTGGTTCTAGGACATTTGATTTGAGCGCAATTCTCAAACTTAGGTCAAAAAAGCCATTTAAGCCTTTTTACAGTGAGATCTATGCGATATGGCCGAGAAATGTAATTTTGATGTTAACTCCCAAACCGCTGCGCAGAAGTCAACCAAACTTCACCCAATAGTGTATTGTATCACAATTTAGTAGTTAAATGTGGAAATTTAGTTTTAGGACATTTGGTTTGAGCGCAATCTTCAAACTTAATTAAAAAAAGTCATTTAAGCCTTTTCACAGTGAGATCTATGCGATATGGCCGAGAAATGTAATTTTGATGTTAACTCCCAAACCGCTGCGCAGAAGTCAACCAAACTTCACACAATAGTGTATTGTATCACAATCTAGTAGTTACATGTTGAAATTTGGTTCTAGAACATTTGATTTGAGCGCAATCCTCAAACTTAGGTCAAAAAAGCCATTTAAGCCTTTTCACAGTGAGATCTATGCGATTTGGCCGAGAAATGTAATTTTGATGTTAACTCCCAAACCGCTGCGCAGAAGTCAACCAAACTTCACCCAATAGTGTATTTTATCACAATCTAGTAGTTACATTTGGAAATTTAGTTTTAGGACATTTGGTTTGAGCGCAATCTTCAAACTTAATTAAAAAAAGTCATTTAAGCCTTTTCACAGTGAGATCTATGCGATATGGCCGAGAAATGTAATTTTGATGTTAACTCCCAAACCGCTGCGCAGAAGTCAACCAAACTTCACACAATAGTGTATTGTATCACAATCTAGTAGTTACATGTGGAAATTTGGTTCTAGAACATTTGATTTGAGCGCAATCCTCAAACTTAGGTCAAAAAAGCCATTTAAGCCTTTTCACAGTGAGATCTATGCGATTTGGCCGAGAAATGTAATTTTGATGTTAACTCCCAAACCGCTGCGCAGAAGTCAACCAAACTTCACCCAATAGTGTATTGTATCACAATTTAGTAGTTACATGCTGAAATTTGGTTCTAAGACATTTGATTTGAGCGCAATTCTCAAACTTAGGTCAAAAAAGCCATTTAAGCCTTTTCACTGTGAGATCTATGCGATATGGCCGAGAAATGTAATTTTGATGTTAACTCCCAAACCGCTGCGCAGAAGTCAACCAAACTTCACACAATAGTGTATTGTATCACAATCTAGTAGTTACATGTGGAAATTTGGTTCTAGGACATTTGTTTTGAGCGCAATCCTCAAACTTAGGTCAAAAAAGCCATTTAAGCCTTTTCACAGTGAGATCTATGCGATATGGCCGAGAAATGTAATTTTGATGTTAACTCCCAAACCGCTGCGCAGAAGTCAACCAAACTTCACCCAATAGTGTATTGTATCACAATTTAGTAGTTACATGCTGAAATTTGGTTCTAGGACATTTGATTTGAGCGCAATTCTCAAACTTAGGTCAAAAAAGCCATTTAAGCCTTTTCACAGTGAGATCTATGCGATATGGCCGAGAAATGTAATTTTGATGTTAACTCCCAAACCGCTGCGCAGAAGTCAACCAAACTTCACACAATAGTGTATTGTATCACAATCTAGTAGTTACGTGTGGAAATTTGGTTCTAGGACATTTGTTTTGAGCGCAATCCTCAAACTTAGGTCAAAAAAGCCATTTAAGCCTTTTCACAGTGAGATCTATGCGATATGGCCGAGAAATGTTATTTTGATGTTAACTCCCAAACCGCTGCGCAGAAGTAAACCAAACTTCACCCAATAGTGTATTGTATCACAATCTAGTAGTTACATGTGGAAATTTGGTTCTAGGACATTTGATTTGAGCGCAATCCTCAAACTTAGATCAAAAAAGCCATTTAAGCCTTTTCACAGTGAGATCTACACGATATGGCTGAGAAATGTAATTTTGATGTTAACTCCCAAACCGCTGCGCAGAAGTCAACCAAACTTCACCCAATAGTGTATTGTATCACAATTTAGTAGTTACATGTGGAAATTTGGTTCTAGGACATTTGATTTGAGCGCAATTCTCAAACTTAGGTCAAAAAAGCCATTTAAGCCTTTTTACAGTGAGATCTATGCGATATGGCCGAGAAATGTAATTTTGATGTTAACTCCCAAACCGCTGCGCAGAAGTCAACCAAACTTCACCCAATAGTGTATTTTATCACAATCTAGTAGTTACATTTGGAAATTTAGTTTTAGGACATTTGGTTTGAGCGCAATCTTCAAACTTAATTAAAAAAAGTTATTTAAGCCTTTTCACAGTGAGATCTATGCGATATGGCCGAGAAATGTAATTTTGATGTTAACTCCCAAACCGCTGCGCAGAAGTCAACCAAACTTCACACAATAGTGTATTGTATCACAATCTAGTAGTTACATGTTGACATTTGGTTCTAGAACATTTGATTTGAGCGCAATCCTCAAACTTAGGTCAAATAAGCCATTTAAGCCTTTTCACAGTGAGATCTATGCGATTTGGCCGAGAAATGTAATTTTGATGTTAACTCCCAAACCGCTGCGCAGAAGTAAACCAAACTTCACCCAATAGTGTATTGTATCACAATCTAGTAGTTACATGTGGAAATTTGGTTCTAGGACATTTGATTTGAGCGCAATTCTCAAACTTAGATCAAAAAAGCCATTTAAGCCTTTTTACAGTGAGATCTATGCGATATGGCCGAGAAATGTAATTTTGATGTTAACTCCCAAACCGCTGCGCAGAAGTCAACCAAACTTCACCCAATAGTGTATTGTATCACAATTTAGTAGTTACATGTGGAAATTTGGTTCTAGGACATTTGATTTGAGCGCAATTCTCAAACTTAGGTCAAAAAAGCCATTTAAGCCTTTTTACAGTGAGATCTATGCGATATGGCCGAGAAATGTAATTTTGATGTTAACTCCCAAACCGCTGCGCAGAAGTCAACCAAACTTCACCCAATAGTGTATTTTATCACAATCTAGTAGTTACATTTGGAAATTTAGTTCTAGGACATTTGGTTTGAGCGCAATCTTCAAACTTAATTAAAAAAAGTCATTTAAGCCTTTTCACAGTGAGATCTATGCGATATGGCCGAGAAATGTAATTTTGATGTTAACTCCCAAACCGCTGCGCAGAAGTCAACCAAACTTCACACAATAGTGTATTGTATCACAATCTAGTAGTTACATGTGGAAATTTGGTTCTAGGACATTTGTTTTGAGCGCAATCCTCAAACTTAGGTCAAAAAAGCCATTTAAGCCTTTTCACAGTGAGATCTATGCGATATGGCCGAGAAATGTAATTTTGATGTTAACTCCCAAACCGCTGCGCAGAAGTCAACCAAACTTCACCCAATAGTGTATTTTATCACAATCTAGTAGTTACATTTGGAAATTTAGTTTTAGGACATTTGGTTTGAGCGCAATCTTCAAACTTAATTAAAAAAAGTCATTTAAGCCTTTTCACAGTGAGATCTATGCGATATGGCCGAGAAAAATGTAATTTTGATGTTAACTCCCAAACCGCTGCGCAGAAGTCAACCAAACTTCACACAATAGTGTATTGTATCACAATCTAGTAGTTACATGTGGAAATTTGGTTCTAGGACATTTGTTTTGAGCGCAATCCTCAAACTTAGGTCAAAAAAGCCATTTAAGCCTTTTCACAGTGAGATCTATGCGATATGGCCGAGAAATGTAATTTTGATGTTAACTCCCAAACCGCTGCGCAGAAGTCAACCAAACTTCACCCAATAGTGTATTTTATCACATTCTAGTAGTTACATTTGGAAATTTAGTTTTAGGACATTTGGTTTGAGCGCAATCTTCAAACTTAATTAAAAAAAGTCATTTAAGCCTTTTCACAGTGAGATCTATGCGATATGGCCGAGAAATGTAATTTTGATATTAACTCCCAAACCGCTGCGCAGAAGTAAACCAAACTTCACCCAATAGTGTATTGTATCACAATCTAGTAATTACATGTGGAAATTTGGTTCTAGGACATTTGATTTGAGCGCAATCCTCAAACTTAGGTCAAAAAAGCCATTTAAGCCTTTTCACAGTGAGATCTATGCGATATGGCCGAGAAATGTAATTTTGATGTTAACTCCCAAACCGCTGCGCAGAAGTCAACCAAACTTCACACAATAGTGTATTGTATCACAATCTAGTAGTTACATTTGGAAATTTAGTTCTAGGACATTTGGTTTGAGCGCAATCTTCAAACTTAATTAAAAAAAGTCATTTAAGCCTTTTCACAGTGAGATCTATGCGATATGGCCGAGAAATGTAATTTTGATGTTAACTCCCAAACCGCTGCGCAGAAGTCAACCAAACTTCACCCAATAGTGTATTTTATCACAATCTAGTAGTTACATTTGGAAATTTAGTTTTAGGACATTTGATTTGAGCGCAATCCTCAAACTTAGATCAAAAAAGCCATTTAAGCCTTTTCACAGTGAGATCTACGCGATATGGCTGAGAAATGTAATTTTGATGTTAACTCCCAAACCGCTGCGCAGAAGTCAACCAAACTTCACCCAATAGTGTATTGTATCACAATTGAGTAGTTACATGTGGAAATTTGGTTCTAGGACATTTGATTTGAGCGCAATTCTCAAACTTAGGTCAAAAAAGCCATTTAAGCCTTTTTACAGTGAGATCTACGCGATATGGCTGAGAAATGTAATTTTGATGTTAACTCCCAAACCGCTGCGCAGAAGCCAACCAAACTTCACCCAATAGTGTATTTTATCACAATCTAGTAGTTACATTTGGAAATTTAGTTTTAGGACATTTGGTTTGAGCGCAATCTTCAAACTTAATTAAAAAAAGTCATTTAAGCCTTTTCACAGTGAGATCTATGCGATATGGCCGAGAAATGTTATTTTGATGTTAACTCCCAAACCGCTGCGCAGAAGTAAACCAAACTTCACCCAATAGTGTATTGTATCACAATCTAGTAGTTACATGTGGAAATTTGGTTCTAGGACATTTGATTTGAGCGCAATCCTCAAACTTAGATCAAAAAAGCCATTTAAGCCTTTTCACAGTGAGATCTACGCGATATGGCTGAGAAATGTAATTTTGATGTTAACTCCCAAACCGCTGCGCAGAAGTCAACCAAACTTCACCCAATAGTGTATTGTATCACAATTTAGTAGTTACATGTGGAAATTTGGTTCTAGGACATTTGATTTGAGCGCAATTCTCAAACTTAGGTCAAAAAAGCCATTTAAGCCTTTTTACAGTGAGATCTATGCGATATGGCCGAGAAATGTAATTTTGATGTTAACTCCCAAACCGCTGCGCAGAAGTCAACCAAACTTCACCCAATAGTGTATTTTATCACAATCTAGTAGTTACATTTGGAAATTTAGTTTTAGGACATTTGGTTTGAGCGCAATCTTCAAACTTAATTAAAAAAAGTTATTTAAGCCTTTTCACAGTGAGATCTATGCGATATGGCCGAGAAATGTAATTTTGATGTTAACTCCCAAACCGCTGCGCAGAAGTCAACCAAACTTCACACAATAGTGTATTGTATCACAATCTAGTAGTTACATGTTGACATTTGGTTCTAGAACATTTGATTTGAGCGCAATCCTCAAACTTAGGTCAAATAAGCCATTTAAGCCTTTTCACAGTGAGATCTATGCGATTTGGCCGAGAAATGTAATTTTGATGTTAACTCCCAAACCGCTGCGCAGAAGTAAACCAAACTTCACCCAATAGTGTATTGTATCACAATCTAGTAGTTACATGTGGAAATTTGGTTCTAGGACATTTGATTTGAGCGCAATTCTCAAACTTAGATCAAAAAAGCCATTTAAGCCTTTTTACAGTGAGATCTATGCGATATGGCCGAGAAATGTAATTTTGATGTTAACTCCCAAACCGCTGCGCAGAAGTCAACCAAACTTCACCCAATAGTGTATTGTATCACAATTTAGTAGTTACATGTGGAAATTTGGTTCTAGGACATTTGATTTGAGCGCAATTCTCAAACTTAGGTCAAAAAAGCCATTTAAGCCTTTTTACAGTGAGATCTATGCGATATGGCCGAGAAATGTAATTTTGATGTTAACTCCCAAACCGCTGCGCAGAAGTCAACCAAACTTCACCCAATAGTGTATTTTATCACAATCTAGTAGTTACATTTGGAAATTTAGTTCTAGGACATTTGGTTTGAGCGCAATCTTCAAACTTAATTAAAAAAAGTCATTTAAGCCTTTTCACAGTGAGATCTATGCGATATGGCCGAGAAATGTAATTTTGATGTTAACTCCCAAACCGCTGCGCAGAAGTCAACCAAACTTCACACAATAGTGTATTGTATCACAATCTAGTAGTTACATGTGGAAATTTGGTTCTAGGACATTTGTTTTGAGCGCAATCCTCAAACTTAGGTCAAAAAAGCCATTTAAGCCTTTTCACAGTGAGATCTATGCGATATGGCCGAGAAATGTAATTTTGATGTTAACTCCCAAACCGCTGCGCAGAAGTCAACCAAACTTCACCCAATAGTGTATTTTATCACAATCTAGTAGTTACATTTGGAAATTTAGTTTTAGGACATTTGGTTTGAGCGCAATCTTCAAACTTAATTAAAAAAAGTCATTTAAGCCTTTTCACAGTGAGATCTATGCGATATGGCCGAGAAAAATGTAATTTTGATGTTAACTCCCAAACCGCTGCGCAGAAGTCAACCAAACTTCACACAATAGTGTATTGTATCACAATCTAGTAGTTACATGTGGAAATTTGGTTCTAGGACATTTGTTTTGAGCGCAATCCTCAAACTTAGGTCAAAAAAGCCATTTAAGCCTTTTCACAGTGAGATCTATGCGATATGGCCGAGAAATGTAATTTTGATGTTAACTCCCAAACCGCTGCGCAGAAGTCAACCAAACTTCACCCAATAGTGTATTTTATCACATTCTAGTAGTTACATTTGGAAATTTAGTTTTAGGACATTTGGTTTGAGCGCAATCTTCAAACTTAATTAAAAAAAGTCATTTAAGCCTTTTCACAGTGAGATCTATGCGATATGGCCGAGAAATGTAATTTTGATATTAACTCCCAAACCGCTGCGCAGAAGTAAACCAAACTTCACCCAATAGTGTATTGTATCACAATCTAGTAATTACATGTGGAAATTTGGTTCTAGGACATTTGATTTGAGCGCAATCCTCAAACTTAGGTCAAAAAAGCCATTTAAGCTTTTTCACAGTGAGATCTATGCGATATGGCCGAGAAATGTAATTTTGATGTTAACTCCCAAACCGCTGCGCAGAAGTCAACCAAACTTCACACAATAGTGTATTGTATCACAATCTAGTAGTTACATTTGGAAATTTAGTTCTAGGACATTTGGTTTGAGCGCAATCTTCAAACTTAATTAAAAAAAGTCATTTAAGCCTTTTCACAGTGAGATCTATGCGATATGGCCGAGAAATGTAATTTTGATGTTAACTCCCAAACCGCTGCGCAGAAGTCAACCAAACTTCACCCAATAGTGTATTTTATCACAATCTAGTAGTTACATTTGGAAATTTAGTTTTAGGACATTTGATTTGAGCGCAATCCTCAAACTTAGATCAAAAAAGCCATTTAAGCCTTTTCACAGTGAGATCTACGCGATATGGCTGAGAAATGTAATTTTGATGTTAACTCCCAAACCGCTGCGCAGAAGTCAACCAAACTTCACCCAATAGTGTATTGTATCACAATTGAGTAGTTACATGTGGAAATTTGGTTCTAGGACATTTGATTTGAGCGCAATTCTCAAACTTAGGTCAAAAAAGCCATTTAAGCCTTTTTACAGTGAGATCTACGCGATATGGCTGAGAAATGTAATTTTGATGTTAACTCCCAAACCGCTGCGCAGAAGCCAACCAAACTTCACCCAATAGTGTATTTTATCACAATCTAGTAGTTACATTTGGAAATTTAGTTTTAGGACATTTGGTTTGAGCGCAATCTTCAAACTTAATTAAAAAAAGTCATTTAAGCCTTTTCACAGTGAGATCTATGCGATATGGCCGAGAAATGTAATTTTGATGTTAACTCCCAAACCACTGCGCAGAAGTCAACCAAACTTCACCCAATAGTGTATTTTATCACAATTTAGTAGTTACATGTGGAAATTTGGTTCTAGGACATTTGATTTGAGCGCAATTCTCAAACTTAGGTCAAAAAAGCCATTTAAGCCTTTTTACAGTGAGATCTATGCGATATGGCCGAGAAATGTAATTTTGATGTTAACTCCCAAACCGCTGCGCAGAAGTCAACCAAACTTCACCCAATAGTGTATTTTATCACAATCTAGTAGTTACATTTGGAAATTTAGTTTTAGGACATTTGGTTTGAGCGCAATCTTCAAACTTAATTAAAAAAAGTCATTTAAGCCTTTTCACAGTGAGATCTATGCGATATGGCCGAGAAATGTAATTTTGATGTTAACTCCCAAACCGCTGCGCAGAAGTCAACCAAACTTCACACAATAGTGTATTGTATCACAATCTAGTAGTTACATGTGGAAATTTGGTTCTAGAACATTTGATTTGAGCGTAATCCTCAAACTTAGGTCAAAAAAGCCATTTAAGCCTTTTCACAGTGAGATCTATGCGATTTGGCCGAGAAATGTAATTTTGATGTTAACTCCCAAACCGCTGCGCAGAAGTCAACCAAACTTCACCCAATAGTGTATTGTATCACAATTTAGTAGTTACATGCTGAAATTTGGTTCTAGGACATTTGATTTGAGCGCAATTCTCAAACTTAGGTCAAAAAAGCCATTTAAGCCTTTTCACAGTGAGATCTATGCGATATGGCCGAGAAATGTAATTTTGATGTTAACTCCCAAACCGCTGCGCAGAAGTCAACCAAACTTCACACAATAGTGTATTGTATCACAATCTAGTAGTTACATGTGGAAATTTGGTTCTAGGACATTTGTTTTGAGCGCAATCCTCAAACTTAGGTCAAAAAAGCCATTTAAGCCTTTTCACAGTGAGATCTATGCGATATGGCCGAGAAATGTAATTTTGATGTTAACTCCCAAACCGCTGCGCAGAAGTAAACCAAACTTCACCCAATAGTGTATTGTATCACAATCTAGTAATTACATGTGGAAATTTGGTTCTAGGACATTTGATTTGAGCGCAATCCTCAAACTTAGGTCAAAAAAGCCATTTAAGCCTTTTTACAGTGAGATCTATGCGATATGGCCGAGAAATGTAATTTTGATGTTAACTCCCAAACCGCTGCGCAGAAGTCAACCAAACTTCACCCAATAGTGTATTTTATCACAATCTAGTAGTTACATTTGGAAATTTAGTTTTAGGACATTTGGTTTGAGCGCAATCTTCAAACTTAATTAAAAAAAGTCATTTAAGCCTTTTCACAGTGAGATCTATGCGATATGGCCGAGAAATGTAATTTTGATGTTAACTCCCAAACCGCTGCGCAGAAGTAAACCAAACTTCACACAATAGTGTATTGTATCACAATTTAGTAGTTACATGTGGAAATTTGGTTCTAGGACATTTGATTTGAGCGCAATTCTCAAACTTAGGTCAAAAAAGCCATTTAAGCCTTTTTACAGTGAGATCTATGCGATATGGCCGAGAAATGTAATTTTGATGTTAACTCCCAAACCGCTGCGCAGAAGTCAACCAAACTTCACCCAATAGTGTATTTTATCACAATCTAGTAGTTACATTTGGAAATTTAGTTTTAGGACATTTGGTTTGAGCGCAATCTTCAAACTTAATTAAAAAAAGTCATTTAAGCCTTTTCACAGTGAGATCTATGCGATATGGCCGAGAAATGTAATTTTGATGTTAACTCCCAAACCGCTGCGCAGAAGTCAACCAAACTTCACACAATAGTGTATTGTATCACAATCTAGTAGTTACATGTGGAAATTTGGTTCTAGAACATTTGATTTGAGCGCAATCCTCAAACTTAGGTCAAAAAAGCCATTTAAGCCTTTTCACAGTGAGATCTATGCGATTTGGCCGAGAAATGTAATTTTGATGTTAACTCCCAAACCGCTGCGCAGAAGTCAACCAAACTTCACCCAATAGTGTATTGTATCACAATTTAGTAGTTACATGCTGAAATTTGGTTCTAGGACATTTGATTTGAGCGCAATTCTCAAACTTAGGTCAAAAAAGCCATTTAAGCCTTTTCATAGTGAGATCTATGCGATATGGCCGAGAAATGTAATTTTGATGTTAACTCCCAAACCGCTGCGCAGAAGTCAACCAAACTTCATACAATAGTGTATTGTATCACAATCTAGTAGTTACATGTGGAAATTTGGTTCTAGGACATTTGTTTTGAGCGCAATCCTCAAACTTAGGTCAAAAAAGCCATTTAAGCCTTTTCACAGTGAGATCTATGCGATATGGCCGAGAAATGTAATTTTGATGTTAACTCCCAAACCGCTGCGCAGAAGTCAACCAAACTTCACCCAATAGTGTATTGTATCACAATCTAGTAATTACATGTGGAAATTTGGTTCTAGGACATTTGATTTGAGCGCAATCCTCAAACTTAGGTCAAAAAAGCCATTTAAGCCTTTTTACAGTGAGATCTATGCGATATGGCCGAGAAATGTAATTTTGATGTTAACTCCCAAACCGCTGCGCAGAAGTCAACCAAACTTCACCCAATAGTGTATTTTATCACAATCTAGTAGTTACATTTGGAAATTTAGTTTTAGGACATTTGGTTTGAGCGCAATCTTCAAACTTAATTAAAAAAAGTCATTTAAGCCTTTTCACAGTGAGATCTATGCGATATGGCCGAGAAATGTAATTTTGATGTTAACTCCCAAACCGCTGCGCAGAAGTCAACCAAACTTCACACAATAGTGTATTGTATCACAATCTAGTAGTTACATGTGGAAATTTGGTTCTAGAACATTTGATTTGAGCGCAATCCTCAAACTTAGGTCAAAAAAGCCATTTAAGCCTTTTCACAGTGAGATCTATGCGATTTGGCCGAGAAATGTAATTTTGATGTTAACTCCCAAACCGCTGCGCAGAAGTCAACCAAACTTCACCCAATAGTGTATTGTATCACAATTTAGTAGTTACATGCTGAAATTTGGTTCTAGGACATTTGATTTGAGCGCAATTCTCAAACTTAGGTCAAAAAAGCCATTTAAGCCTTTTCACAGTGAGATCTATGCGATATGGCTGAGAAATGTAATTTTGATGTTAACTCCCAAACCGCTGCGCAGAAGTCAACCAAACTTCACACAATAGTGTATTGTATCACAATCTAGTAGTTACATGTGGAAATTTGGTTCTAGGACATTTGTTTTGAGCGCAATCCTCAAACTTAGGTCAAATAAGCCATTTAAGCCTTTTCACAGTGAGATCTATGCGATTTGGCCGAGAAATGTAATTTTGATGTTAACTCCCAAACCGCTGCGCAGAAGTCAACCAAACTTCACCCAATAGTGTATTGTATCACAATTTAGTAGTTACATGTGGAAATTTGGTTCTAGGACATTTGATTTGAGCGCAATTCTCAAACTTAGGTCAAAAAAGCCATTTAAGCCTTTTCACAGTGAGATCTATGCGATATGGCCGAGAAATGTAATTTTGATGTTAACTCCCAAACCGCTGCGCAGAAGTCAACCAAACTTCACCCAATAGTGTATTTTATCACAATCTAGTAGTTACATTTGGAAATTTAGTTCTAGGACATTTGGTTTGAGCGCAATCTTCAAACTTAATTAAAAAAAGTCATTTAAGCCTTTTCACAGTGAGATCTATGCGATATGGCCGAGAAATGTAATTTCGATGTTAACTCCCAAACCGCTGCGCAGAAGTAAACCAAACTTCACCCAGTAGTGTATTGTATCACAATCTAGTAATTACATGTGGAAATTTGGTTCTAAAACATTTGATTTGAGCGCAATCCTCAAACTTAGGTCAAAAAAGCCATTTAAGCCTTTTCACAGTGAGATCTATGCGATATGGCCGAGAAATGTAATTTTGATGTTAACTCCCAAACCGCTGCGCAGAAGTAAACCAAACTTCACCCAATAGTGTATTGTATCACATTCTAGTAGTTACATGTGGAAATTTGGTTCTAGGACATTTGATTTGAACGCAATCATCAAACTTAGGTCAAAAAAGCCATTTAAGCCTTTTCACAGTGAGATCTACGCGATATGGCTGAGAAATGTAATTTTGATGTTAACTCCCAAACCGCTGCGCAGAAGTAAACCAAACTTCACCCAATAGTGTATTGTATCACAATCTAGTAATTACATGTGGAAATTTGGTTCTAAAACATTTGATTTGAGCGCAATCCTCAAACTTAGGTCAAAAAAGCCATTTAAGCCTTTTCACAGTGAGATCTATGCGATATGGCCGAGAAATGTAATTTTGATGTTAACTCCCAAACCGCTGCGCAGAAGTAAACCAAACTTCACCCAATAGTGTATTGTATCACAATCTAGTAGTTACATTTGGAAATTTAGTTTTAGGACATTTGGTTTGAGCGCAATCTTCAAACTTAATTAAAAAAAGTCATTTAAGCCTTTTCACAGTGAGATCTATGCGATATGGCCGAGAAATGTAATTTTGATGTTAACTCCCAAACCGCTGCGCAGAAGTCAACCAAACTTCACACAATAGTGCATTGTATCACAATCTAGTAGTTACATGTGGAAATTTGGTTCTAGAACATTTGATTTGAGCGCAATCCTCAAACTTAGGTCAAAAAAGCCATTTAAGCCTTTTCACAGTGAGATCTATGCGATTTGGCCGAGAAATGTAATTTTGATGTTAACTCCCAAACCGCTGCGCAGAAGTCAACCAAACTTCACCCAATAGTGTATTGTATCACAATTTAGTAGTTACATGCTGAAATTTGGTTCTAGGACATTTGATTTGAGCGCAATTCTCAAACTTAGGTCAAAAAAGCCATTTAAGCCTTTTCACAGTGAGATCTATGCGATATGGCCGAGAAATGTAATTTTGATGTTAACTCCCAAACCGCTGCGCAGAAGTCAACCAAACTTCACACAATAGTGTATTGTATCACAATCTAGTAGTTACATGTGGAAATTTGGTTCTAGGACATTTGTTTTGAGCGCAATCCTCAAACTTAGGTCAAAAAAGCCATTTAAGCCTTTTCACAGTGAGATCTATGCGATATGGCCGAGAAATGTAATTTTGATGTTAACTCCCAAACCGCTGCGCAGAAGTAAACCAAACTTCACCCAATAGTGTATTGTATCACAATCTAGTAATTACATGTGGAAATTTGGTTCTAGGACATTTGATTTGAGCGCAATCCTCAAACTTAGGTCAAAAAAGCCATTTAAGCCTTTTTACAGTGAGATCTATGCGATATGGCCGAGAAATGTAATTTTGATGTTAACTCCCAAACCGCTGCGCAGAAGTCAACCAAACTTCACCCAATAGTGTATTTTATCACAATCTAGTAGTTACATTTGGAAATTTAGTTTTAGGACATTTGGTTTGAGCGCAATCTTCAAACTTAATTAAAAAAAGTCATTTAAGCCTTTTCACAGTGAGATCTATGCGATATGGCCGAGAAATGTAATTTTGATGTTAACTCCCAAACCGCTGCGCAGAAGTCAACCAAACTTCACACAATAGTGTATTGTATCACAATTTAGTAGTTACATGTGGAAATTTGGTTCTAGGACATTTGATTTGAGCGCAATTCTCAAACTTAGGTCAAAAAAGCCATTTAAGCCTTTTTACAGTGAGATCTATGCGATATGGCCGAGAAATGTAATTTTGATGTTAACTCCCAAACCGCTGCGCAGAAGTCAACCAAACTTCACCCAATAGTGTATTTTATCACAATCTAGTAGTTACATTTGGAAATTTAGTTTTAGGACATTTGGTTTGAGCGCAATCTTCAAACTTAATTAAAAAAAGTCATTTAAGCCTTTTCACAGTGAGATCTATGCGATATGGCCGAGAAATGTAATTTTGATGTTAACTCCCAAACCGCTGCGCAGAAGTCAACCAAACTTCACACAATAGTGTATTGTATCACAATCTAGTAGTTACATGTGGAAATTTGGTTCTAGAACATTTGATTTGAGCGCAATCCTCAAACTTAGGTCAAAAAAGCCATTTAAGCCTTTTCACAGTGAGATCTATGCGATTTGGCCGAGAAATGTAATTTTGATGTTAACTCCCAAACCGCTGCGCAGAAGTCAACCAAACTTCACCCAATAGTGTATTGTATCACAATTTAGTAGTTACATGCTGAAATTTGGTTCTAGGACATTTGATTTGAGCGCAATTCTCAAACTTAGGTCAAAAAAGCCATTTAAGCCTTTTCACAGTGAGATCTATGCGATATGGCCGAGAAATGTAATTTTGATGTTAACTCCCAAACCGCTGCGCAGAAGTCAACCAAACTTCACACAATAGTGTATTGTATCACAATCTAGTAGTTACATGTGGAAATTTGGTTCTAGGACATTTGTTTTGAGCGCAATCCTCAAACTTAGGTCAAAAAAGCCATTTAAGCCTTTTCACAGTGAGATCTATGCGATATGGCCGAGAAATGTAATTTTGATGTTAACTCCCAAACCGCTGCGCAGAAGTCAACCAAACTTCACCCAATAGTGTATTGTATCACAATCTAGTAATTACATGTGGAAATTTGGTTCTAGGACATTTGATTTGAGCGCAATCCTCAAACTTAGGTCAAAAAAGCCATTTAAGCCTTTTTACAGTGAGATCTATGCGATATGGCCGAGAAATGTAATTTTGATGTTAACTCCCAAACCGCTGCGCAGAAGTCAACCAAACTTCACCCAATAGTGTATTTTATCACAATCTAGTAGTTACATTTGGAAATTTAGTTTTAGGACATTTGGTTTGAGCGCAATCTTCAAACTTAATTAAAAAAAGTCATTTAAGCCTTTTCACAGTGAGATCTATGCGATATGGCCGAGAAATGTAATTTTGATGTTAACTCCCAAACCGCTGCGCAGAAGTCAACCAAACTTCACACAATAGTGTATTGTATCACAATCTAGTAGTTACATGTGGAAATTTGGTTCTAGAACATTTGATTTGAGCGCAATCCTCAAACTTAGGTCAAAAAAGCCATTTAAGCCTTTTCACAGTGAGATCTATGCGATTTGGCCGAGAAATGTAATTTTGATGTTAACTCCCAAACCGCTGCGCAGAAGTCAACCAAACTTCACCCAATAGTGTATTGTATCACAATTTAGTAGTTACATGCTGAAATTTGGTTCTAGGACATTTGATTTGAGCGCAATTCTCAAACTTAGGTCAAAAAAGCCATTTAAGCCTTTTCACAGTGAGATCTATGCGATATGGCCGAGAAATGTAATTTTGATGTTAACTCCCAAACCGCTGCGCAGAAGTCAACCAAACTTCACACAATAGTGTATTGTATCACAATCTAGTAGTTACATGTGGAAATTTGGTTCTAGGACATTTGTTTTGAGCGCAATCCTCAAACTTAGGTCAAATAAGCCATTTAAGCCTTTTCACAGTGAGATCTATGCGATTTGGCCGAGAAATGTAATTTTGATGTTAACTCCCAAACCGCTGCGCAGAAGTCAACCAAACTTCACCCAATAGTGTATTGTATCACAATTTAGTAGTTACATGTGGAAATTTGGTTCTAGGACATTTGATTTGAGCGCTATTCTCAAACTTAGGTCAAAAAAGCCATTTAAGCCTTTTCACAGTGAGATCTATGCGATATGGCCGAGAAATGTAATTTTGATGTTAACTCCCAAACCGCTGCGCAGAAGTCAACCAAACTTCACCCAATAGTGTATTTTATCACAATCTAGTAGTTACATTTGGAAATTTAGTTCTAGGACATTTGGTTTGAGCGCAATCTTCAAACTTAATTAAAAAAAGTCATTTAAGCCTTTTCACAGTGAGATCTATGCGATATGGCCGAGAAATGTAATTTCGATGTTAACTCCCAAACCGCTGCGCAGAAGTAAACCAAACTTCACCCAGTAGTGTATTGTATCACAATCTAGTAATTACATGTGGAAATTTGGTTCTAAAACATTTGATTTGAGCGCAATCCTCAAACTTAGGTCAAAAAAGCCATTTAAGCCTTTTCACAGTGAGATCTATGCGATATGGCCGAGAAATGTAATTTTGATGTTAACTCCCAAACCGCTGCGCAGAAGTAAACCAAACTTCACCCAATAGTGTATTGTATCACATTCTAGTAGTTACATGTGGAAATTTGGTTCTAGGACATTTGATTTGAGCGCAATCATCAAACTTAGGTCAAAAAAGCCATTTAAGCCTTTTCACAGTGAGATCTACACGATATGGCTGAGAAATGTAATTTTGATGTTAACTCCCAAACCGCTGCGCAGAAGTAAACCAAACTTCACCCAATAGTGTATTGTATCACAATCTAGTAATTACATGTGGAAATTTGGTTCTAAAACATTTGATTTGAGCGCAATCCTCAAACTTAGGTCAAAAAAGCCATTTAAGCCTTTTCACAGTGAGATCTATGCGATATGGCCGAGAAATGTAATTTTGATGTTAACTCCCAAACCGCTGCGCAGAAGTAAACCAAACTTCACCCAATAGTGTATTGTATCACAATCTAGTAGTTACATGTGGAAATTTGGTTCTAGGACATTTGATTTGAGCGCAATCCTCAAACTTAGATCAGAAAAGCCATTTAAGCCTTTTCACAGTGAGATCTACGCGATATGGCTGAGAAATGTAATTTTGATGTTAACTCCCAAACCGCTGCGCAGAAGTCAACCAAACTACACCCAATAGTGTATTGTATCACAATTTAGTAGTTACATGTGGAAATTTGGTTCTAGGACATTTGATTTGAGCGCAATTCTCAAACTTAGGTCAAAAAAGCCATTTAAGCCTTTTTACAGTGAGATCTATGCGATATGGCCGAGAAATGTAATTTTGATGTTAACTCCCAAACCGCTGCGCAGAAGTCAACCAAACTTCACCCAATAGTGTATTTTATCACAATCTAGTAGTTACATTTTGAAATTTAGTTTTAGGACATTTGGTTTGAGCGCAATCTTCAAACTTAATTAAAAAAAGTCATTTAAGCCTTTTCACAGTGAGATCTATGCGATATGGCCGAGAAATGTAATTTTGATGTTAACTCCCAAACCGCTGCGCAGAAGTAAACCAAACTTCAACCAGTAGTGTATTGTATCACAATCTAGTAATTACATGTGGAAATTTGGTTCTAAAACATTTGATTTGAGCGCAATCCTCAAACTTAGGTCAAAAAAGCCATTTAAGCCTTTTCACAGTGAGATCTATGCGATATGGCCGAGAAATGTAATTTTTATGTTAACTCCCAAACCGCTGCGCAGAAGTAAACCAAACTTCACCCAATAGTGTATTGTATCACATTCTAGTAGTTACATGTGGAAATTTGGTTCTAAAACATTTGATTTGAGCGCAATCCTCAAACTTAGGTCAAAAAAGCCATTTAAGCCTTTTCACAGTGAGATCTATGCGATATGGCCGAGAAATGTAATTTTGATGTTAACTCGCAAACCGCTGCGCAGAAGTAAACCAAACTTCACCCAATAGTGTATTGTATCACAATCTAGTAGTTACATGTGGAAATTTGGTTCTAGGACATTTGATTTGAGCGCAATCCTCAAACTTAGATCAGAAAAGCCATTTAAGCCTTTTCACAGTGAGATCTACGCGATATGGCTGAGAAATGTAATTTTGATGTTTACTCCCAAACCGCTGCGCAGAAGTCAACCAAACTTCACCCAATAGTGTATTGTATCACAATTTAGTAGTTACATGTGGAAATTTGGTTCTAGGACATTTGATTTGAGCGCAATTCTCAAACTTAGGTCAAAAAAGCCATTTAAGCCTTTTTACAGTGAGATCTATGCGATATGGCCGAGAAATGTAATTTTGATGTTAACTCCCAAACCGCTGCGCAGAAGTCAACCAAACTTCACCCAATAGTGTATTTTATCACAATCTAGTAGTTACATTTTGAAATTTAGTTTTAGGACATTTGGTTTGAGCGCAATCTTCAAACTTAATTAAAAAAAGTCATTTAAGCCTTTTCACAGTGAGATCTATGCGATATGGCCGAGAAATGTAATTTTGATGTTAACTCCCAAACCGCTGCGCAGAAGTCAACCAAACTTCACACAATAGTGTATTGTATCACAATCTAGTAGTTACATGTGGAAATTTGGTTCTAGAACATTTGATTTGAGCGCAATCCTCAAACTTAGGTCAAATAAGCCATTTAAGCCTTTTCACAGTGAGATCTATGCGATTTGGCCGAGAAATGTAATTTTGATGTTAACTCCCAAACCGCTGCGCAGAAGTCAACCAAACTTCACCCAATAGTGTATTGTATCACAATTTAGTAGTTACATGTGGAAATTTAGTTTTAGGACATTTGGTTTGAGCGCAATCTTCAAACTTAATTAAAAAAAGTCATTTAAGCCTTTTCACAGTGAGATCTATGCGATATGGCCGAGAAATGTAATTTTGATGTTAACTCCCAAACCGCTGCGCAGAAGTCAACCAAACTTCACACAATAGTGTATTGTATCACAATCTAGTAGTTACATGTTGAAATTTGGTTCTAGAACATTTGATTTGAGCGCAATCCTCAAACTTAGGTCAAAAAAGCCATTTAAGCCTTTTCACAGTGAGATCTATGCGATATGGCCGAGAAATGTAATTTTGATGTTAACTCCCAAACCGCTGCGCAGAAGTCAACCAAACTTCACCCAATAGTGTATTTTATCACAATCTAGTAGTTACATTTGGAAATTTAGTTTTAGGACATTTGGTTTGAGCGCAATCTTCAAACTTAATTAAAAAAAGTCATTTAAGCCTTTTCACAGTGAGATCTATGCGATATGGCCGAGAAATGTAATTTTGATGTTAACTCCCAAACCGCTGCGCAGAAGTCAACCAAACTTCACACAATAGTGTATTGTATCACAATCTAGTAGTTACATGTGGAAATTTGGTTCTAGAACATTTGATTTGAGCGCAATCCTCAAACTTAGGTCAAATAAGCCATTTAAGCCTTTTCTCAGTGAGATCTATGCGATTTGGCCGAGAAATGTAATTTTGATGTTAACTCCCAAACCGCTGCGCAGAAGTCAACCAAACTTCACCCAATAGTGTATTGTATCACAATTTAGTAGTTACATGTGGAAATTTGGTTCTAGGACATTTGATTTGAGCGCAATTCTCAAACTTAGGTCAAAAAAGCCATTTAAGCCTTTTTACAGTGAGATCTATGCGATATGGCCGAGAAATGTAATTTTGATGTTAACTCCCAAACCGCTGCGCAGAAGTCAACCAAACTTCACCCAATAGTGTATTTTATCACAATCTAGTAGTTACATTTGGAAATTTAGTTTTAGGACATTTGGTTTGAGCGCAATCTTCAAACTTAATTAAAAAAAGTCATTTAAGCCTTTTCACAGTGAGATCTATGCGATATGGCCGAGAAATGTAATTTTGATGTTAACTCCCAAACCGCTGCGCAGAAGTCAACCAAACTTCACCCAATAGTGTATTTTATCACAATTTAGTAGTTACATGTGGAAATTTGGTTCTAGGACATTTGATTTGAGCGCAATTCTCAAACTTAGGTCAAAAAAGCCATTTAAGCCTTTTTACAGTGAGATCTATGCGATATGGCCGAGAAATGTAATTTTGATGTTAACTCCCAAACCGCTGCGCAGAAGTCAACCAAACTTCACCCAATAGTGTATTTTATCACAATCTAGTAGTTACATTTGGAAATTTAGTTTTAGGACATTTGGTTTGAGCGCAATCTTCAAACTTAATTAAAAAAAGTCATTTAAGCCTTTTCACAGTGAGATCTATGCGATATGGCCGAGAAATGTAATTTTGATGTTAACTCCCAAACCGCTGCGCAGAAGTCAACCAAACTTCACACAATAGTGTATTGTATCACAATCTAGTAGTTACATGTGGAAATTTGGTTCTAGAACATTTGATTTGAGCGCAATCCTCAAACTTAGGTCAAAAAAGCCATTTAAGCCTTTTCACAGTGAGATCTATGCGATTTGGCCGAGAAATGTAATTTTGATGTTAACTCCCAAACCGCTGCGCAGAAGTCAACCAAACTTCACCCAATAGTGTATTGTATCACAATTTAGTAGTTACATGCTGAAATTTGGTTCTAGGACATTTGATTTGAGCGCAATTCTCAAACTTAGGTCAAAAAAGCCATTTAAGCCTTTTCACAGTGAGATCTATGCGATATGGCCGAGAAATGTAATTTTGATGTTAACTCCCAAACCGCTGCGCAGAAGTCAACCAAACTTCACCCAATAGTGTATTTTATCACAATCTAGTAGTTACATTTGGAAATTTAGTTCTAGGACATTTGGTTTGAGCGCAATCTTCAAACTTAATTAAAAAAAGTCATTTAAGCCTTTTCACAGTGAGATCTATGCGATATGGCCGAGAAATGTAATTTTGATGTTAACTCCCAAACCGCTGCGCAGAAGTAAACCAAACTTCACCCAGTAGTGTATTGTATCACAATCTAGTAATTACATGTGGAAATTTGGTTCTAAAACATTTGATTTGAGCGCAATCCTCAAACTTAGGTCAAAAAAGCCATTTAAGCCTTTTCACAGTGAGATCTATGCGATATGGCCGAGAAATGTAATTTTGATGTTAACTCCCAAACCGCTGCGCAGAAGTAAACCAAACTTCACCCAATAGTGTATTGTATCACAATCTAGTAGTTACATGTGGAAATTTGGTTCTAGGACATTTGATTTGAGCGCAATCCTCAAACTTAGATCAAAAAAGCTATTTAAGCCTTTTCACAGTGAGATCTACGCGATATGGCTGAGAAATGTAATTTTGATGTTAACTCCCAAACCGCTGCGCAGAAGTCAACCAAACTTCACCCAATAGTGTATTTTATCACATTCTAGTAGTTACATTTGGAAATTTAGTTTTAGGACATTTGGTTTGAGCGCAATCTTCAAACTTAATTAAAAAAAGTCATTTAAGCCTTTTCACAGTGAGATCTATGCGATATGGCCGAGAAATGTAATTTTGATGTTAACTCCCAAACCGCTGCGCAGAAGTAAACCAAACTTCACCCAATAGTGTATTGTATCACAATCTAGTAATTACATGTGGAAATTTGGTTCTAAAACATTTGATTTGAGCGCAATCCTCAAACTTAGGTCAAAAAAGCCATTTAAGCCTTTTCACAGTGAGATCTATGCGATATGGCCGAGAAATGTAATTTTGATGTTAACTCCCAAACCGCTGCGCAGAAGTCAACCAAACTTCACCCAATAGTGTATTTTATCACAATCTAGTAGTTACATTTGGAAATTTAGTTTTAGGACATTTGGTTTGAGCGCAATCTTCAAACTTAATTAAAAAAAGTCATTTAAGCCTTTTCACAGTGAGATCTATGCGATATGGCCGAGAAATGTAATTTTGATATTAACTCCCAAACCGCTGCGCAGAAGTAAACCAAACTTCACCCAATAGTGTATTGTATCACAATCTAGTAATTACATGTGGAAATTTGGTTCTAGGACATTTGATTTGAGCGCAATCCTCAAACTTAGGTCAAAAAAGCCATTTAAGCCTTTTTACAGTGAGATCTATGCGATATGGCCGAGAAATGTAATTTTGATGTTAACTCCCAAACCGCTGCGCAGAAGTCAACCAAACTTCACCCAATAGTGTATTTTATCACATTCTAGTAGTTACATTTGGAAATTTAGTTTTAGGACATTTGGTTTGAGCGCAATCTTCAAACTTAATTAAAAAAAGTCATTTAAGCCTTTTCACAGTGAGATCTATGCGATATGGCCGAGAAATGTAATTTTGATGTTAACTCCCAAACCGCTGCGCAGAAGTAAACCAAACTTCACCCAATAGTGTATTGTATCACAATCTAGTAATTACATGTGGAAATTTGGTTCTAAAACATTTGATTTGAGCGCAATCCTCAAACTTAGGTCAAAAAAGCCATTTAAGCCTTTTCACAGTGAGATCTATGCGATATGGCCGAGAAATGTAATTTTGATGTTAACTCCCAAACCGCTGCACAGAAGTCAACCAAACTTCACCCAATAGTGTATTTTATCACAATCTAGTAGTTACATTTGGAAATTTAGTTTTAGGACATTTGGTTTGAGCGCAATCTTCAAACTTAATTTAAAAAAGTCATTTAAGCCTTTTCACAGTGAGATCTATGCGATATGGCCGAGAAATGTAATTTTGATATTAACTCCCAAACCGCTGCGCAGAAGTAAACCAAACTTCACCCAATAGTGTATTGTATCACAATCTAGTAATTACATGTGGAAATTTGGTTCTAGGACATTTGATTTGAGCGCAATCCTCAAACTTAGGTCAAAAAAGCCATTTAAGCCTTTTCACAGTGAGATCTATGCGATATGGCCGAGAAATGTAATTTTGATGTTAACTCCCAAACCGCTGCGCAGAAGTCAACCAAACTTCACCCAATAGTGTATTGTATCACAATCTAGTAGTTACATGTGGAAATTTGGTTCTAGAACATTTGATTTGAGCGCAATCCTCAAACTTAGGTCAAATAAGCCATTTAAGCCTTTTCACAGTGAGATCTATGCGATTTGGCCGAGAAATGTAATTTTGATGTTAACTCCCAAACCGCTGCGCAGAAGTCAACCAAACTTCACCCAATAGTGTATTGTATCACAATTTAGTAGTTACATGTGGAAATTTGGTTCTAGGACATTTGATTTGAGCGCAATTCTCAAACTTAGGTCAAAAAAGCCATTTAAGCCTTTTTACAGTGAGATCTATGCGATATGGCCGAGAAATGTAATTTTGATGTTAACTCCCAAACCGCTGCGCAGAAGTCAACCAAACTTCACCCAATAGTGTATTTTATCACAATCTAGTAGTTACATTTGGAAATTTAGTTTTAGGACATTTGGTTTGAGCGCAATCTTCAAACTTAATTAAAAAAAGTCATTTAAGCCTTTTCACAGTGAGATCTATGCGATATGGCCGAGAAATGTAATTTTGATGTTAACTCCCAAACCGCTGCGCAGAAGTCAACCAAACTTCACACAATAGTGTATTGTATCACAATCTAGTAGTTACATGTTGAAATTTGGTTCTAGAACATTTGATTTGAGCGCAATCCTCAAACTTAGGTCAAAAAAGCCATTTAAGCCTTTTCACAGTGAGATCTATGCGATATGGCCGAGAAATGTAATTTTGATGTTAACTCCCAAACCGCTGCGCAGAAGTCAACCAAACTTCACCCAATAGTGTATTTTATCACAATCTAGTAGTTACATTTGGAAATTTAGTTTTAGGACATTTGGTTTGAGCGCAATCTTCAAACTTAATTAAAAAAAGCCATTTAAGCCTTTTCACAGTGAGATCTATGCGATTTGGCCGAGAAATGTAATTTTGATGTTAACTCCCAAACCGCTGCGCAGAAGTCAACCAAACTTCACCCAATAGTGTATTGTATCACAATTTAGTAGTTACATGCTGAAATTTGGTTCTAGGACATTTGATTTGAGCGCAATTCTCAAACTTAGGTCAAAAAAGCCATTTAAGCCTTTTCACAGTGAGATCTATGCGATATGGCCGAGAAATGTAATTTTGATGTTAACTCCCAAACCGCTGCGCAGAAGTCAACCAAACTTCACACAATAGTGTATTGTATCACAATCTAGTAGTTACATGTGGAAATTTGGTTCTAGGACATTTGTTTTGAGTGCAATCCTCAAACTTAGGTCAAAAAAGCCATTTAAGCCTTTTCACAGTGAGATCTATGCGATATGGCCGAGAAATGTAATTTTGATGTTAACTCCCAAACCGCTGCGCAGAAGTCAACCAAACTTCACCCAATAGTGTATTTTATCACAATCTAGTAGTTACATTTGGAAATTTAGTTCTAGGACATTTGGTTTGAGCGCAATCTTCAAATTTAATTAAAAAAAGTCATTTAAGCCTTTTCACAGTGAGATCTATGCGATATGGCCGAGAAATGTAATTTTGATGTTAACTCCCAAACCGCTGCGCAGAAGTAAACCAAACTTCACCCAATAGTGTATTGTATCACAATCTAGTAATTACATGTGGAAATTTGGTTCTAAAACATTTGATTTGAGCGCAATCCTCAAACTTAGGTCAAAAAAGCCATTTAAGCCTTTTCACAGTGAGATCTATGCGATATGGCCGAGAAATGTAATTTTGATGTTAACTCCCAAACCGCTGCGCAGAAGTCAACCAAACTTCACCCAATAGTGTATTTTATCACAATCTAGTAGTTACATTTGGAAATTTAGTTTTAGGACATTTGGTTTGAGCGCAATCTTCAAACTTAATTAAAAAAAGTCATTTAAGCCTTTTCACAGTGAGATCTATGCGATATGGCCGAGAAATGTAATTTTGATATTAACTCCCAAACCGCTGCGCAGAAGTAAACCAAACTTCACCCAATAGTGTATTGTATCACAATCTAGTAATTACATGTGGAAATTTGGTTCTAGGACATTTGATTTGAGCGCAATCCTCAAACTTAGGTCAAAAAAGCCATTTAAGCCTTTTCACAGTGAGATCTATGCGATATGGCCGAGAAATGTAATTTTGATGTTAACTCCCAAACCGCTGCGCAGAAGTCAACCAAACTTCACCCAATAGTGTATTGTATCACAATCTAGTAGTTACATGTGGAAATTTGGTTCTAGAACATTTGATTTGAGCGCAATCCTCAAACTTAGGTCAAATAAGCCATTTAAGCCTTTTCACAGTGAGATCTATGCGATTTGGCCGAGAAATGTAATTTTGATGTTAACTCCCAAACCGCTGCGCAGAAGTCAACCAAACTTCACCCAATAGTGTATTGTATCACAATTTAGTAGTTACATGTGGAAATTTGGTTCTAGGACATTTGATTTGAGCGCAATTCTCAAACTTAGGTCAAAAAAGCCATTTAAGCCTTTTTACAGTGAGATCTATGCGATATGGCCGAGAAATGTAATTTTGATGTTAACTCCCAAACCGCTGCGCAGAAGTCAACCAAACTTCACCCAATAGTGTATTGTATCACAATTTAGTAGTTACATGTGGAAATTTGGTTCTAGGACATTTGATTTGAGCGCAATTCTCAAACTTAGGTCAAATAAGCCATTTAAGCCTTTTCACAGTGAGATCTATGCGATTTGGCCGAGAAATGTAATTTTGATGTTAACTCCCAAACCGCTGCGCAGAAGTCAACCAAACTTCACCCAATAGTGTATTGTATCACAATTTAGTAGTTACATGTGGAAATTTGGTTCTAGGACATTTGATTTGAGCGCAATTCTCAAACTTAGGTCAAAAAAGCCATTTAAGCCTTTTTACAGTGAGATCTATGCGATATGGCCGAGAAATGTAATTTTGATGTTAACTCCCAAACCGCTGCGCAGAAGTCAACCAAACTTCACCCAATAGTGTATTTTATCACAATTTAGTAGTTACATGTGGAAATTTGGTTCTAGGACATTTGATTTGAGCGCAATTCTCAAACTTAGGTCAAAAAAGCCATTTAAGCCTTTTTACAGTGAGATCTATGCGATATGGCCGAGAAATGTAATTTTGATGTTAACTCCCAAACCGCTGCGCAGAAGTCAACCAAACTTCACCCAATAGTGTATTTTATCACATTCTAGTAGTTACATTTGGAAATTTAGTTTTAGGACATTTGGTTTGAGCGCAATCTTCAAACTTAATTAAAAAAAGTCATTTAAGCCTTTTCACAGTGAGATCTATGCGATATGGCCGAGAAATGTAATTTTGATGTTAACTCCCAAACCGCTGCGCAGAAGTAAACCAAACTTCACCCAATAGTGTATTGTATCACAATCTAGTAATTACATGTGGAAATTTGGTTCTAAAACATTTGATTTGAGCGCAATCCTCAAACTTAGGTCAAAAAAGCCATTTAAGCCTTTTCACAGTGAGATCTATGCGATATGGCCGAGAAATGTAATTTTGATGTTAACTCCCAAACCGCTGCACAGAAGTCAACCAAACTTCACCCAATAGTGTATTTTATCACAATCTAGTAGTTACATTTGGAAATTTAGTTTTAGGACATTTGGTTTGAGCGCAATCTTCAAACTTAATTTAAAAAAGTCATTTAAGCCTTTTCACAGTGAGATCTATGCGATATGGCCGAGAAATGTAATTTTGATATTAACTCCCAAACCGCTGCGCAGAAGTAAACCAAACTTCACCCAATAGTGTATTGTATCACAATCTAGTAATTACATGTGGAAATTTGGTTCTAGGACATTTGATTTGAGCGCAATCCTCAAACTTAGGTCAAAAAAGCCATTTAAGCCTTTTCACAGTGAGATCTATGCGATATGGCCGAGAAATGTAATTTTGATGTTAACTCCCAAACCGCTGCGCAGAAGTCAACCAAACTTCACCCAATAGTGTATTGTATCACAATCTAGTAGTTACATGTGGAAATTTGGTTCTAGAACATTTGATTTGAGCGCAATCCTCAAACTTAGGTCAAATAAGCCATTTAAGCCTTTTCACAGTGAGATCTATGCGATTTGGCCGAGAAATGTAATTTTGATGTTAACTCCCAAACCGCTGCGCAGAAGTCAACCAAACTTCACCCAATAGTGTATTGTATCACAATTTAGTAGTTACATGTGGAAATTTGGTTCTAGGACATTTGATTTGAGCGCAATTCTCAAACTTAGGTCAAAAAAGCCATTTAAGCCTTTTTACAGTGAGATCTATGCGATATGGCCGAGAAATGTAATTTTGATGTTAACTCCCAAACCGCTGCGCAGAAGTCAACCAAACTTCACCCAATAGTGTATTTTATCACAATCTAGTAGTTACATTTGGAAATTTAGTTTTAGGACATTTGGTTTGAGCGCAATCTTCAAACTTAATTAAAAAAAGTCATTTAAGCCTTTTCACAGTGAGATCTATGCGATATGGCCGAGAAATGTAATTTTGATGTTAACTCCCAAACCGCTGCGCAGAAGTCAACCAAACTTCACACAATAGTGTATTGTATCACAATCTAGTAGTTACATGTTGAAATTTGGTTCTAGAACATTTGATTTGAGCGCAATCCTCAAACTTAGGTCAAAAAAGCCATTTAAGCCTTTTCACAGTGAGATCTATGCGATATGGCCGAGAAATGTAATTTTGATGTTAACTCCCAAACCGCTGCGCAGAAGTCAACCAAACTTCACCCAATAGTGTATTTTATCACAATCTAGTAGTTACATTTGGAAATTTAGTTTTAGGACATTTGGTTTGAGCGCAATCTTCAAACTTAATTAAAAAAAGCCATTTAAGCCTTTTCACAGTGAGATCTATGCGATTTGGCCGAGAAATGTAATTTTGATGTTAACTCCCAAACCGCTGCGCAGAAGTCAACCAAACTTCACCCAATAGTGTATTGTATCACAATTTAGTAGTTACATGCTGAAATTTGGTTCTAGGACATTTGATTTGAGCGCAATTCTCAAACTTAGGTCAAAAAAGCCATTTAAGCCTTTTCACAGTGAGATCTATGCGATATGGCCGAGAAATGTAATTTTGATGTTAACTCCCAAACCGCTGCGCAGAAGTCAACCAAACTTCACACAATAGTGTATTGTATCACAATCTAGTAGTTACATGTGGAAATTTGGTTCTAGGACATTTGTTTTGAGTGCAATCCTCAAACTTAGGTCAAAAAAGCCATTTAAGCCTTTTCACAGTGAGATCTATGCGATATGGCCGAGAAATGTAATTTTGATGTTAACTCCCAAACCGCTGCGCAGAAGTCAACCAAACTTCACCCAATAGTGTATTTTATCACAATCTAGTAGTTACATTTGGAAATTTAGTTCTAGGACATTTGGTTTGAGCGCAATCTTCAAATTTAATTAAAAAAAGTCATTTAAGCCTTTTCACAGTGAGATCTATGCGATATGGCCGAGAAATGTAATTTTGATGTTAACTCCCAAACCGCTGCGCAGAAGTAAACCAAACTTCACCCAATAGTGTATTGTATCACAATCTAGTAATTACATGTGGAAATTTGGTTCTAAAACATTTGATTTGAGCGCAATCCTCAAACTTAGGTCAAAAAAGCCATTTAAGCCTTTTCACAGTGAGATCTATGCGATATGGCCGAGAAATGTAATTTTGATGTTAACTCCCAAACCGCTGCGCAGAAGTCAACCAAACTTCACCCAATAGTGTATTTTATCACAATCTAGTAGTTACATTTGGAAATTTAGTTTTAGGACATTTGGTTTGAGCGCAATCTTCAAACTTAATTAAAAAAAGTCATTTAAGCCTTTTCACAGTGAGATCTATGCGATATGGCCGAGAAATGTAATTTTGATATTAACTCCCAAACCGCTGCGCAGAAGTAAACCAAACTTCACCCAATAGTGTATTGTATCACAATCTAGTAATTACATGTGGAAATTTGGTTCTAGGACATTTGATTTGAGCGCAATCCTCAAACTTAGGTCAAAAAAGCCATTTAAGCCTTTTCACAGTGAGATCTATGCGATATGGCCGAGAAATGTAATTTTGATGTTAACTCCCAAACCGCTGCGCAGAAGTCAACCAAACTTCACCCAATAGTGTATTGTATCACAATCTAGTAGTTACATGTGGAAATTTGGTTCTAGAACATTTGATTTGAGCGCAATCCTCAAACTTAGGTCAAATAAGCCATTTAAGCCTTTTCACAGTGAGATCTATGCGATTTGGCCGAGAAATGTAATTTTGATGTTAACTCCCAAACCGCTGCGCAGAAGTCAACCAAACTTCACCCAATAGTGTATTGTATCACAATTTAGTAGTTACATGTGGAAATTTGGTTCTAGGACATTTGATTTGAGCGCAATTCTCAAACTTAGGTCAAAAAAGCCATTTAAGCCTTTTTACAGTGAGATCTATGCGATATGGCCGAGAAATGTAATTTTGATGTTAACTCCCAAACCGCTGCGCAGAAGTCAACCAAACTTCACCCAATAGTGTATTTTATCACAATCTAGTAGTTACATTTGGAAATTTAGTTTTAGGACATTTGGTTTGAGCGCAATTCTCAAACTTAGGTCAAAAAAGCCATTTAAGCCTTTTCACAGTGAGATCTATGCGATATGGCCGAGAAATGTAATTTTGATGTTAACTCCCAAACCGCTGCGCAGAAGTCAACCAAACTTCACACAATAGTGTATTGTATCACAATCTAGTAGTTACATGTTGAAATTTGGTTCTAGAACATTTGATTTGAGCGCAATCCTCAAACTTAGGTCAAAAAAGCCATTTAAGCCTTTTCACAGTGAGATCTATGCGATATGGCCGAGAAATGTAATTTTGATGTTAACTCCCAAACCGCTGCGCAGAAGTCAACCAAACTTCACCCAATAGTGTATTTTATCACAATCTAGTAGTTACATTTGGAAATTTAGTTTTAGGACATTTGGTTTGAGCGCAATCTTCAAACTTAATTAAAAAAAGTCATTTAAGCCTTTTCACAGTGAGATCTATGCGATATGGCCGAGAAATGTAATTTTGATGTTAACTCCCAAACCGCTGCGCAGAAGTCAACCAAACTTCACCCAATAGTGTATTTTATCACAATCTAGTAGTTACATTTGGAAATTTAGTTTTAGGACATTTGGTTTGAGCGCAATCTTCAAACTTAATTAAAAAAAGTCATTTAAGCCTTTTCACAGTGAGATCTATGCGATATGGCCGAGAAATGTAATTTTGATGTTAACTCCCAAACCGCTGCGCAGAAGTCAACCAAACTTCACACAATAGTGTATTGTATCACAATCTAGTAGTTACATGTGGAAATTTGGTTCTAGAACATTTGATTTGAGCGCAATCCTCAAACTTAGGTCAAAAAAGCCATTTAAGCCTTTTCACAGTGAGATCTATGCGATTTGGCCGAGAAATGTAATTTTGATGTTAACTCCCAAACCGCTGCGCAGAAGTCAACCAAACTTCACCCAATAGTGTATTGTATCACAATTTAGTAGTTACATGCTGAAATTTGGTTCTAGGACATTTGATTTGAGCGCAATTCTCAAACTTAGGTCAAAAAAGCCATTTAAGCCTTTTCACAGTGAGATCTATGCGATATGGCCGAGAAATGTAATTTTGATGTTAACTCCCAAACCGCTGCGCAGAAGTCAACCAAACTTCACACAATAGTGTATTGTATCACAATCTAGTAGTTACATGTGGAAATTTGGTTCTAGGACATTTGTTTTGAGCGCAATCCTCAAACTTAGGTCAAAAAAGCCATTTAAGCCTTTTCACAGTGAGATCTATGCGATATGGCCGAGAAATGTAATTTTGATGTTAACTCCCAAACCGCTGCGCAGAAGTCAACCAAACTTCACCCAATAGTGTATTTTATCACAATCTAGTAGTTACATTTGGAAATTTAGTTCTAGGACATTTGGTTTGAGCGCAATCTTCAAACTTAATTAAAAAAAGTCATTTAAGCCTTTTCACAGTGAGATCTATGCGATATGGCCGAGAAATGTAATTTTGATGTTAACTCCCAAACCGCTGCGCAGAAGTAAACCAAACTTCACCCAGTAGTGTATTGTATCACAATCTAGTAATTACATGTGGAAATTTGGTTCTAAAACATTTGATTTGAGCGCAATCCTCAAACTTAGGTCAAAAATGCCATTTAAGCCTTTTCACAGTGAGATCTATGCGATATGGCCGAGAAATGTAATTTTGATGTTAACTCCCAAACCGCTGCGCAGAAGTCAACCAAACTTCACCCAATAGTGTATTTTATCACAATCTAGTAGTTACATTTGGAAATTTAGTTTTAGGACATTTGGTTTGAGCGCAATCTTCAAACTTAATTAAAAAAAGTCATTTAAGCCTTTTCACAGTGAGATCTATGCGATATGGCCGAGAAATGTAATTTTGATGTTAACTCCCAAACCGCTGCGCAGAAGTCAACCAAACTTCACACAATAGTGTATTGTATCACAATCTAGTAGTTACATGTTGAAATTTGGTTCTAGAACATTTGATTTGAGCGCAATCCTCAAACTTAGGTCAAAAAAGCCATTTAAGCCTTTTCACAGTGAGATCTATGCGATATGGCCGAGAAATGTAATTTTGATGTTAACTCCCAAACCGCTGCGCAGAAGTCAACCAAACTTCACCCAATAGTGTATTTTATCACAATCTAGTAGTTACATTTGGAAATTTAGTTTTAGGACATTTGGTTTGAGCGCAATCTTCAAACTTAATTAAAAAAAGTCATTTAAGCCTTTTCACAGTGAGATCTATGCGATATGGCCGAGAAATGTAATTTTGATGTTAACTCCCAAACCGCTGCGCAGAAGTCAACCAAACTTCACACAATAGTGTATTGTATCACAATCTAGTAGTTACAAGTGGAAATTTGGTTCTAGAACATTTGATTTGAGCGCAATCCTCAAACTTAGGTCAAAAAAGCCATTTAAGCCTTTTCACAGTGAGATCTATGCGATTTGGCCGAGAAATGTAATTTTGATGTTAACTCCCAAACCGCTGCGCAGAAGTCAACCAAACTTCACCCAATAGTGTATTGTATCACAATTTAGTAGTTACATGCTGAAATTTGGTTCTAGGACATTTGATTTGAGCGCAATTCTCAAACTTAGGTCAAAAAAGCCATTTAAGCCTTTTCACAGTGAGATCTATGCGATATGGCCGAGAAATGTAATTTTGATGTTAACTCCCAAACCGCTGCGCAGAAGTCAACCAAACTTCACACAATAGTGTATTGTATCACAATCTAGTAGTTACATGTGGAAATTTGGTTCTAGGACATTTGTTTTGAGTGCAATCCTCAAACTTAGGTCAAAAAAGCCATTTAAGCCTTTTCACAGTGAGATCTATGCGATATGGCCGAGAAATGTAATTTTGATGTTAACTCCCAAACCGCTGCGCAGAAGTCAACCAAACTTCACCCAATAGTGTATTTTATCACAATCTAGTAGTTACATTTGGAAATTTAGTTTTAGGACATTTGGTTTGAGCGCAATTCTCAAACTTAGGTCAAAAAAGCCATTTAAGCCTTTTCACAGTGAGATCTATGCGATATGGCCGAGAAATGTAATTTTGATGTTAACTCCCAAACCGCTGCGCAGAAGTCAACCAAACTTCACACAATAGTGTATTGTATCACAATCTAGTAGTTACATGTTGAAATTTGGTTCTAGAACATTTGATTTGAGCGCAATCCTCAAACTTAGGTCAAAAAAGCCATTTAAGCCTTTTCACAGTGAGATCTATGCGATATGGCCGAGAAATGTAATTTTGATGTTAACTCCCAAACCGCTGCGCAGAAGTCAACCAAACTTCACCCAATAGTGTATTTTATCACAATCTAGTAGTTACATTTGGAAATTTAGTTTTAGGACATTTGGTTTGAGCGCAATCTTCAAACTTAATTAAAAAAAGTCATTTAAGCCTTTTCACAGTGAGATCTATGCGATATGGCCGAGAAATGTAATTTTGATGTTAACTCCCAAACCGCTGCGCAGAAGTCAACCAAACTTCACCCAATAGTGTATTTTATCACAATCTAGTAGTTACATTTGGAAATTTAGTTTTAGGACATTTGGTTTGAGCGCAATCTTCAAACTTAATTAAAAAAAGTCATTTAAGCCTTTTCACAGTGAGATCTATGCGATATGGCCGAGAAATGTAATTTTGATGTTAACTCCCAAACCGCTGCGCAGAAGTCAACCAAACTTCACACAATAGTGTATTGTATCACAATCTAGTAGTTACATGTGGAAATTTGGTTCTAGAACATTTGATTTGAGCGCAATCCTCAAACTTAGGTCAAAAAAGCCATTTAAGCCTTTTCACAGTGAGATCTATGCGATTTGGCCGAGAAATGTAATTTTGATGTTAACTCCCAAACCGCTGCGCAGAAGTCAACCAAACTTCACCCAATAGTGTATTGTATCACAATTTAGTAGTTACATGCTGAAATTTGGTTCTAGGACATTTGATTTGAGCGCAATTCTCAAACTTAGGTCAAAAAAGCCATTTAAGCCTTTTCACAGTGAGATCTATGCGATATGGCCGAGAAATGTAATTTTGATGTTAACTCCCAAACCGCTGCGCAGAAGTCAACCAAACTTCACACAATAGTGTATTGTATCACAATCTAGTAGTTACATGTGGAAATTTGGTTCTAGGACATTTGTTTTGAGCGCAATCCTCAAACTTAGGTCAAAAAAGCCATTTAAGCCTTTTCACAGTGAGATCTATGCGATATGGCCGAGAAATGTAATTTTGATGTTAACTCCCAAACCGCTGCGCAGAAGTCAACCAAACTTCACCCAATAGTGTATTTTATCACAATCTAGTAGTTACATTTGGAAATTTAGTTCTAGGACATTTGGTTTGAGCGCAATCTTCAAACTTAATTAAAAAAAGTCATTTAAGCCTTTTCACAGTGAGATCTATGCGATATGGCCGAGAAATGTAATTTTGATGTTAACTCCCAAACCGCTGCGCAGAAGTAAACCAAACTTCACCCAGTAGTGTATTGTATCACAATCTAGTAATTACATGTGGAAATTTGGTTCTAAAACATTTGATTTGAGCGCAATCCTCAAACTTAGGTCAAAAATGCCATTTAAGCCTTTTCACAGTGAGATCTATGCGATATGGCCGAGAAATGTAATTTTGATGTTAACTCCCAAACCGCTGCGCAGAAGTAAACCAAACTTCACCCAATAGTGTATTGTATCACAATCTAGTAGTTACATGTGGAAATTTGGTTCTAGGACATTTGATTTGAGCGCAATCCTCAAACTTAGATCAAAAAAGCTATTTAAGCCTTTTCACAGTGAGATCTACGCGATATGGCTGAGAAATGTAATTTTGATGTTAACTCCCAAACCGCTGCGCAGAAGTCAACCAAACTTCACCCAATAGTGTATTGTATCACAATTTAGTAGTTACATGTGGAAATTTGGTTCTAGGACATTTGATTTGAGCGCAATTCTCAAACTTAGGTCAAAAAAGCCATTTAAGCCTTTTTACAGTGAGATCTATGCGATATGGCCGAGAAATGTAATTTTGATGTTAACTCCCAAACCGCTGCGCAGAAGTCAACCAAACTTCACCCAATAGTGTATTTTATCACAATCTAGTAGTTACATTTGGAAATTTAGTTTTAGGACATTTGGTTTGAGCGCAATCTTCAAACTTAATTAAAAAAAGTCATTTAAGCCTTTTCACAGTGAGATCTATGCGATATGGCCGAGAAATGTAATTTTGATGTTAACTCCCAAACCGCTGCGCAGAAGTCAACCAAACTTCACACAATAGTGTATTGTATCACAATCTAGTAGTTACATGTTGAAATTTGGTTCTAGAACATTTGATTTGAGCGCAATCCTCAAACTTAGGTCAAATAAGCCATTTAAGCCTTTTCACAGTGAGATCTATGCGATATGGCCGAGAAATGTAATTTTGATGTTAACTCCCAAACCGCTGCGCAGAAGTCAACCAAACTTCACCCAATAGTGTATTTTATCACAATTTAGTAGTTACATGTGGAAATTTGGTTCTAGGACATTTGATTTGAGCGCAATTCTCAAACTTAGGTCAAAAAAGCCATTTAAGCCTTTTTACAGTGAGATCTATGCGATATGGCCGAGAAATGTAATTTTGATGTTAACTCCCAAACCGCTGCGCAGAAGTCAACCAAACTTCACCCAATAGTGTATTTTATCACATTCTAGTAGTTACATTTGGAAATTTAGTTTTAGGACATTTGGTTTGAGCGCAATCTTCAAACTTAATTAAAAAAAGTCATTTAAGCCTTTTCACAGTGAGATCTATGCGATATGGCCGAGAAATGTAATTTTGATGTTAACTCCCAAACCGCTGCGCAGAAGTAAACCAAACTTCACCCAATAGTGTATTGTATCACAATCTAGTAATTACATGTGGAAATTTGGTTCTAAAACATTTGATTTGAGCGCAATCCTCAAACTTAGGTCAAAAAAGCCATTTAAGCCTTTTCACAGTGAGATCTATGCGATATGGCCGAGAAATGTAATTTTGATGTTAACTCCCAAACCGCTGCGCAGAAGTCAACCAAACTTCACCCAATAGTGTATTTTATCACAATCTAGTAGTTACATTTGGAAATTTAGTTTTAGGACATTTGGTTTGAGCGCAATCTTCAAACTTAATTAAAAAAAGTCATTTAAGCCTTTTCACAGTGAGATCTATGCGATATGGCCGAGAAATGTAATTTTGATATTAACTCCCAAACCGCTGCGCAGAAGTAAACCAAACTTCACCCAATAGTGTATTGTATCACAATCTAGTAATTACATGTGGAAATTTGGTTCTAGGACATTTGATTTGAGCGCAATCCTCAAACTTAGGTCAAAAAAGCCATTTAAGCCTTTTCACAGTGAGATCTATGCGATATGGCCGAGAAATGTAATTTTGATGTTAACTCCCAAACCGCTGCGCAGAAGTCAACCAAACTTCACACAATAGTGTATTGTATCACAATCTAGTAGTTACATTTGGAAATTTAGTTTTAGGACATTTGGTTTGAGCGCAATCTTCAAACTTAATTAAAAAAAGTCATTTAAGCCTTTTCACAGTGAGATCTATGCGATATGGCCGAGAAATGTAATTTTGATGTTAACTCCCAAACCGCTGCGCAGAAGTCAACCAAACTTCACCCAATAGTGTATTGTATCACAATTTAGTAGTTACATGTGGAAATTTGGTTCTAGGACATTTGATTTGAGCGCAATTCTCAAACTTAGGTCAAAAAAGCCATTTAAGCCTTTTTACAGTGAGATCTATGCGATTTGGCCGAGAAATGTAATTTTGATGTTAACTCCCAAACCGCTGCGCAGAAGTCAACCAAACTTCACCCAATAGTGTATTTTATCACAATCTAGTAGTTACATTTGGAAATTTAGTTTTAGGACATTTGGTTTGAGCGCAATCTTCAAACTTAATTAAAAAAAGTCATTTAAGCCTTTTCACAGTGAGATCTATGCGATATGGCCGAGAAATGTAATTTTGATGTTAACTCCCAAACCGCTGCGCAGAAGTCAACCAAACTTCACACAATAGTGTATTGTATCACAATCTAGTAGTTACATGTGGAAATTTGGTTCTAGAACATTTGATTTGAGCGCAATCCTCAAACTTAGGTCAAAAAAGCCATTTAAGCCTTTTCACAGTGAGATCTATGCGATTTGGCCGAGAAATGTAATTTTGATGTTAACTCCCAAACCGCTGCGCAGAAGTCAACCAAACTTCACCCAATAGTGTATTGTATCACAATTTAGTAGTTACATGCTGAAATTTGGTTCTAGGACATTTGATTTGAGCGCAATTCTCAAACTTAGGTCAAAAAAGCCATTTAAGCCTTTTCACAGTGAGATCTATGCGATATGGCCGAGAAATGTAATTTTGATGTTAACTCCCAAACCGCTGCGCAGAAGTCAACCAAACTTCACCCAATAGTGTATTTTATCACAATCTAGTAGTTACATTTGGAAATTTAGTTCTAGGACATTTGGTTTGAGCGCAATCTTCAAACTTAATTAAAAAAAGTCATTTAAGCCTTTTCACAGTGAGATCTATGCGATATGGCCGAGAAATGTAATTTTGATGTTAACTCCCAAACCGCTGCGCAGAAGTAAACCAAACTTCACCCAGTAGTGTATTGTATCACAATCTAGTAATTACATGTGGAAATTTGGTTCTAAAACATTTGATTTGAGCGCAATCCTCAAACTTAGGTCAAAAAAGCCATTTAAGCCTTTTCACAGTGAGATCTATGCGATATGGCCGAGAAATGTAATTTTGATGTTAACTCCCAAACCGCTGCGCAGAAGTAAACCAAACTTCACCCAATAGTGTATTGTATCACAATCTAGTAGTTACATGTGGAAATTTGGTTCTAGGACATTTGATTTGAGCGCAATCCTCAAACTTAGATCAAAAAAGCTATTTAAGCCTTTTCACAGTGAGATCTACGCGATATGGCTGAGAAATGTAATTTTGATGTTAACTCCCAAACCGCTGCGCAGAAGTCAACCAAACTTCACCCAATAGTGTATTTTATCACATTCTAGTAGTTACATTTGGAAATTTAGTTTTAGGACATTTGGTTTGAGCGCAATCTTCAAACTTAATTAAAAAAAGTCATTTAAGCCTTTTCACAGTGAGATCTATGCGATATGGCCGAGAAATGTAATTTTGATGTTAACTCCCAAACCGCTGCGCAGAAGTAAACCAAACTTCACCCAATAGTGTATTGTATCACAATCTAGTAATTACATGTGGAAATTTGGTTCTAAAACATTTGATTTGAGCGCAATCCTCAAACTTAGGTCAAAAAAGCCATTTAAGCCTTTTCACAGTGAGATCTATGCGATATGGCCGAGAAATGTAATTTTGATGTTAACTCCCAAACCGCTGCGCAGAAGTCAACCAAACTTCACCCAATAGTGTATTTTATCACAATCTAGTAGTTACATTTGGAAATTTAGTTTTAGGACATTTGGTTTGAGCGCAATCTTCAAACTTAATTAAAAAAAGTCATTTAAGCCTTTTCACAGTGAGATCTATGCGATATGGC
The DNA here is from genome assembly GCF_030265065.1 of Corythoichthys intestinalis. NCBI lineage: Eukaryota > Metazoa > Chordata > Actinopteri > Syngnathiformes > Syngnathidae > Corythoichthys > Corythoichthys intestinalis. The sequence continues at coordinate 44,667,980 of NC_080413.1, read as the reverse complement.
CGAGAAATGTAATTTTGATATTAACTCCCAAACCGCTGCGCAGAAGTAAACCAAACTTCACCCAATAGTGTATTGTATCACAATCTAGTAATTACATGTGGAAATTTGGTTCTAGGACATTTGATTTGAGCGCAATCCTCAAACTTAGGTCAAAAAAGCCATTTAAGCCTTTTCACAGTGAGATCTATGCGATATGGCCGAGAAATGTAATTTTGATGTTAACTCCCAAACCGCTGCGCAGAAGTCAACCAAACTTCACACAATAGTGTATTGTATCACAATCTAGTAGTTACATTTGGAAATTTAGTTTTAGGACATTTGGTTTGAGCGCAATCTTCAAACTTAATTAAAAAAAGTCATTTAAGCCTTTTCACAGTGAGATCTATGCGATATGGCCGAGAAATGTAATTTTGATGTTAACTCCCAAACCGCTGCGCAGAAGTCAACCAAACTTCACCCAATAGTGTATTGTATCACAATTTAGTAGTTACATGTGGAAATTTGGTTCTAGGACATTTGATTTGAGCGCAATTCTCAAACTTAGGTCAAAAAAGCCATTTAAGCCTTTTTACAGTGAGATCTATGCGATTTGGCCGAGAAATGTAATTTTGATGTTAACTCCCAAACCGCTGCGCAGAAGTCAACCAAACTTCACCCAATAGTGTATTTTATCACAATCTAGTAGTTACATTTGGAAATTTAGTTTTAGGACATTTGGTTTGAGCGCAATCTTCAAACTTAATTAAAAAAAGTCATTTAAGCCTTTTCACAGTGAGATCTATGCGATATGGCCGAGAAATGTAATTTTGATGTTAACTCCCAAACCGCTGCGCAGAAGTCAACCAAACTTCACACAATAGTGTATTGTATCACAATCTAGTAGTTACATGTTGAAATTTGGTTCTAGAACATTTGATTTGAGCGCAATCCTCAAACTTAGGTCAAATAAGCCATTTAAGCCTTTTCACAGTGAGATCTATGCGATTTGGCCGAGAAATGTAATTTTGATGTTAACTCCCAAACCGCTGCGCAGAAGTCAACCAAACTTCACCCAATAGTGTATTGTATCACAATTTAGTAGTTACATGTGGAAATTTGGTTCTAGGACATTTGATTTGAGCGCAATTCTCAAACTTAGGTCAAAAAAGCCATTTAAGCCTTTTTACAGTGAGATCTATGCGATATGGCCGAGAAATGTAATTTTGATGTTAACTCCCAAACCGCTGCGCAGAAGTCAACCAAACTTCACCCAATAGTGTATTTTATCACAATTTAGTAGTTACATGTGGAAATTTGGTTCTAGGACATTTGATTTGAGCGCAATTCTCAAACTTAGGTCAAAAAAGCCATTTAAGCCTTTTTACAGTGAGATCTATGCGATATGGCCGAGAAATGTAATTTTGATGTTAACTCCCAAACCGCTGCGCAGAAGTCAACCAAACTTCACCCAATAGTGTATTTTATCACATTCTAGTAGTTACATTTGGAAATTTAGTTTTAGGACATTTGGTTTGAGCGCAATCTTCAAACTTAATTAAAAAAAGTCATTTAAGCCTTTTCACAGTGAGATCTATGCGATATGGCCGAGAAATGTAATTTTGATGTTAACTCCCAAACCGCTGCGCAGAAGTAAACCAAACTTCACCCAATAGTGTATTGTATCACAATCTAGTAATTACATGTGGAAATTTGGTTCTAAAACATTTGATTTGAGCGCAATCCTCAAACTTAGGTCAAAAAAGCCATTTAAGCCTTTTCACAGTGAGATCTATGCGATATGGCCGAGAAATGTAATTTTGATGTTAACTCCCAAACCGCTGCACAGAAGTCAACCAAACTTCACCCAATAGTGTATTTTATCACAATCTAGTAGTTACATTTGGAAATTTAGTTTTAGGACATTTGGTTTGAGCGCAATCTTCAAACTTAATTTAAAAAAGTCATTTAAGCCTTTTCACAGTGAGATCTATGCGATATGGCCGAGAAATGTAATTTTGATATTAACTCCCAAACCGCTGCGCAGAAGTAAACCAAACTTCACCCAATAGTGTATTGTATCACAATCTAGTAATTACATGTGGAAATTTGGTTCTAGGACATTTGATTTGAGCGCAATCCTCAAACTTAGGTCAAAAAAGCCATTTAAGCCTTTTCACAGTGAGATCTATGCGATATGGCCGAGAAATGTAATTTTGATGTTAACTCCCAAACCGCTGCGCAGAAGTCAACCAAACTTCACCCAATAGTGTATTGTATCACAATCTAGTAGTTACATGTGGAAATTTGGTTCTAGAACATTTGATTTGAGCGCAATCCTCAAACTTAGGTCAAATAAGCCATTTAAGCCTTTTCACAGTGAGATCTATGCGATTTGGCCGAGAAATGTAATTTTGATGTTAACTCCCAAACCGCTGCGCAGAAGTCAACCAAACTTCACCCAATAGTGTATTGTATCACAATTTAGTAGTTACATGTGGAAATTTGGTTCTAGGACATTTGATTTGAGCGCAATTCTCAAACTTAGGTCAAAAAAGCCATTTAAGCCTTTTTACAGTGAGATCTATGCGATATGGCCGAGAAATGTAATTTTGATGTTAACTCCCAAACCGCTGCGCAGAAGTCAACCAAACTTCACCCAATAGTGTATTTTATCACAATCTAGTAGTTACATTTGGAAATTTAGTTTTAGGACATTTGGTTTGAGCGCAATCTTCAAACTTAATTAAAAAAAGTCATTTAAGCCTTTTCACAGTGAGATCTATGCGATATGGCCGAGAAATGTAATTTTGATGTTAACTCCCAAACCGCTGCGCAGAAGTCAACCAAACTTCACACAATAGTGTATTGTATCACAATCTAGTAGTTACATGTTGAAATTTGGTTCTAGAACATTTGATTTGAGCGCAATCCTCAAACTTAGGTCAAAAAAGCCATTTAAGCCTTTTCACAGTGAGATCTATGCGATATGGCCGAGAAATGTAATTTTGATGTTAACTCCCAAACCGCTGCGCAGAAGTCAACCAAACTTCACCCAATAGTGTATTTTATCACAATCTAGTAGTTACATTTGGAAATTTAGTTTTAGGACATTTGGTTTGAGCGCAATCTTCAAACTTAATTAAAAAAAGCCATTTAAGCCTTTTCACAGTGAGATCTATGCGATTTGGCCGAGAAATGTAATTTTGATGTTAACTCCCAAACCGCTGCGCAGAAGTCAACCAAACTTCACCCAATAGTGTATTGTATCACAATTTAGTAGTTACATGCTGAAATTTGGTTCTAGGACATTTGATTTGAGCGCAATTCTCAAACTTAGGTCAAAAAAGCCATTTAAGCCTTTTCACAGTGAGATCTATGCGATATGGCCGAGAAATGTAATTTTGATGTTAACTCCCAAACCGCTGCGCAGAAGTCAACCAAACTTCACACAATAGTGTATTGTATCACAATCTAGTAGTTACATGTGGAAATTTGGTTCTAGGACATTTGTTTTGAGTGCAATCCTCAAACTTAGGTCAAAAAAGCCATTTAAGCCTTTTCACAGTGAGATCTATGCGATATGGCCGAGAAATGTAATTTTGATGTTAACTCCCAAACCGCTGCGCAGAAGTCAACCAAACTTCACCCAATAGTGTATTTTATCACAATCTAGTAGTTACATTTGGAAATTTAGTTCTAGGACATTTGGTTTGAGCGCAATCTTCAAATTTAATTAAAAAAAGTCATTTAAGCCTTTTCACAGTGAGATCTATGCGATATGGCCGAGAAATGTAATTTTGATGTTAACTCCCAAACCGCTGCGCAGAAGTAAACCAAACTTCACCCAATAGTGTATTGTATCACAATCTAGTAATTACATGTGGAAATTTGGTTCTAAAACATTTGATTTGAGCGCAATCCTCAAACTTAGGTCAAAAAAGCCATTTAAGCCTTTTCACAGTGAGATCTATGCGATATGGCCGAGAAATGTAATTTTGATGTTAACTCCCAAACCGCTGCGCAGAAGTCAACCAAACTTCACCCAATAGTGTATTTTATCACAATCTAGTAGTTACATTTGGAAATTTAGTTTTAGGACATTTGGTTTGAGCGCAATCTTCAAACTTAATTAAAAAAAGTCATTTAAGCCTTTTCACAGTGAGATCTATGCGATATGGCCGAGAAATGTAATTTTGATATTAACTCCCAAACCGCTGCGCAGAAGTAAACCAAACTTCACCCAATAGTGTATTGTATCACAATCTAGTAATTACATGTGGAAATTTGGTTCTAGGACATTTGATTTGAGCGCAATCCTCAAACTTAGGTCAAAAAAGCCATTTAAGCCTTTTCACAGTGAGATCTATGCGATATGGCCGAGAAATGTAATTTTGATGTTAACTCCCAAACCGCTGCGCAGAAGTCAACCAAACTTCACCCAATAGTGTATTGTATCACAATCTAGTAGTTACATGTGGAAATTTGGTTCTAGAACATTTGATTTGAGCGCAATCCTCAAACTTAGGTCAAATAAGCCATTTAAGCCTTTTCACAGTGAGATCTATGCGATTTGGCCGAGAAATGTAATTTTGATGTTAACTCCCAAACCGCTGCGCAGAAGTCAACCAAACTTCACCCAATAGTGTATTGTATCACAATTTAGTAGTTACATGTGGAAATTTGGTTCTAGGACATTTGATTTGAGCGCAATTCTCAAACTTAGGTCAAAAAAGCCATTTAAGCCTTTTTACAGTGAGATCTATGCGATATGGCCGAGAAATGTAATTTTGATGTTAACTCCCAAACCGCTGCGCAGAAGTCAACCAAACTTCACCCAATAGTGTATTTTATCACAATCTAGTAGTTACATTTGGAAATTTAGTTTTAGGACATTTGGTTTGAGCGCAATTCTCAAACTTAGGTCAAAAAAGCCATTTAAGCCTTTTCACAGTGAGATCTATGCGATATGGCCGAGAAATGTAATTTTGATGTTAACTCCCAAACCGCTGCGCAGAAGTCAACCAAACTTCACACAATAGTGTATTGTATCACAATCTAGTAGTTACATGTTGAAATTTGGTTCTAGAACATTTGATTTGAGCGCAATCCTCAAACTTAGGTCAAAAAAGCCATTTAAGCCTTTTCACAGTGAGATCTATGCGATATGGCCGAGAAATGTAATTTTGATGTTAACTCCCAAACCGCTGCGCAGAAGTCAACCAAACTTCACCCAATAGTGTATTTTATCACAATCTAGTAGTTACATTTGGAAATTTAGTTTTAGGACATTTGGTTTGAGCGCAATCTTCAAACTTAATTAAAAAAAGTCATTTAAGCCTTTTCACAGTGAGATCTATGCGATATGGCCGAGAAATGTAATTTTGATGTTAACTCCCAAACCGCTGCGCAGAAGTCAACCAAACTTCACCCAATAGTGTATTTTATCACAATCTAGTAGTTACATTTGGAAATTTAGTTTTAGGACATTTGGTTTGAGCGCAATCTTCAAACTTAATTAAAAAAAGTCATTTAAGCCTTTTCACAGTGAGATCTATGCGATATGGCCGAGAAATGTAATTTTGATGTTAACTCCCAAACCGCTGCGCAGAAGTCAACCAAACTTCACACAATAGTGTATTGTATCACAATCTAGTAGTTACATGTGGAAATTTGGTTCTAGAACATTTGATTTGAGCGCAATCCTCAAACTTAGGTCAAAAAAGCCATTTAAGCCTTTTCACAGTGAGATCTATGCGATTTGGCCGAGAAATGTAATTTTGATGTTAACTCCCAAACCGCTGCGCAGAAGTCAACCAAACTTCACCCAATAGTGTATTGTATCACAATTTAGTAGTTACATGCTGAAATTTGGTTCTAGGACATTTGATTTGAGCGCAATTCTCAAACTTAGGTCAAAAAAGCCATTTAAGCCTTTTCACAGTGAGATCTATGCGATATGGCCGAGAAATGTAATTTTGATGTTAACTCCCAAACCGCTGCGCAGAAGTCAACCAAACTTCACACAATAGTGTATTGTATCACAATCTAGTAGTTACATGTGGAAATTTGGTTCTAGGACATTTGTTTTGAGCGCAATCCTCAAACTTAGGTCAAAAAAGCCATTTAAGCCTTTTCACAGTGAGATCTATGCGATATGGCCGAGAAATGTAATTTTGATGTTAACTCCCAAACCGCTGCGCAGAAGTCAACCAAACTTCACCCAATAGTGTATTTTATCACAATCTAGTAGTTACATTTGGAAATTTAGTTCTAGGACATTTGGTTTGAGCGCAATCTTCAAACTTAATTAAAAAAAGTCATTTAAGCCTTTTCACAGTGAGATCTATGCGATATGGCCGAGAAATGTAATTTTGATGTTAACTCCCAAACCGCTGCGCAGAAGTAAACCAAACTTCACCCAGTAGTGTATTGTATCACAATCTAGTAATTACATGTGGAAATTTGGTTCTAAAACATTTGATTTGAGCGCAATCCTCAAACTTAGGTCAAAAATGCCATTTAAGCCTTTTCACAGTGAGATCTATGCGATATGGCCGAGAAATGTAATTTTGATGTTAACTCCCAAACCGCTGCGCAGAAGTCAACCAAACTTCACCCAATAGTGTATTTTATCACAATCTAGTAGTTACATTTGGAAATTTAGTTTTAGGACATTTGGTTTGAGCGCAATCTTCAAACTTAATTAAAAAAAGTCATTTAAGCCTTTTCACAGTGAGATCTATGCGATATGGCCGAGAAATGTAATTTTGATGTTAACTCCCAAACCGCTGCGCAGAAGTCAACCAAACTTCACACAATAGTGTATTGTATCACAATCTAGTAGTTACATGTTGAAATTTGGTTCTAGAACATTTGATTTGAGCGCAATCCTCAAACTTAGGTCAAAAAAGCCATTTAAGCCTTTTCACAGTGAGATCTATGCGATATGGCCGAGAAATGTAATTTTGATGTTAACTCCCAAACCGCTGCGCAGAAGTCAACCAAACTTCACCCAATAGTGTATTTTATCACAATCTAGTAGTTACATTTGGAAATTTAGTTTTAGGACATTTGGTTTGAGCGCAATCTTCAAACTTAATTAAAAAAAGTCATTTAAGCCTTTTCACAGTGAGATCTATGCGATATGGCCGAGAAATGTAATTTTGATGTTAACTCCCAAACCGCTGCGCAGAAGTCAACCAAACTTCACACAATAGTGTATTGTATCACAATCTAGTAGTTACAAGTGGAAATTTGGTTCTAGAACATTTGATTTGAGCGCAATCCTCAAACTTAGGTCAAAAAAGCCATTTAAGCCTTTTCACAGTGAGATCTATGCGATTTGGCCGAGAAATGTAATTTTGATGTTAACTCCCAAACCGCTGCGCAGAAGTCAACCAAACTTCACCCAATAGTGTATTGTATCACAATTTAGTAGTTACATGCTGAAATTTGGTTCTAGGACATTTGATTTGAGCGCAATTCTCAAACTTAGGTCAAAAAAGCCATTTAAGCCTTTTCACAGTGAGATCTATGCGATATGGCCGAGAAATGTAATTTTGATGTTAACTCCCAAACCGCTGCGCAGAAGTCAACCAAACTTCACACAATAGTGTATTGTATCACAATCTAGTAGTTACATGTGGAAATTTGGTTCTAGGACATTTGTTTTGAGTGCAATCCTCAAACTTAGGTCAAAAAAGCCATTTAAGCCTTTTCACAGTGAGATCTATGCGATATGGCCGAGAAATGTAATTTTGATGTTAACTCCCAAACCGCTGCGCAGAAGTCAACCAAACTTCACCCAATAGTGTATTTTATCACAATCTAGTAGTTACATTTGGAAATTTAGTTTTAGGACATTTGGTTTGAGCGCAATTCTCAAACTTAGGTCAAAAAAGCCATTTAAGCCTTTTCACAGTGAGATCTATGCGATATGGCCGAGAAATGTAATTTTGATGTTAACTCCCAAACCGCTGCGCAGAAGTCAACCAAACTTCACACAATAGTGTATTGTATCACAATCTAGTAGTTACATGTTGAAATTTGGTTCTAGAACATTTGATTTGAGCGCAATCCTCAAACTTAGGTCAAAAAAGCCATTTAAGCCTTTTCACAGTGAGATCTATGCGATATGGCCGAGAAATGTAATTTTGATGTTAACTCCCAAACCGCTGCGCAGAAGTCAACCAAACTTCACCCAATAGTGTATTTTATCACAATCTAGTAGTTACATTTGGAAATTTAGTTTTAGGACATTTGGTTTGAGCGCAATCTTCAAACTTAATTAAAAAAAGTCATTTAAGCCTTTTCACAGTGAGATCTATGCGATATGGCCGAGAAATGTAATTTTGATGTTAACTCCCAAACCGCTGCGCAGAAGTCAACCAAACTTCACCCAATAGTGTATTTTATCACAATCTAGTAGTTACATTTGGAAATTTAGTTTTAGGACATTTGGTTTGAGCGCAATCTTCAAACTTAATTAAAAAAAGTCATTTAAGCCTTTTCACAGTGAGATCTATGCGATATGGCCGAGAAATGTAATTTTGATGTTAACTCCCAAACCGCTGCGCAGAAGTCAACCAAACTTCACACAATAGTGTATTGTATCACAATCTAGTAGTTACATGTGGAAATTTGGTTCTAGAACATTTGATTTGAGCGCAATCCTCAAACTTAGGTCAAAAAAGCCATTTAAGCCTTTTCACAGTGAGATCTATGCGATTTGGCCGAGAAATGTAATTTTGATGTTAACTCCCAAACCGCTGCGCAGAAGTCAACCAAACTTCACCCAATAGTGTATTGTATCACAATTTAGTAGTTACATGCTGAAATTTGGTTCTAGGACATTTGATTTGAGCGCAATTCTCAAACTTAGGTCAAAAAAGCCATTTAAGCCTTTTCACAGTGAGATCTATGCGATATGGCCGAGAAATGTAATTTTGATGTTAACTCCCAAACCGCTGCGCAGAAGTCAACCAAACTTCACACAATAGTGTATTGTATCACAATCTAGTAGTTACATGTGGAAATTTGGTTCTAGGACATTTGTTTTGAGCGCAATCCTCAAACTTAGGTCAAAAAAGCCATTTAAGCCTTTTCACAGTGAGATCTATGCGATATGGCCGAGAAATGTAATTTTGATGTTAACTCCCAAACCGCTGCGCAGAAGTCAACCAAACTTCACCCAATAGTGTATTTTATCACAATCTAGTAGTTACATTTGGAAATTTAGTTCTAGGACATTTGGTTTGAGCGCAATCTTCAAACTTAATTAAAAAAAGTCATTTAAGCCTTTTCACAGTGAGATCTATGCGATATGGCCGAGAAATGTAATTTTGATGTTAACTCCCAAACCGCTGCGCAGAAGTAAACCAAACTTCACCCAGTAGTGTATTGTATCACAATCTAGTAATTACATGTGGAAATTTGGTTCTAAAACATTTGATTTGAGCGCAATCCTCAAACTTAGGTCAAAAATGCCATTTAAGCCTTTTCACAGTGAGATCTATGCGATATGGCCGAGAAATGTAATTTTGATGTTAACTCCCAAACCGCTGCGCAGAAGTAAACCAAACTTCACCCAATAGTGTATTGTATCACAATCTAGTAGTTACATGTGGAAATTTGGTTCTAGGACATTTGATTTGAGCGCAATCCTCAAACTTAGATCAAAAAAGCTATTTAAGCCTTTTCACAGTGAGATCTACGCGATATGGCTGAGAAATGTAATTTTGATGTTAACTCCCAAACCGCTGCGCAGAAGTCAACCAAACTTCACCCAATAGTGTATTGTATCACAATTTAGTAGTTACATGTGGAAATTTGGTTCTAGGACATTTGATTTGAGCGCAATTCTCAAACTTAGGTCAAAAAAGCCATTTAAGCCTTTTTACAGTGAGATCTATGCGATATGGCCGAGAAATGTAATTTTGATGTTAACTCCCAAACCGCTGCGCAGAAGTCAACCAAACTTCACCCAATAGTGTATTTTATCACAATCTAGTAGTTACATTTGGAAATTTAGTTTTAGGACATTTGGTTTGAGCGCAATCTTCAAACTTAATTAAAAAAAGTCATTTAAGCCTTTTCACAGTGAGATCTATGCGATATGGCCGAGAAATGTAATTTTGATGTTAACTCCCAAACCGCTGCGCAGAAGTCAACCAAACTTCACACAATAGTGTATTGTATCACAATCTAGTAGTTACATGTTGAAATTTGGTTCTAGAACATTTGATTTGAGCGCAATCCTCAAACTTAGGTCAAATAAGCCATTTAAGCCTTTTCACAGTGAGATCTATGCGATATGGCCGAGAAATGTAATTTTGATGTTAACTCCCAAACCGCTGCGCAGAAGTCAACCAAACTTCACCCAATAGTGTATTTTATCACAATTTAGTAGTTACATGTGGAAATTTGGTTCTAGGACATTTGATTTGAGCGCAATTCTCAAACTTAGGTCAAAAAAGCCATTTAAGCCTTTTTACAGTGAGATCTATGCGATATGGCCGAGAAATGTAATTTTGATGTTAACTCCCAAACCGCTGCGCAGAAGTCAACCAAACTTCACCCAATAGTGTATTTTATCACATTCTAGTAGTTACATTTGGAAATTTAGTTTTAGGACATTTGGTTTGAGCGCAATCTTCAAACTTAATTAAAAAAAGTCATTTAAGCCTTTTCACAGTGAGATCTATGCGATATGGCCGAGAAATGTAATTTTGATGTTAACTCCCAAACCGCTGCGCAGAAGTAAACCAAACTTCACCCAATAGTGTATTGTATCACAATCTAGTAATTACATGTGGAAATTTGGTTCTAAAACATTTGATTTGAGCGCAATCCTCAAACTTAGGTCAAAAAAGCCATTTAAGCCTTTTCACAGTGAGATCTATGCGATATGGCCGAGAAATGTAATTTTGATGTTAACTCCCAAACCGCTGCGCAGAAGTCAACCAAACTTCACCCAATAGTGTATTTTATCACAATCTAGTAGTTACATTTGGAAATTTAGTTTTAGGACATTTGGTTTGAGCGCAATCTTCAAACTTAATTAAAAAAAGTCATTTAAGCCTTTTCACAGTGAGATCTATGCGATATGGCCGAGAAATGTAATTTTGATATTAACTCCCAAACCGCTGCGCAGAAGTAAACCAAACTTCACCCAATAGTGTATTGTATCACAATCTAGTAATTACATGTGGAAATTTGGTTCTAGGACATTTGATTTGAGCGCAATCCTCAAACTTAGGTCAAAAAAGCCATTTAAGCCTTTTCACAGTGAGATCTATGCGATATGGCCGAGAAATGTAATTTTGATGTTAACTCCCAAACCGCTGCGCAGAAGTCAACCAAACTTCACACAATAGTGTATTGTATCACAATCTAGTAGTTACATTTGGAAATTTAGTTTTAGGACATTTGGTTTGAGCGCAATCTTCAAACTTAATTAAAAAAAGTCATTTAAGCCTTTTCACAGTGAGATCTATGCGATATGGCCGAGAAATGTAATTTTGATGTTAACTCCCAAACCGCTGCGCAGAAGTCAACCAAACTTCACCCAATAGTGTATTGTATCACAATTTAGTAGTTACATGTGGAAATTTGGTTCTAGGACATTTGATTTGAGCGCAATTCTCAAACTTAGGTCAAAAAAGCCATTTAAGCCTTTTTACAGTGAGATCTATGCGATTTGGCCGAGAAATGTAATTTTGATGTTAACTCCCAAACCGCTGCGCAGAAGTCAACCAAACTTCACCCAATAGTGTATTTTATCACAATCTAGTAGTTACATTTGGAAATTTAGTTTTAGGACATTTGGTTTGAGCGCAATCTTCAAACTTAATTAAAAAAAGTCATTTAAGCCTTTTCACAGTGAGATCTATGCGATATGGCCGAGAAATGTAATTTTGATGTTAACTCCCAAACCGCTGCGCAGAAGTCAACCAAACTTCACACAATAGTGTATTGTATCACAATCTAGTAGTTACATGTTGAAATTTGGTTCTAGAACATTTGATTTGAGCGCAATCCTCAAACTTAGGTCAAATAAGCCATTTAAGCCTTTTCACAGTGAGATCTATGCGATTTGGCCGAGAAATGTAATTTTGATGTTAACTCCCAAACCGCTGCGCAGAAGTCAACCAAACTTCACCCAATAGTGTATTGTATCACAATTTAGTAGTTACATGTGGAAATTTGGTTCTAGGACATTTGATTTGAGCGCAATTCTCAAACTTAGGTCAAAAAAGCCATTTAAGCCTTTTTACAGTGAGATCTATGCGATATGGCCGAGAAATGTAATTTTGATGTTAACTCCCAAACCGCTGCGCAGAAGTCAACCAAACTTCACCCAATAGTGTATTTTATCACAATTTAGTAGTTACATGTGGAAATTTGGTTCTAGGACATTTGATTTGAGCGCAATTCTCAAACTTAGGTCAAAAAAGCCATTTAAGCGTTTTTACAGTGAGATCTATGCGATATGGCCGAGAAATGTAATTTTGATGTTAACTCCCAAACCGCTGCGCAGAAGTCAACCAAACTTCACCCAATAGTGTATTTTATCACATTCTAGTAGTTACATTTGGAAATTTAGTTTTAGGACATTTGGTTTGAGCGCAATCTTCAAACTTAATTAAAAAAAGTCATTTAAGCCTTTTCACAGTGAGATCTATGCGATATGGCCGAGAAATGTAATTTTGATGTTAACTCCCAAACCGCTGCGCAGAAGTAAACCAAACTTCACCCAATAGTGTATTGTATCACAATCTAGTAATTACATGTGGAAATTTGGTTCTAAAACATTTGATTTGAGCGCAATCCTCAAACTTAGGTCAAAAAAGCCATTTAAGCCTTTTCACAGTGAGATCTATGCGATATGGCCGAGAAATGTAATTTTGATGTTAACTCCCAAACCGCTGCGCAGAAGTCAACCAAACTTCACCCAATAGTGTATTTTATCACAATCTAGTAGTTACATTTGGAAATTTAGTTTTAGGACATTTGGTTTGAGCGCAATCTTCAAACTTAATTTAAAAAAGTCATTTAAGCCTTTTCACAGTGAGATCTATGCGATATGGCCGAGAAATGTAATTTTGATATTAACTCCCAAACCGCTGCGCAGAAGTAAACCAAACTTCACCCAATAGTGTATTGTATCACAATCTAGTAATTACATGTGGAAATTTGGTTCTAGGACATTTGATTTGAGCGCAATCCTCAAACTTAGGTCAAAAAAGCCATTTAAGCCTTTTCACAGTGAGATCTATGCGATATGGCCGAGAAATGTAATTTTGATGTTAACTCCCAAACCGCTGCGCAGAAGTCAACCAAACTTCACCCAATAGTGTATTGTATCACAATCTAGTAGTTACATGTGGAAATTTGGTTCTAGAACATTTGATTTGAGCGCAATCCTCAAACTTAGGTCAAATAAGCCATTTAAGCCTTTTCACAGTGAGATCTATGCGATTTGGCCGAGAAATGTAATTTTGATGTTAACTCCCAAACCGCTGCGCAGAAGTCAACCAAACTTCACCCAATAGTGTATTGTATCACAATTTAGTAGTTACATGTGGAAATTTGGTTCTAGGACATTTGATTTGAGCGCAATTCTCAAACTTAGGTCAAAAAAGCCATTTAAGCCTTTTTACAGTGAGATCTATGCGATATGGCCGAGAAATGTAATTTTGATGTTAACTCCCAAACCGCTGCGCAGAAGTCAACCAAACTTCACCCAATAGTGTATTTTATCACAATCTAGTAGTTACATTTGGAAATTTAGTTTTAGGACATTTGGTTTGAGCGCAATCTTCAAACTTAATTAAAAAAAGTCATTTAAGCCTTTTCACAGTGAGATCTATGCGATATGGCCGAGAAATGTAATTTTGATGTTAACTCCCAAACCGCTGCGCAGAAGTCAACCAAACTTCACACAATAGTGTATTGTATCACAATCTAGTAGTTACATGTTGAAATTTGGTTCTAGAACATTTGATTTGAGCGCAATCCTCAAACTTAGGTCAAAAAAGCCATTTAAGCCTTTTCACAGTGAGATCTATGCGATATGGCCGAGAAATGTAATTTTGATGTTAACTCCCAAACCGCTGCGCAGAAGTCAACCAAACTTCACCCAATAGTGTATTTTATCACAATCTAGTAGTTCCATTTGGAAATTTAGTTTTAGGACATTTGGTTTGAGCGCAATCTTCAAACTTAATTAAAAAAAGTCATTTAAGCCTTTTCACAGTGAGATCTATGCGATATGGCCGAGAAATGTAATTTTGATGTTAACTCCCAAACCGCTGCGCAGAAGTCAACCAAACTTCACACAATAGTGTATTGTATCACAATCTAGTAGTTACAAGTGGAAATTTGGTTCTAGAACATTCTATTTGAGCGCAATCCTCAAACTTAGGTCAAAAAAGCCATTTAAGCCTTTTCACAGTGAGATCTATGCGATTTGGCCGAGAAATGTAATTTTGATGTTAACTCCCAAACCGCTGCGCAGAAGTCAACCAAACTTCACCCAATAGTGTATTGTATCACAATTTAGTAGTTACATGCTGAAATTTGGTTCTAGGACATTTGATTTGAGCGCAATTCTCAAACTTAGGTCAAAAAAGCCATTTAAGCCTTTTCACAGTGAGATCTATGCGATATGGCCGAGAAATGTAATTTTGATGTTAACTCCCAAACCGCTGCGCAGAAGTCAACCAAACTTCACACAATAGTGTATTGTATCACAATCTAGTAGTTACATGTGGAAATTTGGTTCTAGGACATTTGTTTTGAGCGCAATCCTCAAACTTAGGTCAAAAAAGCCATTTAAGCCTTTTCACAGTGAGATCTATGCGATATGGCCGAGAAATGTAATTTTGATGTTAACTCCCAAACCGCTGCGCAGAAGTCAACCAAACTTCACCCAATAGTGTATTTTATCACAATCTAGTAGTTACATTTGGAAATTTAGTTCTAGGACATTTGGTTTGAGCGCAATCTTCAAACTTAATTAAAAAAAGTCATTTAAGCCTTTTCACAGTGAGATCTATGCAATATGGCCGAGAAATGTAATTTTGATGTTAACTCCCAAACCGCTGCGCAGAAGTAAACCAAACTTCACCCAATAGTGTATTGTATCACAATCTAGTAATTACATGTGGAAATTTGGTTCTAAAACATTTGATTTGAGCGCAATCCTCAAACTTAGGTCAAAAAAGCCATTTAAGCCTTTTCACAGTGAGATCTATGCGATATGGCCGAGAAATGTAATTTTGATGTTAACTCCCAAACCGCTGCGCAGAAGTCAACCAAACTTCACCCAATAGTGTATTTTATCACAATCTAGTAGTTACATTTGGAAATTTAGTTTTAGGACATTTGGTTTGAGCGCAATCTTCAAACTTAATTAAAAAAAGTCATTTAAGCCTTTTCACAGTGAGATCTATGCGATATGGCCGAGAAATGTAATTTTGATATTAACTCCCAAACCGCTGCGCAGAAGTAAACCAAACTTCACCCAATAGTGTATTGTATCACAATCTAGTAATTACATGTGGAAATTTGGTTCTAGGACATTTGATTTGAGCGCAATCCTCAAACTTAGGTCAAAAAAGCCATTTAAGCCTTTTCACAGTGAGATCTATGCGATATGGCCGAGAAATGTAATTTTGATGTTAACTCCCAAACCGCTGCGCAGAAGTCAACCAAACTTCACCCAATAGTGTATTGTATCACAATCTAGTAGTTACATGTGGAAATTTGGTTCTAGAACATTTGATTTGAGCGCAATCCTCAAACTTAGGTCAAATAAGCCATTTAAGCCTTTTCACAGTGAGATCTATGCGATTTGGCCGAGAAATGTAATTTTGATGTTAACTCCCAAACCGCTGCGCAGAAGTCAACCAAACTTCACCCAATAGTGTATTGTATCACAATTTAGTAGTTACATGTGGAAATTTGGTTCTAGGACATTTGATTTGAGCGCAATTCTCAAACTTAGGTCAAAAAAGCCATTTAAGCCTTTTTACAGTGAGATCTATGCGATATGGCCGAGAAATGTAATTTTGATGTTAACTCCCAAACCGCTGCGCAGAAGTCAACCAAACTTCACCCAATAGTGTATTTTATCACAATCTAGTAGTTACATTTGGAAATTTAGTTTTAGGACATTTGGTTTGAGCGCAATTCTCAAACTTAGGTCAAAAAAGCCATTTAAGCCTTTTCACAGTGAGATCTATGCGATATGGCCGAGAAATGAAATTTTGATGTTAACTCCCAAACCGCTGCGCAGAAGTCAACCAAACTTCACACAATAGTGTATTGTATCACAATCTAGTAGTTACATGTTGAAATTTGGTTCTAGAACATTTGATTTGAGCGCAATCCTCAAACTTAGGTCAAAAAAGCCATTTAAGCCTTTTCACAGTGAGATCTATGCGATATGGCCGAGAAATGTAATTTTGATGTTAACTCCCAAACCGCTGCGCAGAAGTCAACCAAACTTCACCCAATAGTGTATTTTATCACAATCTAGTAGTTACATTTGGAAATTTAGTTTTAGGACATTTGGTTTGAGCGCAATCTTCAAACTTAATTAAAAAAAGTCATTTAAGCCTTTTCACAGTGAGATCTATGCGATATGGCCGAGAAATGTAATTTTGATGTTAACTCCCAAACCGCTGCGCAGAAGTCAACCAAACTTCACCCAATAGTGTATTTTATCACAATCTAGTAGTTACATTTGGAAATTTAGTTTTAGGACATTTGGTTTGAGCGCAATCTTCAAACTTAATTAAAAAAAGTCATTTAAGCCTTTTCACAGTGAGATCTATGCGATATGGCCGAGAAATGTAATTTTGATGTTAACTCCCAAACCGCTGCGCAGAAGTCAACCAAACTTCACACAATAGTGTATTGTATCACAATCTAGTAGTTACATGTGGAAATTTGGTTCTAGAACATTTGATTTGAGCGCAATCCTCAAACTTAGGTCAAAAAAGCCATTTAAGCCTTTTCACAGTGAGATCTATGCGATTTGGCCGAGAAATGTAATTTTGATGTTAACTCCCAAACCGCTGCGCAGAAGTCAACCAAACTTCACCCAATAGTGTATTGTATCACAATTTAGTAGTTACATGCTGAAATTTGGTTCTAGGACAATTGATTTGAGCGCAATTCTCAAACTTAGGTCAAAAAAGCCATTTAAGCCTTTTCACAGTGAGATCTATGCGATATGGCCGAGAAATGTAATTTTGATGTTAACTCCCAAACCGCTGCGCAGAAGTCAACCAAACTTCACACAATAGTGTATTGTATCACAATCTAGTAGTTACATGTGGAAATTTGGTTCTAGGACATTTGTTTTGAGCGCAATCCTCAAACTTAGGTCAAAAAAGCCATTTAAGCCTTTTCACAGTGAGATCTATGCAATATGGCCGAGAAATGTAATTTTGATGTTAACTCCCAAACCGCTGCGCAGAAGTAAACCAAACTTCACCCAATAGTGTATTGTATCACAATCTAGTAATTACATGTGGAAATTTGGTTCTAAAACATTTGATTTGAGCGCAATCCTCAAACTTAGGTCAAAAAAGCCATTTAAGCCTTTTCACAGTGAGATCTATGCGATATGGCCGAGAAATGTAATTTTGATGTTAACTCCCAAACCGCTGCGCAGAAGTCAACCAAACTTCACCCAATAGTGTATTTTATCACAATCTAGTAGTTACATTTGGAAATTTAGTTTTAGGACATTTGGTTTGAGCGCAATCTTCAAACTTAATTAAAAAAAGTCATTTAAGCCTTTTCACAGTGAGATCTATGCGATATGGCCGAGAAATGTAATTTTGATATTAACTCCCAAACCGCTGCGCAGAAGTAAACCAAACTTCACCCAATAGTGTATTGTATCACAATCTAGTAATTACATGTGGAAATTTGGTTCTAGGACATTTGATTTGAGCGCAATCCTCAAACTTAGGTCAAAAAAGCCATTTAAGCCTTTTCACAGTGAGATCTATGCGATATGGCCGAGAAATGTAATTTTGATGTTAACTCCCAAACCGCTGCGCAGAAGTCAACCAAACTTCACCCAATAGTGTATTGTATCACAATCTAGTAGTTACATGTGGAAATTTGGTTCTAGAACATTTGATTTGAGCGCAATCCTCAAACTTAGGTCAAATAAGCCATTTAAGCCTTTTCACAGTGAGATCTATGCGATTTGGCCGAGAAATGTAATTTTGATGTTAACTCCCAAACCGCTGCGCAGAAGTCAACCAAACTTCACCCAATAGTGTATTGTATCACAATTTAGTAGTTACATGTGGAAATTTGGTTCTAGGACATTTGATTTGAGCGCAATTCTCAAACTTAGGTCAAAAAAGCCATTTAAGCCTTTTTACAGTGAGATCTATGCGATATGGCCGAGAAATGTAATTTTGATGTTAACTCCCAAACCGCTGCGCAGAAGTCAACCAAACTTCACCCAATAGTGTATTTTATCACAATCTAGTAGTTACATTTGGAAATTTAGTTTTAGGACATTTGGTTTGAGCGCAATTCTCAAACTTAGGTCAAAAAAGCCATTTAAGCCTTTTCACAGTGAGATCTATGCGATATGGCCGAGAAATGTAATTTTGATGTTAACTCCCAAACCGCTGCGCAGAAGTCAACCAAACTTCACACAATAGTGTATTGTATCACAATCTAGTAGTTACATGTTGAAATTTGGTTCTAGAACATTTGATTTGAGCGCAATCCTCAAACTTAGGTCAAAAAAGCCATTTAAGCCTTTTCACAGTGAGATCTATGCGATATGGCCGAGAAATGTAATTTTGATGTTAACTCCCAAACCGCTGCGCAGAAGTCAACCAAACTTCACCCAATAGTGTATTTTATCACAATCTAGTAGTTACATTTGGAAATTTAGTTTTAGGACATTTGGTTTGAGCGCAATCTTCAAACTTAATTAAAAAAAGTCATTTAAGCCTTTTCACAGTGAGATCTATGCGATATGGCCGAGAAATGTAATTTTGATGTTAACTCCCAAACCGCTGCGCAGAAGTCAACCAAACTTCACCCAATAGTGTATTTTATCACAATCTAGTAGTTACATTTGGAAATTTAGTTTTAGGACATTTGGTTTGAGCGCAATCTTCAAACTTAATTAAAAAAAGTCATTTAAGCCTTTTCACAGTGAGATCTATGCGATATGGCCGAGAAATGTAATTTTGATGTTAACTCCCAAACCGCTGCGCAGAAGTCAACCAAACTTCACACAATAGTGTATTGTATCACAATCTAGTAGTTACATGTGGAAATTTGGTTCTAGAACATTTGATTTGAGCGCAATCCTCAAACTTAGGTCAAAAAAGCCATTTAAGCCTTTTCACAGTGAGATCTATGCGATTTGGCCGAGAAATGTAATTTTGATGTTAACTCCCAAACCGCTGCGCAGAAGTCAACCAAACTTCACCCAATAGTGTATTGTATCACAATTTAGTAGTTACATGCTGAAATTTGGTTCTAGGACAATTGATTTGAGCGCAATTCTCAAACTTAGGTCAAAAAAGCCATTTAAGCCTTTTCACAGTGAGATCTATGCGATATGGCCGAGAAATGTAATTTTGATGTTAACTCCCAAACCGCTGCGCAGAAGTCAACCAAACTTCACACAATAGTGTATTGTATCACAATCTAGTAGTTACATGTGGAAATTTGGTTCTAGGACATTTGTTTTGAGCGCAATCCTCAAACTTAGGTCAAAAAAGCCATTTAAGCCTTTTCACAGTGAGATCTATGCGATATGGCCGAGAAATGTAATTTTGATGTTAACTCCCAAACCGCTGCGCAGAAGTCAACCAAACTTCACCCAATAGTGTATTTTATCACAATCTAGTAGTTACATTTGGAAATTTAGTTCTAGGACATTTGGTTTGAGCGCAATCTTCAAACTTAATTAAAAAAAGTCATTTAAGCCTTTTCACAGTGAGATCTATGCGATATGGCCGAGAAATGTAATTTTGATGTTAACTCCCAAACCGCTGCGCAGAAGTAAACCAAACTTCACCCAGTAGTGTATTGTATCACAATCTAGTAATTACATGTGGAAATTTGGTTCTAAAACATTTGATTTGAGCGCAATCCTCAAACTTAGGTCAAAAAAGCCATTTAAGCCTTTTCACAGTGAGATCTATGCGATATGGCCGAGAAATGTAATTTTGATGTTAACTCCCAAACCGCTGCGCAGAAGTAAACCAAACTTCACCCAATAGTGTATTGTATCACAATCTAGTAGTTACATGTGGAAATTTGGTTCTAGGACATTTGATTTGAGCGCAATCCTCAAACTTAGATCAAAAAAGCCATTTAAGCCTTTTCACAGTGAGATCTACGCGATATGGCTGAGAAATGTAATTTTGATGTTAACTCCCAAACCGCTGTGCAGAAGTCAACCAAACTTCACCCAATAGTGTATTGTATCACAATTTAGTAGTTACATTTGGAAATTTAGTTTTAGGACATTTGGTTTGAGCGCAATCTTCAAACTTAAATAAAAAAAGTCATTTAAGCCTTTTCACAGTGAGATCTATGCGATATGGCCGAGAAATGTAATTTTGATGTTAACTCCCAAACCGCTGCGCAGAAGTCAACCAAACTTCACCCAATAGTGTATTGTATCACAATTTAGTAGTTACATGTGGAAATTTGGTGCTAGGACATTTGATTTGAGCGCAATTCTCAAACTTAGGTCAAAAAAGCCATTTAAGCCTTTTTACAGTGAGATCTATGCGATATGGCCGAGAAATGTAATTTTGATGTTAACTCCCAAACCGCTGCGCAGAAGTCAACCAAACTTCACCCAATAGTGTATTTTATCACAATTTAGTAGTTACATGTAGAAATTTGGTTCTAGGACATTTGATTTGAGCGCAATTCTCAAACTTAGGTCAAAAAAGCCATTTAAGCCTTTTTACAGTGAGATCTATGCGATATGGCCGAGAAATGTAATTTTGATGTTAACTCCCAAACCGCTGCGCAGAAGTCAACCAAACTTCACCCAATAGTGTATTTTATCACATTCTAGTAGTTACATTTGGAAATTTAGTTTTAGGACATTTGGTTTGAGCGCAATCTTCAAACTTAATTAAAAAAAGTCATTTAAGCCTTTTCACAGTGAGATCTATGCGATATGGCCGAGAAATGTAATTTTGATGTTAACTCCCAAACCGCTGCGCAGAAGTCAACCAAACTTCACACAATAGTGTATTGTATCACAATCTAGTAGTTATATGTGGAAATTTGGTTCTAGAACATTTGATTTGAGCGCAATCCTCAAACTTAGGTCAAAAAAGCCATTTAAGCCTTTTCACAGTGAGATCTATGCGATTTGGCCGAGAAATGTAATTTTGATGTTAACTCCCAAACCGCTGCGCAGAAGTCAACCAAACTTCACCCAATAGTGTATTGTATCACAATTTAGTAGTTACATGCTGAAATTTGGTTCTAGGACATTTGATTTGAGCGCAATTCTCAAACTTAGGTCAAAAAAGCCATTTAAGCCTTTTCACAGTGAGATCTATGCGATATGGCCGAGAAATGTAATTTTGATGTTAACTCCCAAACCGCTGCGCAGAAGTCAACCAAACTTCACACAATAGTGTATTGTATCACAATCTAGTAGTTACATGTGGAAATTTGGTTCTAGGACATTTGTTTTGAGCGCAATCCTCAAACTTAGGTCAAAAGAGCCATTTAAGCCTTTTCACAGTGAGATCTATGCGATATGGCCGAGAAATGTAATTTTGATGTTAACTCCCAAACCGCTGCGCAGAAGTCAACCAAACTTCACCCAATAGTGTATTTTATCACAATCTAGTAGTTACATTTGGAAATTTAGTTC
Source organism: Corythoichthys intestinalis (assembly GCF_030265065.1). Lineage (NCBI taxonomy): Eukaryota > Metazoa > Chordata > Actinopteri > Syngnathiformes > Syngnathidae > Corythoichthys > Corythoichthys intestinalis. The sequence goes on along the minus strand of NC_080413.1, from coordinate 44,646,088 downwards.
TAGGACATTTGGTTTGAGCGCAATCTTCAAACTTAATTAAAAAAAGTCATTTAAGCCTTTTCACAGTGAGATCTATGCGATATGGCCGAGAAATGTAATTTTGATGTTAACTCCCAAACCGCTGCGCAGAAGTAAACCAAACTTCACCCAGTAGTGTATTGTATCACAATCTAGTAATTACATGTGGAAATTTGGTTCTAAAACATTTGATTTGAGCGCAATCCTCAAACTTAGGTCAAAAAAGCCATTTAAGCCTTTTCACAGTGAGATCTATGCGATATGGCCGAGAAATGTAATTTTGATGTTAACTCCCAAACCGCTGCGCAGAAGTAAACCAAACTTCACCCAATAGTGTATTGTATCACAATCTAGTAGTTACATGTGGAAATTTGGTTCTAGGACATTTGATTTGAGCGCAATCCTCAAACTTAGATCAAAAAAGCCATTTAAGCCTTTTCACAGTGAGATCTACGCGATATGGCTGAGAAATGTAATTTTGATGTTAACTCCCAAACCGCTGCGCAGAAGTCAACCAAACTTCACCCAATAGTGTATTGTATCACAATTTAGTAGTTACATGTGGAAATTTGGTTCTAGGACATTTGATTTGAGCGCAATTCTCAAACTTAGGTCAAAAAAGCCATTGAAGCCTTTTTACAGTGAGATCTATGCGATATGGCCGAGAAATGTAATTTTGATGTTAACTCCCAAACCGCTGCGCAGAAGTCAACCAAACTTCACCCAATAGTGTATTTTATCACAATCTAGTAGTTACATTTGGAAATTTAGTTTTAGGACATTTGGTTTGAGCGCAATCTTCAAACTTAATTAAAAAAAGTCATTTAAGCCTTTTCACAGTGAGATCTATGCGATATGGCCGAGAAATGTAATTTTGATGTTAACTCCCAAACCGCTGCGCAGAAGTCAACCAAACTTCACACAATAGTGTATTGTATCACAATCTAGTAGTTACATGTTGAAATTTGGTTCTAGAACATTTGATTTGAGCGCAATCCTCAAACTTAGGTCAAAAAAGCCATTTAAGCCTTTTCACAGTGAGATCTATGCGATATGGCCGAGAAATGTAATTTTGATGTTAACTCCCAAACCGCTGCGCAGAAGTCAACCAAACTTCACCCAATAGTGTATTGTATCACATTCTAGTAGTTACATTTGAAAATTTCGTTCTAGGACATTTGGTTTGAGCGCAATCATTAAACTTAGGTCAAAAAAGCCATTTAAGCCTTTTCACAGTGAGATCTATGCGATATGGCCGAGAAATGTAATTTTGATGTTAACTCCCAAACCGCTGCGCAGAAGTCAACCAAACTTCACCCAATAGTGTATTGTATCACAATCTAGTAGTTACATTTGAAAATTTTGTTCTAGGAAATTTTGTTTGAGCGCAATCATCAAACTTAATTAAAAAAGTCATTTAAGCCTTTTCACAGTGAGATCTATGCGATATGGCCGAGAAATGTAATTTTGATGTTAACTCCCAAACCGCTGCGCAGAGGTCAACCAAACTTCACCCATTAGTGTATTGTATCACAATCTAGTAGTTACATGTGAAAATTTGGTTCTAGGACATTTGATTTGAGCGCAATCCTCAAACTTAGGTCAAAAAAGCCATTTAAGCCTTTTCACAGTGAGATCTATGCGATATGGCCGAGAAATGTAATTTTGATGTTAACTCCCAAACCGCTGCGCAGAAGTCAACCAAACTTCACCCAATAGTGTATTGTATCACATTATAGTAGTTACATTTGACAATTTCGTTCTAGGACATTTGGTTTGAGCGCAATTATTAAACTTAGGTCAAAAAAGCCATTTAAGCCTTTTCACAGTGAGATCTATGCGATATGGCCGAGAAATGTAATTTTGATGTTAACTCCCAAACCGCTGCGCAGAAGTAAACCAAACTTCACCCATTAGTGTATTGTATCACAATCTAGTAGTTACATGTGGAAATTTGGTTCTAGGACATTTGATTTGAGCGCAATCCTCAAACTTAGGTCAAAAAAGCCATTTAAGCCTTTTCACAGTGAGATCTATGCGATATGGCCGAGAAATGTAATTTTGATGTTAACTCCCAAACCGCTGCGCAGAAGTCAACTAAACTTCACCCAATAGTGTATTGTATCACATTCTAGTAGTTACATTTGAAAATTTCGTTCTAGGACATTTGGTTTGAGCGCAATCATTAAACTTAATTAAAAAAGTCATTTAAGCCTTTTCACAGTGAGATCTATGCGATATGGCCGAGAAATGTAATTTTGATGTTAACTCCCAAACCGCTGCGCAGAAGTCAACCAAACTTCACCCAATAGTGTATTGTATCACAATCTAGTAGTTACATTTGAAAATTTTGTTCTAGGACATTTTGTTTGAACGCAATCATCAAACTTAATTAAAAAAGTCATTTAAGCCTTTTCACAGTGAGATCTATGCGATATGGCCGAGAAATGTAATTTTGATGTTAACTCCCAAACCGCTACGCAGAAGTCAACCAAACTTCACCCATTAGTGTATTGTATCACAATCTAGTAGTTACATGTGGAAATTTGGTTCTAGGACATTTGATTTGAGCGCAATCCTCAAACTTAGGTCAAAAAAGCCATTTAAGCCTTTTCACAGTGAGATCTATGCGATATGGCCGAGAAATGTAATTTTGATGTTAACTCCCAAACCGCTGCGCAGAAGTCAACTAAACTTCACCCAATAGTGTATTGTATCACATTCTAGTAGTTACATTTGAAAATTTCGTTCTAGGACATTTGGTTTGAGCGCAATCATTAAACTTAATTAAAAAAGTCATTTAAGCCTTTTCACAGTGAGATCTATGCGATATGGCCGAGAAATGTAATTTTGATGTTAACTCCCAAACCGCTGCGCAGAAGTCAACCAAACTTCACCCATTAGTGTATTGTATCACAATCTAGTAATTACATGTGGAAATTTGGTTCTAGGACATTTGATTTGAGCGCAATCCTCAAACTTAGGTCAAAAAAGCCATTTAAGCCTTTTCACAGTGAGATCTATGCGATATGGCCGAGAAATGTAATTTTGATGTTAACTCCCAAACCGCTGCGCAGAAGTCAACCAAACTTCACCCAATAGTGTATTGTATCACAATCTAGTAGTTACATTTGAAAATTTTGTTCTAGGACATTTTGTTTGAACGCAATCATCAAACTTAATTAAAAAAGTCATTTAAGCCTTTTCACAGTGAGATCTATGCGATATGGCCGAGAAATGTAATTTTGATGTTAACTCCCAAACCGCTGCGCAGAAGTCAACCAAACTTCACCCATTAGTGTATTGTATCACAATCTAGTAGTTACATGTGGAAATTTGGTTATTGGACATTTGATTTGAGCGCAATCCTCAAACTTAGGTCAAAAAAGCCATTTAAGCCTTTTCACAGTGAGATCTATGCGATATGGCCGAGAAATGTAATTTTGATGTTAACTCCCAAACCGCTGCGCAGAAGTCAACCAAACTTCACCCATTAGTGTATTGTATCACAATCTAGTAGTTACATGTGGAAATTTGGTTCTAGGACATTTGATTTGAGCGCAATCCTCAAACTTAGGTCAAAAAAGCCATTTAAGCCTTTTCACAGTGAGATCTATGCGATATGGCCGAGAAATGTAATTTTGATGTTAACTCCCAAACCGCTGCGCAGAAGTCAACCAAACTTCACCCAATAGTGTATTGTATCACATTCTAGTAGTTACATTTGAAAATTTCGTTCTAGGACATTTGGTTTGAGCGCAATCATTAAACTTAGGTCAAAAAAGCCATTTAAGCCTTTTCACAGTGAGATCTATGCGATATGGCCGAGAAATGTAATTTTGATGTTAACTCCCAAACCGCTGCGCAGAAGTCAACCAAACTTCACCCAATAGTGGATTGTATCACAATCTAGTAGTTACATTTGAAAATTTTGTTCTAGGAAATTTTGTTTGAGCGCAATCATCAAACTTAATTAAAAAAGTCATTTAAGCCTTTTCACAGTGAGATCTATGCGATATGGCCGAGAAATGTAATTTTGATGTTAACTCCCAAACCGCTGCGCAGAAGTCAACCAAACTTCACCCATTAGTGTATTGTATCACAATCTAGTAGTTACATGTGGAAATTTGGTTCTAGGACATTTGATTTGAGCGCAATCCTCAAACTTAGGTCAAAAAAGCCATTTAAGCCTTTTCACAGTGAGATCTATGCGATATGGCCGAGAAATGTAATTTTGATGTTAACTCCCAAACCGCTGCGCAGAAGTCAACCAAACTTCACCCAATAGTGTATTTTATCACAATCTAGTAGTTACATTTGGAAATTTAGTTTTAGGACATTTGGTTTGAGCGCAATTATTAAACTTAGGTCAAAAAAGCCATTTAAGCCTTTTCACAGTGAGATCTATGCGATATGGCCGAGAAATGTAATTTTGATGTTAACTCCCAAACCGCTGCGCAGAAGTCAACCAAACTTCACCCATTAGTGTATTGTATTACAATCTAGTAGTTACATGTGGAAATTTGGTTCTAGGACATTTGATTTGAGCGCAATCCTCAAACTTAGGTCAAAAAAGCCATTTAAGCCTTTTCACAGTGAGATCTATGCGATATGGCCGAGAAATGTAATTTTGATGTTAACTCCCAAACCGCTGCGCAGAAGTCAACCAAACTTCACCCAATAGTGTATTGTATCACAATCTAGTAGTTACATTTGAAAATTTTGTTCTAGGACATTTTGTTTGAACGCAATCATCAAACTTAATTAAAAAAGTCATTTAAGCCTTTTCACAGTGAGATCTATGCGATATGGCCGAGAAATGTAATTTTGATGTTAACTCCCAAACCGCTGCGCAGAAGTCAACCAAACTTCACCCAATAGTGTATTTTATCACAATCTAGTAGTTACATTTGGAAATTTAGTTCTAGGATATTTGATTTGAGCGCAATCTTCAAACTTAATTAAAAAAAGTCATTTAAGCCTTTTCACAGTGAGATCTATGCGATATGGCCGAGAAATGTAATTTTGATGTTCACTCCCAAACCGCTGCGCAGAGGTCAACCAAACTTCAACCATTAGTGTATTGTATCACAATCTAGTAGTTACATGTGGAAATTTGGTTCTAGGACATTTGATTTGAGCGCAATCCTCAAACTTAGGTCAAAAAAGCCATTTAAGCCTTTTCACAGTGAGATCTATGCGATATGGCCGAGAAATGTAATTTTGATGTTAACTCCCAAACCGCTGCGCAGAAGTCAACCAAACTTCACCCAATAGTGTATTGTATCACATTCTAGTAGTTACATTTGAAAATTTCGTTCTAGGACATTTGGTTTGAGCGCAATCATTAAACTTAGGTCAAAAAAGCCATTTAAGCCTTTTCACAGTGAGATCTATGCGATATGGCCGAGAAATGTAATTTTGATGTTAACTCCCAAACCGCTGCGCAGAAGTCAACCAAACTTCACCCAATAGTGTATTGTATCACATTATAGTAGTTACATTTGACAATTTCGTTCTAGGACATTTGGTTTGAGCGCAATTATTAAACTTAGGTCAAAAAAGCCATTTAAGCCTTTTCACAGTGAGATCTATGCGATATGGCCGAGAAATGTAATTTTGATGTTAACTCCCAAACCGCTGCGCAGAAGTAAACCAAACTTCACCCATTAGTGTATTGTATCACAATCTAGTAGTTACATGTGGAAATTTGGTTCTAGGACATTTGATTTGAGCGCAATCCTCAAACTTAGGTCAAAAAAGCCATTTAAGCCTTTTCACAGTGAGATCTATGCGATATGGCCGAGAAATGTAATTTTGATGTTAACTCCCAAACCGCTGCGCAGAAGTCAACTAAACTTCACCCAATAGTGTATTGTATCACATTCTAGTAGTTACATTTGAAAATTTCGTTCTAGGACATTTGGTTTGAGCGCAATCATTAAACTTAATTAAAAAAGTCATTTAAGCCTTTTCACAGTGAGATCTATGCGATATGGCCGAGAAATGTAATTTTGATGTTAACTCCCAAACCGCTGCGCAGAAGTCAACCAAACTTCACCCAATAGTGTATTGTATCACGATCTAGTAGTTACATTTGAAAATTTTGTTCTAGGACATTTTGTTTGAACGCAATCATCAAACTTAATTAAAAAAGTCATTTAAGCCTTTTCACAGTGAGATCTATGCGATATGGCCGAGAAATGTAATTTTGATGTTAACTCCCAAACCGCTGCGCAGAAGTCAACCAAACTTCACCCAATAGTGTATTGTATCACAATCTAGTAGTTACATTTGAAAATTTTGTTCTAGGAAATTTTGTTTGAGCGCAATCATCAAACTTAATTAAAAAAGTCATTTAAGCCTTTTCACAGTGAGATCTATGCGATATGGCCGAGAAATGTAATTTTGATTCAATTCAATTCAATTCAATTCAATTCAATTTTATTTGTATAGCCCTCAATCACAACAGAGGTCTCAAAGGACTTTACAGAGGCAATATGATACACAATTAGAAATGAAGCAACAAAGATGAATAGATACAGTTCAAGTCCTGGGTATCCCCTATCCCCTTTTGATGTTAACTCCCAAACCGCTGCGCAGAAGTCAACCAAACTTCACCCATTAGTGTATTGTATCACAATCTAGTAATTACATGTGGAAATTTGGTTCTAGGACATTTGATTTGAGCGCAATCCTCAAACTTAGGTCAAAAAAGCCATTTAAGCCTTTTCACAGTGAGATCTATGCGATATGGCCGAGAAATGTAATTTTGATGTTAACTCCCAAACCGCTGCGCAGAAGTCAACCAAACTTCACCCAATAGTGTATTGTATCACAATCTAGTAGTTACATTTGAAAATTTTGTTCTAGGACATTTTGTTTGAACGCAATCATCAAACTTAATTAAAAAAGTCATTTAAGCCTTTTCACAGTGAGATCTATGCGATATGGCCGAGAAATGTAATTTTGATGTTAACTCCCAAACCGCTGCGCAGAAGTCAACCAAACTTCACCCAATAGTGTATTGTATCACAATCTAGTAGTTACATTTGAAAATTTTGTTCTAGGACATTTTGTTTGAGCGCAATCCTCAAACTTAGGTCAAAAAAGCCATTTAAGCCTTTTCACAGTGAGATCTATGCGATATGGCCGAGAAATGTAATTTTGATGTTAACTCCCAAACCGCTGCGCAGAAGTCAACCAAACTTCACCCAATAGTGTATTGTATCACATTCTAGTAGTTACATTTGAAAATTTCGTTCTAGGACATTTGGTTTGAGCGCAATCATTAAACTTAGGTCAAAAAAGCCATTTAAGCCTTTTCACAGTGAGATCTATGCGATATGGCCGAGAAATGTAATTTTGATGTTAACTCCCAAACCGCTGCGCAGAAGTAAACCAAACTTCACCCATTAGTGTATTGTATCACAATCTAGTAGTTACATGTGGAAATTTGGTTCTAGGACATTTGATTTGAGCGCAATCCTCAAACTTAGGTCAAAAAAGCCATTTAAGCCTTTTCACAGTGAGATCTATGCGATATGGCCGAGAAATGTAATTTTGATGTTAACTCCCAAACCGCTGCGCAGAAGTCAACCAAACTTCACCCAATAGTGTATTGTATCACAATCTAGTAGTTACATTTGAAAATTTTGTTCTAGGACATTTTGTTTGAACGCAATCATCAAACTTAATTAAAAAAGTCATTTAAGCCTTTTCACAGTGAGATCTATGCGATATGGCCGAGAAATGTAATTTTGATAACTCCCAAACCGCTGCGCAGAAGTCAACCAAACTTCACCCATTAGTGTATTGTATCACAATCTAGTAGTTACATGTGGAAATTTGGTTATAGGACATTTGATTTGAGCGCAATCCTCAAACTTAGGTCAAAAAAGCCATTTAAGCCTTTTCACAGTGAGATCTATGCGATATGGCCGAGAAATGTAATTTTGATGTTAACTCCCAAACCGCTGCGCAGAAGTCAACCAAACTTCACCCAATAGTGTATTGTATCACAATCTAGTAGTTACATTTGAAATTTTTGTTCTAGGACATTTTGTTTGAGCGCAATCATCAAACTTAATTAAAAAAGTCATTTAAGCCTTTTCACAGTGAGATCTATGCGATATGGCCGAGAAATGTAATTTTGATGTTAACTCCCAAACCGCTGCGCAGAAGTCAACCAAACTTCACCCATTAGTGTATTGTATCACAATCTAGTAGTTACATGTGGAAATTTGGTTCTAGGACATTTGATTTGAGCGCAATCCTCAAACTTAGGTCAAAAAAGCCATTTAAGCCTTTTCACAGTGAGATCTATGCGATATGGCCGAGAAATGTAATTTTGATGTTAACTCCCAAACCGCTGCGCAGAAGTCAACTAAACTTCACCCAATAGTGTATTGTATCACATTCTAGTAGTTACATTTGAAAATTTCGTTCTAGGACATTTGGTTTGAGCGCAATCCTCAAACTTAGGTCAAAAAAGCCATTTAAGCCTTTTCACAGTGAGATCTATGCGATATGGCCGAGAAATGTAATTTTGATGTTAACTCCCAAACCGCTGCGCAGAAGTCAACCAAACTTCACCCAATAGTGTATTGTATCACATTCTAGTAGTTACATTTGAAAATTTCGTTCTAGGACATTTGGTTTGAGCGCAATTATTAAACTTAGGTCAAAAAAGCCATTTAAGCCTTTTCACAGTGAGATCTATGCGATATGGCCGAGAAATGTAATTTTGATGTTAACTCCCAAACCGCTGCGCAGAAGTCAACCAAACTTCACCCAATAGTGTATTGTATCACATTCTAGTAGTTACATTTGAAAATTTCGTTCTAGGACATTTGGTTTGAGCGCAATCATTAAACTTAGGTCAAAAAAGCCATTTAAGCCTTTTCACAGTGAGATCTATGCGATAAGGCCGAGAAATGTAATTTTGATGTTAACTCCCAAACCGCTGCGCAGAAGTCAACCAAACTTCACCCAATAGTGTATTGTATCACAATCTAGTAGTTACATTTGAAAATTTCGTTCTAGGACATTTGGTTTGAGCGCAATTATTAAACTTAGGTCAAAAAAGCCATTTAAGCCTTTTCACAGTGAGATCTATGCGATATGGCCGAGAAATGTAATTTTGATGTTAACTCCCAAACCGCTGCGCAGAAGTCAACTAAACTTCACCCAATAGTGTATTGTATCACATTCTAGTAGTTACATTTGAAAATTTCGTTCTAGGACATTTGGTTTGAGCGCAATCATTAAACTTAATTAAAAAAGTCATTCAAGCCTTTTCACAGTGAGATCTATGCGATATGGCCGAGAAATGTAATTTTGATGTTAACTCCCAAACCGCTGCGCAGAAGTCAACCAAACTTCACCCAATAGTGTATTGTATCACAATCTAGTAGTTACATTTGAAAATTTTGTTCTAGGACATTTTGTTTGAACGCAATCATCAAACTTAATTAAAAAAGTCATTTAAGCCTTTTCACAGTGAGATCTATGCGATATGGCCGAGAAATGTAATTTTGATGTTAACTCCCAAACCGCTGCGCAGAAGTCAACCAAACTTCACCCAATAGTGTATTGTATCACAATCTAGTAGTTACATTTGAAAATTTTGTTCTAGGAAATTTTGTTTGAGCGCAATCATCAAACTTAATTAAAAAAGTCATTCAAGCCTTTTCACAGTGAGATCTATGCGATATGGCCGAGAAATGTAATTTTGATGTTAACTCCCAAACCGCTGCGCAGAAGTCAACCAAACTTCACCCAATAGTGTATTGTATCACAATCTAGTAGTTACATTTGAAATTTTTGTTCTAGGACATTTTGTTTGAGCGCAATCATCAAACTTAATTAAAAAAGTCATTTAAGCCTTTTCACAGTGAGATCTATGCGATATGGCCGAGAAATGTAATTTTGATGTTAACTCCCAAACCGCTGCGCAGAAGTCAACCAAACTTCACCCATTAGTGTATTGTATCACAATCTAGTAGTTACATGTGGAAATTTGGTTCTAGGACATTTGATTTGAGCGCAATCCTCAAACTTAGGTCAAAAAAGCCATTTAAGCCTTTTCACAGTGAGATCTATGCGATATGGCCGAGAAATGTAATTTTGATGTTAACTCCCAAACCGCTGCGCAGAAGTCAACTAAACTTCACCCAATAGTGTATTGTATCACATTCTAGTAGTTACATTTGAAAATTTCGTTCTAGGACATTTGGTTTGAGCGCAATCCTCAAACTTAGGTCAAAAAAGCCATTTAAGTCTTTTCACAGTGAGATCTATGCGATATGGCCGAGAAATGTAATTTTGATGTTAACTCCCAAACCGCTGCGCAGAAGTCAACCAAACTTCACCCAATAGTGTATTGTATCACATTCTAGTAGTTACATTTGAAAATTTCGTTCTAGGACATTTGGTTTGAGCGCAATTATTAAACTTAGGTCAAAAAAGCCATTTAAGCCTTTTCACAGTGAGATCTATGCGATATGGCCGAGAAATGTAATTTTGATGTTAACTCCCAAACCGCTGCGCAGAAGTCAACCAAACTTCACCCAATAGTGTATTGTATCACATTCTAGTAGTTACATTTGAAAATTTCGTTCTAGGACATTTGGTTTGAGCGCAATCATTAAACTTAGGTCAAAAAAGCCATTTAAGCCTTTTCACAGTGAGATCTATGCGATAAGGCCGAGAAATGTAATTTTGATGTTAACTCCCAAACCGCTGCGCAGAAGTCAACCAAACTTCACCCAATAGTGTATTGTATCACATTCTAGTAGTTACATTTGAAAATTTCGTTCTAGGACATTTGGTTTGAGCGCAATCATTAAACTTAATTAAAAAAGTCATTTAAGCCTTTTCACAGTGAGATCTATGCGATATGGCCGAGAAATTTAATTTTGATGTTAACTCCCAAACCGCTGCGCAGAAGTCAACCAAACTTCACCCATTAGTGTATTGTATCACAATCTAGTAATTACATGTGGAAATTTGGTTCTAGGACATTTGATTTGAGCGCAATCCTCAAACTTAGGTCAAAAAAGCCATTTAAGCCTTTTCACAGTGAGATCTATGCGATATGGCCGAGAAATGTAATTTTGATGTTAACTCCCAAACCGCTGCGCAGAAGTCAACCAAACTTCACCCAATAGTGTATTTTATCACAATCTAGTAGTTACATTTGGAAATTTAGTTCTAGGACATTTGATTTGAGCGCAATCCTCAAACTTAGGTCAAAAAAGCCATTTAAGCCTTTTCACAGTGAGATCTATGCGATATGGCCGAGAAATGTAATTTTGATGTTCACTCCCAAACCGCTGCGCAGAAGTCAACCAAACTTCACCCATTAGTGTATTTTATCATAATCTAGTAGTTACATTTGGAAATTTGGTTCTAGGACATTTGATTTGAGCGCAATCCTCAAACTTAGGTCAAAAAAGCCATTTAAGCCTTTTCACAGTGAGATCTATGCGATATGGCCGAGAAATGTAATTTTGATGTTAACTCCCAAACCGCTGCGCAGAAGTCAACCAAACTTCACCCAATAGTGTATTTTATCACAATCTAGTACTTACATTTGGAAATTTAGTTTTAGGACATTTGGTTTGAGCGCAATTATTAAACTTAGGTCAAAAAAGCCATTTAAGCCTTTTCACAGTGAGATCTATGCGATATGGCCGAGAAATTTAATTTTGATGTTAACTCCCAAACCGCTGCGCAGAAGTAAACCAAACTTCACCCATTAGTGTATTGTATCACAATCTAGTAGTTACATGTGGAAATTTGGTTCTAGGACATTTGATTTGAGCGCAATCCTCAAACTTAGGTCAAAAAAGCCATTTAAGCCTTTTCACAGTGAGATCTATGCGATATGGCCGAGAAATGTAATTTTGATGTTAACTCCCAAACCGCTGCGCAGAAGTCAACCAAACTTCACCCATTAGTGTATTGTATCACAATCTAGTAGTTACATTTGAAAATTTTGTTCTAGGACATTTTGTTTGAACGCAATCATCAAACTTAATTAAAAAAGTCATTTAAGCCTTTTCACAGTGAGATCTATGCGATATGGCCGAGAAATGTAATTTTGATGTTAACTCCCAAACCGCTGTGCAGAAGTCAACCAAACTTCAACCATTAGTGTATTGTATCACAATCTAGTAGTTACATGTGGAAATTTGGTTCTAGGACATTTGATTTGAGCGCAATCCTCAAACTTAGGTCAAAAAAGCCATTTAAGCCTTTTCACAGTGAGATCTATGCGATATGGCCGAGAAATGTAATTTTGATGTTAACTCCCAAACCGCTGCGCAGAAGTCAACCAAACTTCACCCATTAGTGTATTGTATCACAATCTAGTAGTTACATTTGAAAATTTTGTTCTAGGACATTTTTTTTGAACGCAATCATCAAACTTAATTAAAAAAGTCATTTAAGCCTTTTCACAGTGAGATCTATGCGATATGGCCGAGAAATGTAATTTTGATGTTAACTCCCAAACCGCTGCGCAGAAGTCAACCAAACTTCACCCAATAGTGTATTGTATCACAATCTAGTAGTTACATTTGAAAATTTTGTTCTAGGACATTTTGTTTGAGCGCAATCCTCAAACTTAGGTCAAAAAAGCCATTTAAGCCTTTTCACAGTGAGATCTATGCGATATGGCCGAGAAATGTAATTTTGATGTTAACTCCCAAACCGCTGCGCAGAAGTCAACCAAACTTCACCCAATAGTGTATTGTATCACAATCTAGTAGTTACATTTGAAAATTTTGTTCTAGGACATTTTGTTTGAACGCAATCATCAAACTTAATTAAAAAAGTCATTTAAGCCTTTTCACAGTGAGATCTATGCGATATGGCCGAGAAATGTAATTTTGATAACTCCCAAACCGCTGCGCAGAAGTCAACCAAACTTCACCCATTAGTGTATTGTATCACAATCTAGTAGTTACATGTGGAAATTTGGTTATAGGACATTTGATTTGAGCGCAATCCTCAAACAGGTCAAAAAAGCCATTTAAGCCTTTTCACAGTGAGATCTATGCGATATGGCCGAGAAATGTAATTTTGATGTTAACTCCCAAACCGCTGCGCAGAAGTCAACCAAACTTCACCCAATAGTGTATTGTATCACAATCTAGTAGTTACATTTGAAAATTTCGTTCTAGGACATTTGGTTTGAGCGCAATCATTAAACTTAGGTCAAAAAAGCCATTAAAGCCTTTTCACAGTGAGATCTATGCGATATGGCCGAGAAATGTAATTTTGATGTTAACTCCCAAACCGCTGCGCAGAAGTCAACCAAACTTCACCCAATAGTGTATTGTATCACAATCTAGTAGTTACATTTGAAAATTTTGTTCTAGGACATTTTGTTTGAACGCAATCATCAAACTTAATTAAAAAAGTCATTTAAGCCTTTTCACAGTGAGATCTATGCGATATGGCCGAGAAATGTAATTTTGATAACTCCCAAACCGCTGCGCAGAAGTCAACCAAACTTCACCCATTAGTGTATTGTATCACAATCTAGTAGTTACATGTGGAAATTTGGTTATAGGACATTTGATTTGAGCGCAATCCTCAAACAGGTCAAAAAAGCCATTTAAGCCTTTTCACAGTGAGATCTATGCGATATGGCCGAGAAATGTAATTTTGATGTTAACTCCCAAACCGCTGCGCAGAAGTCAACCAAACTTCACCCAATAGTGTATTTTATCACAATCTAGTAGTTACATTTGGAAATTTAGTTCTAGGACATTTGATTTGAGCGCAATCTTCAAACTTAATTAAAAAAAGTCATTTAAGCCTTTTCACAGTGAGATCTATGCGATATGGCCGAGAAATGTAATTTTAATGTTAACTCCCAAACCGCTGTGCAGAAGTCAACCAAACTTCAACCATTAGTGTATTGTATCACAATCTAGTAGTTACATGTAGAAATTTGGTTCTAGGACATTTGATTTGAGCGCAATCCTCAAACTTAGGTCAAAAAAGCCATTTAAGCCTTTTCACAGTGAGATCTATGCGATATGGCCGAGAAATGTAATTTTGATGTTAACTCCCAAACCGCTGCGCAGAAGTCAACCAAACTTCACCCAATAGTGTATTGTATCACAATCTAGTAGTTACATTTGAAAATTTTGTTCTAGGACATTTGGTTTGAGCGCAATCATCAAACTTAATTAAAAAAGTCATTTAAGCCTTTTCACAGTGAGATCTATGCGATATGGCCGAGAAATGTAATTTTGATGTTAACTCCCAAACCGCTGCGCAGAAGTCAACCAAACTTCACCCATTAGTGTATTGTATCACAATCTAGTAGTTACATGTGGAAATTTGGTTCTAGGACATTTGATTTGAGCGCAATCCTCAAACTTAGGTCAAAAAAGCCATTTAAGCCTTTTCACAGTGAGATCTATGCGATATGGCCGAGAAATGTAATTTTGATGTTAACTCCCAAACCGCTGCGCAGAAGTCAACCAAACTTCACCCATTAGTGTATTGCATCACAATCTAGTAGTTACATGTGGAAATTTGGTTATTGGACATTTGATTTGAGCGCAATCCTCAAACTTAGGTCAAAAAAGCCATTTAAGCCTTTTCACAGTGAGATCTATGCGATATGGCCGAGAAATGTAATTTTGATGTTAACTCCCAAACCGCTGCGCAGAAGTCAACCAAACTTCACCCAATAGTGTATTTTATCACAATCTAGTACTTACATTTGGAAATTTAGTTTTAGGACATTTGGTTTGAGCGCAATTATTAAACTTAGGTCAAAAAAGCCATTTAAGCCTTTTCACAGTGAGATCTATGCGATATGGCCGAGAAATTTAATTTTGATGTTAACTCCCAAACCGCTGCGCAGAAGTAAACCAAACTTCACCCATTAGTGTATTGTATCACAATCTAGTAGTTACATGTGGAAATTTGGTTCTAGGACATTTGATTTGAGCGCAATCCTCAAACTTAGGTCAAAAAAGCCATTTAAGCCTTTTCACAGTGAGATCTATGCGATATGGCCGAGAAATGTAATTTTGATGTTAACTCCCAAACCGCTGCGCAGAAGTCAACCAAACTTCACCCAATAGTGTATTGTATCACAATCTAGTAGTTACATTTGAAAATTTTGTTCTAGGACATTTTGTTTGAACGCAATCATCAAACTTAATTAAAAAAGTCATTTAAGCCTTTTCACAGTGAGATCTATGCGATATGGCCGAGAAATGTAATTTTAATGTTAACTCCCAAACCGCTGTGCAGAAGTCAACCAAACTTCAACCATTAGTGTATTGTATCACAATCTAGTAGTTACATGTAGAAATTTGGTTCTAGGACATTTGATTTGAGCGCAATCCTCAAACTTAGGTCAAAAAAGCCATTTAAGCCTTTTGACAGTGAGATCTATGCGATATGGCCGAGAAATGTAATTTTGATGTTAACTCCCAAACCGCTGCGCAGAAGTCAACCAAACTTCACCCAATAGTGTATTGTATCACAATCTAGTAGTTACATTTGAAAATTTTGTTCTAGGACATTTTGTTTGAACGCAATCATCAAACTTAATTAAAAAAGTCATTTAAGCCTTTTCACAGTGAGATCTATGCGATATGGCCGAGAAATGTAATTTTGATGTTAACTCCCAAACCGCTGCGCAGAAGTCAACCAAACTTCACCCAATAGTGTATTGTATCACAATCTAGTAGTTACATTTGAAAATTTTGTTCTAGGACATTTTGTTTGAGCGCAATCCTCAAACTTAGGTCAAAAAAGCCATTTAAGCCTTTTCACAGTGAGATCTATGCGATATGGCCGAGAAATGTAATTTTGATGTTAACTCCCAAACCGCTGCGCAGAAGTCAACCAAACTTCACCCAATAGTGTATTGTATCACATTCTAGTAGTTACATTTGAAAATTTCGTTCTAGGACATTTGGTTTGAGCGCAATCATTAAACTTAGGTCAAAAAAGCCATTAAAGCCTTTTCACAGTGAGATCTATGCGATATGGCCGAGAAATGTAATTTTGATGTTAACTCCCAAACCGCTGCGCAGAAGTCAACCAAACTTCACCCAATAGTGTATTGTATCACAATCTAGTAGTTACATTTGAAAATTTTGTTCTAGGACATTTTGTTTGAACGCAATCATCAAACTTAATTAAAAAAGTCATTTAAGCCTTTTCACAGTGAGATCTATGCGATATGGCCGAGAAATGTAATTTTGATAACTCCCAAACCGCTGCGCAGAAGTCAACCAAACTTCACCCATTAGTGTATTGTATCACAATCTAGTAGTTACATGTGGAAATTTGGTTATAGGACATTTGATTTGAGCGCAATCCTCAAACAGGTCAAAAAAGCCATTTAAGCCTTTTCACAGTGAGATCTATGCGATATGGCCGAGAAATGTAATTTTGATGTTAACTCCCAAACCGCTGCGCAGAAGTCAACCAAACTTCACCCAATAGTGTATTTTATCACAATCTAGTAGTTACATTTGGAAATTTAGTTCTAGGACATTTGATTTGAGCGCAATCTTCAAACTTAATTAAAAAAAGTCATTTAAGCCTTTTCACAGTGAGATCTATGCGATATGGCCGAGAAATGTAATTTTAATGTTAACTCCCAAACCGCTGTGCAGAAGTCAACCAAACTTCAACCATTAGTGTATTGTATCACAATCTAGTAGTTACATGTAGAAATTTGGTTCTAGGACATTTGATTTGAGCGCAATCCTCAAACTTAGGTCAAAAAAGCCATTTAAGCCTTTTCACAGTGAGATCTATGCGATATGGCCGAGAAATGTAATTTTGATGTTAACTCCCAAACCGCTGCGCAGAAGTCAACCAAACTTCACCCAATAGTGTATTGTATCACAATCTAGTAGTTACATTTGAAAATTTTGTTCTAGGACATTTTGTTTGAACGCAATCATCAAACTTAATTAAAAAAGTCATTTAAGCCTTTTCACAGTGAGATCTATGCGATATGGCCGAGAAATGTAATTTTGATGTTAACTCCCAAACCGCTGCGCAGAAGTCAACCAAACTTCACCCAATAGTGTATTGTATCACAATCTAGTAGTTACATTTGAAAATTTTGTTCTAGGACATTTTGTTTGAGCGCAATCCTCAAACTTAGGTCAAAAAAGCCATTTAAGCCTTTTCACAGTGAGATCTATGCGATATGGCCGAGAAATGTAATTTTGATGTTAACTCCCAAACCGCTGCGCAGAAGTCAACCAAACTTCACCCAATAGTGTATTGTATCACATTCTAGTAGTTACATTTGAAAATTTCGTTCTAGGACATTTGGTTTGAGCGCAATCATTAAACTTAGGTCAAAAAAGCCATTAAAGCCTTTTCACAGTGAGATCTATGCGATATGGCCGAGAAATGTAATTTTGATGTTAACTCCCAAACCGCTGCGCAGAAGTCAACCAAACTTCACCCAATAGTGTATTGTATCACAATCTAGTAGTTACATTTGAAAATTTTGTTCTAGGACATTTTGTTTGAACGCAATCATCAAACTTAATTAAAAAAGTCATTTAAGCCTTTTCACAGTGAGATCTATGCGATATGGCCGAGAAATGTAATTTTGATAACTCCCAAACCGCTGCGCAGAAGTCAACCAAACTTCACCCATTAGTGTATTGTATCACAATCTAGTAGTTACATGTGGAAATTTGGTTATAGGACATTTGATTTGAGCGCAATCCTCAAACAGGTCAAAAAAGCCATTTAAGCCTTTTCACAGTGAGATCTATGCGATATGGCCGAGAAATGTAATTTTGATGTTAACTCCCAAACCGCTGCGCAGAAGTCAACCAAACTTCACCCAATAGTGTATTTTATCACAATCTAGTAGTTACATTTGGAAATTTAGTTCTAGGACATTTGATTTGAGCGCAATCTTCAAACTTAATTAAAAAAAGTCATTTAAGCCTTTTCACAGTGAGATCTATGCGATATGGCCGAGAAATGTAATTTTAATGTTAACTCCCAAACCGCTGTGCAGAAGTCAACCAAACTTCAACCATTAGTGTATTGTATCACAATCTAGTAGTTACATGTAGAAATTTGGTTCTAGGACATTTGATTTGAGCGCAATCCTCAAACTTAGGTCAAAAAAGCCATTTAAGCCTTTTCACAGTGAGATCTATGCGATATGGCCGAGAAATGTAATTTTGATGTTAACTCCCAAACCGCTGCGCAGAAGTCAACCAAACTTCACCCAATAGTGTATTGTATCACAATCTAGTAGTTACATTTGAAAATTTTGTTCTAGGACATTTGGTTTGAGCGCAATCATCAAACTTAATTAAAAAAGTCATTTAAGCCTTTTCACAGTGAGATCTATGCGATATGGCCGAGAAATGTAATTTTGATGTTAACTCCCAAACCGCTGCGCAGAAGTCAACCAAACTTCACCCATTAGTGTATTGTATCACAATCTAGTAGTTACATGTGGAAATTTGGTTCTAGGACATTTGATTTGAGCGCAATCCTCAAACTTAGGTCAAAAAAGCCATTAAAGCCTTTTCACAGTGAGATCTATGCGATATGGCCGAGAAATGTAATTTTGATGTTAACTCCCAAACCGCTGCGCAGAAGTCAACCAAACTTCACCCAATAGTGTATTGTATCACAATCTAGTAGTTACATTTGAAAATTTTGTTCTAGGACATTTTGTTTGAACGCAATCATCAAACTTAATTAAAAAAGTCATTTAAGCCTTTTCACAGTGAGATCTATGCGATATGGCCGAGAAATGTAATTTTGATAACTCCCAAACCGCTGCGCAGAAGTCAACCAAACTTCACCCAATAGTGTATTTTATCACAATCTAGTACTTACATTTGGAAATTTAGTTTTAGGACATTTGGTTTGAGCGCAATTATTAAACTTAGGTCAAAAAAGCCATTTAAGCCTTTTCACAGTGAGATCTATGCGATATGGCCGAGAAATTTAATTTTGATGTTAACTCCCAAACCGCTGCGCAGAAGTAAACCAAACTTCACCCATTAGTGTATTGTATCACAATCTAGTAGTTACATGTGGAAATTTGGTTCTAGGACATTTGATTTGAGCGCAATCCTCAAACTTAGGTCAAAAAAGCCATTTAAGCCTTTTCACAGTGAGATCTATGCGATATGGCCGAGAAATGTAATTTTGATGTTAACTCCCAAACCGCTGCGCAGAAGTCAACCAAACTTCACCCATTAGTGTATTGTATCACAATCTAGTAGTTACATTTGAAAATTTTGTTCTAGGACATTTTGTTTGAACGCAATCATCAAACTTAATTAAAAAAGTCATTTAAGCCTTTTCACAGTGAGATCTATGCGATATGGCCGAGAAATGTAATTTTGATGTTAACTCCCAAACCGCTGTGCAGAAGTCAACCAAACTTCAACCATTAGTGTATTGTATCACAATCTAGTAGTTACATGTAGAAATTTGGTTCTAGGACATTTGATTTGAGCGCAATCCTCAAACTTAGGTCAAAAAAGCCATTTAAGCCTTTTCACAGTGAGATCTATGCGATATGGCCGAGAAATGTAATTTTGATGTTAACTCCCAAACCGCTGCGCAGAAGTCAACCAAACTTCACCCAATAGTGTATTGTATCACAATCTAGTAGTTACATTTGAAAATTTTGTTCTAGGACATTTGGTTTGAGCGCAATCATCAAACTTAATTAAAAAAGTCATTTAAGCCTTTTCACAGTGAGATCTATGCGATATGGCCGAGAAATGTAATTTTGATGTTAACTCCCAAACCGCTGCGCAGAAGTCAACCAAACTTCACCCATTAGTGTATTGTATCACAATCTAGTAGTTACATTTGAAAATTTTGTTCTAGGACATTTTGTTTGAACGCAATCATCAAACTTAATTAAAAAAGTCATTTAAGCCTTTTCACAGTGAGATCTATGCGATATGGCCGAGAAATGTAATTTTGATGTTAACTCCCAAACCGCTGCGCAGAAGTCAACCAAACTTCACCCAATAGTGTATTTTATCACAATCTAGTACTTACATTTGGAAATTTAGTTTTAGGACATTTGGTTTGAGCGCAATTATTAAACTTAGGTCAAAAAAGCCATTTAAGCCTTTTCACAGTGAGATCTATGCGATATGGCCGAGAAATTTAATTTTGATGTTAACTCCCAAACCGCTGCGCAGAAGTAAACCAAACTTCACCCATTAGTGTATTGTATCACAATCTAGTAGTTACATGTGGAAATATGGTTCTAGGACATTTGATTTGAGCGCAATCCTCAAACTTAGGTCAAAAAAGCCATTTAAGCCTTTTCACAGTGAGATCTATGCGATATGGCCGAGAAATGTAATTTTGATGTTAACTCCCAAACCGCTACGCAGAAGTCAACCAAACTTCACCCATTAGTGTATTGTATCACAATCTAGTAGTTACATTTGAAAATTTTGTTCTAGGACATTTTGTTTGAACGCAATCATCAAACTTAATTAAAAAAGTCATTTAAGCCTTTTCACAGTGAGATCTATGCGATATGGCCGAGAAATGTAATTTTGATGTTAACTCCCAAACCGCTGTGCAGAAGTCAACCAAACTTCAACCATTAGTGTATTGTATCACAATCTAGTAGTTACATGTAGAAATTTGGTTCTAGGACATTTGATTTGAGCGCAATCCTCAAACTTAGGTCAAAAAAGCCATTTAAGCCTTTTCACAGTGAGATCTATGCGATATGGCCGAGAAATGTAATTTTGATGTTAACTCCCAAACCGCTGCGCAGAAGTCAACCAAACTTCACCCAATAGTGTATTGTATCACAATCTAGTAGTTACATTTGAAAATTTTGTTCTAGGACATTTGGTTTGAGCGCAATCATCAAACTTAATTAAAAAAGTCATTTAAGCCTTTTCACAGTGAGATCTATGCGATATGGCCGAGAAATGTAATTTTGATGTTAACTCCCAAACCGCTGCGCAGAAGTCAACCAAACTTCACCCATTAGTGTATTGTATCACAATCTAGTAGTTACATTTGAAAATTT